>NC_138976.1:76305737-76905737 GCF_964341445.2 Mesoplodon mirus | reverse complement strand
ACCTGCATCCCTTGCATCGGCAGGCGGACTCCCAACCACTGCGCCACCAGGGAAGCCCTACAGTACATATTCTTAAATTGCAGGTGATGTTAAACTGAAAGTTTCTTGTGTGCTAGTTTGTACATTTTATTTTATGCACAAGCTTAAAGGTATTTAATTTTTAAGATTCTACTATATTGTGAAATATAAAAAAGTCTGATTGAGTCTTGGGAAATTCTGTCAGCTTAACAAATCTATTCCTCTGGTCAGTCCCTGACTCCTGAAATGTACTGTCAAAAATGTATTCTTTGGGTCTGGGTAGGTTGGTGCTAGAAGTCAGATATCCTCTTCCGTTGGATGGTTAATGGCTGGAAAGGGAGAGCTCCAGGGGAGCTGATAACCATCTGTTTCTTGCTGTGGGTGCCAGTTACATGAGTGAGACTCATTTTGAGAAAATTTATGGAGTTACATTTTGTGCAGTTCTCTGCATTTTATATTTAAACACTTTAAAGTATTTCTAAGTCCTTTATTCTTAAATTTTTTGTCTATTTCCCTATACAGAAATGATGATAAACAAGGGTAATTAAAATCCATAGATAGTTTTATCCAATAGCTTTACTTATTTTTTCAGGCCACTAAACGTTTTTCAAAGCTGCTAATTCAGAGTTGTTGTGCAGTAATTTTATTTTATGTTGTTGTTATTGGCCACATTTATAGCTGTGAAGATTCTTTTTCATAAACACAAATCCATAAAAAATTGCCCCAACCTTTAAGATTATAACAAATAGCACTCTTGAGTATTTGAGCTTTGACTTTTATAACCCAAGCTTGACTCTTTGCATCTGCCAAGCAGTTGCTTACAATAAGTCCTTATTTATACGTGATCAAGCTGAGTTGTATGTAACTAAATTCTTATATGATGATTCAGAGCCATTGATTTCAGGTTGGCTTTAAAAAATTAAGTGAGGATTTTGGAAAACAGTCTGGCAGTTCCTCAAAAAGTTAAACATAGAATTATCATTTGACCCAGTAATTCCACTCCTAGGTGTATACCCAAGAGAAGTGAAAACATATCCACATAAAAGCTTGGACACAATTAGCTTTATTCACAATAGCCCAAAAGGTAGAAGCAACCCAAATGTGGATGAATGAATAAACAAAATGTGGTACTATGGATGAATTTGTTTATCCTGCATAAACAAAATGCAGGATAGCCATGCAATGGAGTATTTTCAGCAATAAAAAACGGTGAAGTACTGGAACATGCTACGACGTGAATGAACCTTGAAAACATCACGCTAAGTGAAAGAAGCTAGTCACAAAAGACCATATATTATATGATTCCGTTTATATGAAATCTCCAGAGCGGACAAAGCCATAGAGAAAGAAAGTAGATTAATGGTTGCTTAGGGATGGGGGCAGAGGGGGTGTATTAGACGATTGAATTGGGGGAAGGTTATAGCTAAAGGGTCAGTTTACTTTTTCAGGTGAAAAAAAGCTTCTAAAATCTATTATGGTGATGATTGCATAACTTTGTGCATATACTAAAAACCATTGAATCGAACACTTTAAATGGGTGAATTGTATCTCAATAAAGATTATATGTGAATCTATCTTTATGTCTCAATAAAGCCCTTACCAAAAAATATTAAAAATAATTAAAGAAGAACACGTGGAAAATTTGACCAGGCATTTCATTATGTAGGTGAAAGTTCAAGGAAACAACGGTTGTAGTGTATTGTTGGGTGAAACCCAGCTGCCAGCTTTCCTCAATATCAAAGCCAAATCCGAGGAGGAGAAATTTCCATCAACTCTTCCCTTCCCTGTACCTCATTTTCCACTCCCTGAACTCAAAGACTTTACCTCCCAGGAATTCAGGTTCTCTCACTCAGGTTACGCTGGGCACTTTTTACACAAACTCTTCAGTTCTTCCCACCATTCCTCAGAAGCCCCAACGTGTCAGCGAATTACAGGAGGTTATTCCCCATTAGAGTGAGAGCTGTTGCAGAAACTCCTCAAAACATGTTCCCTGGCAACCTGCCTCCAGTGCTTGCATTTTACGAGGAGAAGAGCTTCTCTGAGTAAGGCAGAATGGAATCTAGAAGTCCTCATTTAATATGGCTACTGTGGAGCAGCTTCGCAAAGTTTGGTCCAAGGACTAAATAACCACTCCGGAAGCAGGTCAAAATGCAGGCTCACGGGCTTCCTCCTCCTGCACGGAATCTGACACTCTGGAGAGGACGGGGAGCCTAGATTTTAACAATTTTTTTAAAAATGTTAATGGATGGTAGTAGCCAGACTCGAGAATCTTTACATGAGGGATTTTTATATGGGAGGGGACTAGAAGTAGCAAATTAGTTGGAAGGGGAAGGCAGCGGATTTGGCTTGAAGACAAACTGAGATGTAAATATGTTGGAGGGAGGAGTTTGGCTGGTCCCCAGGCAGGCACTGGTGATTCTAATGCACAGGAAGGACTTAGACCATTGGGTTCTAATGGAAAGGGGACTATATTAGGAGCCAGACATCCAGGACCCTAGCCCCTCCTCCACTCTGTGATCTTTAGCAGCAAGCTTTTCTAGCCTCAACTGCTTCATCTGTCACCTGCATATCTGTGATGCTTCATCTGCCTGAGGCTGGACCATGTAATCACATGGAATCCCCAAGGCCTGCATTTTGAAATTAAGCCATTCTCATCACCATGATTTGTCAGGTCACCAGTAAGAGAGCAGAGACCAAGAAAAGCAGGTGAATTGGGGTGCAGAATGGTAAACTTTCAGACTCAAAATACCCAGGCAAAGTGAAAAGTCCTTCATTCTAAACTTTAAGGCCTCCAGTTCTATGGTCTCCTGTTTTTCCACGAGGTACAATTTTGTACAAGGATTGTGTCCAGGAAATGGAATGGCAACTTCCATAATAACAATTCCCTTCGCAAGGAAAGAGCTATGGAATTTTTTTTTTTTAATTGAGAGAGAGAGAATGGAAGAAAAGAAAGTAACCCTGAGCAGAGCTGGGCAAACCAGGCACCCCATTTTTCTGAAATAATGGTGCAGACTGGTTGTTAAGGATTTCTAACGCCACCGGCCCCAAGACAGACTTATCTGTTAAACAGAAGGGCTGCAGCCATACTTTTCACATTGTTGAAATTAAATACTGAAGAGCTTCTTATAATGCAAATCTCACAAAATACAATTCAAGTCAACTGCCGTAAAAATTACTTATGGCTTATAACTTTCTAAGGGAGATAAGCTGCACAAATATATGTAATAAAGTGTGTTTTATAAGTGTGTGTGTGAGAGAACTTGTGTATTTGTGTGTGTGTGTGAAACCTTGTAATACCAGAGCTTCCTGCAGGTTCAAGTTTCTGTATAAGTCAAAGCTGTAATTAATTCATCTTTGAGTGGAGACCATTCCTTTGTTTTAAAGAAATCTCTTGAACAAGACTTTTAGTTATGCAAATGTGAAGCCTAGAACTTTTAGGAACAAAGATGTTTAGGAAAATGCTGTAGGATAACAAGGTAGGCTGTGTTTGCCAGATGTGAGCAGAGTTCCTATCCTCCACTAAGGGGCTCTTGGTCTGGGGTGATTGTCAGACTCACCAGGGGAGCTTTAAAAATATATCCAACTTCTCCCTCACCTCTTCCACTCATCCCACATCCCTCCTTCCCCTCTGGAACCACCTCTGTATAGATGAGGAGATTAAGAGGTACATACTTCCTGGGACTTCCCTGGCGATCCAGTGGTTAAGACTCCATGTTCCCAATGCCAGGGGGATGGGTTCGATCCCTAGTCAAGGAAATAAGATCCCACATGCCACACAGTGTGGTAAAAAAAAAAAAAAGAGGTACACACTTCCAATTATAAAATAAATAAATCACAGGGACTCTAATGTACAGCACAGGCAATAGTCAGTAATATTGTGATAACTTTGTATGGTGACAGATGATAACTAGACTTATCATGGTGATCATTTTGTAATGTATAAAAATATTGAATCACTATGTTGTACACTTGAAACTAATATTATGAGTCAACTGTACTTCAATAAAAACAAAAAAGAAATAATTAATTATATATATGTAATTTCTAAGCCCCCAGTTGCTGAGATACTGATTTATGAGGTGTGTGTTGGGGTGAGGCCCAAGCACATCTATTTAGTAGAAGTTCCCCAGAGGTTGGAGATGCCCTCAAAAGCTCTATCTCAGAGACCAATATACCTTTCCATCTGTGTGCGTGTGTATGTGCATGTTTTCTTCTTTCTAGCAACTATTCACAGAAGACAAAACCTTGGGCCCCCAAAGAGAGTCAGAGGATGGGCGTTCCTGCCCATCAAACCAAAGGAGAGAGGACGAGAGGGATTTGGCCTGGGCTTCGTACGGCCCATGTAGACGGAGCTGTGGATGTCCCCACATGTTGGGTTTTTCAAGACTGACTACCTATGGGAAATGTACAGATTCACTGGATTTAAAATGCATTAGCCATTGACCTACTGAAGACCACTTGGCCATCCAGGGAGAAAGAGGGGGGGTCTCCCCCGCATGGAGAGGGCACAACTGCCGTCAGTCATCCTGTGAGAGGATGTACCTGGGACAGGAACTGAGAATGAGGAATGTGGAGTTTAAGATGCAGGAAAAGGAGCAACCTTGTGCTTTCTCTGAACCTCCTCATAACACTAGCTACTGGTCTTGGCAGTCCGCTATGACCAGGCTTTGCGTGCGTTATTTGGAATACTCACATCTCTATGAGGTAGCTCCTTGGCTGAATTGAGCCAAAACAGAAGAGGAAGAAACGAAAGGAAAACTATTCATCTTTGGGCCTCTTGTGCTCATAGTCACTGTTTGTCTCTCAACAGTCCATAGCACGAAAATAAAGTTGCTCTCCATGAAATGGTATGCTACCAAGTCACTCTCCCACCTCTTCTGGTTTGAGAAACAGGCTGCCCTTGATAGCAGATGTGACTTCTGTGCATTTGAAAGCCTTTCACATGCTTGCTTGCACACGTTGCTCTGATTTTATAAATTGGTATCTAGACATACATCCGTCTCTTATCCCAGGCTCATTTTTACTTTGGGGCTTTTAAAAGTGCTGTTCCCGGGCTTCCCTGGTGGCACAGTGGTTGAGAGTCCGCCTGCCCATGCAGGGGACACGGGCTCGTGCCCCGGTCCGGGAAGATCCCACATGCCGCGGAGCGGCTGGGCCCGTGAGCCATGGCCGCTGAGCCTGCGCGTCTGGAGCCTGTGCTCCGCAACTGGAGAGGCCACAGCAGTGAGAGGCCCACGTACCGCAAAAAAAAAAAAAAAAAAGTGCTGTTCCCTCTGCCAAAAATACTGTTGCATGCTTACCTCCTTGGTGCCCAAACTACCTAACATGTTCCCAGGACACTCCTACTCACCCCTAGTTACAGAATGGAGCTCCTTTGCTCCGGAAAGTTGTCCTCGACACACCCACGAGGGCCCCCAGAGGCCAGGTAAGGTGAGCCTGCTTGGTGCTTTCTTTCACTCTCTACTTCCCAGCATGGTCTTCGCCACACCATATTGTGATTGCCTGACATCTTGTCTAGATTCCTGTCTAGACTCTGCATGTGGGAGATGCTCCAGAAAGGTAGCTCATATTTTTGTGGCATGGTCAAGACAGGATCATTCTGGAAACACGGGAGGACTTCGGTTTCTGCTCAGCACTGGCAGTGATTTTACCAAATGAAGAGCCAGCCATGTGTGCCCTTCTTGACAGCTCTCAAGACTAAGTCCACCCAGACCATCTACCAAGTAGCAGGTTTGGCTATGAAGGAGTTGGCTGTGTATTTGTTCAGATTCTTTCCACCAAAGCTCAACAGGCTAATCCATACCAGTTTGACTAGAAAGGGGATGTAGGGACTTCCCTGGTGGCGCAGTGGTTAAGAATCCGCCTGCCAATGCAGGGGACATGGGTTCGAGCCCTGGTGCGGGAAGATCCCACATGCCGCAGAGCAACTAAGCCCACGTGTCACAACTACTGAACCTGCATTCTAGAGCCCGTGAGCCACAACTACTGAGCCCATGTACCACAACTACTGAAGCCCACGTGCCTGGAGCCCGTGCTCCACAACAAGAGAAACCACTGCAATGAGAAGCCTGCGCACCACAACGAAGAGTGGCCCCTGCTTGCCCCAACTAGACAAAGCCTGCGTGCAGCAACAAAGACCTAAGACAGCCAATAAATAAGTTAATTAATTAATTAAATTTATTTTAAAAAAAAAAAGAAAGGGGGTGTATTGTGGCCATCAGAGACAAGAAACAGGGATGCAACCTGCCAGGACCATCTCTCTACCTCTTGTCATTCTACCAGGCTTGTGTCCATGACAGCAGACATGGCTATAGGAACTCTGGCATCTCATCTTTCCAGCTTACATCCAAGAAAAGAAAAGTCCTCCCATCTCTCTAGCGAGGAGAGTCCTTAGAAGGATCATGATTGGTGCAGCCCAGCTTCTCTGCCCATTCTTTGAGTAATCCCTGAGGCCAGGAAAATAGAGCACCATAACGGGCCATCTTGGGTCACATTCCTACTTTAGTTTAGGAAGTAGGGTCTGTGCTAGGAATGGAGAGAGGAGGGACTGCGCTAGGCAGACAGAACAAGTAGCTCCCATACTGCCATACGAAACCTCGCCACAACCCATCTGGTTGTCATTTTGGTTTGCCGTCCGTCCTTCCTGCAGCAAAACCTTCACATCACCCCTTGACAAGCCATCTCCCTGGTCACAGGATGTCTTAGGGGCCCCTACTCCCTGCTGATCCCCAAGAATAAACTAGCATACTGTATTCGCTGGACCTTTCCATGGCACTCTAGACTCTAATTTGGGGGACAGTGGGTCCCTGATGAAAGGAAAAGAAGATACTTGGTAACCACATATATTCATCACTCAATGCTAGAATAATGTTGTGAGTCAAACAGCCACACAATTTCAGCATGGAGCCCCATTTCTTTTCTTTTTTTTTTATTTTTATTTTTGGCCGTGTTGGGTCTTCGTTGCTGCACACGGGATTTCTCTAGCTGGGGCAAGCAGGCGCTACTCTTCGTTGCAGTGCACGGGCTTCTCATTGCGGTGGCTTCTCTTGTTGCGGAGCACAGGCTCTAGGTGCCCAGGCTTCAGTAGTTGTGGCTCACAGGCTCTATAGCACAGCCTCAGTAGTTGTGGCGCAAGGGCTTATTTGCTCCACGGTAGGTGGGATCTTCCCGGAACAGGGCTTGAACCTGTGTCCCCTGCATTGGCAGGCGGATTCTTAACCACTGCGCCACCACGAAAGTCCTGGAGCCCCATTTCTAAGCACCAGCATACAGCTCAAGATGAGAAAGCTCTATTGAGAATCAAAATATATGTGTACCTTTAGGAATACTGCCTTTTAGAATCATAGAGGATTATGTCTCAAGGATACTTTAGTCATTCTCTAAGGCCATGATTCCCCACCTGTAGCTCAAGAACCACTTGGACACCATGCCTTATCTGAAGACAGAATAAATAGTTTCATATGGATATTTTTCCAAATGTACACAGTTATGTTCATAATCAATAAAATAAAGTCATTAAAAGCATAATGACTCCAGGATCTAGGGTTAACAGATACTAAAAATAGCTACTGTCATATGATTTTCTGAGAAATACTTGAACTTTAAAAAAAAGCTCAGACAATTCAACTTCTAAGTATAAACACTAAGTAAAAGAGAAATGAGTGCTTATTGTCCAAACAAAAGATGTGCACAAGCATGTTCATGGCAGTTTTTTCATAAGAGCCCCAAGCTGGAAACAATCCAAATGGCCATTAACAGGACACTGCAGAAACAAAATGTTACACTCATCTAATGGAACACTACACTGCAATGAAAAAAATAGCTACTGCTACTCTCAATAACATGAATAAATCTCAAAAACACAATGCTGAGTGAAAGAAGACAGGCACAAAAAAAGTGCATCCTGAGAATTCCCTGGAGGTCCAGTGCTTGGGACTCCACACTTTCACTGCAGGGGGGCTCAGGTTCGATTCCTGGGTAGGGAACTAGGATCCCGCAAGCCACACGCCGAGGCCCATAAAAAAAAAAAAATGGTGCATCCTGTATGAGTCCTTCCACATGAAGTTTAAGAGCAGACAAGCTTAATATATGCTGATAGAGGTCAGATGGTGACCTTTGCCAGAGGGGAGGGTGGTGTATTGGGGGTGGAGGGGAATGGGGGAAGACACATAATAAAGGAAGCTTAAGAGACACTGGAATGCTCTACATCTTGATATGGGTGATAGTCTCAGATATATACATACATAAAAATTCATAAAGCTGTGCGTTTAAGATTCGTGTATATCTCTGTACTTAGTTATAACAACCACAACGAAAAAAGGTCAGGATACATGAAAATTGGGTACTCACTCATTTTAACACTAAACATTAAATTTTAATTAAAATTTTTAAAGCAACAACCTGATCTTCCAAGAGGGCTTGACCTAGATGACTCACTCAGTAGAACAGGTCTCCTGATCCCCAGCTCAGAGCTGTTTCTATTATGTTACACTGAGGTACTGGGTCAATGTTGTACACATGGGGGCACAAATTCTGTTCCAACCCGGGCAGCATGGTGACTCTGGGTTTATATAGTCATCCTCAAACCTGGACACATTATGTGGCATGAAGTTCCTTGGGACACCCCTGAGGACTCAGTGGCAGTGTGGTTTGATGAAGGAGCTCAGGATGGCGAATCTAGACATCTTGGTCTTATTGGCCTCCTTACTGCATCAGGGCCTTTGCACTTGCTGTTCTATCTGGAATGCTCTTCTCCCAGATATGTCTTGTTCCCTTATTTTATTCACTTTTTAGAGAAACCATCCCTGACCTTCTTATCAAATGTGGCACTTCCCCTCCTCCTTCACTCCCTATCTTCATATTCTGGATTTATTCCTGGTACTTAACACCATCTGACATTACATTGTTTATTATATCCATGGAGATATGACAAATGTAAGCTCCACGAGGGACTTTGTGTGGAATAAGCCTATATTCTCATCTCCTAGAGCAGTGCCTGGTAAATAGGAATCAATAAACTTTTATTGAATGAATGAATGAATGAATGATCTTTGCTTTTTCTCTCACTTGCTGTGTGATCTTAGACAAGTCACATCACCTCAATGAGCTTCAGTCTTTTCCATTAACGAGGGATGGGATAGAGATGGGGCGGGATTTAGACTGGATCATGTACACGGTTCTTTCCAGCTCTGACATATAATTCTAAATTCAAGCATGTAGAATTTCTCTCTTCTCCAGGTGCCTTGGTCTCCTTTGAAGAGGAATATCCTGATTATGAATCATCTCAATGGGAAACTACAAAGAAAGGGGTGTGTGTGTGTGTGTGTAAATGAAGCTGAAAGACAGGCCAGGGCCCCACAGCCCTGGTGTCAGGCTACCTGCCACCCACATATCAGGTGTCCCACTTGTGGTGTCTATGTTATGTGTCAGCCTCAGAACTTAGCCCAGAGAGCAGGAGCTGTGCTCCTCTTCAACTCATAGGCTTTGCAGCTTAGAATAGGACTAAGGATGAGCTTGGCTATGACAGACCTCTGAGGGGACTGATGTAACTAACAACCAAGCCATCTTTGCTGGCATGGAGTGGGTGAGTGGAGACCTAAAGTGGGAGTGGGGTGGGAGGCAGTGGTGCCTGGTTTTCAGTGTTCTTGGAAGTGTGGATGGATGCAGCCTGGGGAAAGCCTCTGAGGACCGCAGAGGCCACTGATAATGGGCCTTATAAACAGAGACCCCCAATGGCAACACACATTGGAGGGGTAGACGCTGCACTTAACCAGAGTTAAAACTGAAACAGCTCCAGGAAACAGTGGGTTATGGAGCAACCTTGCAGGATACCAAGAATCAGAAAGATTGAGAAGACAGACACTGGACACTCATACGTCTCATGTTTGTGCAGATCTTTCAGTCACATCATCTCATAATACACCAACAACCATGCTGGGTAGTAAATGTTCACTCTTTAAATAGAAGAAGAACTTGAGGTTCAGAGAGATAGATTGATTTCCTTCAAGTCAAACTTCAAAGTCAAAGGAAAAACCTAGGCCTCTGACTTTTAATTCAGTCTCTTTCCCAGTATGCCACAGCACTATTTTGTGCACAGCATTACTGACGATTCAGAAAACATGGGAGAGGGCCCACAAAGAGCTGAATTAAGGAAGCCATCTTCAATTCTCTCTGTCCTCATTTCCAGGGGCTGTTCCTTGCTTTACCACAGCCATGCACTCCCAGTCAGGGCTGCCATGTTCTTGCCTGACTCCACCTCCATCTGCAGATTGGGTCTGGGGCAGGCACTTGATCTGAGGGGACCCTCCAAGCCCCACCCCTCAGGACCACACTTGGTTGGTCCATTTCAATAGAAAGACCTCATCACTGTGACTGCAAGTCAGACAAATCCATATGAAATGTCCAAGTAAAAAAGTAAGCTATCCCTCTAATATTTCCTGAAAAGATGTTTGATCAACTTCAGCATCTATTTCTCTAAGTGAAAGAAGCCAGTCACAGAAAACCATATATTAGGGTTTCCCTGGTGGCGCAGTGGTTGAGAATCTGCCTGCCAATGCAGGGGACATGGGTTCGAGCCCTGGTCCAGGAAGATCCCACATGCCACGGAGCAACTAAGCCTCTGCACCACAACTACTGAGCCTGCGCTCTAGAGCCTGTGCTCCACAACAAGAGAAGCCACCGCAATGAGAAGCCCACACACCTCAATGAAGAGTAACCCTCGCTCTCTGCAGTTAGAGAAAGCCCGTGCACAGCAACAAAGGCCCAACACAGCCAAAAAATAAATAAATAAAATAAATAAAAAGTTTTTTTAACATATATTATATGATTCCATTTACATAAAATGTCCAGAAAAGGCAAACTTATAAAGAAAGAAAGTAGACTAGTGGTTGCTCAGAGTTGGGAGGGAATGGGGATAAAGTTAAAAGGTATGAGGTTTCTCTCTGAGGTGATGAAAATGTTCTAAAACTAACAGTGGTGATGGTTGCACATATCTGTGAATATACTAAAAACCACTGAATGGCACATTTTAAATGGGTGAATTATGCGTATGTGAACAATACCTCAATAAAGTTGTTTAAAAATCCATTTGTGATTTTTTAATCTCTTAATAAAATAAATGGCATAATTTCTTAACATATCTATCTCAAATCATCATCAAGAACATACAAAACAGTTTCATTGACTTTAGGAAAAAATTAAGAATGTCCGTGTTCCCCACTTTCTAGCTAAGCAATGACAAATATTTGAAAAAAGAATAATTATTATGATTTCAAATACATGATTTATACCTGGACAAAGTAGGGGAACCTTAAATATCTGGAACATGAAAGAATAAAAGAATCTGTCACATTCAAATATCCTTCAAGTTAAATTTTAAAAACTACTTAAATAGCATAGGCTCCCATCAGTTTTGAGGCTGGATGGAAAAAAGACATTTTCGTATGCTAAAATCAGATAAGTGCAAATCCAATCAAGTAATCATCTGGGGTGGGACTCCTGGATTTTATGAGCGGGCAGAGACTCAAGTATTTGGATAAAGTGAAACCAGCTAGTGGTCTACATGAGCCACATTTCTTTTTTAAGTTTGGAAGTCATATCACAAAAACCAAAAAAGGCAACCTCAACATGACAGTGGTGTGGGTGAGAAGAAATGCCCTGGATGTCTGCAGCTCCAGGCCTCAACACAGCCTTCATTTCTAGTCTTAAGTAATCCCAGTTAACTGAGATGGTACCATATCTCACCTAATGTAAGACACCATTATTTTAAGTATCATTGAGAAAGACTACTGCCAATTAAGGGCCATTGATTGTAAGACACATCCCAATTTCAGAGACATTAAAATGTGGAAGAAAAAAAAAAGTGCATCTTAGAATAAGATGAAATTTCCTTAGTGAATGAACATCTTTTAACCCTGGAAGATTAAGAATTAAATATTCTGAGCTCTCTGAAATTCTATTAGTATTCCTTAGTGAGTACCAGGTTTTAGTTCTGGGAAGATTTAAATTAAGCATTAAAAAATTTAAGGGGTGGACTTCCCCGTGGCGCAGTGGTTAAGAATCCACCTGCCAATGCAGGGGACACGGGTTCAAGCTCTGGTCCAGGAAGATCCCACATGCCGTGGAGCAACTAAGCCCGTGTGCCACAACTACTGAGCCTGCGCTCTAGAGCCCATGCACCACAACTACTGAAGCCCAGGTGACACTACTACTGAAGCCCGCATGCCTAGAGCCCGTGCTCCACAACAAGAGAAGCCACCACAATGAGAAGCCCTTGCACCATATCAAAGAGTAGCTCCCACTCGCCACAACTAGAGAAAGCCCGCGTGCAGCAACGAAGACCCAATGCAGCCAAAAATAAATAAATAAAGTTATTAAAAAAAAATTTCTTTTAAGGGGATCAAAACCATGGTATTAATACTTTGGTGTTTAGAAAGACTCTAAATAGATTTGATATCCTATATGTTTGTAATATTGAAGAGAATTTGTTCCATTAGAGTGACAGTCTTGTAACTCCAGTATAGAACATTCAATTGAATAAGTTAGACTTAAGATGTTTTGTTGAAATCCTACCAAGTTCAGGCACAGAACTGGAACACTTATGAGAATTTTAGGTTTCCCTTATTTATAAGGCTAATTTATTGCATTTCTAAGAGTTATTTAACTCTTCAGGAAGATTGCCTTGTTTGGTCAAGCAATTAAAATACTTTAAAAGAAAATCAAATATATTAAATTGATAAAGGATGTTTGAAATGTTAAAGCAGTTTCATTAACTGAGTTTTCAAACAGACCAAATGATATTTAAAGCACTTAAAAAGTGATTGTTAACAACTGCAAGATGATAAGTAGAATTAAAAGTTCTGTAAAGAACAAGAGCTATAATACATTGAGAACAACTTGTTTAAACCCAAACTAAACTTCCAAAGAGTCTTTTTTACAAATAAAATCCACCCTCAGTGTTACCAGAAAGCTTGCGCTGACTATCCAGAGGGGCACATGACCCCCAAGTGGTCAATCAGAGATCTTACCTAGAATTTTTTCAAACTGGAACTGGGGAAAAAGTCTCTGGTGTGAGCTTGGAGTCCAGGGTCTTTTGAGCTGCCCATAGTCTTGTGGGCTTCGTGGAGGAACCCAGCCTGCATGGAGAGTGGAGATGATGGTCAGAGAGAAATGGAAGTAAGACCCAGAGAAAGAGGAAGAGTGAGAGCGAGAAGAGGGGGCAAGGGTAGAGAGGAAGGGAGAGAGCAAAAGAGAGAACTGTCCTAGTGGCATTCAAGTCCTAGTTCCAGCCATTCCTCAGGACCAGCCGCACCTCAGGCATCCTGCATTCAGGGTCTTCAACTCTTCCTTCCGTTACATGAGGTATCTTGATATCTTTCCAACAAAATCACCTTTTCTGGCTACTTTGATTTAGATTTCTCCCTCTGGCAACACAAACATTTCAATATTCCCAGGGACCTTGACAATTTCAGGTAAGAACTATATAGCAGGAGAACCCCAGCTCACAGAGGGAGAGTTGTGTCATAGTCAATATCACCAAGTTGTTAATAAAATGAAGAGCCTTGGGAAATTCTACAATAAGGAAACTTGTATTTAAGCTGCTTGTCGTGTACAGAATATTAAACTTCCACAATACACAAAAATTACCTCATAAACCTAAGTGTAAGAGCTACAACCATAAAGTCCTTAAAAGAAAACATAGGAGTAAATTTTCCGGACCTGGAGTTAGGCAGTGATTTCTTAGATATGACACCGAAAGGACAAGCAACAAAAGAAAAAATAGATGAATTGAACTTCATCAAAATTTTAAAAATTTGTGCTTCAAAGGACACCATGAAGAAAATGAAAAAACAATCTGCAGATTGCGAGAAATTTTTCACAAATTATACATCTGACTGGTATGCTAAAGAACTCAATAATAACTCTTACAACTCAATAATAAAAAGACAAGGAACTCGATTTTAAAATGGGCAATGATCAGAATAAACATTACTCCAAAGAGGATATACAAATGGCCAATAAGCACATGAAAACATGCTCAGCATTGGGCAAAAATCATAATGAGATACTACTTCACACCTACCAGAATGGCTAGAATAGAAAAGACAGGCAATAACAAGTGTTGGAGAGAATGTGAAGAAATTACATTAAGAAAAGCTGTGAGGGCTTCCCTGGTGGCGCAGTGGTTGGGAGTCCGCCTGCCGATGCAAGGGACACGGGTTTGTGCCCCGGTCCGGGAAGATCCCACATGCCGTGGAGCGGCTGGGCCCGTGAGCCATGGCCGCTGAGCCTGTGTGTCTGGAGCCTGTGCTCCGCAATGGGAGAGGCCACACGGTGAGAGGCCCACGTACTGCGAAAAAAAAGGCTGTGAAAGAATCATACGGCATGAATGTATGTTACAGGTACAACCCAGTTTGTTGTATAATGAAGACAGAAAATAAGCCATTACCACTTAGATAGTCCTATCCTCCCCTCTTTTATGTTAATAGCTCCTGCTTGAAGAATCCCAGAGCTAATAGCCACGTGGCTCTTTTTTTTTTCTTTTTTTAACAAAAAATTTTAAGTGAGTTATATCACCCTTCCTACTGTTTGCTACCTCCATATAAGTGCCAAAATGTTTGGTTATGTTCTGCTCCAAATTTCACTACAACCACTAACAAAGTGCACACACAGAATTAACTGTTTCAAAATAGTTTTTTCCTTACAGCCTCATTCTTCTTGAATTTTAAATCTCTATTGAAAAGAGCCCTCCAGAGTGTCTATTTTCTGAAAACAAGCTGAAGAGCAATCACCTTGCTTTTCCAAAGCAGCCGTACCGCGTTTGGTTTCTTCATTCCAAAAATAACAGAAAATTTTGGAGCCGGTTACATAGCAGGGAACCAAGCATTGGAATACAAAACCTTCCTGTCTCTTGTGGAAGGCTCTTGAGTCCTTAAGTAGTTACATTCCAACATCACAAGGAAGCTGAAGAGGACAAATGCAGTGAGGAGAGGGTTAGAGGCAGCCCTGGCATTCCTCTCCAGGGAGATACCAAGTTTGGTCATTCCCTAGAGACGTTAGGGTGCTCTGCAAGAGGTATTGTCACCGCTATAGTCCTGAAGGCTATCTGGAGGGAAACAGCATCTTCTCCAGGTTCTAATCAGCTGCATACAATCTCCTGAAACACTCACCTGGATGCTAGCCTGTTTTAGTCCTCACCCTCCTCCTCCATAGAATTACACGACAGCTCAACTTTGCTACTTCACCTAGGGACAAAGATGCAGATCGACTTTTTGCATTCTCTTTCCCACCAATCTTCCTCCCCCCTTAAAAATGGAAAACACATAGATCAAATGTCTCCCTATTTTCCTTAGTTTTTAACAGTGCGTAACTAAGCTAATTACTCCCTGGTCAATCCTTCCTTCTTACCTAATTATCATCTTTATCCAGTGTTCCTTTACCTGCCACAGCCTAGATCCAATTACGTCATTAAAATCTGTTTCTCAGGGCTTCCCTGGTGGCGCAGTGGTTGAGAGTCCGCCTGCCGATGCAGGGGACACGGGTTTGTGCCCCGGTCTGGGAGGATCCCACATGCCACGGAGCGGCTGGGCCCGTGAGCCATGGCCGCTGAGCCTGCGCGTCCGGAGCCTGTGCTCTGAAACGGGAGAGGCCACAACAGTGAGAGGCCCGCGTACCTCAAAAAAAAAAAAAAAATCTGTTTCTCCATCTGTTGGTCTCCTCTCCCGTTTGTGAATGAAAAATAAATGAAAGTAAGGATCCTTTAAACAAATGGTACTGGATCAACTGGAAATCCCTGGGGGGAAGGGAGAAAGAAAGAAAGAAAGAAAGGGCACTGACCTAAACCTCACACCTTATACAAAAATTAATCCAAAATAGATCACAGGTTTATATGTAATATTAGAGTTATAAATCTTTCAGAAAAAATAGGATGAAATCTTTGGAATCTAGATCTAGGTAAAGAGTTACTAGTTCTGACACCAATCATACAATATATGAAAAGAAAATTTGAAAATTGGACCTCATCAAAATTAAAAACTTTTGCAAAAAGCTGTTAAGAGGACATGAAGATAAGCTACAAATTGAGAAGAAAATTTGCAGTTGTGTATCTGACAGAGGACTGGTATCTAGAATACATAAAGAACTCTCAAAACTCAACAATGAAAAGACAAACAATCCAATTAGAAAATGAGCAGAAGACATGAGGTGACGTTTCATATAAGAGGATATATACATGACCAATAAACACATGAGAAGAACAGACAAACTGACCACAATATAAATTACCACGAGGTGTTTTGCAGCAGGGGAGAGGAAGGATTGGACAGAAAGTGTCAAAATACTTTAGGAAATTAAAGTCACATATCAAAGAGGTAACATCAGCAAGATGGTAGACTAGGAGGTCCCAGACCTCATTTCCCCAGAAAAACCAAGATTTAACAGTTTTTGTATGAGATTGAAGTTCAGTTGTTATCAACTTAAAATAGATACGTATAACTACAAGATATTTTAATGCAAGCCCCAGGATAACTACAAAGAAAAAACCTATAAGCAGATACACAAAAGACAGAGAAAAGAATCAAAGCAAATCACTAGGAAGAACAAAACAAAACAAATAACAAAGGAAGGCAACAAAAGAAGAGAGGGGCAAAACAACTGCAAAAAAGGTAGAAAGCAGCTAACAAGATGATAAGAGTAAGTCCTCATCTATTAATAATTACTTTAAACATAGATTACACACGCCAATCAAAAGAATGGATGAATGGACTAAAAAAAAAAGATCCAGTGATGTGCTGTGTACAAGAGACTCACTTTACATTTAAGGACACACACGGGCTGAAAGTGAAGAGATGAAAAAAATATTCTCTGCAAATGGTAACCAAACAAAAAACAAAAAAAGGGAGAAGGGGCTACACTTTGACAAAGCAGACTTTAAATCAAAAGCTCTCTAGAGACAAAAAAGGCTATTATATAATGATAAAAGGGTCAATTCCACAGGAAGATATAAAAATTATAAATATATACTCACCGAACGTTAGAGCACCTAAATATATAAAGCAAATATTGACAGATCTGGGCTTCCCTCGTGGTACAGTGGTTGAGAGTCTGCCTGCCGATGCAGGGGACATGGGTTCGTGCCCCAGTCTGGGAGGATTCCACATGGCGCGGAGCGCCTGGGCCTGTGAGCCATGGCCGCTGAGCCTGTGCGTCCGCGCAAAAAAAAAAAAAAAAAAAAAAAAAGACAGATCTGAAGGGAGAAACTGACGACAGTATGAAGATAACACATATTGACGAGGATGTAGAGAAAAAGGAACCCTTGTGTAATGTTGAAGGGAATGCAAATAGTTACAGCCATAATGGAAAACAGTATGGGATTTCCTCAAAATATTAAAGTAGAACAATCTTATGATTCAGCAATCCCACTTCTAGGTATATATCCAAAGAAAATGAAGTAAGTATCTTGAAGATGCATCTGTACTCCCATGTTCATTGCAACATTACTCACAATAGCCAAGATATGGAGGCAATCTAAAGTGTCCACTGACCGATGAATGGACACACATTATATATACATTGTATATATGTATATATTTTTGTATATGAATATGTGTGTATATATACTCACAATGGGCATTTTGATACACAGTATGCAGATTATATATATATATATATATACACACACACACACATATATATCAATATATACACAATGGAATATTATTCAGCCTTAAAAAAGAAGGAAATTATGCTATTTGAGACAACATGTACAAACCTAGAGGACATTAACCATGGAGGAACCTGGAGGCTAAGTGAAATAAGCCAGATACAGAAAGACAAATACTTCATGATATCACTTATATGTGGAATCTAAAATAGTCAAACTCATAGAGGCAGAGGGTAGAATAGTGGTTTCCAGGGGCTGGTAAGAGGGGAAATGGGGAAATTGGTCAAAAGGTACAAAGAGTCAGTTGTGCAAAATGATTAACCTCTGGAGATGTAATGTATAGCAATGTGACTATAGTTAATAACACTTCATTGTATACTTGAAATTTGCTAAGAGGATAGATCGTAAGTGTTCTCACCACACACACACACCAAAAAAAAAGGGAAAAAAGAAAATGGTGAGGTGATGGATGTGATTATTTCATAGTGTACACATATATCAAAACATCAAGTTGTACACCTAAATATGTACATTTAAAATTTGTCAAGTGTACCTCAATAAAGATGGAAAAATAATAAGGTTGTATATCAAAAGTCAACTTTTTTTATTAAGCAAGTTAATCAGAGTTGTACCTGTTTAAATATATTGGAGGTTGTGACTACAGATTTTTAAAGCAAATGTACCAAAATTTTCATGTGTTCAAATAATGGTCTTTCTTGAAAACTGGTGGTTTTGTGAAGTTACCACAATGAAACATTGAAGTGATGCATCCATGCACAGAGTTGAGGTAAGTTGTTGATAAATGGAATATTTATAAATGGAATGGAATATTTATAAATGGAATATTTCCTGCCTTATCAGTAAACAAAGGATGTCACAGTCACCAGTGATTGCAGCCCTCCAGGGAGAGCTGGTGAGCCTTGAGGAAACTCAGGGCTGAAAAGAATACCTGCCATCTGGCAGCCATCAGACTGCAGCCACTCCCTGCAGTGAGCCCTGAGGAAACTCAGGATGTGAAAATACAGGGCCCAGAGAGCTGAGGTGCATATCAAAGGAATGATTTCAGTAAGCCCAGACTCTGGCATCTTCCCATACATAGAAAAGCACTAAATTCCTTAACTTGAGATATCTGGTTTTCTTTATTTAACAATAATCTTTTGATGTTCCCAATTACCTGCTCTTTGTTGCAAAACTCCTATATATCCTGGTTCCTCCCCTCGCCTCCTGGGAGCAGTTTCTCAGAGTTATGTGAAACAGTCTCCTGGGCTGCAGTCCTCATTTTGCCCCAAATAAAATTTAACTTGCAACTCTCACGTTGTGCATGTTTTTTTTTTAAGTCAACATTGTGTACAGACTCATCTGCACAACTCCCTCCTGGCCACCCCCAATCCTCCCTTCCAAAGAATGAGGGGCAGGTCCCCATATCCAAGAGCTTCGGGAAGGGGCTGAGAGGGGACCAACAGTGTGGTTCCCACAGTCCTTGTGAGGGACTCCGTAAGCCCATTGCATTTGCCAGAAGCCAGTCGTGTATCCTTTGATGAGACCCAATATCTGCTGTAGGGGAGGCAAAGCTCCCCTTTGAGACCTTCCCCTCAACTCTTGGAAGTCCCAAAGACAAGGCAATGCCTATTGATGAGGCTTCTCTGGTCTGGGCTATTTAGGATCCAGGATCAGGATTCTTTAGGGAAGATGTTCCTCCTACGTTGTGCCTGGCACCCAGAGAGCCTGTTGCTTCAAGAGCCTCTTGGTGATGGGTGGTATCTGGTCATTCTCTCCCCACCACTCAGAGCCTACATGGGACACACAGGATCAGGCCCATAAAAATAGCAAGTGTGCAGGGCTGAACAAAATGCCTGTGTGGCCCTGTGTTGAGCTTTTGTTAACGACTACTAATCTATAAAACACCAGTGAAACCAAAATTGAAAACAAACTATTATTTCTGTTCTGGATTTTGCACACAAACATTTTTGTTTAAATTGATGAAGGTGGTAGGAGAAAAAAAACCTCTACAGTTTATCACTACCATAAACATATCTGCTCTAGTTCCCAATCAGAAGGCTTTTCTTTTATCACTTCCAATGCCGGGAAGATAACAAAGCAATTTAGAGCCTAGTGGAGGAAGTAGATTCGACCTTGGCACAAACCTTTTTGTCAAATCAAGAGCTATAGAGGCTGAGCATTCTTTGGGAAGTGTCTTTGAATATCTAGTCAACAGAGGATCAGGGCAATGCAAGATCTGCCAGCACCAGGACCACTACAGGGACAGGACTTCGGGTTCATGAGGGTTCGCCCCACAGGGTGTTGGGGGGGCCTGGGACAGTACAGTGTGCAAGAAAGAGAACCAGGTCACAGAAGCTGTATGCAAGGTTTTCCACACCCAGAGGAAGGGTCCAGATGAGGAGCAGATGCAAGTTCTATAGACAAGTCCCTGAGTCAGTCAGATGGGTCTCCCTATTGTCCAGATTTTGCCAAGGGTATTATTATGGGGAATAATAGGAATGTTACACTATCTGCAGTCCACTTGATAGCCACAAGTTAACCTTGACTTTCAACTGCGTCTGGTCATCTGAGAGCTAAACACCTGGACTGCACCCTTCTGGCCACTTCTGGAGGTTCCTTAACTTTTACTTCTGTGTCACTCCTTTCTCACGTGGAATACACATACAGAAACACAGGACGTGTTTCAATGACACACTGACACTGCCTACTGTTTCTGCTGCGGGGGTGATCATGAGGATACTGTCCCTTACATCACGCAGGGCTTCCTGGCAGTTGTAGGAAGGGAAGTTCCAGGAAAAGTTCTGCCTCTCCCGAATAGCTGATTTATTTTTGTTTTAGCAATTGTGTGATTCTTGTTATCTATGGCACTGCCCACTTTGTTTTGGCTGTCAAGTAGTTCAGAATCCAGTTGGTATTGTACCACCAGCAGAGAGTGTAGGATCCCATGGCATGAAACGTGTATACCCAAGTCATCCCTGGGAACATCTTTTTTTTTCCTATACCAGGCTTTCTTCAGCGTGATGGTGTCAACTTTTTTTTTAATCCTATTTTACTGTGACATCTCTGCAAGCCACTATAAACACCCTGTAGGGGAGAGATAAGGTATGAACAAGTGAAAAGACAAATCAGAAGGGTAATTGGCAGAAACAGCTTGTTTTAAAATACGTTCACCTCCCCTTTTTGGGTAATCTTGCCTTGCCTGTCTTTCAACAGCTCTATTTACAAAACAACATTTTCCATACCGAGGTGTAGCATGTGTTTTTAAATGACCTTGATAATCTGACTTTTTATTCCTCTGGAGGAGAGAACAGGAATCGGAATGGAGTTGACAGCAAGAAGAACCCTTTTAATTCTCGAAAGGTTTATTACTCATCACTTAAGCACATATTTTTAAATGACTGAATCTTTGCTATAAATGCTCATAAATATCAGCCTGAGTTCTCAGCCACAGTGTGATTCGTGGTTTATCTGAGCTCACTTGTCTTTCTTTCCTCCTTGGCCTAAATCTGGGCAACTTCCAGATTTTTCCAACGTAGATGGTTATTTACAGAAGGAACAAGTTGACATTTAAATAAAGGCAATGGCTAAGAAGTTATTTCTCCTTTTATCATAAGTACAGAAAATGTGTGTCAAGAATTGAAGCTGTACACATGTCTAACTTTTATTTAATGAGGAATTTATATAATTTTATTATTATTTTTTGCGGTATGTGGGCCTCTCACTGTTGTGGCCTCTCCCGTTGCGGAGCACAGGCTCCGGACGCGCAGGCTCAGCGGCCATGGCTCACGGGCCCAGCCGCTCCGGCGGCATGTGGGATCCTCCCGGACTGGGGTACGAACCCGTGTCCCCTGCATCGGCAGGCGGACTCTCAATCACTGTGCCACCAGGGACGCCCCACCACTTACTTTTAAGGTAATTTATTAGACAGCCAGAGTAACTGGGACAGCAAACCAAGCAAAAAATGTGAAACCTTCTAAGGTCCTTACCTTGGCATCTGCAGGCTCCTACTCGTCCTGTGTCACAGTAGCAATGCACCGAGACTGGAGGGGTAACCACAGGGAGGGTTCTGCTGCCACAGACAGCTTGGCCACGAAGGAGGCAAAGACATGAAAAATGGGAAGAGACCTGCAGAAGCATAAGAATAATTGGGGGGTCTTCCCTGGTGGCTCAGTGGTTGAGAATCCGCCTGCCAATGCAGGGGACACGGGTTCGAGCCCTGGTCTGGGAAGATCCCACATGCCGTGGAGCAACTAAGCCCGTGAGCCACAACTACTGAGCCTGCGTGCTGCGACTACTGAAGCAAGCCTGCGTGCCTAGAGCCCACGCTCCGCAACAAGAGAAGCCACCGCAATGAGAAGCCCGCGCACCGCAATGAAGAGTAGCCTCCCGCTTGCTGCAACTAGAGAAAGCCCGCGCACAGCAACGAAGACCCAACACAGCCAAAAATAAATAAATAAATTTATTTAAAAAACAAAAAGAATCATTGAGAATTGACTGTACACTGTATAGAATGTAATTTACCCAACGCTGACCATTTCTAACCCTGATGCTGTGTCTGCTAGAACCCTATTTTTGGCAGTGGCATTTTATGGTCACCCCTACCCCACTTTTTTTAAGAAAGAAGAAAAGATATATGGGCAGTGGGGCTTTGAATCATTTTATTCCCCTGGGCCTTATTACCTCTAGCTTTTTGGCTTCCTCCAAACCCTCTCTCCTGTTCATACGCATCTACTCATTATTGCTTAGTTTGCTAAACACAGAATTTGTGGAATTTAATGAGCTGAATACCCAACAGTGGTGGCACCATCAGCAATCCTCCCCCCAATAATCCCCAGTCATCATAATCATTGTCAACATTGTTGTCATCATTATCTTTGTTATGACCAAATAATGCTTAATCTTATGAAAAGTATAACTCCAAACCACTTGAGTATATTCTGCTGTTTTTTATTCATCTGTAGCTATCTCACCCTGGGTCCCCCAAGCAGAACCCAAGACAAGGACCTACGTGCAGGTGGTCTATGTGGTAGGAGATCCCAGGGAGCCAGAGTGAAAGAGAGGGGAGAATAGACCTGAAAGGAGGAAAAAACAATAAAAGGGTACATCTTTGAAGTTGCTACTCTAGATCGTGGAGCGTGATTCCATGGGACTTCCTGAGAAGCATATGGAATTTCTCCACTGTAGGATAATATAGGCTAGTATTTGCTGGGCATTGATTGTGTTACATATTTCCAAACACAGTTTAATCACCACAACAACACCGTGAGGTGAGTTTTAATAATCCCCATTTTATGGATGACAAAGCTGAGGCTTAAAAATCTTAAACTGCCCAAGGCCACAGAGCTAGGCAGAGGTGGAGCCCCACCCTCTAACTTTAAAACCTTTTGCCTCTTTAGAACCGCTTCTACTGTGCAAAGAGGGCAGACAGTTTCATTGGTCTCTCAGAAGCTCTTAGAAAATGCAAAATTATCTTTTTTGGCCTCAAATCAAAAGGCCTCTGAGGAAAAAGTCCCCAAGTGTACAACAGGAATTGTCTGACACATTTACACCCAGGGCTCCCAGCTGCAAGGCGACTTGAGAAGGAACTTCTCTGAGACCTTTGATAAGCCTCTCCAGGCCATGTTATTTTTGTGATGATGCAGCTGACAAGATTTCACAGAAACATGTGGACAGCAAAACCACAGACTGACGGAAAACCTAGGAGCGAAGAACAAAGCTGAGTTTTGGGTCTTATGGAATCCCTGGCAGGAAGCAAGCAAAGCTCCTCGTGGCCCCATCGCTGTCGCCCTTCTTCATCAGTCACAGTCCTATTCTTAGTTTGAGGTATCTCAGTGGTCACCGAAGAGAACTCTCAACTGGCTGGATAATTCCAGTGGCTCAGAATAGCACATCTGAAACCGGGAAGAGCGAGCCAGCAGGCACGCTGCTACATTGTTAAGTGAAACTGGGTGGGGAGGAGGGAGATCCTGTGGACACTGAGAGCCGGGTCAAAGGGCCTTTCTTTTCACTCAGGGAAAAGGCCGGAATAGCCGGTTTTGTTGCAAAAACAATGCTTTAGGGGAGAAGAAGTAAATTCAAAGTAGAGAGCTAGTACACAAAGGCCAAAAAAAAGTCTTCATTCATGTAATGCCTTTTCTTCATTTTGCCAGATTTAAAACATGGAATTAATTTTGTCGTCTTGCAGTTATAAAATCAATATATTCTCATTGTAAAAAAAACAAAAACAAAAACACATACAGTAAAGTATAAAAATGAAAGTAGGGACTTCCCTGGTGGTCCAGTGGTTAAGACTCCACGCTCCCAATGCACAGGGCCCGGGTTCAATCCCTGGTAAGGGAACTAGGTCCCTCATGCGCAGCTAAGGGATCCCGCACAGAGCAACCAAGATCCCACGTGCCGCAACTAAGACCTGGGCAAATAAATAAAAATAAATAAATAAAAAATAAAAAGGAAAGTAAAAATCAGCAGTAATTCCGTTATCCAAAGCTCAGAGATACAAACACTATTCACTTTATGGTGAGTTTTGCTGTTGATTTTGTTGTACGTAAACAACTGGTATTTGCTACCCAGAACTTTCCCTCTTTCTCTGGGCAAAATTCACCCAAATTCCTTTGGCACCTGTTCTCTCCCTCTAGTTCTTAGCCGGGTGGTTAGGGATTGCCTCACTCTCGGTTCCATTGTCCGGTCCTTAATAGCTTCAGCTCACCACTGTAGCCCATCTCCCTGGCCAGAGAATTTGGTTCAGCAGTGGTTATGTGACCCAAGCCAGACCAACCCCAGTGAAGTGTGCGTCTTCTTCTGGGACACTCAAACAAAGATTCTCTCTATGTTCTACTGGAAGTGAATGAGGAAACATAGCCCCAGGGACCGTTGGCAGCTATCTTGGGATCATAAGAGAAGAAGCAACGCCACAGAATGCAGAAGAGAGAGACAGAAAGAAACCAGGCTCTCTGGGATGTCACTGAGCCCCTGGCAACCCTGCCTTTTCAGTTACAGGAATCAACTGACTTCGTTATTAAATTAGCTTTGAGTTGAGTTTTCAGTTACTAGCAGCTGGGAAAGTATCCTAATCAATGTCAGTTTCTTCGGACTTCTTTCTGGCATACACACCGACCCAACTCCCACACATATGGCTTTATGAAAAAAACAGGGATTGTACTATCTTTTCAGGTCAAGAAATATAGGCCTACATAATAGTGATTTCTAATGTCCTTCTTGCCATGTAAAGCTCTACTTAAATGTCATCTCAGTCAGGCTTCCTCTGACCTACTTAAAGTAGCCCCATCCCTAATCACTTTTTATCACAACACCCTTTTCATTTTCATCATAGCACTTACACACCCCAGCTTAAAAAAGTTTTTATCTATTTATTCCAGGTCACCAACGCTTAAAATGTAAGGTCCATAAAAAAAGACATATCCGTATCCCTAGATTTTACAATGATATTCTCACAACGTATGTGCTCAGTGAGTGCTTATTGAATGAATGACTGAATGCCTGAATAATATTTCGTGTATATACCATAACTTATATAAAGCAAGTTCCTATGTTGAATATTTAGATTGTTTCCAAGTTTCTGCTCATAAAAACAGCTATCTTCGTATATTTATTATTTTCTTAGTACAAATTCTTGAAGTGGAACTGCTGAGCAAAGGCAAACATGTTGAAGGGTCTTGATGTATATTGCTATGTCGACCTGCAAAAAAAATGTGTACTGATTTATACTCCAATTTTAAAACATGAGACTCTAAGGCTTCACTTCCTTCCCCACTGATGAAAAATAGTAACTCTTTGTTGTCTTATTTTTCATGCCGTTATTAGTGGAGTTGAGTATTTTTTTCATATCTTTATTAGCTATACGTATCGCTTTTTAAGGAAACTTTATTTTTTGCCCATTTTTCTATTGGGCTTTCAGCTTTCCTTACTGACTTGAAGGAAGGTTTTAAAACAAAATGGGGACTTCCCAGGTGGCGCAGTGGTTAAGAATCCGCCTGCCAATGCAGGAGACACGGGGTTGATCCCTGGTCCAGGACTACCCCACGTGTCGCAGAGCAACCAAGCCCATGCACTGAAGCCAAAACTACTGAAGCCAAAACTACTGAAGCCCGCATGCTCTAGGGCCCACGTGTCACAACTACTGAGCCTGTGTGCTGCAACTACTGAAGCCAGTGTGCTTAGAGCCCATGCTCCACAATAAGAGAAGTCACCACAATGAGAAGCCCGTACACTGCAAAGAAGAGTGGCCCCGGCTCGCCACAACTAGAGAAAGCCCGCGCACAGCAACAAAGACCCAACGCAGCCAAAAATAAATTAATTAATTAATTTAAAAATTAGATTGAGAGCACTAACCCACACATTTATATTCTATCAATATCCAGGCATCTATATCTGAGCCTTCAGACATTCTTTTGAGGTTAGAAAGTGCAATTTCTGGTCCTTTCCTTGTTGGTGAGCTTCTCAGAGAGGGAAATGATGGGATCCCGGCGTAAGTCTCAAAGACATGGTGGGCATGCCTATGGTAACAGGGAGCAGAGTGGATCAGTAGTCAGCAAACTGATCTGCAGAGATCTTGACATGGGCTAGTTGATCATGGTGATGTAGATGGCTAGGCTTCAAAAGTCTTATTTGATTTGTATAAGCTGAAAAACTTTAGGTTTGGGAAGAGACTTGCATGAATCACAATGAAGAGGCATGCGCCCTCAGTCAATTTCCATTCACATACGAGCCTCCAAAATATCATGCTAAGTGAAGGAAGGCAGAAACAAAAGGTCACATATTGTATGATTCCGTTTATATGAAGCATCCAGAATAGCTAACTCTATAGAGACAGAAAGCAGACTCATGTTTGCCAGGGGCTTGGAGGCAGGATGTATGGGAAGTAACTGCTTAATGGTACAGGGTTTCCTTCTGGGGTGATGAAAATGCCTTGGAACTAGATAGGAGTGATGCTTGCCCAACACTGTGAATGTACTAAATGCCACTGAATTGTACACTTTAAAATAGTAAATGGTTAATTTCATATTATGTGAATTTTACCTCAGTTTAAAAGAAGAACTTTTGCATCTAGGTTTCTTTGCTTTTGTTTTTTAAGGCTTACATCTGTTGAGCACCTACCATGTGCCAGGCCCTGTGCTAAGAAATTACATGTATTATAGCATGTAACCCTCACAATCAACCTCTTGAGATAGGTGCAATTTTTATGCTTAGTTTACAGATGAGGAAACAGGCTGTAACAAAGAGGTTATAAAACTAATCAATAGCTTTCAGAGAGGGATTCAAACACAGGTAGTCCGCTCAGGGGCCAACATCCTCAATCACTGTGCTTTGTGAATTCATTGCCTTCAGAGGAATTCTACTCCCTAGGCTTTGTCAAAAAAGAAAGGAAGTTGACATACATTGGTGGTAGGTTTGGGCTAATATTCTTGTACTGCCTACCCTGGGCCAGTCACTTAGGTAGACTCCTCATTTAATTCTCACCACCACACTTTGTAGAAGGAACTACCTCAACCCTTATTTTGTACATGAGGAGGCTGAGGCTCAGGCAACTTACCCCAGGTCCCAGGACCAGTGAGGCACTGCAGCCAGATCAGCTGAGACACAAGTCCTTGCTCTGAACTGAGGATGGATGGGACTAGCTCCACTCCAGCCTCTCAGGTTCTCTCTCACAGGAGCCTTTTCCTCTTTCAGCTCAATCATCTCTGCAGCAGATAAGAAAGTGACAAACAGGGAGAAGGCACTGCCTCCGTTCCCCATCCCACAGAAAGAACGTTACCATCGTTCCGTCCAGTTAGTAGAAATGCACAAGACTGGAGAGCTGGTTCCCATTCCCCTCTGTCACATCCATATCTATTAATAGATAAGTATTGACTAATTTAGGAAATGTTAATTCATCTAGGCCTGAAGAGGAATACAGGTCCAGGGACAAGTCCAGCAGCTGGGCCTAAAACCATTATCTAATCACCTGTAATGCCCTGGACTACATTCTATTTCTATAGAGAAGTTTTCAGAATGCATTTCCCCAGACCAGCTCCACAAATGTGACCTCTGCAATCATCCTGCTAACAAAGGTGGACAGCCATCCCTCTGAAATCCCATTTGGTCCTTATTCAGCAGAGCTCTGGGAGCTAATTTTCTAAGCAACAAAAATATATTTGTCACCTTCTCCCAAATCTCTATTTCTTATTCCAACACATTTCAACTGTAGTAGACACAGAGAACAGGACCTGAAGAGCTATACTCATGAGTTCTCCCTAGAACCAGGTGAAATTTCTGGCCCGTCTTGTAGAGTAAGTTACAAACCATGCCAGGGAGCAGCAGAGTTCCTTCTGCACACTCAGAACATGGGCATCCCTTGCAGTTGCGTGGATGCTGCACACTCAGCATCCATGGCGGGGAAGGGATGCAGGGAAGAGGTAAGGGAGGGTTGCAGACTCAATGCCCTCACCTGTCATGAAGGTCATATTAGTAAATGAGCCTGGGTGGGTTCTACATGGGGCAGCAAACACCCAGCCCCAGCCTATGGTTGCCATGCAAAGATGTGCGCCCAGAACTGCCACATCTACCATTTTTAAAAGGAAAGCCCCCAATCTGGACTGGTACGTAAAATCTGCTGATTTTTAAATTAAAAAAAAAAAATTTCATCACCCACCCTGTGCAGACCAAACAAAACATGTTTATGAACTAGATTAGTTCCATAGGTTCTGGCAATTTGCAGAATCGGCTTCAAAGTACTTTTTTAATTTTAATTGTAAATAGAAAACAATACAACATGATCAACAAACTATTTTGAGAGATCCTATAGAAGGGGACTCTAGAAAGAAAGACTGGAAGACTGGATTCACAAGCAGAAAACTTTGTTTTGGACCCAAACTATACATGTTTTTCATCAGCTGAAGGATTCTGAACAAGTTATACAACTAAGTTATAGATTACTTATAAAACTGGCATAGCCACACCTGCCATTCTTACTATGCAGGGCTGTTGCAAAGAACAGATCAGATTATCAATTTAGGCATTTCTCAGGCAAATAAAGTAATTTGCAATGTAAACCTCTGAGAGGCAGAGAATAGTTCATATTCAGTACACAGTGCCTGTGTTTATCTGCACACAGAGACACTCAATAAATATTTTTCATTGACTTAGCTTACTGAAATTCCTGCTATAATCCAAATTTAGAGAACTAATCTTTCTAAGGATCTACAAAATATTTTTGTGTGACTATGAAGCATAATAATTCACATAGTGACTGATGAGGGCTAAAACTATTGATCGAAGTTCCCAGAGTCAAATTACATGCTAATGTGTAGATTTTTGTCTGGTAGAGATGCAAATAATTTCTGCCTGGTGGAAAAGACAAAGACAAAGGTTATCATTTCTTATCCTGTAGGATATTAACCAGTTTTTATTTAACTCTGAATTCTTATTCTAATATTGCTTAATTAATTGCTTATCTATAACTAGTTCCTCAGATGTTCTTTAAACCAGTCTTAATATCTTATTGGTTCCCTCATTAAGTAATGGGCTGAAAAAAATCTCTGACAAGGATTCATTTTATATTTGCATGAGAATCATTTTATCCTTTTGAAAACTATACTTCGATATTAGCCTGCCTTTTGCTAGCCAAACTAAGTTCTTAATAGTTTTCCTCTACTTGTTTTACTAAAGTTCTCCCGTTTAAATTAGAGCTATCAGTGTTGAAGTTTAAACTGGGCACAATGATAGAAAATCTTATGTCACTGACATGCTTTTGTGACAAAACACAGACACTGCATTTATTTCTCCCTTCATTCGTTCATTCCATTTTCCAACAACATTTCTGGAATATATGCAAGACACTGAAGAGTATACATAGATGAATAACAGACACACACATACAAACACACACACACACTCCTTTTAAGGGAGTTGAGAAGTGAGTGGTGAGCAGTTCTGTACATTGATAACTAGAATATCAGAGAATATAGATGAAGGGCTATGGAAACTTATTGAAGGAGTCAGTGTTAAATTGGATTGGGGGTATCAGAGAAGGCCTGCCAGAGAACGGGATATATTAGCTGATTGGAAAAATCCTGGAAAAATGCCTAGGATTTTGAAAAACAGTGAAGAAAAGGGAAAGGTATTCCCAGCAGAAGAAACAGCAGAGAATTCAAGAAATGCAGTGAGGACAATCCTCCTATGAAGTTGGAACATACATGACTTTGCAGGAGAAAGTTACCTGAAAAAGGATTTGTTACAAAGCAAACTACCCCAAACTCAGTGGATAAACACAAAACTTGTGTAATATTTCTCATATATCTGCTGATCTAAGCTGGGCTCAGTTAGAATGTTTCTGCTCCATATCCGTCTCACCCTGCCTGGGACACAGCAGGTAGTCTGAGGAGTTCCCTGGCACAGGATGGCAGAGGTGCAGGACAGCAAGTCATATGGTCAATCCAAAGCCAAGGGGTGGGGAAATACATTCTGAGTCTTTAGAGGAAGGAATTGTAAAGTCACAAGGCAAAGAACATAGATACAGAGAAGGGTGAAGAACAGACTCGACAGGGACAAATAGTAGGAAAACCTGAATGCCATGATTAACGATTAAACTTTGTTGCTAAGAGACTAGATCTTAATTGTTCTCACCTCAAAAAAGAAATTATAATTATATAATATGATAGAGGTGTTAGCTAACACCCAGGTGGTAATTATATTGCAATATGTAAGTGTATCGAACCAACAAGTTATACACCATAAACTCATGCAATGTTGTATGCCAACTATATCTCAATAAAAAAATGAAAGAAGTAAACTTCGTTCTAGGCAAGGAGAAGTCATCACTGTTTTTTTAAGCAGCAGGGAGACATTCTCAGATCTATGTTAGAAAGATGATTATGCCTGTTGGCTAGTGGAGGATTAGAGAATTTACAACCAGCTGAACTAGGGTAGTGGCTGTGGGAAAAGGGACAGAGAGATAAATTAAAAATAGTTCTTACGTAGAATAAAGTAGGTCATCATTTGGATGAAGAGTAGGAAAATCAGACACCACTCAGATTTCTAAATTGATATGGGAAAACCACTGAGAATTATATCACTAGCTACTTTTATTGAGCATTTATTTTGTGTCAGCTACTATTACAAACATTTTATGCAGATCATTTGATTAAAGTGCCACATAAAACCCACGACACAGTGTTATAATTTTCTATCCCTATTCTGTAAATGCAAAAACTGAGCCTTAAGATAGTTAAGTAACTTGCCCAAGGTTCTAAGCTAATACCTGACAAAACCGGGGTTTAAACATAAAACCATTTTGATTCCAGAATCTGAGTTCAGAACCGCTATGGGCTGCCTCAGCAGGATAGGGATAATGAGGGAACCAGCTCTGGGGGGAACTAACATTTGATTTGGGGAAGGGACTGGATTATTGACTTTATATCCTGGCCATCATACTACTTTTGAGTAATAAAATGCCACCTTATTTATTGGTATAAAACATCATTTTGATATTTTAAAATGCCTGAAGTTTGAGTCATTTACATTTTGGCTCAAAGGTACATTCATTTGGAAAGATTCAGAATCCATCCCTCCACTCTTTCAAACCCTTCCAAAGTATCTTGCTATAATTCCCTCTTCCTGGGCTTCTAATGAGGTTTATGTGTATTCACCATTTGTTTCTCACAGATCCTTTGGTCCATCTATACTTACAGTAGTCTGCAGTGGACTTATTTTAGAATGGTGGGGGTGGAGGGGGGAGGAGCGGGTTGTGGAAAGCAAAGAGAGCATTCAGTGGGGGATTTGGGAAGGAGGAGAAAGGGGGTTTGGGAAGTTTCTAGTCCAGCTCCAGCCCCCCCTCATTCTTTCTACTCCTCTCTTCTCTTGTCCTCAGAGACAGATCTACTCTCATTAACTCAATGCATCTCTCCCAGGATGATTTATATCAGTCAATATCTTTTCCCCAACCATCCTTCCTGGAGAGACTTAAGCTCAGAAGGACAGAGGCCCTCTGGCCCTCTCTGAGTTGGGATAGCATCTGAGGACAATGTAGAAGCAGTGAAACCACATCTCACTTTTTACTGCACAAAATAAATACCAAAATACTATATTGCCATTGCAACCACTAGTTTGGGGAATGTAGATTGTGCCAATTTTATACCTATGTACATATAGGCATGATTTAAATAAAAGGCAGGGGGCCTTCCCTGGCAGTCCAGTGGTTAAGACTATGCACTTCCATGGCAGGGGGCATGGGGTCCACCCCTGGTTGGGGAGCTAAGATCCCACATGCCATGTGACATGGCCAAAAAATAATAATAAAAAAATTTAAAAAGTAAAAAAGTAAAATACAAGGTAGGATGGCAATGGGTTGTATTTATCTCCCTATTTACTCACATATATCTTAATTGCCATTGAGCCTTTTATTTTAAATCTCATTTCACTACTTATTATTTAATTTTTAAAACTAATTTATTTATTTACTTATTTTTGGCTGAGTTGGGTCTTCGTTGCTGTGCACGGGCTTTCTCTAGTTGCGGTGAGCGGGAGCTACTCTTTGTTGTGGTGCGCAGGCTTCTCATTGCAGTGGCTTCTCTTGTTGAGCATGGGCTCTAGGTGCGCGGGCTCAGTAGTTGTGGCTCGTGGGCTCTGGAGCGCAGGCTCAGTAGCTGTGGCGCACGGGCTTAGTTGCTCTGCAGCATGTGGGATCTTCCCGGACCAGGGCTAGAACCCATGTCCCCTGCATTGGCAAGCAGATTATTATTTGAATCCTTTTTATTCATTTTGTTTCTCATAATTTTTTTTTTTTTTTTTTTTGGCTGTGCCACACAACTTGCAGGATCTTAGTTCCCCAGCCAGGGATTACACCCAGGCCATGGCAGTGAAAGTGCTGAGTCCTAACTACTGGACCACCAGGGAATTCCATTTTCTCTTAATTTTTAGGGCTTTTCTACTCATTAAAATTAAATTAACTCTTCTTTATTTAAAACAAAATACAAGTACATATATAATATATGCATATGTGATTATATAAATACCATATAAAATCTATAAAGATGTGTAAATATATGTAATTTTCCTTCTTTTGGTCCATTCAGTCATTCATTCATTTGTTCATTCATTCACTCATGCTTTAACAGTGGACAAGAAGTACAGCTGCAGGGGTAGCCTGTAAGGATACTGAGATGATTAATTCTGTGTCTACTTGGCTGAGCTATGGTGGCCAGATTTGGTCAAAGGTTATTCCGGATGTTTCTGTGAGTGTGTTTGGGTGATGAGATTAACATTCAAATCAGTGGATTTTGAGTAAAGCAGACTGTCCTTCGTAATGTGGGCAGGCCTCATCCAGTCAGTTAAAGGCCTGAATATAGAACAATTGATCTTCCCTGAGCAAGAAGGAATTCTGCCAGTAGGCCATCACCTTTGCACTCAGACTACAAGTCTTCCCTGGGCCTCTAGTCTGCCGATCTAGGATTTACCAAGCCTCCCTAGTGGTATAAGCCAATTCCTTAAAATAAATCTCTATTTGAACACACACATCCTGCTGGTTGTGTTTCTCTGGAGAACCCTGACTAATACAGGTACGTAGGCTCTCCCCCTCCACTCTCCCTAGCGGATAGTTCCCTTGTTCTTCTCCTGTTCTCCGAGCCCATTCTAAGACACTAGACAGAAAAAATCCCTCGCCTTGGAGGGCTCAGTAGATTCATAGCCCAATCATTATCACATTACAAGCAGTCAGGGCTCCTCAGGATTTGTACCGCTGCATGCTCCAGCCTGTCAACCGCCTGCCTCTGCATTTCTCCGCATTTCTTTGCCTGAAGCGGGGGGAGGGGTAAGGAGAGGGAGGAGGGTCAGGACACCCTCTCCCTCATCAATATTTACAATAGCCAGGGCATGGAAGCAACCTAAGTGTCCATCGACAGATGAATGGATAAAGAAGATGTGGCACATAGATACAATGGAATATTACTCAGCCATAAAAAGAAACGAAATTGAGTTATTTGTAGTGAGGTGGATGGACCTGAAGTCTGTCATACAGAGTGTAGTAAGTCAGAAAGAGAAAAACAAATACTGTATGCTAACACATATATATGGAATCTAAAGAATAAATATGGTTATGAAGAATCTAGGGGCAGGACAGGAATAAAGACGCAGACCTTCTAGAGAACAGACTTGAGGACACGGGGAGGGGGAAGGGTAAGCTGGGACAAAGTGAGAGAGTGGCATGGACATATATACACTACCAAACATAAAATAGCTAGCTAGTGGGAAGCAGCCGCATAGCACAGCGAGATCAGCTCGGTGCTTTGTGTCCACCTAGAGGGGTGGGATAGGGAGGGTGGGAGGGAGGGAGACGCAACAGGGAAGAGATATGGGGATATATGTGTATGTATAACTGATTCACTTTGTTATAAAGCAGAAACTAACACACCATTGTAAAGCAATTATACTCTCATAAAGATGTTTAAAAAAAAAAAAAAAAAGCAAGCATACTTGCACTAAGCAGCCCTCAGTCAAAGTCTGAAGCCAGCTGGTGAACAAACAGCCCAGCCCCTGTCTCCAACTTGGGTGGGAAAACTCTGAGGCACATGTTTCATACCATTGACCAGCATTTCTTGGGGGGATTAAGTTCTGGTCTCCCATTGTAGAGTTTCCTTGTATTTCCCAAACCAACTACTTGAACTCAAAACCTGATCTTGGGGTCTGCTACCCAAATTACCATCTCCCCCAGCCTCCACCCCGCAACTACTGCTGTTTCCTTCACCAGACAAAAGCACGGTTGACAGAAGCAGTAAAGTCAGGGATGGATAGAAGGTTATGCTGCACTTCTCTAACCAGCAGAGGCTGAACACGCTGCTCATGAAGCGGGACTACCATGCAGACTCGGGAAGTCTCAGGTTGGAGGGTAGAAGGTGCCCCAAAGAGACCTGCTGAGGGTACAAAACTTTACATAAGTCCCCCGTTTTATCCTACAAATTCGTGTGAGGTTTGCACTCTGCGGCATGATCTGCCCTGTGTTTTAAACACCCACCACCCACTCTGAGTACAATGGATTTTGCAGAAAGATGGATAACGCATTTTCCTTGGGGCTTCATGCATGTCATGCTGCTATTTGAGAGGGAATGGCCTTGAATGCTCTAGAACTGCTCTCTGGATTAGGTCAGAAGTCAGAGTGATGCTTCTACACCGCAGTTTTAGGTGCTTTCTCCAGAACATTTACTGAACGGCCCTCAGAATCATGCTACTGCCCTACAAAGAAAAACACAGTAAGAAATGGACCTCCAAGATCCTCCTTGCAAGTAAGTGGTCATGATTGCAAGAGGCAAAATGAGACCCCACAGAATAAAAAGAATGGGGGAGGCGAGAGAATTCTGGGACAACTCCCCCCCTTCCTCCATGTAGAGTGGACACTACGCTCACTCATGTTTGTCCTTCCTATTCTGATATTCTTCCCTTTCCTCATTTGCCTAGCACCATTTTTTTCTTCCTTATACTACACATATATTGTAGGCAGCCTTAAATCCTCCCTAGGACAAAGCTGAAAATGAACTAAAAAGGTGTGGGGCAGACACTGGTGGTCCACTGGGCACCACTGGGACATCCTAGGGAACAGAGGTCCTTCCTTCCTGCCTGCGCCACCTAACGCATCACAAAGAAGTGCTCGAGCCAGATGACAGCCCAGCTCCTGATCAAAAGCCTCCTCTCCTCCCTTCCTTGAGTTTGCAAAAGGGCGCATTCCTGTATTTAAAGAACACAAGCAAACTAAACCATCATATATTTAACCTGTTTTTTTCTTCCATCCACAAAAGGTGGCTTTTATTTATGAAATATGCAGATCTGAGTCAGTGCCTTGAAGCCTGCTCAATTCAGGTAATGCACTGAATGGTATATAAATTACGGCACCAGATTGACAGATACAACCAAGGATAAATTTATAATGTAACTCAGTTATGAATAAGCTGAATTACCAACTCTGCTAAACACACACTTATCATCTTTGTGTGAATTTATATTACAAAAAGCCCTTAATGGAACCAAGACTCTTCTCCTTTCCTAAATTCAGGGTACTTTTGATCCACACAAACCTAAATTCCTAGGCTGTTTTTTAAAAATTCTAAATATATTTTAGCCTTTAAGAGTGAATGCAGGAGTATAAACTGATGCAACTTTTCTAGGAAGCAATCTGGCAGTAAACATCAAGAGTCTCAAAAATGTTCCTCTGCTTTTACTCAGTAATTCCATTTCTGAGTACCTACCTGAAGAAGAGGACTGGAATGCTGATCATTGATATACAAACATGGATTATATACAAAAAGGTGCATCTCACGTAAAAAGAAGCAAAAAATAGGAAATAATTCAAACGGCCAACACTAGCAGAACTATCTACTTATGCAGCAGTGGTCACAGCATATATTATTATTCTGCAGTTATTAGCAATGATGTTGCGTGAGTTTTACCTACCTGAAACGTTCAAACAGAAAAAGCAGGAAAGAGAACTGCACAGTGTACACCCAGCTATTACACACATGGACATCCACAAATATATAATTGGAGGAAATGCACCAAAATTATCTGAGGGATGGGGCTATAAGTAACTTTTATTTTCTTTTTCATATGTCTCTAATTTTCCAATGTTCAGCGATGAGCATGTCCTCACTTTTATGATCAGTAACTGAAATAAAAGCTGCCCTTAAAAGTAGGAAGTAGTGTAGAAATCCACCACAAAGCACCTTGATTACAATGTCCTCCTTTTTATTAAATTATAAAACTGACTGCAGTCAATACACACAATTTTGGGAATGTGTTTTTCTCAAGTATCTGCTTTCGTGGAACACATAGTTTTAAACAGACAGACAAAATACTTCTATACCAACTTCTTGGTCTTCAAGCTATTTAGCACTGGTAGCTAAACTACCAAGTATAGCTATTATACATACAGTCAGAATTTATGGAAAATATTACAAAGACAAATGTCTTGAAAAGATGACACAGTGCAGAGAAAACCATAGCTCTTAAACTGGTATAAAAATTTAGTCAAAATGTTTTAGTCCATTATGGCTTTGCATAAAGCTTCAAAAGAAGAAAATTTAAGAAACTTCTCATCAAAGGCACTTACAGAGTTGTAATAAACTACTTCTTTGAATTCAGTTTGAGTCACACAGTATTTTTATTTATTTTTTTCACATTCTGTCTCTCACTGAAACGGTCCTGGAAGGCAGCTATTAATGAGGAAAAATAGTTATCATTTCTTTATATGTTAAAAATACGCAAACAGAATTAATACAGATTTTGGTCCACTGAAGCAGGTAACTGTATCAGATGGTAGTGTTTCTCTTAATTCTGAGCCAAAAGCCATAAGCTCCCCAGACTCAGGCCCCTGGGCTCCCCAGGAAGTGCCCCTACATCTCCACAGTGCATCAAAACTGCAAAGAACCATCCTCCCACGGCTGGTGGGAGTGCTGCTCTGAGGGGGCGGCAGCGGGGCACACAAGAGTTAATCCTCGGGCATCTATAATTCCGTGTCCCGGTATTGGGAATGCTGGCCGTAATAACCGCGTTTTGAGTGTTCCGACAGCTGCTGTCGGTATTCTTCCTCCTCGGCGTCACTGCCATAACTTCCTCTGGGATCCTGATAAAGTCTGGCAGGACCTTTCTGCGGCTCGGGGGGCCTGGAACTAACAAAGTGAGAGGGTTACATGAAGCCGAAAGCTCGGGCCTCCCCGCCCGTGATGCATGCAGTGGTCAACTGCCCAGGATGGCTGGCTCACCTGAGTCGCACTCCGCTGACAAGCCAGGGCCCTCCTGGCCCGGCTCCAGGTTCCCAGAGTGGTAGGAGTGAGGACGGGAATAACAAGGCCAATGCCCACTTGAGCACCAAGTGGGGAAGCCAGCCACGTGCTCCCTGACCTAAGAACTCTTCAGCCGGATGTGGGTGCCTTCTTAAGCTCACTGGCTAAAAGCTCACAAGCAGAGCAAGCTCTTTGCCAGTTTCAGTCAATTATACCAAATCCCCTCTGTTGCCAGGGGCCACCTGGTAGGCTGTGCCACAGTTCAACTGGCAAAGAAGAAATGTGCCTCTAGTTTTCTGTTGCGTTAAAACTAGACTCTAGGGGGCTTCCCTGGTGGCGCAGTGGTTGGGGGTCCGCCTGCCGATGCGGGGGACGCGGGTTCGTGCCCCGGTCCGGGAGGATCCCGCGTGCCGTGGAGCGGCTGGGCCCGTGACCCATGGCCGCTGAGCCTGCGCGTCCTGAGCCTGTGCTCCGCAACGGGAGGGGCCGCAGCGGTGGGAGGCCCGCGTACCGCAAAAAAAAAAAAAAAAACAAAAAAAAACTAGACTCTAGTTTCCAGTCAGAATGGCTGCAAGAAAATGTGATTTTTTTTCTTTTGTTTCCTATTCTCAGAAGCAGGAAATGATCCAGCATAAAACCTCAACAGGAAGACACTGTGATAGTTACTAGTGCTTATGTAGCACTTTAAACATAAAGCATCTTACCAACACAGGTCGACTGATGTCACCTTCCCTTCAGACCACAGCTCAGAACAAGTGGCCTGACTTTGCTAGGTGACGCAAAGGAATTAAGGAGCTTGGCTAAGAGCTAGAAAATACTGGCAATGAAACAATTGGCATCTAAGCCCCAGGAATTTTGCTCATGTGCTATCCTAACATAATTTAACACATCTGTGCTCCAATGGGTCTAATGGGACTGACTTGGAATGTCAATGATTATGCTATGTCAGTTTTAGCACACAATCAACACTACCATAAAATTTTGACTCTATGATCTTTACAATTAATTTGACTGAAAAAGCAAACAGTTGACCAGGAAAAAAAAAAAATCTTGTTACTTTGAAATGTAGGTGAAAAAAATTCTTTCTTAGGCATCCAAGTACTAGACAAGCCCCTTTTTTAGACCTATACCTTCCGAGCAGCTCTTACCTTGTGTACTGGGGTGGGCCAGGCTCCGGCTTGTGTGTTTTAATTGGAACTGCATAGATATCAGGATGCTTCTGAGCAATTTCAATCTGTGGTGATAAAGAAAAAAAAGAGGGAAGGGATGAATGACTAGACAGTCAGCTTGCTCATTTCCTGCTGGTTCCATTTTCCAATCCAATTTCAAGGAGAAGAGGAAAATAGAAGCAAATTTCTAGTTTCTAGGGTTGTACATGATGCCTAGTGGTATATGTCAAATAGGAAAAATGTTTAAAACTAATGAAATTCTGCCGCATGCTACAATATGGTTGAACGTTCAGGACACTATGCTATGTGAAATAAGCCAGTCACATAAAGACAAATACTATATGATTCCACTTATATGAGGCTCCTAAGCTGTCAAATTCATGGAGATGGACAGTAGAATGGTGGTTAAGGGACTGGGGAAGGAGGTGATGGGGGTCATTAATACTGACATATACAGAGCTTCAGCTGGGGAGAATGACAAAGTTCTGGAGACGAATGGTGGAGGTAGTTCACAGCAATGTGAATATACTGAATGCCCCTGAACACTTACAAATGGTTAAAATGGTAAGTTTTATGTATACTTTACCACCAAAAAAAAAACAAAGGAAAGAAAAAAGAGGTCTCTTGCCTTCTGAGATGGCCCACACTCTGTCTGTGGAGTGTGTTTCTCCCAGGGCCACTCTTGCCTGTTGAGATGAACAGTGTCCTGTCTATGGAATGTGTACCTCTAAATAAATCCACTTCTTATCTATCACTTTATCTCTCACTGAATTCTTTCTGAGATGAGACATAAAGAACCTGAGCTGGGGCTTCCCCGTGGCTCTGGGAAGATCCCACATGCCATGGATCGGCTGGGCCCGTGAGCCATGGCCGCTGAGCCTGCATGTCCGGAGCCTGTGCTCCGCAACGGGAGAGGCCACAACGGTGAGAGGCCCGCGTACCGCAAAAAAAAAAAAAAAAAAAAAAAAAAACCTGAGCTTTGCTCAGTGCTTTGTGACCACCTCGAGGGGTGGGATAGGGAGGGTGGGAGGGAGATGCAAGAGGGAGGAGATACGGGGATGTGTGTATATGTATAGCTGATTCACTTTGTCATACAGCAGAAACCAACACACCATTGTAAAGCAATTATACTCCAGTAAAGATGTTAAAAAAGAAAAAAAAATGAGCTTCAGTAAGTCTTGACACCAGGAACTAAGGTCCCCAGCCAGGTGGAGGATGGAATGATGATGTTGACCCTCCTGACTTCAATCAGCTAAAGCTTGGACTCTGTCAAGCTCTGCCCCAATTCTATGCTGAATTCTCTGCTCAAGCCCCCTGATGAATATGCACGTACCCTTAGTTTAAAACCTCCCCAGTTTTGCAGTTTGGGAGACGCTACTTCGGGAGAAAATCCCCAGTATTCTCCTTACTTACAGTGAGTAATAAATCCTTCCTTCTCCCGCCCCCGCCACCAAAAACACAAAAAAGAAAACCAGAAAAAGGCTCAGAAGCACTGCCACTGTTGTGACAAACTTAAATGAAAAAAACTCCCATAACCACTGGGCAGAATATGCTTAAATTCTTCTCTGGCTTCTGAAAGGCTTTTGTGCACATGGCACAAAAATTCAAACAGTATCAAAAAGGACAATCTACAGGCCTTTCAATTTTAGCACCCAAGGTGTGCATAGTTTCTATGGCAAATCTGGGAGCAAATTAAAACTCAGTTATAAACTGTTTTAACAAAAAACAATTTCAAAGAGGCCACTGATTCTCTTGTCACACTTCCCCATTCTAGAACCTGACGAAAAGTTCTGAAGTATGAAGGGCCTACACTGTTCGCCTACAACATTAGGTTTTCTTGACTGGAAGAAAAAGGGATGCGCTGATAGCTGGCCATCTGGAAATGACACACATACAGGATGTGCCTTTGTATCACGCGTGTGAACATCCTCTCATGTTTGTGGCAGGGGCAAAAGGACTGCAAATCATTATACTGCAATGAAACTTCTTGAAAATTCTTACTGATGACACGCTAAGATGACCTAGTGATTGAAAAAGAATTACCCTTGCATTCTGCGCTTCTTGGAGCTCTTGCATTCTCTGTAATCTCGCCTTGTGATCCATCTTCTCAAATATTTTTACTTTGCCCAGGACAGACTTGGGGGCGCTGTCCTGCTCCTCACTGCCTTCTCCCCCCTCCTCACTCTCTGGGGGAGGGATGGGAGTGGACGGCTTCAGTATAGGCCGTCCAAAGGCGGGTTTTGCTGCAATAGGAGGTGGACATCCTCTGGTAGATGTCCCAGGAATTTCATTACCGGCAACAGCTGAGGGGTTTGACTTGTATTCATAGGATCTAGAGAAGTCAAAGGATTCTTCTTTGTTTTGGGTTTTGGCCTGCAGAGAGCAATGACATAGTTTTAACCGTGAGCTTTCGGTTTATTTTCAAATCTCTATTAGTGATTTAATACACTCTATTTCCTGATCAGTTTCCAAAGGTGGTCAACAAACTCCATTCCGAAAAGGAATCAAATACAACAGGGCACACGGCCACTGATCTGGCATCCGGAGCCCTACCTCACCCCCTACAGAAGAGAATTAAGTGCTCAGGAAAGCAAGAGGGTGCTGGGGACGTGCTAGGAGGCCCGCAAGTGCTAGAGGTGGATCAGACCTCACTTTGTACTAGAGGAGATCAGAAGTTTGGAGAAAACCTCAGAACAAGTCAGGCTTCAGGATGGAAGAGTGGCTCCCGAGTTCACAGCACACGGAGGGTGCGTGCCCTGGCCTGGAGGTCCAGGAGACTGGGGTGGGGAGCAGGGAGGGAGCATATCATGCTGATGGCCACTTTTTCTTCACACTTCCATCCTAGGCCTGCTTGTCAGTTTTCACTGATCTATTTTAGGAGGTCACCAATTACTTCTGAAAGCTCAATCAATTATTACTTTCCTCTTATCTAAAGTATTGAGTTAGAGAGAGAAATTTTATTGGGTTATAAGGAAAAGCCTATAGTCATAGCTTTGATTCAGAGAGGGGTAAACCGTCGTAGGACATACGCCCACGGGTCCTCACGTTGATTCTGTTCTGGACAATGATTTATTTAAAAAATAAATTCAATGGTCCCCATAATGAGACGCATTGTCAACAATGGTGGTGGATTGTTTTCTTTAGCAAGTCGCCAGGAAGGATTTTTCAGGTGCATCTAAATCAGATTGTGGGCAGAAAAATTTAATTGGACAGAAGAAGAAAAACAGATTCTAAGCCAGGTGATTCTGGGCATGCAGTATTTATCAAACTTTTATTCTTTCTACATAAATAAACAAATAAAACAAAAGGAAGCAAACACTAATAGTACTAAAGTTATACGTTCTTCTAAAACTGCCTTTTCCGTCCGACTTTTTCACCTTTTCCTAATTTTTGGTTTCACCCAAAAGGCCAAAAGATAGGCTCTAAGAGAGAACCTGGTGAGTCAAAAACATAATCCAATGCCATATTATTGTGTGTGCTTCTCCCTGGCTATGCGAGGAGTTCCGGGGGGCACGTGCTTCCTTCTCCTTCCCAACCTGGGCTTCCCAGCCACGTACCTGGGGCGGCTCTGGCTTGAATGCCGGGGGCGGGCTATTGTCCCTAAGTTGATCTCTGCTAGCAGCCCTCCTCATCTGAGCTCCTGGCTCTGGGCTAGGTTTCCTTATGCTCTACAAGACATAAAGGTTCATTCATAACAAGAACATCCCAGCAGAAAGAAGAGAGCACTGGTCTGCTTTGCTGGAGTTCTTCGAACTTGTGGGAATTCAGACGTTAAGGTTCATTCATAACAAGAACATCCCAGCAGAAAGAAGAGAGCACTGGTCTGCTTTGCTGGAGTTCTTCGAACTTGTGGGAATTCAGACGTTAAGGTGCATAACTTGCATAAGTTGAGCTACTGACCCAGTGCTTCTTTACTGAAAAGGCAGATACCAGGCATATTCTCCCATTAGCAAGTGCTTAAGATACATTTTTCCAAAACTAGCTGCATCTCTCCCTTTAAAGTACGAAAACAAAAGGTCTTCCTAAAGTCTAAAATCTCTTTTATCACCAACAGCTGTTAACATTTTAAAGCATTAGCTCAGCTGTATCTGCAGACATTCATGAGTTAATGTATCCTTTACAACTTGTCCAGCAGTATATACTAATTTGTCATGGTGAGTTGTTCCTCCTTTCAACTTGTATTTTTGGTACTTATACTTCGTAAAGAATAAAATCATTCATTGAAATGAGCTAAACTGCTAAAGAGAAGTCCACAGTAATAATTATCCACATACATGGAGCATCTTGTCTACAAAGGTAATTATCCCAATGTTCTCTGAGGTATAATTAATAACCGCTCTGATCCTTAGTGCTGGCAATGTGATTCCTAGGATCACAGAAGCTGTCTATTCGCTGGTCAGTGGATGCATAGTACATGAGATCAGACATATTATTAATCAGCGAACTCAATTAAAAAAATTGAAATACAAGAGAGAAGGAAACTGATGGGGAAACAGGAGTTTTTGCAAGATTAGAAAGGTTAAAGGTAGGGTGGAGAAGAAAAAGCACGGATACCTAAGAGTACAGAGAGAGACCTAATCAAAGGTTACAAGTAAATATAACAATACTGTATTTAAAAATAATGTCCCACTTGTAATTTGGACAGCGGGCCCGATATCATGACGTCATGCCCGACAGCATCTGTGTGATGAGTGCTGGTCACTCAACCTCTCCCAGAGCTTAGTTCCTGTCCCACTCCCCCATGGACCACATCCACAATCATACAGGCACTGGCTTGGAATGAGAGGCTCCCTACACATCATCCGCTCCAACCCTTAGGAATACCTGCCACATCACCCTGAATAAACAGCTGGCCAGAGGAATTCAAGTGAAATGCCAGAACCTCCTTTTCCTGCCCAGGGCTGGGCAGCCCATGGCCTCCTCGCCTCACCTCCTCGTGCTGCACCGGCTCCGAGGAGCGGGTGATGGAAGACACCAGTGGCTCCTCAGCTGGCTCATCCAGCTCATTGTCAGTGTAGGCACCTCCTTCGCCGTCGGTGTCTTCAAAGTCACTGATGAGGCGGCTGTCGCAACTCAGATAGTCCGCGCCCATGGCGGTTAAGTAGGACATGCGGTCTTCGGGGTCATCATCCATCCCTTCCATCTAGAGGAATTTGTTTTGGAGGGTCAGTGGGATCTGACATGGCCCCTGGGAGTGAGGACTCAAGAAAACTCCCAAGGGCACAGCCAAGTGACTGAAACCTTGACTTGTTCTAGAAAGGGAAGTCACCTTTATCTTCCTGGAATCACTTGGCTTTAAATTACTATGTTAATTTTTTGTGCAGAAACTCAGATTAGAAACCCTCCGCCCTATCTCTCCTTGCCACCATCCATCCTATATACCACTACTGAGCCAGGCTTCCTCAGACTGTTGCACTTTTCTTCCAGAATTTGGCTCTCCTCCAGCTGTCTCTGTTGTATTTGTCTCCTAGCAATAGTGCATGCTGCCTTGAGCTGCACACCTCTCCGCTCATCCATGAGATTCTCAAATCCTTGAGGGCAGAAGCTATGTCCTGTTCAACTTGTTCTCACCACAGAGGCTAGCACAAAGCCATAGTGGGTATAAGCACTCAGTAGATGCTACTAGATACTCTGACTAAACACGCAGTTCCTGAAGGGCAAGACTAGGCTCAACCATCTAATTGGTAATGGAGGCACTTCCGCAACAAAAATCGTACCTCTAACGTCTCACAAACTACCTCAATTCAGCTGGACCACAGAATACCAGCACCAAAGGCTCCTAGAACCACAGGGAATTCTATAGTTTCTTTGTTTCCTCCCTGAAGTAGGGCTGCGTGTAAACTGCCTCCACAGATGAGACACGAGCCAAGGTTAGGCGCCTATACAAGTACCCAATGCTCTCCCATCACCTACTCAAATCCCTAGGACACATTCTCTGCCAAACTTCTTTCTAAGCCAATGATTCAAACTCCATTAGCTTTTCTTCTTTCTATTAATTTTTAACCATGTTCTCCACATAGCTCAACCTCACCTCTCCACTCTGGGTTTCCCAAGTCCTTCATAATAAGCTGTGGAGCTAAACACAAGGTCTTGTAAGCTCTGATTAGTGTGCTTGGAACAAAACACTAGTTACTACGTTAAAAGCAAAAGGGAAGTGAATGTAGGGCTGCATATATCCCATTCTGCTTTTCTTGTAAAGGTCCCTTCATTTTATTACTTTTTCAGAGAATTCATAAATTTTTGAACTACTGATGCACATGTTGGGATCACTTAAAATGGGCATGGTTTTACTACATTCACTACCCTCTGGAGAAAAAACTCAGAACGCGGACTCTCACCTCATAGCAGAGTATCTGTGCCACATACCTTTCCTTCGGAGACCCAAACTGCTTCTCCTTGCTGATGCTGAATCGTGTCCTTCAGGCTGCCAAACCAGCTATCATTGGCTGAATTTAGGTTGATTGTAGCTATAGAAATGCAAACCAAAAGGTGTGCCTCAATTTCCAGAGAAATTTTTATTAGAAATCCCATTGGACATAATTTATCCTAACTTTCATATTTAAGTTAAAACTTTGGCAGATGAAAGAGAAAGTGTTTACAAATATTTGAACACTAAATCCCTTTAGTCGAATTAAAACTATTACCATCTTCGGGCTTCCCTGGTGGCGCAGTGGTTAAGAATCCTCCTGCCAATGCAGGGGGACACGGGTTTGAGCCCTGGTCCAGGAAGATACCACATGCCGCGGTGCAGCTAAGCCCTTGCACCACAACTACTGAGCCTGCGAGCCACAACTGCTGAGCCCGTGCACCTAGAGCCCGTGCTCCGTGACAAGAGAAGCCACCGCAATGAGAAGCCCGCGTACCGCAACGAAGAGTAGCCCCTGCGTGCCGCAACTAGAGAAAGCCCGTGCACAGCAATGAAGACACAACACAGCCAAAAATAAAAATAAATAAAATAAAGCTATATTTTAAAAAAACCTATTACCATCTGGCTGTTGGAGTTTACATTACAGGTGGATGTTATAAAGCTAAAAATGGATTAATTTCTTTAAAGAATGTCTATTTTTCAGAAAAGCTACCTTTAAAAATTTTGTTGTTTTTATTTTGGCCGTGCCATATGGCTTTAGGGATCTCAGTTCCCCAACCAGGGACTGAAGCCAGGCCACGGCAGTGAAAGCGCCAAATATGAACCACTAGACTACCAGGAAACTCCCAAATATGTTTTTAAACAGTGTGTTTTCAGGGGCAAAGATAACACATCTGAACCAAATATAAATGTGCTGTATTTTAAAGATCAATACATAGACAGGAACATTATGAGTGAGAAAAACATATACCAAGGTACATGTTATCTCCAATAAAAAACTAAAGATAACATTTAAATGAATATCATTTTGATAGGATTAAACATTTTAGAATATAGACATAGATTAACCAAACTCTACAGGTGTGTATTTACGGAACATACATTTTCTATTCAGAACAAAGTATATCTTATGTAATGGCACTTACTATGATTGACCAAGCAGTTTTCCAAATACCTTACATGGATTAGCTCATTTCATGCTTAAACAAACCTCACAAGGTGGGTATTGCTATTATTCTTGTTTTACAGGTGAGAAAATGAAGCACAGTAGTGAAAGTAACTAGCCCAAGGCCTCGCACCAAGGCAGTGGAAAAGCCTGGATGCAAACTCAGAAGTTTGCTTTTAGAGTCTATGGTCTTGGCCACTGCACGACAAACATGAATTTAGAGCACCGGTATAAAATACCAACCAAGTAAAACACATGTGATCGTTCTTCAGCAATATGAATTCATGGACCTAATGGGGATAAACCAGATAATCAAATTTGGGCCTAGCGCTCCCCTGGTGGCGCAGTGGTTGAGAGTCCACCTGCCGATGCAGAGGACACGGGTTCGTGCCCCGGTCCGGGAAGGTCCCACATGCCGTGGAGTGGCTGGGCCCGTGAGCCATGGCCGCTGAGCCTGCACGCCTGGAGCCTGTGTTCCGCAACGGGAGAGGCCACAACGGTGAGAGGCCCGCGTACCACAAAAAAAAAAAAAAAAAAAGGGGGGGCCTAAAATGAACAAACTGAAGGTAAAGTAGGATTTTAAAAAACTGTATCACCATGGCCTGTTATTAAGGGGTATTGCACTATGTGGCACCCACAAGAAAATTGGAACTTGTTGATAAAAGTTGTTCGGCAGCCTGTCCCACCTATCCTGAAGTCTGCATAATTCTTTGTAAAGAGCCAAAAAGAACCAGTAAGCAAATTTTGTAAGCAATTATGCTTCAGGTTTTCTTCCTAGTAACGTATAGCATTCTTTCATTTAAAGAGTCCTAACACTGACCTTGGAAAATCCTGAATGAGCTTACAGTTTCCTTGGTTATTAATTATTTATAGCATTAGAATAAACTGATACCTTGGACAACTCAAGGAAAATTAACCTTGATTCCTTGGATTTCTGTATCCTTATCATGGTATTTTAAAAAGATTATTGTCCTCTTGGTAACAGAAGTGAGATCGGGCACCCTATAGACAAAATGAGTGATTTGCACTAAGTGTATACAGAACATTCAGCTGCCTTTTAAAGCTTTATGTTGGAGCTGTCTGAGATGAGTACAGTTTGTATTTATCATGAGGAAAACCTAAAGGTAAAAGGGGCATTTGTGAAATGCAGAAAATATGTTCATGCCCCCTGATAAAATGAAAAAAGTCAGAAACCTCTTATTGAAACCACATTGAGTCAAGTATATGAAAAAAAAAAAAGAACTTTACAGTAACTAATTTCCTAAGCCCCATAAAAATGTAATTTCCAACTAAGTTGGTAACATCCAACTCATGCACTTGACCTCTAACAGGTGGGTGCACAGCTATGATGCTTCCCTTCACTTGAAATCAAGTTCCTTTGGTTTACTATTGGCTTCTGCTCCTTAACTTTTTCAGATTCTTTGACTACAAGCAATACTGGTTAATTCCTGTTGTTCCCAACCTCTGGACTAGACCCATGTTCCCTTGGATAGAACGCCAGAAAGTGAAATACTGAAAGGAGCTTCACTCAGCCTCCCTCTCGGCTGGGAGTCCTGGGATTCTGTGGGCATCCCTTCCCAGCCCCCACACAAGCGCGCTCCGTGCTTCTTCTCCTTCTCTACCCAAGGAGGTTGGGGAGCACCGAGAGCAACAGCAAAAGGTTGACATGTGAGGCTGGAGGGGTGGGGAGAAATCGGGAGTGACTGTAATGGGTATGAAGTTTCTCTTCTGGGTGATGGAAAAGTTCTAAAATTGATGGTGCTGAGGGCTGTACATCTCTGAATACACTAAAAACTACTGAATTGTACAGTTTAAGTGGGTGAATTATAGTGTATATAAATTAAATTTCAGTAAAGCTATTCATGTGGCAGGGACCCTCTCTAAATGGACAAGCATCAACTGAAGTGCCCAGCCAGGGAGTATGGCAACTTCCATCTGCTTCCTGTGGCCCTCAGAGTCCCTACATGTCCTTGGGAAACCAAGAACTGCCTCTGAGGTTTGGGTACTTTTGACTAGTACATGATTCACTCCTCTCCCTAGGCTTTCTCAAACACTATATTATGGCATAGAAAATTTCTTTTACAATATGTAACGTTTATCAAGATTTTAAAAAGCATAAAATAGCATCACTAATAAATAGCATTTGTTTAGCATTTCCAAAATCTCAGGACTGAATTATACAAATTTCACATTAATGAAATCTGAGAAAACTGATAAAAGTGCTATCCTTTGGTACTTTAAAAATCCCACAATTTCATACAAAGAGTGGCCCTGTGTGGGTCTTTAAGTCCACAATTCCATTTCCGTGGTATTTAAACCATGAACTGAGTGCTTCAGGAATTCCAAGAAAGCATGTAACTTAAACTTCAGGTTTTAAAAAATAATTTTTGCAACATGTGCATGCAAATGTATTCTAAAATAAAATTTTTTAAATGAGGGGGGAGGGTTGGGCAGCCTAATATTTTAATTTACATTGACAAGTTAATTTGCTTTGGGGCAAATCTCAGAATGAAGTTTCCCTGGTCATCTCCACTTAATTAAGAAGTGTCTTGAGTTTGCAAGAAGAGCCATTCTATTTTAATTATTTTAGTTTTTATTTTTTAGGTAAAAGGCATTTATTCTATTGTAAAAATAGTAATGGACATATGTAAAAAAACAAAAGACCAAATAATTTATAAAATAAATTATACCTTTCAAAAATGACCAAGACATAACAATAAGTATAACAGTACAAAAAAGGTAAATCAACAAGCACTAGCAATGTTAGCTTTTCCTGTAACCACTATTATTATCATACTAAGCCCTGGTTTGTCCTATATCTGAAATACTAACAATTTACCAACACACTAACAGTTTACAAGTCTTCAGTTCTTCTACTCAATCACGTTTACTACACAGTAACTTCAAGAAGAGCCATTTTCATACCGTCATAATTAAATAATCACCTGCGGGAAACAAGATTTTCTTGTTACTGTGCAACAAGGAAAAAAGAAGGATATTGAGCCTGGTGAGACCACCTGCAACATAAGCCTTGATTTTGAATTACTGTTCATCATAGTAGCTCTATTTTTCCCAGTTATTAATTCATTAAAATGACATAAATTTAAAATAATAAAAAAAAACCCTTGGATTTTGGCCATGGTGCACACAATCAAATCACAGCCTGGCCAGGCTGAGTGAGACACGAGGCATAGAAAGCGCTCAGTGGGGCCATTCACACAGCTCTCAAGAGTTAAACTTAGAAGTCTGGAAGATTGCTGCGAAAGGCCATCTTACAGACAACTGGGGCCTTTTGATAAGTTACCTGGCACCCTGTTCCATCCATCCTGATGACCAAGTAATTCCATACTGAAGGCTGGCAACCTATGCTGACAGTGGATCACCTCAAAGTTCTAGATGAAATTGGACACTCACAGTGTCACAGCCTTCAACTTTAGTTATCCCGAAACCTTCAACTTCCTGATTAGCTTAGTCGCAATCATATGGACCTCAGTTCAATGGGCAAATTATCTATTAAATGGAGGAACAGCACTATATGACTCCTTTCAGCATTAGGATAATACGTCTGTGCTGTAAAGTATATAGAATATTGGACCCACAGTCAGAGACACTACAGTGTTAGTCTGGGCTTAGCCATACACTCATGTGTGACCTTGTGGAAATCACCTGGCCTTTTCTATGGCCTAATAAGACAGTACACATAAAAGTCTGTACCGCTGTTAGCCATTGCTATAATAAAAATAGTAATGATGATAATAATAATTATAGTAGTAGTAGTAAAAACAACAGAGGAAAGATTATATATGAACATACCAAAAGCACAAGCTCTTAAGATGCTACATTCACAAAAACTCACTTTATGACACACCATTCCCTTCTTTGCATTTGGCTAGATTACCTACCTCTTAGTTAGAGCACTTCACCATAGTGCTAAGTAGTGCATCTCACTCTTTAACAAGAAAAGCCAGTAAGAGTAAAATAATGTCTAATGTGGACACTCATCATACATTCACCCCCTCCCCTTCCCTTCCCACTGTCAGATAAGCTAAAAATGACACAGGTTGGTGATGACTGGCACTGAACTCAAAAGAGCTATCATTATCCTAAGGATATTAATTACATCCACACAGTCTCCTCATGTTGCTCCCACAAAACTGCATGACCAAAAACTTCGTGCCACCCTGTTAGACCCTTAATTATACCACATTCACAGAACTAGTCATTTTCATAGATAGTGCATATATTCAGTTACTAAAACAGGTCACATTCTTAAATCATTTTACTTTCATGAATAACAGTAGCAGTAGGCAGTAGGTCTTCATTTCAGGAACTTAAAAAAATATTCTATGGGACTTCCCTGGTGGCACAGTGGATAAGACTCCGCACTCCCAATGCAGGGGCCTGGTTTTGATCCCTCGTCAGGGAACTAGATCCCACATGCATGCCACAACTAAGGAGCCCATGGGCCATAACTAAGGAGCCCACCTGCTGCAACCAAAGAGCCCATGTGCCGCAACTAAGGAGGCTTGAAGCTGCAACTAAGGAGCCCATGAGCCGCAACTAAGACCCAGTGCAACCAAATAAATAAATAATTTAAAAAATTCTATTATGGAAAACTGTAGACATACACAAAAGTGGAGAGAACAGTTTAACAAACTCCCATGTACACATCACCCAACAACTATCAACTCTTGGCCAGTCTGGCCTATAGTCCCACTTAAGATTATTTAAGCAAATCCCAGACATGGTATTAGGTCATCCATAAATATTTTATTTAGCATATATGCCTAAAAAATAAGGACTCTTAAAAAAACCCATAATCACAATATCATTTTCACCTTAAAAACAGGAGTAATAAATCCTTAATATCATCTAATATCCAGAGTGTTCAAGTTTATATTTCAAGGACATTTTAAAATAATGAAACCACGTTCTGATCACCTTGTAAGTCAGCACATGCATAGATGGTAAGCAGAGAACAATGACACAATCCATAACAGATGTGGGTACTTGGTGCTACACCAGGCTTAATCACTAGCTTTGTAGTCTCACCCCCAAATTTGAGCCTCATCAAAATGACCAGGTATTGTGTATTATGGATCTTTATGATCATTTTCAAACAGTCAAAATTACAAAGCTAAATGTACAAACGCCATGAGTCTGGTATACTCACTTTATAGGATTAGCGACTTTTCAAGGAGTCATGAATAGAATTTCAGATTACTATTCTCCATTCTGATTATTTTCCTATTCCTTCCATTCTACAATTCTCTATTTCTCACTTTTGAGCAAAGAGACTACATTCTGCATTTCACTTACCTGTGAAAAGATGTGCACAAGTTTTTTTAAGCTTGTTGGCTTGGTCGAATAACTTCCGAGAACTTTTGTTGGATGATGGATTCAACCTCTGTCTCATGGTTTTGACACCTTGTCTAGAGTCTGGGTTGAAAAAAATCACAATCGGGAACCACTGAGTATAATTCAACAGGTCCACGGCTTTAGGAGTCACATCCAGGAGTGCATGCTTTTCCTGTTAAAAATGGGAAAAAGTTACATAAATGGGTATGTGAATGAATATGTAAAGCCACATAGCATCAAAGAGTTTGTATTCATAAGTAAAGGCTGCATCAGATAAAATGTACCAATTTAAATCAAAAAGCAGAAAATGTTTCCCTCCACTTTAATATTACCAATCTATGAGAACTTCTGAGAAAATGAATTAACAGGTTATTTGGTATAATGCTTAGAACTCAGAGAGAACCAACATATCAGTGCCACAGAACGTCAGCTGGTTTCCACACACTGAAACAGCTTATGTTTATATTCAGCTTTTATCATTAACAGTTAATAATTATTAAAAATATAGATTCTATTCTTGAAAAGACTGCAGCAATCCATGACCCACTTCCTTCTGACAGCATGGCCTTCGGGTGAATTTCCTCACCTGTTCAATAATCTGCCTCACGGTATTTAACCGCACCACCCCGGTGGATTTCTCAGATCCCGCGTCTCTTGGTTCCGTTTCTGCAAAAGCAAAAAAAAAAAAAAAGGGTGGGGGGAGAGTGAATAAAATTTTAGAAACCAGTGACAACCAAGTACACCAACCTAGCATCAGCAAGGATGGGACAGCTGACATTCGCTGTCTCCTAATGAGAGGCAATGGGAAAGACCCACACTACCCGTATAGCCAAAATCTAACCAGGGGAAACAGGCCAGGCCAACAGGGAACATCCTATGAGACAAATGGCTTGGACTGTTCAAAATATCACATTACAAACTAATTTAGAAAAAAGGAGGAGACCAGAAAGACATAAAGATCAAATGTACTGCATGCTCCTTGGTTGCATTCTGAATTAAAAAAAAAAAAAACAAAACAGTAGCAATAAGCTATGAAAGACATAATTGGGATAAATGAAGAAAATTTGAATGAAGGACTATATACTAAATAAAATTATTGTATCAATGTTAAATTTCTTGGCTGTGATAATGGTATTGTGATTGTATAGGAGGAGAATTAGGAGATTCACAGAGGTAGGAAGTGTTATAATGCCTGCAACTTAAACTTTCAAACAGTGCAGCAGAAATTATAAAAATTTGTGTGTGCGCATGTGTGTGTCTATGGGAGAAAGAGTGTAGATGGTAAAACGTTACCTGTTGACAGTGACCCCAGGTGAAGGGTATGTGGGTGTTAATTATTTTTTCTGTATGTTAGATATCTTTCAAAATAAAAATTGGTGGAGAAAAAAATATCACTGACAGACTTACTAGCAGTTTGGAACAGGTCAGGCAACTCATTTGCCAACTTCTCCAGGGCTATATCTGCTATGGGGCCAAATAAGACCACAGGTCTCTTGAAACCAGCTGAAATGAGATAAGAAAAGCCATGAAATTAGGTATAAAATAAGCTAGAAGGATATATTGTACAACATGGGGAATATAGCCAATATCTTATAATAACTACAAATGAAGTATAACCTTTAAAAATTATGAATCACTATATTGTACACCTGTAACATATAATATTGTACAGCAACTATACTTCAATTAAAAAAAAAAAGCCATGAAGACACCTACATGTCCTTAGCTGTTAAGAAGCAAAAGTATTTTATATATTGATAACACAACTAAATGAAAGAAATTGTGTGTTCTCCCACCTCCAGTTCAGACTAGCTCTTTTCTGAAAAATAAGAGCTCCCTCTTTTATTATAGTTCACTCCTCCCACTATTACTAAAGATAAGCTTTGCTCTACAGAATATATAAAAACTTCTGAATGGTAGTATTAAAAAAAATAACTGAGATTGTAGAACTACGAGTTTGCACAGCTCACTTTTTTGTAAGTCTTATTTCATGTTTAAACATGATTCCAATCTGTAAGCTGGCTTGGCCTAAGTGATACAGATAAGTTGGAATGTGATCATTAAAGTTAAAAAACAAAGAAAAACAGGCTCTGAGCCCAGTCGGATTATTTCCTGGCCCACTTGGCTTCCACACCTTCTCGAAGCAAAACCCTCTCGTAAGCCGGGAACTTGGTGCTGACCGACACAGCAACCGTCAGGTCTTCCCGACTCTTCCGTAGGTTCTTCTTCACGCCCGATCTCTGGCCGCGCATCCTCCAGAAGTCTGCCCTGTCCCCAGTGCTGTCTCTCTGGGCAGACTGAACGCTGGCCATTTGTTCTGCTCTGAGAGAAGAAACCGGGGGGAAGTAAAGCTCTAAAGCTAGGAAATGCGCAAATGTGTGGGTCACTAATCAAATCCAGTCAAGGTCACTCATGGACTTAGATTAGAGGTGCAGCTTGACAATGAGCAAGTTTCACGGGGTGAGAAACACAGGGCCTTTCTCTTTTGGATGGAGGCAGAGAAAGGCTAGGTGCACATAAAATCCTGCAGAAATAGCTCAGTAATAAACATGATGACATGGCTTGTTCTGTTTAGGCTGATATACAGACACACCCTGTCTTACTGTACTTCGCTTTACTGTGCTTTGCAGATATTGCGTTTTTTTTACAAATTAAAGATTTGTGGCAACTCTGCATCGAGCAAGTCCATCAGTACCATTTTCCCAACAGCATTTGCTCGCTTTGTGCCTCTGTGTCATAGTTTGGGAATTCTCTCAAAATTTCAAACCCTCCACCAGCGAAAACACTATGGCTAACTGAAGGTTCAGATGATGGTTAGCATTTTTTGGGCAATAAAGAATTTTTAATTAGGGTATGTACATTTTTTTTGAGACATAATGCTATTGCACACTTAACAGACTGCAGTAAAATATAAACATAACTTCTGTATGCACTGGTAAACCAAAAAATTTGCGTGACTTGCTTCACTGCGATATCTGTTTCATTGCAGCGGTCTGGAACCAAACCTGTAATATCTCCAAGGTCTCCTCGTACACCAGAAATGGATGATGGGAGAGGTCATGATGACAAATGATGAAGTCATATGGGGCTTCCTTTGTGGGGGAGAGGTGTTGTTTACTTGTGGGAAGAAGGCTTAAAGGGGTTGCGTGGGAGTGTGCAGTCTCAGATACCTGCTTTTGTTGGGGATTAAGCCTTTTTCCAATTCATTTCCGATCCTCACGGCCAGCCAGTGGCCCAGTTTCCCATCGTACAGCGTATCTACCACACGGAAGACCTCCCCTCTGGTGAAGGCCAGGCTCTGTGGAGTTTCTTTCTCACACTCAAAGTGGCTTCTTATAAAAAACGAATCCCCTCTGCCACAAGCCAGTATGTCTCTATACACTGAAAGACAAAAGCATCATTGCATGCGGTACTCAGCTTGGCCAGAGGTCTTTTCTGGAAGAGTTATCAGCTCTCTGAACTCTGATCACCCTCTTTACTTTCTTTGCATTTAGCGAACTCAGCACACAGGTCCTCTTTACTTTCTTTGCATTTAGCGAACTCAGCACACAGGTCCTCTCTACTTTCTTTGCATTTAGCGAACTCAGCACACAGGTCCCATGGGAACCATAGTTCAAACAGGAAGAAGGAAAAATAACTAAGTTCACCAGTTGCTGTGATGGTTAATTTTATGCATTGGCTTGACTGGGCCATGGGGTGCCCAGATATTTGGTCAAATATTATGCTAGGTGTGTCTATGAGGGTGTTTCTGGATGAGATTAACATTTAACTCGGGCAGACTGAGTAAAGCCAATTGCCCTCCCTGATCTGGGTGGGCTTCAGCCAGTCCATTGAAGGCTTGAACAGAACAAAAAGGTAAACCGTCCCCCGAGTAAGAGAAAAATGAACTCTTCTTCCTTTCAAAGTGGGACATCAGCTTTTCTCCTGCCTTCAGACTCAAACAGATACACTGGCTCTTCCTGGATCTTGAGCCAGTCCGCCTTTGGACAGCAACTACACCATTGGTTCTCCTGGTTCTCAGGTCTTTGGACTTGGACTGGAACTAAACCATTGGCTCTCTTTGGGTCTCCAGCTCACCAACTCACCCTGAAGATCCTGGAACTTGCCAGGCTCCATAATCATGTAAGCCAATTCCTCACAGTATCAATAAATAGCTCACTTTCTCCCTTTCTCTATCTGCCTGTCTCTGTCTCTGTCTAGAAAGATACACACACACACACACACACACACACACACACACACACACACACACACACACACACCCTATTGGTTCCATTTCTCTGGAGAACCCTAATACAGTCGCCAATCAACTATTAGTTGAAGCAGACAAGAAGATTCTATTAACCCCCATTTTACAGATGAGAACAATAAAGCTTGGAAAGGTGAAGCAACTTGTCAGACTGATACGGGTTAATATGAGAGCTGACCAGCAGGTGTGGCCCTTTCCATCTGTCATGGAAAAACTCAATAATAACTTCAGGCAGTAATTAAGGATGGATCTCTGTCCAGAAAAGCAGTTTTACTCCAAAATCACACAACTAGTGAAATTCTTTCAGTAGGTGCACAGAAAACATGTGTATAGAAAGTTAAATGGTACCCGAATTCTTTCCACATACCTATGACCTAGAGATCAGGTGTCAGGATCCACTTCGATTTTTTAATATCCAGATTTTCCTATTGTGCTCCCAAGCTACCTCCCTCTCCTACCGCCCACTAAACTCATAACCAAACTTGCTCACCATCAGCTCGGCTCTGGGCTAAAATGGTCACCATTTCGCCTTTGGGGACTTCTAACAGGTAGAGAACGGCATCCTCCCGAACGAGCCCTCTGAAATCCTGTGTGTTCACCTGATAGGAGGGGCAAACAGAAAAAACAAAACAAGAAGAAATAAGAAGTTGTTTTCAAAAAGGTGCCACCTGCTTTTGATCTGTTTGTTTTCATCAGGGCCTGCCCAGAGCAAACCTCAGATGTAAAGAAGTCCTTAGTGCCCTACTCAGGGACTCTTAGCACCCGGTCTGGGCTATGGGCACCACCATACCCTCCTGCCTCCCCACACTGCCCACCCCTTAGGACTATGCCATTCCACCAAGGACTCATCACTGGACCAGGTTAGAATTTCTTGTAGTTGTGTCTGCTTCCCTCTCTTCTTTGAATCTCCTGTAGAGGTGGCCAGGAAGGTAATGTACAATTACAAATCCAATAACTGTAATGCAATAAGGAGTGGTGGGGTCTATGGTAAATGAGCGTGCTGGCCCAGCTTAAGGCATTAATACTTTTCAAATTGATTCAAATAAAAGCCTGCAAATAATTCTGACCAAATCCACCTTTCTCTTACAGCTTCTAGCACCTGAAATTGAAGAACATTAGTCTTATGTGGCAGACCATTAGCCTAATCTATAGGCTTTTAGTTTAAGCTTCTGATACATAATGGGCAAGAAGCTCACATCTATTCCCCACTGAGTAGGGTACACTGTAAATAGCTCTCAGAAGACAAGTTAGAAAGCAGGTAAAATTGAAAAGTGGTACAAAGAAAAACACATTTTGACATCTTTGTCCTGTACCTTGAAAACCACTTTAAAACAGAATAATTACACATAAGTAAGATGTAAAAATGATTTTAAAGTACCTAATATTTTGATAATGTATTACAGAAGTGAAGATACGGAATTCCCCTGAAATATTTTCTTCAGTCACTGAGGACTTGTAGAATCCTTTAATCAAAAGAGTAATGCCTTACTACTGAAAAAAAATTGTTAATTGAGTCTAATTTAATTAAGGTTGGAATTTACCATTAAGTGAAAATAGGCATGAGATTAAAATTTACTTGGTGCTTTTAAAATAGAGTGATTTACTAAACCAATCATGTTAACTTTTCCACTGAAACAATATTTATAGCATTTAAGACAGCTCATTCCCATCTCTCTGTCCCTGAATTAGGGATATTCACGCTTTGGTAATTAATCCTTTCTTGTGCACCATCTGCAGATCTACATCTGTGTCTATATGTGGCCACGTGTATTTTTTTTTTTTTTTTTGCGGTACGCGGGCCTCTCACTGTTGTGGCCTCTCCCGTTGCGGAGCACAGGCTCCAGATGCACAGGCTCAGTGGCCATGGCTCACGGGCCCAGCCGCTCCGCGGCACGTGGGATCCTCCCGGACCGGGGCACAAACCCGCGTCCCCTGTAGGCGGACTCTCAACCACTGCGCCACCAGGGAAGCCCCACGTGTATGTTTTTGTATGCACTGTACATGCTTGTATTTGTTTATTTAAATAAGATATGGCCACAGGGCATGGGGGAAGACCTTGGAGGTCCCTCTGTCCTTCTCTATCAGAGACTGACCTTCTGTCAAGCCAAAAACTATAATGGTCAAAATTAAAGCAACACATGGTAGCTAAAATCCACATGGTTAATAACCAAGCTTAGGAGCTTTTTTTTCTCTTTCCCTTCCTCTAATAGTTTCTGAAAGAGAAATGACAATCATACCAGGTAAAAAAATAAGCAAAGAGATAGGTAAAGCCAAGCACTAAAGCATGTGTACTTCTGTTATTTACAAGGCACATATTTCGCCACAGCACACTCACTTTTTTGTTCCATGTGTCAAGCTGTCACCTTTACAAAAGGAAGAGCTGCACTTAAAAAACCCACAGCAGAGTAAAGTGCTTACTGTATGTACATTGTACCCTGATATATTCAATTTGACCATGAAAAGGAGTGCTGAAACAAATTAAAGGAAAAAAGGCCAGGACAGCACTTTGGTTAGGTTGTACAGCCCTCCCCAATAAATATCCTCTTTCATTATCTATTTAGTAGTCTACACGGTCTGTGTCTGCTGTGAGCCTGAAGAGGATTCTGTGTCAGCTACGCTAAGGCTGTGTCGCAACTTCTCTGCCCCAGTAGGTGAGCTCAATCTTTTTCACCCCTTTGAAGAATTGAGGGCTCCTTTTGTAGTCAACAGAAAATTTCCACACACCCAAGAATGAGGACCATCTACTGCCTGACCTCCAGATGAGACTACTGCAAAAGAAGCTGGTTCCCACAGTTTCTTCCTTGTCGCCAAGGTGATAACAGGAAACAAGACACTTTCTCAAGTAGAAAACATTGTATTTCACGACTTTTACATGTGGAAGTGACTCTCATTTTAACGACTTAGAGAGGTCAAGTCCCTAAGTGAATTTACTTTTTTTTTTCATGAAAATTCTGAAGATCCTTTTCCCCACAGGGTACAAAAATATGTCATCCGTGAACCTTCGTGAGCAAAAGTTTCCAAATTCTTACTTGACTTCCTACGGTCCCACATCAGTTAGGAAACACGCTTTTTCTTCTTTGGCATCAGCCCACGAGTAAATTGGTATAAGCTGGCACTCAAATGGGGTTCTTATCGGTAGCACTTGGTAAGTGGTATTTCCTAGGACCATGTGGTACCCTGAGGTTCTCTCAGGTACACTTAGTCTTCTAGGATCCTGTCCAGAGCCAAAGAGGGTCTAGAATGTCACTGGAAAGCTTCAGCAAAGCTCAAGGTCAAGGTTTGCTCTTCATCGGCTCCAGAAATGAAATCTGAACTACCACCATGAGGCCAAGGGCCAAGAAGGAAAAGGACCACCTCTTTTTGTGCTCTGCCTGCTTCCTTTGGGAATTCTGCTTTTCTCCCCTCTTCTTTGAGGCTAGAGGCTCTTACCAGACCACCTAGTACGCATAAGAAATGCAAGTTTACAGAAGCAGAAATTCTGGTGTAGACAATTCCCCAGCATTCTGTGTTTTTATAGTCACAAGGTACTCAGTGTTCTTGAAGTTAATTCTGAAGTCAGTGGAAAATACATGATAAAATGTCAAAGATGAGTTGGTTATCACTTTTTTTAAACCAATAGATGATACAAACATATATATAGTAAATTGAAAAGTACCAATATTTGATTAACCAGGGATTCTCCTTCCTGGACAATTTTAGAGGTAAGTAACACACTGAGTGGCAGCAACTCGTTAGTTTCCAACAGGATAAAGAACAGACACTGACTTTCCTACCATGTGCCAAGAACTCTGCTGGGCACCTTGCAAGGATCATCTGTTCTAATGTTCCCAGGGTGCCTGCGAGGCAGGTATGCTTATCCCCATTGAACAGATACAGAAACCCGAGTCTCAGAGCCAAAGCCAAGGCCACAGACTAATATGAAGCTGGGACAGGATTCAAATCAGATGATCTGATGCCAATACCCACCTTTGTTCAGTTACAGCACACGGCCTGAAGAGTGACAACCAAGCAGGGGAATCAACTAAAAACCAACCATTAGCAAGATCTTTTGAAAGTTCTTCCACCTAGGCCTTTAGTTGAAGTCTCAATTTTTTTTGTTAATCAAACTAATAGAAATCTTTGTGAGGGTCCTGAACACTATAAAGTCCCACAGACATAGGGATGAGTTTTGGGTTCCGGGACTGAGGAGACAGGATCCATTCGAAGGAAACAGAGACCTGATGCTTGGCAGCAACAAACCTGCAGTTGGTCTATTTTCACAAGCTGGACCACTCTCCTGTCCCTTATGTAAGACCCTCCAGAAACCCCCACTCTTTCCCAGTAACATTGAGAAACAGGGCTGGGATTTCCTACCTTCAGAATCTGGTCCCCTTCTTGAAGACCTTCTTGCTCCGCTGAGGTACCCTCTTGAATGCCGGCCACAAATATCCCGACATCATTGCCACCGGCCAACCGGAGGCCCACGCTGTCTCCCTTCTTGAACCTCACCATTTTGGTATTGGGGCTGCAATGGGTTCCGTTTCAGGAAAGAAAGATGGGAGATTTTTTGGGGGGGGGCGGGGTAAAGGGAAACCAACATCAGCAGTGAGCAATTTAATTTATTCTATCTATAGAGTGATTTACCCTTTTAAAATCTCTCTCTCGGGGCTTCCCTGGTAGCTCAGTGGTTAGGGGTCCGCCTGCCGATGCAGGGGACACGGGTTCGTGCCCCGGTCTGGGAAGATCCCACATGCCGCGGAGCGGCTGGGCCCGTGAGCCATGGCCGCTGAACCTGCGCGTCCGGAGCCTGTGCTCCGCAACGGGAGAGGCCACAACGGTGAGAGGCCCGCGTACCGGGGGGGAAAAAAAAAAAAAGCTCTCTCTCATTTTTCTCATGTAATCTATAATTTTATCTTCCTTGGGGCTGTGAGATGAATATCAGTAGGCCACTTTACCAGTGAAGAATAGAAATAGAGAATGTTTAAGTAAACTCATTCAAGATTAAAAGCAAATAATGGGCAGGATTAGAGCAAAAATCAAGGCCATCTGATTCCTACTTCAGGATTCTTTCAAAGGAAAGCCTGCTGACCCCACAGGGATCCTGTCAAATGGAGACACAGCCTGGGTCCAGGGAAGCAGGATCCTAATCCAGAGGCCACTGCTTGGAAGCAGGGGTTCTCACTGTCAAGTACAGAGCACTGTATCGCTTCTCCCCTCCCTCCACACGCCAGGATCACCTGTCACTACAGCCCCTGCAGAGGCACCATACTTAAGCAATACTTCATCCATCTGTGCGTTCTTGATCTGGCAAACTCAAGTATTCAAAATAACATCTGGAAAACTAGCCATGTAAGCAGACAAGCAGACGAAGTTAACATTCACTCACTTCCACATTTTACTCGTCCTACAAATGATTTCTCTTTCTCACAAACACTAGCAATAGGGGTTGGTTAAAGGGCAGCTGATTATATGCAAAATCACCATCTATAGTTTAAGAAAACCATTCTTCCAAATTTCCATTAAGGAGATAGAGCTGTGTGGAGGAAGAAAGGGGGAAAGCAAGAAAGACTGAAATACATACCCATATATTGCTAAATCTTCAGGACTCGGACGAAGAACAGTTCTTGGGGCTGGTTTTGGTGGAGGAGCTGTGGATTAAAAAACATCATTACCAACCTGGACTAAAAGGCTCTGTCTTGTCTCTACATATAAAGATCACAAAATCCACAAAAAATTCAAGTCGGTACCCTATGCTGCATATATGTTATCACGTCAAACAAAAATGTCTTAAGTTTAATTTTGAGGCATTAGTAGGTGTCAATGATTTCTCAAAAGAAGTGAGAAGAAAATGAACCTTTAAAATGCAAGGTGCATAATCACATTTACAAGCAGGTAGCATTTTTTAAATAACTTAAAAGCCATGTAGTAATGCTGTTTTTTTTCCCATGGATAAATATTTATGCATTTAAATCATGATAATTTTATGGGGTTGGGGGCAGGGGTAGGGAATGGAGTTGAGATCAGAAATGGGACGTAAAAGGACTTCAACTAATCAAACTTGACAAAGTGTGACTGTGACATAATTAGAAGTATGTATTTGGTCTCTGCCCCACCCTCAGAGATCCTAAAGTCCCTATAATCTCTGGAGTGAAAGGGGTGCCAGGAGTATCTTTTGCTCTAATGTTCCGCCTTTGAGCCCAGTTCCTGACACAGAGGTCCTACATCCCTTGGAATTTCCTGGGTGATGGGAGCATCCTTTGTTCTAAAGAGATGACTCCTGGATAGCCTCAGAATGGGGCTGGTCACCAGGAAGAGGAAGCCATGCACATGACAAAGCCTCCATAAACAAGGGAATTCAGAATGCTTCAGGGTGGGTGAAAATATTGAGGTGCTGGGAGGGTGATGTGCCTGGAGAGGGCAGGAAAGCTTTCCACCCTCTCCCCAGACATGGCCCTATGCATCTCTTCCATTTGGCTGTTCCTAAATTGTATCTTGTATTAAAAAAAAAAAAAAAAAAAAAAAAAAGTAATAGTAAATAAAGCGCTTTCCTGAGTTCTGTGAGTCATTCTAGCAAATTATCAAACTTGAGGAGAGGGTCATGGGAACCCCCAATTTAGAGCTGGTTGGTCGGAAGTGAAGGCGGCAACCCGGGACTCGTGACTGGCGCCTGTAGTGGGGGCATCTTGTGAGACTGAGCCCTTAACCTGCGGGGTCTGCACGAACTTGGGTAGTCAGTGTCAGAACCGAATTGAACTGTAGGACACCCGGTCGGTGTCTGGAGAATTCGAGAACTGGTAGCTGGGCGGAGGACAAAACCCACAGAGTTGGTGTCAGAAGTGTTGTGAGCAGAAAACAGTTCAGGCTGGGATCAGGGATGGGAGACAAAAGGACCATGACTAATGAAATAGAACAAAAGGTGACCAACCTGTTGGCACACAGAAAGAGCTGTTATTCTTCATATTTTTTTCAATATTAAATGAGATAGGAGTGCCTCTTCCATATATAAAAATGATTTTAAAATAATTTCTCTCTCTCTTTCCAGCCACCTTCTAGAATTACCAAGCACTGACACCTGAACATGACTGTTTAAAATGAGCCTCACCTGGGGATTCCTCTTGGTATGTGGGTTCCTTGCTGGGCTCTGTGCTCACTGCAGCTGCAATATCCCCAGTGGACTTAAAGGGAGTGGGTGTGGCGACCATCCTGGACCATCTGCTATGCATGTCCTCTCTTGAACTTAAGCACACGTCATGTTAATGTCTCATCATGTGACAGATTTGCAAATACGTATGTGCGTACACTCACAGGGATGTGTGCAAGGGAAAATACTCATCATCTTACTTTGGTCTTTCCTTCAGCTTTTCATTCGAGGAATGATAATCATAATCGGAATACTGCTGTCGTCTGTCCTCCGGAGAAAATGATCGGTTTGACTCTATTTCTGAGATGTCTGATTTCAAAAATAAGAAAAGATTTCTTAATAAAATATTTGAGACCTGTGCCAGAAATTATTCTATTCTCTGGGCAAGGAAACGGGAAATGGAAGAGAGGGCGGGCAGTAAATGTGCTATTAGTCTGATGGTCTTTCGTTGAAAAAAAAAAAAGAATCTGATTGTTTGAAAGGAAAGGCATTAATTAACAAAGAGGGCTCTAAATCCAGAATTTTATGTTCCTCTTTCATCATACCTTCCATCAAAGCTGACACACGGAAGAGACAAAATCCAATGATGGGAATATATGTATGTGTGTGTGTATGTGTGAATCTATATTAGTGTATGTACACACGTACACACACACACACACACACTCATTTTGAGTGTGCACATAGACCAGTGCTTCTCAAACCTTAATGTGCATACGTATCACCTGGGATCTTGTTAGAATGCAACTCTTCTGGGCCGGGCCCGAGATTCTGCAATTCCATCAAGCTCCTGGATGACACGATGCTGCTAGTGGGCTGAGCAGCACACTTGGAGTGACAAGGAAATAACCTGTAAGCTCCTAGCACCCTGGCATTATTTCTTGTGCTCTACTTGTTTTCCTGTATTCAGAGCAGTAACCACCTGATTAGACATTTTATATAATAGAAATTAAACCAAGGTTTAAGGTTTTATAAAGTAATTCTTTTAAAAATCAACAAGTCCATTTCTAAACTTGAGAACTTAATATTTTCTAAACGTTTCTGCACAAAGCCAATACTAGATGGTTAAGTAGGAAATAGCATGCCTACTTATTTTTATTGGTAATTTTTACATGGTTAAAATGTTATCGTAGGTACTGTATGTCAACTATACTTCAATTAAAAAAATAAAAATAAATAATAAAGACATGCCCAAGAGCCCCCCGCCCCGCCAAAAAGTAAAGGGCTAAGAAGACACAAGACCATTTTGAAGGACAAGAAGTTGGATTTGGCTGTGGAAATAAATGAAGAGAGACCAAATAATAAATGTTATCTTATGTAAAATTCATATTCAAATTAAAAAAAAAGAAACGACTAGCTTCTTAAGAGAAGAGGTGACACAGATTGCTCACCAATGAATATCACAATATTCAGCCATTCTGATTGAGTCTATTATAGTGTCTACCAGTTTTAACTATCCTCTACATTGTCTTCTCTTAGTTGGAAATATTAATAGTCACTTCAAAAAAAATCACATGATAAAGCACAAGAATGAGCAATTTACAAATGTATGTGGTTAGTTCTGTGAACCACTCCTACACACATTTTTTTAATAACAAGTTTTGTTTTCAATGGCCTAAATCAGAGTCCACTGGGATTCACGAGTACACCAGAATTTCATACTGGAATCCTAATGTCAACAGACCCTTTAATAAGAAAATAACAACCAAACCTGGAATTAAAGTTTAAAAGAGAGGCTTCTGTTAGAAATTTAACTGCCAGGTGAATGGCTATGCTAAATAGAGATGACAATGCAGAAGCAACAGTCTTACTCTCCTCCAGTTCAGCTCACAGCCTCCCCTTTCTTTACCTTCTATTTCTGAGTCGCTGTCATTTAATGAGGGGATGTTGATGAGCGTCTGCTTGCTGTCCCTCAACACCACGAGCTGGAGTTTTCCTCTTGACTTCTCTATCAGTTTTCGAGCATCCGTTAAAGACATGTTCTCAGTTACGGCTCCATTTATCTGTGTTTATGAAGAACAGTAATGTTCCATGCAATACAACTACCCACAGCAAAATAGAAAATTCTTATTTTCCTCTTCTAAAGAGTTAAGGGCTTTGCTCAGTTACTCAAACAGACGTGGGCTTTAGGATGACTGACTGAATAAAAGTGAATTATCCTTTAAATTAAATATAACCCTGCATGCCTGGAACCCAAACACAGGCCTGAGAAAGCTGTAGTGTACTTAAGTTACTCTGCTAATTTATTTAACTTCCAAGCTCAAGACGATGGTTTGGTTTACTACTGGAACATATTTCCTGACTAGAGAGGTTTACAAAAACTATTAAATATTCAGCATTCATATACCACCAACTTGCCCTCTCATCTTTCCTTCGTTTAGAGAACAGGAGCTTAACCTTTTAATAAACAGGGAAGAAGAAAGACTTTGTTGAGATTTTTTAAAATTTTATTTTTAATTTATTTTTATTTAATTTATTTTATTTTTGGCTGTGTTGGGTCTTCGTTGTGGTGCGCGGGCTTCTCATTGAAGTGGCTTCTCTTGCTGCGGAGCATGGGCTCTAGGCACGTGGGCTTCAGTAGTTGTGGCTCGCGGGCTCTAGAGCGCAGACTCAGTAGTTGTGGCGCACAGGCTTAGTTGCTCTGCGGCATGTGGGATCGTCCCAGACCAGGGCTCGAACCCGTGTCCCCTGCACTGGCAGGTGGATTCTTTACCACTGCACCAGGGAACCCCCAAGATTTTTTTTTTTTTTAACTGACACTACACTATTACAAATCTCCAGGTCTGGTTTTCCTGATAAAAATGATCTCTCTGCTGCTCTTCCTAGCTTTGTCTTATTATTGACTCCTATCTCAACAAAGTTTCACTGACTTGGCACTTGAACGCAGAAATACAGACTAGGAAGCTGAGCATGAACCCAGCTGTTCTCCTCCCTTTTCCACCCACCTTGAGAATTATGTCTCCTTCATGCAGGTTGCCATCTTTAGATGCTAGACCTGTTCCGGTCATTTCCTTTATGAAGATCTGACTCCCGAGCCGGAGACCATACTCTAGAAGACAAACACACAAACAAACACATATTTCATCAACGTGTTCAGAAAACTAAGGCTGGCTTTTAGGATGATTTAAAAATATGTATGAAAAATTAATTTTGCATGTGAGACAGTCTGTAAGCCCACTGGCCTTCACTTGTCAAAACAGCTGATGTCATTAAAAAAAAAAAGAAAAAGAGGCAGAGGGACTGTTCTAGATTAAAAGAGACTTAAAAACTAAATGCACTGCATGAAACTTCACTAGATCCTCAATCCAATATGGGGTAGGGGTGGGGGGTAGGGGTGGATTACATTGTTTTGGAGTAACTTCAAAATGAACTGCACTATAATATATTAAAAGGCATATTAATGCTAACTTTCTTAAGAGTGATAATGGCATTATGGTTATGAAGGGCAATGTTTTTATCCTTGGGAGGTACCTGCTGAAATATTTAGGGGTAAAGGGTCATGTTGCCTGCAACTTACCTTCAGGTGGTTCCAAAACACCATTTAGAGACAGAGAGATGCGGTAGGGAAGGAAGACGGGGGAGGGAGAAAGGGAAAAAAAGGAGAAATAAATCGAATGTGGCAAAATGTTAACAATTGGTAAAACTAGGTGAAGGCTATTTGAGTTATTTGCCACAAAATTAACACTTTTCAAAACAAAATGTTGGGGAGAAAAAAAAAACAATTCAGTACATCTTAACAGGCATGTTCTACTGACAATACAGTTGCCTACAGGCGGGTAGCACAAATAGCAAACTCTCTATCTGTAACAATTCAGATTGTGTGGCATTTGGCACTGAAAAAATGTCACTGTGTGAAGAAAAGGGGGAAATAAGCCAGCAAAGCAACAAATAAAGTATTCAACTAAAAACTGGCATAGCTCTGGGGATTTATGGACTTTGCATTGCTCTCAAGAAAAACCACTGTATTTACTAAGTATGTATATTTTAAAATATTTTAAATGCTATTCAGACTATTCTGATTTTACTTATTAAACTTGTAAAAATACACACTTTAAGGATGAATTTTGGTTATTTTAGGAAGCTACCTAAACCCAGCAGGTTTTAAAAGAGGCACATTCAAATTTTATTATTATTGTTATGGACTCAGTGAAGTCAGGAACAGAAAAATAAGTATCGTATATTAACGCATATTTGTGGAATCTAGAAAAATGGTATGGATGAACCTATTTGCAGGGCAGGAATAGAAAGGCAGATGTAGAGAACGGATGTGTGGACATGGTGGGGAAGGGGAGGGTGGGATGAATTGGGAGATCAGGTTTGACATAAATACACTACAACGTGTAAAACAGATAGCTAGTAGGAACCTGCTGTATAGCACAGGGAGCTCAGCTTGGTGCTCTGTGATGGCCTAGTTGGGTGGGATGGGGGTGGGGAGGGAGGTCCTAGAGGGAGGGGATGTGTGTATGCATATGGCTGATTCACCGCACTGTGTGGCAGAAACTAACACAACATTGTAAAGCAATTATACTCCAATAAAAATCTTATCAATTCAAAATAAAGTAACTTTCTGTCACTTAGAAGTAGATTTAAAGATAAGTTTTCAGTGACTTATAGTAAGTTAGATTCAGATCTTACCACAAGGATTAAAGCTATTAAGGTCCACCCCCGCCCTTTAGGGAGCTGATACTCAAGAAAGAATAAAGGTAAGACAGACAGCATTTTCTTCAGGGATGGCAATTCCTTACAGGTTAAACAGCCTCACAGCCCAGGACAGAAGGCTGAGACAAACTTGAGCAATGACTTCTTTCTCACGTGTCAACAATTCCTCCATCCTCTTAAAAACTGCACTCTTATTGTAAAATTACAAATAGGTTGCTATTGGTATGTTTGTGGGCACCTCTCAAATGAGGAAAAAAAGTCAGTTGGCCAGCTTCTAAGACTTTTACCAGCAAGGCTATCTGATGCCCATGAAACATGTAAAAGCTGGCCATGTGAATGGATCCTATTTTTCTTAATCAAATGTAGGGTTTGCCTACAGCCAGATATTTTTAAAGATTAATTCTTATGCAACTCTGGCCAGTGATAGCTTAACTACTGTGTCATCTTAGCAAAATGTGGCTTAAAAAATCTTTTACAAAGTAGAACTTTGGAAAAAACAAACAAGCAAACACTGAATTCTAAGTTTAAAAAGCAAAATGGCCCAGAAGCAGTAAAATGTCGTATCAGCAAAGGGGCATGAGCCCTCTTTGTTCCTTAAGAGTATTACTAAGACCAGGCATGATGTGGGCAGTTTCTTAGGACAAACATCTTTTTAATTGTGGGTCACAACTCATGAGTGAGTCTTGAAATCAATTCAGTGAGTTGTGACCAGTATTTTTAAATTTAATGTAATAGAACCTCTCAAAAATCATCACACAGAGTTAAGTACCGTTCCATGAAACACTTGGCCAAGTTTTTCACATATTGGTGCCTCCACAATTATTTGCAAGATGTGGTTCTTTCTGTGGCAGGAGGAGGAGGGGGAAGAGAAGGAGAAAGAGGAAGAAGGGGAAGAGGAGAAAGAGGAGGAAAATACTGCAACGGGGAACTCAAGAATCTGGGTGCAAGTCCTACAGGACATGCATCAGACCTCTGTGAAGGAGGCCTTGTGTCAAGTTATCTTTCTCAAAACTTCTCTACAGTCCACAATCTGGAAGCAGAATGGTTTTTACTCTGCAATTCTTGGGGGCTGATGAATTAATATGTCATTTTCCATGGTTACAAAGATTTTCTAGAATTCTTAAATCTCCCAAGATGCACATCCCTCAGAGATAGTACCATCTCCACTTTCACCTTTATTTTCTGGACCTGGGCTCCAGGTATCCCATTATTCGCATCCTTGCAGTTACCTCAATATCCTTTCAATAGGTACCCAACTGTATAACTCAACTCTTTATGCTCCTCTAGAAGAACTAAAGAAAACAAACCCTCTCATCTGATAGGCTCTTTAAAATGCAAATTCCCAACCTAAAAAGCAAGAGGTCTTTCACTCTGCACTCTTGGGTACTCTTCATCTTTTTTCCTCTTTGAAGGAGGACAATTAGAGAACAAGCAGAGATAAAAGATGTTACCAGGAATTCAAAAAGTTGGAAGCCAAGAATCAATGCAAGGAATAGCTCAACGTGGGGTTCTAAATCCCTGTTCATTCACCTACTTGCTTCCTATCATCTATTTCCAAGAGATGAAGTTTGAGCTCCAACTCCACCACTTACTTACCAGCGTCAAGATGTGGGCAAGTCACCTCCCATCTCTGAGTTTCAGAAGCCTCACCTAAACTGCAAGTGCTGCTCGCTTGTCCAGCTGCCACAAAGGGGTTTAGTGAATCTGGATGTGCTTAAGCGTATGCAAGTGCTCCAGGCATGCAACACGGGATGGGACGGGCAGCCTGGGCCAGAGCCTGCCTCATCTGTGGACACACGAAAAACCTCTCTGCACCTTGCTATATCCACCTGTAAAAGAGGAATGAAGTCTCCTACCTACCACAAAGGCTTCTGGTGAGGATTAAATTAGAAAGTATTTATTCCACAGAGGGCCCTGGCATAGAGCAAAAACTCAATCAAGATTAGCTGGAGTATTGTCCCCTACTGTGGTTTCATCAGTTTAAGCTGCACTGGGTTCACCAAGAGAGCTTGTTCACACAGAGACTCCAGGGGCCACCCCAGTGCTTCTGATTCAGTGGGGGCTGGTCTGGGGCCTGAGAATCTACATTTCTAATAAGTGTCCAGGTGCTGCTCTGAGAACCACTGGCCTATTAGTTTAAAGCCAGATTTCCACCACCTGGCTTAGCCACTGATGATACAACTTTGTGCCAGTCAATGAACTTTTCTGTGCCTCTAGTTTCCTTGTCTATAAAATGAAGATATGACTAACTTCCACAGTGGGCGGTGGTGAAGACAAAATGAGCTAATCTGTGCAAAGCATTTATTAGGTCAGTGCTTGGCACATAGCAGGTTCCACGTAAGAGTTAGCTATTATAGTGCTTTTTCTTCATCAAGCATGACTACCTTCATTTCCTTTGCTTTTCATCAGAAGGACCCCGATGGGCCTGTCCGAGTCCAGCCGCCCCCGCGGGTCGGGGCTGGGGCTGCGGGAGTGGAGGTGCTCGCGGCTGCGGCTCCGGGACGCCCCGTACCGGGCATCGGGCTGGGCCCTGCGGCCATACTCCCCCTCCGGGCTGTAGGCGCGATCGTAGGTCGGGTCAATGCTCCGGCCGCGGCTGCTCTCCCGGGCTCGCCGGTAGTCATCATCGTCGTGGTCCAGGCCCCGCTCGAGGCTGCGGCCAAGGCTGCGCTCTCGGGCTCGCCGGTAGTAATCGTCGTCGTCGTGGTCCAGGCCCCGCTCTAGGCTGCGGCCACGGCTGCGCTCTCGGGCTCGCCGGTAGTAGTCGTCGTCGTGGTCCAGGCCCCGCTCCAGGCTCCGGCCGCGGCTCCGGTCCCGCTCCCGGCTGCGCGCCCGGTCGTGGGGACGACCCCTCCTCTCCGGGCTTTCCTCCCAGCTGCGGCTGCGCCCTCCGCGGCTGCTGGGCCGGCTCCTCTCGCTGTACCCGCTGCGCGCGCTTCTGCCATCAAACTCGTCCATCAGCTCGAAAGCCCGGTCATGCTCGTGGACGGGAGGGCTGCCCTGCAGCGGGGCCAGCTGGACCTTCCGGGGCCTCTTGACCACCTGTCACAAAACAAACAGTGGGGACGCAAGACAAATCACAACCAAACAGAGAGAATGCAGTGGTTAAGAGCCCGCGTTCTCCTTCCAGTAAAACTCTTGTGTCCCCACCCAGCTGCTAAGCCTCAGGGTCCTCATCTGGAAAATGAGGACCCCTCAGGGGGTCAAGGATAAAATAAGACAATGAGTATAAAACTCTGAGCACAGTGCCTCCAAAATCTGCTTCTACTCAAAGTGTGAAAAGCACCAAAGGGCTTTAAATCACTAAGTTACAAAAATGAAAATCCAGAAAGTGAGACATTCTGTATACAACTGCGTAGGTTCATCCAAAAGTCAATGTCATTCAAAAGGGCGGGGGGCAGGTAAGGGGAGAGAGGAGGTAAAAGAGGGATCCTTTAAGATTAAAATGGACCGGAGCGGAGGCGGCGAAGAGCGCTCGGGCGGACCACTCTGCTTTCCCGCGCCGCGCAGCCTCCCGCCCTCCGCCTCCTGTTCGGACCGCCGCCGGCTTCTCCTCCCGCGACTGCCCTCAGCCCGCGCACCAGTCGGCTCCGCTATGGCGACCCGCAGCCCCAGAGTCGTGATTAGTGATGATGCACCAGGTTATGACCTAGATTTATTCTGTAGACCTAATCATTATGCTTAGGATTTGGAAAAGGTGTTTATTCTTCATGGACTAATTATGGACAGGACCAAACAGCTGGCTCGAGAATGTGATGAAGGAGATGGGAGGCCATCACATCGTGGCCCTCTGTGTGCTCAAGGGGGGCTATAAATTCTTTGCTGACCTGCTGGATTACATCAAAGCACTGAACAGAAATAGTGATAGATCTATACCTATGACTAGATTTTATCAGACTGAAGAGCTACTGTAATGACCAGTCAACAGGTGATGTAAAAGTAATTGGTGGAAAATATAAAACCGATAGCTAGTGGGAAGCAGCCGCATAGCACAGGGAGATCAGCTCACTGCTTTATGACCACCTAGAGGGGTGGGATAGGGAGGGTGGGAGGGAGGGAGATGCAAGAGGGAGGAGATATGGGAACATATGTATATGTATAGCTGATTCACTTTGTTATAAAGCAGAAACTAACACACCATTGTAAAGCAATTATACTCCAATAAAAATGTTAAAAAAAAGTAATTGGTGGAGATGATCTCTCAACTTTAACTGGAAAGAATGTCTTGGCTGTTGAAGATATAACTGACACTGGCAAAACAAGGCAAACCTTGTTTCCTTGGTCAAGCAGCATAATCCAAAGATGGTCAAGGCTGCAAGCTTGCTGGTGAAAAGGATCCCTCCAAGTGTTGGATATAGACCAGACTTTCTTGGATTTGAAATTCCAGACAAGTTTGTTGTAGGATATGCCCTTGACTACAATGAATACTTCAGGGATTTGAATCATGTTTGTGTCATTAGCGAAACTGGAAAAGCAAAATACAAAGCCTAAGATGAGAGTTCAAGTTGAGTTTGGAAACATCTGGAGTCCCATTGAAATCACCAGGAAAATTACCAAATGGTCTAGTTCTGTGGCCAGCTTCTTAGTAGAGCTTACTGCATGTATCTTCTAAGAATTTTATCTGTTTTGTATTTTAGAAAGGTCAGTTGCCGCATTCCCGTACTCTTTATTTGCACTATGAGCCTATAGACTATCAGTTCCCTTTGGGTGGATTGTTGTTTGACTTGTGAATGAAAAATCTCTTAAACCACACCACTACTAAATGAAAATATTGAAATTGTATCTGTAAGAAACATTTAAAGACAAGAATATATTATTTTTTTATTGATATTTTAATTTTTATATATTCAGGAAAGAACAGAAGTGATTGAATATTGTTAATTATACCACTGTGTGTTTAGAAAAGAAGCAGTCAGTTTTGTATCAGTGACAGCATTTAGAGGTATTGTTATGTTGGAATTACTTTAGTAGATTTCAGTAGCATTAACTGTATTTTCCTGCTTGTTCAGATTATTTCTGGTGAATCTTTGTCAACAGTTCCATTTAAATACGGGTCAATAAGTTCTAAAAACCTACCATTTTTTGAAGTCTTCAATGTAAAAATCCTAAAAATAAAGGCTGTCTCTTAAAAAAAAAAAAAAGATTAAAATGGACTAAAGTGATTAGGACCAAATGTGATGCGTGAACTTTGACTGGATCCTGGATGGGGAAGAAAAATAATCTACCAAAGTCATCTTAGGGTATGGACTGTATATTAAATGATATTGTAGAGTTATTATTACTTTTCTTTTTTTAATTTTAAAGTAATAACAAGGAATTATCTGATTTACAGAAAAGAAATACAATTAAGAGATTAAGGACAAAACTCCATTAGTGTAAAAGTCACTAGCTACTATCAAGCACAGGAACAACTGGATTGCTTCCAGCAGTTTTGAAGCACTAAAATATCTTAAAATGTAGATGGGGAAATAGATGTGTATATTTCTTCACATTAAATCTAAATATGAGTTTTATTCTGACAAGTCAGACCCAGAATGTTACTTTATCAATTTTTATGCATTTGAACATCTGCAACATATAGCAATCCTTTGTTTAGTAATCTTCAGTATAAATATAAAAATCTGAGATCCATGAAAATGTTTTTCAAATCATACTTCTATTTCTTCACAGCTTTATATGTGCAAAATTATAGGTAATTAAAATTTTCAAACTTTGAATATCCATGTTATTTGATATATCTGTACAGAAAGAGTAAGATAAAAACCATTTAATAAAATTAAATATATCTAATTTGCAAAACTGATGTCTGACATTTGTTGTGTGCTCGTGCAAAGAGTGCATAGGTTATTTCTGCAGCAATCAAAAACATAAAATCTTTTTAAACTCAGATTTCAAGTTTCCTCTGATAATTATTCTACTCCCTGGAAATACTTTCAAGTTTTGATTTCTAGATGCAATGGGTATTTTGTTACATATACATATATTTTATCCTTCAACTTTTATATTTTCAAACTATGTGAACATTATAATCAGACTCAGCATGGTGATTTTTTCTTAGAATCTGTGGAAGTCCTCTGTTCAGGATTAATGTAGAGATTCCCAGTGCGCCAATGTGAAAAACCAGATAAAGATAGTATTACCACTATGCTTTTGTGGGATTTCCTGCATGTTTGCGATCATAACCATGTAGGAAAGTAGTTCTTATTACAAGGATGGCTCCAAGGGAAAAGACACTGGTTGGTACGAAATCTTGTAGTCAAAAATAAGATATCAGTGTTGATAATACTATTCACAAAGGGGTTGCAAATCCTTTTAAAATGTTATCCGCATACTTAGTAACAGCAGCTATTACAAGGCCTCCCAGTGCCTGAAGAACAACAACTATCCATGTCAGCCGGTTATATCCCTGAAAAAATCCATTCTTTGATTCCAGTTCTCCATCATAAACATATACACCCATTAATCCAAATATACTCCCCAAAAAACCAAGTTGAATATTTCTTATCCACACTGACTGTTTGCTTTCTTTTAAGATTTTCTCAAAGTAAAACCCAGCAAAGCCACTTGAAAAACATGCTGTGCGAACTGCCATGAGGCCTACGAATTGTGAGCCAGGTGAAAGTTCCTTAGAATTAAGCACTTGTGGGGCTTTGATGGCAGCTCAGTGGTTAAGAATCCACCTGCCAGTGCAGGGGACATGGGTTCAAGCCCTGGTCCGGGAAGATCCCACATGCCGCAGAGCACCTAAGCCCGTGCACCACAACTACTGACCCTGTGCTCTAGAGCCCACGAGCCACAACTACGGAAGCCCGTGTGCCTAGAGCCCGTGCTCCACAACAAGAGAAGCCACCGCGATGAGAAACCCGCACGCCACAACGAAGAGTAGCCCCCGCTCGCCACAACTAGCGAAAGCCCATGCGCAGCAACGAAGACCCAACGCAGCCAAAAATAAATAAATAAATAAATTTATAAAAAATTTTTTAAAAAAAGAATTCAGCGCCTGAGAATCTGAGGGCCACTGTACAAAAGCAACTCCTGTAATCAAAATGACAAGGGAGAGCCACTGGTACACACCGAATTGTTTTACTAAGCATCGACACAGAAAAGAATGCAGTCGTAAGAATTTTCAACTGATATGTGACCTGATAAGTAGCTGCATCTAGATTTGACAGTGCCACAGAGAGTAAATTATTCTGAAGAGTATATATCCCTGATGGAATAGCAAGTTTAAGCGCTTCCATAGGTTTGTTAAGAATTTCACCATGTAGTATTCAATTCAGTGCTCTTAGACTACATTTGCTGTCTTTGTACTAATAAAATGCAGGCCATTGTCTTCAAAAGTTCAGCAACAGCCACAGCTGTAGAGGACAGATAACGAGGCCCCTCCTGTTTTAAAGTCCTAGAATAACACATTGTTAGAACCAAACTGGTAGTCTGAAAGACCAAAATTCCCAAGGAAAGGTATTTTAGGTTGGCTGACAATGTCTTATCTTCATTTGCCTGCTAGTGTTGGAGGGTCTCCTGCAGAGGTGGCAGGCAGCTGAGGCTCACCATGGGGACAAGGGCACTGGCAGCAGCAGTTCTGGGAAGTACTCATTGGCGTGAGCCCTCCCAGAGACCGCCATGAGCCCTGCTATACAGCCTGTAGCTACCTTTCTTAAATAGGATAATAGTAGTATAATTATGCAGATGAATGTCTTTATTTAGGAGACTTGAGAAGTAAGAAGGATTAAACTGTCATGTCTGCAACTTCTCCTCAAACAGTTCACTAAAAATATGTATGTCTTGGGCTTCCCTGGTGGCGCAGTGGTTGAGAGTCCGCCTGCCAATGCAGGGGACACGGGTTTGTGCCCCGGTCTGGGAGGATCCCACATGCCGCGGAGCGGCTGGGCCCGTGAGCCATGGCTGCTGAGCCTGCACATCCGGAGCCTGTGCTCTGCAGTGGGAGAGGCCACAACAGTGAGAGGCCCGTGTAATGCAAAAAAAAAAAAAAAAAAAAAGTATGTCTTTATATACATATATAAAGAAAAATCAAGTGAATATGGCAGAATATTAACATTGTAGAAGATATATGTGTTGATTATACTAATCTTTGAACTTTTCTTTTTGTTTGAAAATTTTCATAATATAAGGTTGAAAAAAAAGTTAAATACCACGTACCCGATGCATCCCCCCCAGCACTGCCCCTAACACACTGTGTTCCAATTCTCGCTTAGTGTGTCCATTTGCCCCACTGGAGTGAACACTCCTTGTAGCTCAGACCTGCTTCAGGTCATTTTCAACCAATGTTTGCTGAATGACTGAGTGAGCTAATAAATGAGTGAATGGTACAGATTGCCAGTATCTCCTAAGAAACAGGAGTTTATGAAGGTAGAACAGATCCTGTGAGGGCCTGTACAAATGAGTTTCTGAGCTCATAATTTAGCCTCTAAATGAATGCTGTTTTACCATTGTTCTCAATCTAGTTAATTCTCTTAGGGAATAATTGTTTAACCTGGCTCAAGGCAAATTCACTCTGACAAGAGAAGCACTGGTCTTAAGTTAGGAGTAGGATGAGGAGAAGGCAGGGAGGGGTCACTCACGTACATCTTCACATCACCCTTAACATCACCCTCCCAAAGTACTGAGGATATGGAAATAGTGGTCCCTAGATAGGGCTGAAGAGCAAGTAGTAATTTTCTTCTGGGCATAAAAACAAAGTCCTACCGAGGCGAGCTGAAAACAAACCCAGAACGTACAATGGCAGCGATCTTCCCACTTTTCCTCAGCTGCTGAACAGCAAACGAATGGAGCACGCCTTCCATGGGGGTACCGTTAACCATGACCACCCTGTCATTTTCTCTGCAAATAAAACAGAAAAACGGAATGTGAAAAACTCCCATCTCGTCCCTCTGGATCATTTATTTAGGGACAAATAAAAGTGGCGGATTGACCCAAAATGCTTATTAAAGGGCTCAGTGTCTAATGACTCCTGAGGCTTAATCCATCAACTTGGTCTGAGCTCTTCCGAGGAAGGAACCCAGGAGCCACTCAGCCCACTTTGGACAGTGTCTCCTGGAAACCACCTGGGGAGAAGGACCCAAACCCATGGGGTCCCTCCAGGAGGCACCGGATAGCAGCGAGGTTTGAGCACAAGTGGAGTTTGTGTGTCAGGGCCTCCTTACCCATGGTACACGGTGCGCCTCAGCAAGTCTACAGATCTCCCCGAAGGAAGATGATATTCACTTGTATTTTGGAGGGGATGAAATCAAGAGCTCACCTCAGATTCTTAACGAAATTTTGAGGTCACAGAACCCTAACTCTTACTTTGTCTCATCCAAAAAAATCATGTAAAAATTCTACCATGCTCTCTGTATGAAAGAACACTAACTTGGAGAGGACCACTGAGATGAAATGCCAACAGAAGCTAAATTCTGGAGCCATGTGGCCAAGGCAGCTGTGTAATTAACTTTAGATTCTGCCCTGAGAAATTATCCTAAGGGGACTCAGACATGCATCTTTTCCAATGGCATTTGCTCTTCAGACCAGAAGCCTGGCAGTTGGAAAACTTGGGTTTCCATTTGGTAAATTTTTCCAACTTCTACATCCCTCTTACAAATTAGATAATCATTAAGCAGACTATCCTCATTCTTAACGAATAAAAATGAAAATAAATATAGATAGTGTGGGTAGGCATTAGGGGAAAAAAGAGCATGCCAATTTTACACTCCATGTTCATAAATGATTCCTAAACCCAGGAATGATAGTTACGATAGATAGTTATAACCATCTTCCTGTGGAAATTATTATTTTCCTCTGTTCAAAGTCTGGATATTCCCAAAGGTTTGGGGATTGTTAAAACATGGTGTGTTATGGTCTCCATTACTGCCTGAAGACTTTTCAATATACATATATAAAATTTTATTTTCTTTTTGAATTTTAAAAGTGCACACCACTCAAAGCCCCCTGTCTAGGGCCAACCAGTGGGCTGGCACGGGTTGGGGGCAGGGAGTAAGGACACTCACTGAAGCAGCCCATCGGCGGGCCCACCCGGGAGCACGTCAGAAATGACGATTGATGTCTCCCCATTTTCAAAGTGTGGGTTGTCTCTGCCTCCGGACACTGCAATTCCAAATCCTCTCTTGGAATCCTGTTCATTGGGGTTAAGAGAAAAATTAAAATAAAATCCTTCTATAAGTGGTTTTCAGGATTTATTACAAGCAGTCGATAAAATAAAGGTCAAACCAATAACCAGAGACAGCTCAGGAACAGAAGGCTTAGAGAAACAAGTGAGAAACAGAGTACAGCGTCATCATGGTTAGCTGACAGGTTTATAAAGGGAAATTCCTTATCTAAAAGAAACAGCCTTGTGAAAGCTGGACAAGATTGATAGCACAGACTGGAGTTATCACTAGAAGCTGGCAGGGGATGGGAAATTACATCTTCTGTCCAAATAAGGATGTGTTATTGGATTCACCAATCACACCTGTTCTCATATCCAGGCCTGAGCCAGATGGGCTGGTCACAACTGAATCTATGCTAAAACCATATTTTTAAAGAATACCTTTAACTTCCAAGTTAGGGGAGCTAGTGGTTTCACTTTCATATAGGGTCAAAAAGAAGGAAATGGATTTTAAAGATAAAATCCGAAGACGAACTTAGTTTTGAGATCTCATGAGAGAGCAAAGCATTAAATTCTTTTCTACATGCATGTAAGATGGAAATACAGATGAATTAGATTCAAGATTAATAGAGAAATGTATAACAGTGAACCCAAATAATACAGAATCCCCACTCATTTCGGTGTTTAAAAAAGCTAAGCTTCTGGATTTCTTCATCCAGATCACAAGGGCATGTACGTGACTATCACACTAAATACGGGTTTCATTACATAAAAATCTTCTCAGAGAATGAAAGAACCCTCACCTCAAGATAAGTTCCCACGTGGGGCCCACTGTGGCAATCGATAACAAACAGCAACACAGACAAGCTGGCTTGTTGTTCATTAATCGCACGGCTTTGAATTTGGCAGTGCTATCCCCTGGTACCTGTTTTTACACAGAGAGAGCTCCATCCTCTATACCAGGCCAAAAATGTTTCTCACCTTTGCCAGTTCGGGGTCCAAACTCAAATGGTATGTGGTGGAAGGGCAGAGAGAAGAGTCGGAAGATGATAAGAGGTGAAAAATAAGACCTAAAGGGGGAAGCCTCTCAACTGAAGAAATCATGATGACTGCTCCAGAAGTTTCAGCACTTGAGCACCAATCTGTGTTTTTCTACCTGGATCGATTTAATACACATTTATTCAAGAACCAAATTTGCACTCAAGTCAAGGGTTGAAGTTCATGGTTGTGAAGGTCAAAGGAAAACTCTCCCTTTGGGGAACTTACAATCCATCTAAGAGGTGACAGAGACTGGAGAGACTCAGAGTGGAGAAAGAGCCATTCAGGGCCCAGGAAAAGCTAGATGCTGACCAAGGCAGCTTGATGGAATAAGCCTTTGGGATCACGAGTGCATGTCTAGCTCGACTCAGCCGCACGCAAGTCACTTAAAAACTCTTGGTGGCTGCGCTTGTTTCGAGCGGGGCTAGCACCTATCATGCCCACCTCAAACTCTGCTGTCAGAATAAAAAGGAACAGAGCTAACATTTATTAAGCAGTGATTATGTGTTGGTCTCCAAGTACCAGAAGCTCTTTGTATTACCTAATTTAATCAAGAGGGGCAATACCTGTGAAATACCTTTAAAAATTAAGTAAAATACACTTACATGTGATCTTACTTCTACTTTCAACCCCACTGTGGGGAGGGGGCTGTTGTTTAAAACCTGATTAATTCGGCACCTATTAATATAATCAGGAGTGGGACAAAGACTACAACCCATGTCTCCTGAGTGCTAAACTAACGTTTTAAAATTTAGTTTGGGGAACTCCCCGGTGGTCCAGTGGTTAGGACTCCAAGCTTCCACTGCAGGGGCACAGGTTCATTCCCTGGTCAGGGAACTAAGACCCCTCATGCATGTGGTGCAGCCAAAAAACATTTTTTTTTAAATTAAAAAAAATTTTTTTTAGTTTGGACTTAAAACTCACTGAGGGAATAAGTTATAAATGCTGTAATTAAAATTACAAAAGTTGTAGAAGTTACCTCAACGTCCTTAAACAGAACAGATTATTTCCATTCCTCCCTTCCTTTCCTCTCTTTTTTCATAAACTATTCTATCTGGAGACAGGTGAATACATTAATTAACCTCAATACATTAATTAACCTCTATAATTTTCTATATTATACAGATCTTAGCCAAAAAAATAACAACATGCAAATCCTTGTTAATGCAATAACTGTGTTTGCTTAAAAATAAATAAGATCCATGATCTGTTGTGGTATACATATACAATGGAATATTACTCAGCCATAAAAAAGAATGAAATAATACCATTTGCAGCTACATGGATGGACCCAGAGATTATCACACTAAATGAAGTAAGTCAGACAGAGAAAGACAAACATCATATGATACCACTTATATGTGGAATCTAAAAATGATACAAATGAACTTATTTACAAACTTGAAACAGATACACAGACATAGAAAATAAACTTATGGTTACCAAAGGGAAAAGGGGAGGGAGGGATAAATTAAGAATTTGGGACTAACAGATACACACAACTATATATAAAACAGATAAAGGTTCTACTGAACAGCACAGGGAACTATATTCAATATCTTGTAGTAACCTATAATGGAAAGGAATCTGAAAAAGTGTTTGTGTGTGTGTGTGTGTATGTGTGTTTAATGAATCACTTTGCTGTATACCTGAAACATTGTAAATCAACTATACTTCAATTAAAAAAAAAAATCCATGATCTGTAAACTCAAGAACAGACTGTAGCAGATATGACATGTGTAGTACTCACCTTCTGTAGGGTCACCGTGTACTGTTCCCATATCAACTCCTCCATGCCTGGGGCCTGTTTTAGAACAATCAAAACCAATTTGATTAAAACCACAAACATTTCAATGTTAGAAATAAAACTATAATTCAAAATGTCTCCATAGAAAGGCCAGCTCACACATTCTATACACCAAAGAGTGGATATTTTTTAGGAACATTATACTATCTACTATATTTTCAAATATACTCTCCTTGAATGAAATGGCAAACTTAACAATACTAGAAAATTAGTGAAATACATAGGGAGAGATGTACCCTAAAAAGAATGAAATATTAGGGACTTCTCTGGCAGTCCAGAGGTTAAGACTCTGTGCATCAAATGCAATCCCTCCTCAGGGAACTAAGATCCCACATGCCGCGCAGCACGGCCAAAAAGAAAAGAAAAAAGAACGACTGGAATATTAAGTGTTAAGCTTTTTTATTATCACCACTCCAAAACACTGTCATGATAAAAGCCCTTATCTAGAGTTGCAAACAGATATATTTTCATTCTTAAAAAAAAAAAAAATCTCCCTTCCTCCAGTGAAAGGTGACCTCCTAGGCAAGTTTCATGCATTTTTGTGGCGGGGGGGCGGGTGGGGGGAGGCCCACGCTGTGCAGCTTGCAGGATCTCAGTTCCCTGACGGGGGAATGAACCCGGGGCCATGCCAGTGAAAGCGCTGAGTCCTAACCACTGCACCACCAGGGAACTCAAGTTTTATGGATTTTTATGTCTAAAGGAATCCTTGGCCTTATCACAGAGACTGCCAAATTGTGTAATCTGTGGGACCCCCTTGGCCTTTTCTCCACCAGTAGTGTGGGTGTGAAAGATGATGATGCCAGCATAAAGACCACTAGGCTTCAGTTTCTGACAATATTCTAAAATAGATGTCTAGACAAACCTGAAAACAGTGGATATCATTCAATAATAATAATAATAATCCATTAAATGCAGGCTGCCTTTGAGGGGAAATCCTTAAAGGCAAGAAATGCCAAGAAAGCTCAAAGCCAGAGAAATAAGGCAGCACTGAAGCAGGCATTTCAACAGGAGGCCAGGAAAAGAGAGAAACTGTAGGATCCAAACAGGGTGGAGATCAGATCAGAGTGAATGTATTAGGGGCAAAAACACTACCAGGCAATGGAGACAGCAGGGACAGTCGCCTACCTTATTCTTGGCTCTGGGTAGAATGGAAATAACTAAAAATATCTCCATAGAGAATCCCTGTATCAATAACCTGTACTCACTCAGGTTTGAGACTGAAATTCATATTACAGATGTGACCACACCCTCCCCCCTCCAAAACCCTCACACTCAAAGTGGTACTGCATTGGTAGGACCATCCAGGTACATGGAGGAGAATGAAATTCTCCCCTAGAAACACATTAAAACACAGGCTTCAGAGAATCCCTCAGATAAGCATTTGAGGAACATGAGTTCACAATTTAAACACACACAAAGCAAGTGAGTTAAAAGAAACAAAAAACTGCAGAATCAAAGACTATAAATATTGGAAATATAACCACAGACCAAAAAAAGGATGTATAATGTTTCATGGAAATATAACCATAGACCAAATAAAGGATGTGTAATGTTTCATATGTTTGTTTATTATAAGAAGTTAAACGGGGAAATTAAAAGTATAATGAAAGTACAAAAGAACATCAAAAATAACCAAGCCGGACTTCCCTGGTGGCGCGCAGTGGTTAAGAATCCGCCTGCCAATACAGGGGACACGGGTTCCAGCCCTGGTACGGGAAGATCCCACATGCCATGGAGCAACTAAGCCCGTGTGCCACAACTACTGAAGCCCGCGCGCCTAGTGCCCGTGCTCCACAAGAGAAGCCACCACAATGAGAAGCCCGCACACCACAACGAAGAGTAGCCCCTGCTTGCAGCAACTAGAGAAAGTCTGCGTGCAGCAATGAAGACCCAACACAGCCATAAATAAATAAATAAATAAATTTATTTTTTAAAAAATGACCAAGCAAATCTAAAGAAAAAATTTTAGAAATAAAAAAATATGATAAAATTAACACATTTTTGATGGGAGACATATTATGGCCACAGGAGTTAGTTTCTGCAAAAATCCCCCAATTATGTATTAAATTAAAAAAATGGATTAAACCACATATGACACATGGTTGAAGTCAATAATGAATTAGAAGAAAGATGTGAAGAAATTACCCAGAATACAGCACAAAACATTAAAAAAGTGGGACACATGAAAGAAATTAAGAGTGAGAAAGTCTTACAATGTGTCTAAGATTTCCTGAAGGAGATGATAAGAGGGTGTGGGAGAGATGCAATACTCAGTCACAACAGCTCTTCAGGACTTGATGATTTTTCAGGTTCAAGAAGGCTTATACATCACAAGCAGGGTAAATTCAAAAAGAAAGAAAACCACTTTGAAATTCATGGTAATCTTACTGTAGAAAAAGATACAGAGATGAGAGCATATAGGTAGAAGAGGCTACAAAAGAGCAAACAGAATAAGAGCCGACTTTGAAACAGCAATCATGAAAGGCTGAACTTGGTAGAACAGTATCTTTAAAACAGTATCTGTTGATTTAGGGGGCAGAAAGACTTTTTTTAAAAAAACAAAAATTGGGAAAGGTTATTACAAGCAATAAATGAACTTCCAAAGGATAAATTTAAGAAAGGAATAATCCCAGAAGGAAGACCTAAGACACAAGAAGGAATGTAAGCCTGGACATATATTGGCTGTATTCAACTAATCAATATAATAATGTATGATTTGTGAGAGTTAAACAAATAAGACAGAAGTAGAACACTGGGCAACATAGCATGTAAATCCAGAAGACTTTAACATGATTTAATTATTCTAAATATTTTATTCAAGAGTAGAGTTAAACTGTAGATTAATTTTGAATTTCACTGAGTAAAATCCACATGTTAAATTTTCTGGCATATATAATTTCCAAGATAGCAGAGAGGAAAATAAAATGAAAACAAAGCAAAACAAAAGTCAATCCAAAAGAAGGCAGAAGAGACAAAATGGGAAATTTAGAAAAAGCAGGGCAAATACAAAACAAACTGTGACTGCAGAAATGAATATAGAAGAATAGAGTAATCACAATAAATATAAAGATAGATGGTCAAGATGGATTAAAAACAAGTAGATCCAGTTACATGTTTCTTTTAATAGAGAATATCTAAAACATAAGGACACAAAGGAAAGGAATCTAATTATATGAATAAAAAGCCTTTCTGTACTTATTATATACAAATAATTTAAGAAAAACTATCTAGTTCCTTTACATTAAAATTTTTTTAAAATCAACTGTGCCATTCTGCTCTGCTACTAATGACAGAGAAAAGAATCAAAACATGTCCAGATAATGTGCTCCTGTTTTACCCAGTTAACAAACCCTTAGGCTTGGGGAGGAAAGACGTTTAGCACAAAAGGCAATTCTAACAACTGATATATTGGAGCAGATAATTTATCCTTTGATAGAACGGGATTAGGAAAAGGCAATTTTGTTTGTATGTAGAGAAGAAAGATGAGCCAGCCACTCTTGAGTAGCTATAACTGATTACTCAAATTGAGAGGAATTTATAGTCTTTTAGTTCCCTCCTCCCTCTATGTACTCACTTTAGGGACATTTCCCTGGTTAATACCATCTGGTTCCAAGAACTCTCAGGGAGAGATTTAAAAATAGAATTCAGGGCTTCCCTGGTGGCGCAGTGGTTGAGAGTCCGCCTGCCGATGCAGGGGACGCGGGTTCGTGCCCCGGTCCGGGAAGATCCCACATGCTGCGGAGCGGCAGGGCCCGTGGGCCATGGCCGCTGAGCCTGTGCATCCGGAGCCTGTGCTCCGCAACGGGAGAGGCCACAGCAGTGAGAGGCCCGCGTACCGCAAAAAAAAAATAAAAAAAATAATAATAATTCAAATCACCGCTAGGGTTAAAAAGAATTTTAAAAATGGTACCTGGGAAAGCTGAGAACTAGGATCTGTGCTACCAGCACGCATGGGACTGGGTGCTATGGTGGGGGGATGGCGGGAGCATCAGCATCCAAAAAGAGGTGATGTTTAGGTTAAATGAAGGCACATCAACACAATGAAATATGTAAACATTCAAAAAAGGTCATTGTCTAAATTATGTAAATCTCCCCAATTATTTAAGTTTGTTCACCAGGACCACTGTTTTTCAATTAAAAAAAAAAAAAAAAAGAAAGTGGATTTTCAGGTGAGCTTTTTTATATCTCACTCCCTCACATTTTTTCCAATATCTCCTAGAACAGTGTTTGGCACACAGAGTAGGCACTCAAAAAGGTTTTCTTTTCAATAAACTAACAGATGGATACACTATTCATTCATCACCCAATTAGTATGATGAAGGCACTGATTGCTACTACTTACAAGTTTTCTTAAAGGAAATTTCTATTACATTCAGTGGCCCTCTGCTTCTTTCATAGCACACCTGAGGTGGTTAGCTGGAAGCTCAGGTGTCTGTGGTCTGGTGTCCAGCGAGGAATAGTTTATAGCCATTCCTCTCTGGAATTTTGTGGTCTATGTCTATAACAGCATTTCCCAATTTGTACCAGTATAACACAACTTTTCGATGATTTTAATAAAGTTTTCTAACTCCTTTTTTTTTTTTTTTAAAGAGGGACTTCCCTGGTGGTTAAGAATCCGCCTGCCTTGGGGGCTTCCCTGGTGGTGCAGTGGTTGAGAGTCCTCCTGCCGATGCAGGGGACACGGGTTCGTGCCCCGGTCTGGGAAGATCCCACATGCCGCGGAGCGGCTGGGCCCGTGAGCCGTGGCTGCTGAGCCTGCGCGTCCGGAGCCTGTGCTCCACAACGGGAGAGGCCACAACAGTGAGAGGCCCGCGTACCGCAAAAAAAAAAAAAAAAAAAAGAATCCGCCTGCCAATGCAGGGGACACAGGTTCAATCCCTGGTCAGGGAAGATCCCACATACTATGGAGCAACTAAGCCCATGCGCCACAGCTACTGAGCCTGCGCTCTAGAGCCCGTGAGCCACAACTACTGAGCCCGCGCGCCTAGAACCCATGCTCCGCAACAAGAGAAGCCACCACAATGAGACGCCCACGCACCACAAGAAAGAGTGGCTCCTGCTCACCGTAACTAGAGAAAGCCCACGAAGACCCAACTCAGCCAAAAAAAAAAAAATATATATATACACACAAATAGGGCTTCCCTGGTAGTGCAGTGGTTGGGAGTCCGCCTGCCAATGCAGGGGTCGAGGGTTCGGGCCCTGGTCGGGGAGGATCCTGCGTGCCGCAGAGAAGCTGGGCCTGGGCGCCACGGCTGCTGAGGCCCATACGCCTGGAGCCCGTGCTCCGCCGCAAGAGAGGCCACCGCAATGAGAAGCCTGCGCACCACAACGGGGAGTGGCCCCCGCTCTCCACAACTAGAGAAGGACCACGCGCAGCCTCGAGGACCCAACACGCCAAAAATAAATAAATAAAATAAATAAATTTATTTTTTTTTAAATTGTGACTTTAAAAAATACATAAATAAATAAATTTAAAACAACAAAAAAGGATTTTTTTCTTAAAAGGAAATAGTAAGCAGAAACCCAGCTGATCAGAACTGATCATCTCTTGCCATTTCCAGAGAATACCTCTTAACTTCTTGGCATCTTTGGTTTTCAAAGTGGCTTTTGTACAACCAATCCACTATCACCCGGAAGTGACCTTACTAGCATGTATGTTTTCCAAGTTTCTTCTCTGCTCTTTACTATACCTTAAAGCTGACAAATTTCAACAAAGTGAACTACTCTGTAAGTTATGGTAAATAAATACAGTTGCCAACTCCTCTTTGAATATAGCTATACTCCCGTATATTAAGAAAAACAGCGCACAGTACCCTACCCCAAAAATGTATTTAAAAGTCATCAGAAAAGAACCAGTACCATGACAACGACCCCTAGGATTGGGCAGTGCTATAGGGTGGAGGGGAGCACAATGTCCAAAAAGAGAGTGATATTTAGGTTAAATGAATCAACACAATGAAATACATAGGCACTGAAATAATCATTTAATTTCTGTCCATATTTAAAGTTTTTTCTTTATGATGCCTGTGTTTTCAATTAGAAAGAGAGAATTCGTTGTGTTTTTTTTTTTTTTGCGGTACGCCGGCCTCTCACTGTTGTGGCCTCTCCCGTTGCGGAGCACAGGCTCCGGATGCACAGGCTCAGAGGCCATGGCTCACGGGCCCAGCCGCTCCGTGGCATGTGGGATCTTCCTGGATCGGGGCATGAACCCGTGTCCCCTGCATCGGCAGGCGGACCCCCAACCACTGCGCCACCAGGGAAGCCCCTGATATATTTATTTTTATAAGCATACAGGGAAAAGACTGGAAGAGTAAATACCAAAAAATATTAAATCTCCCCAGGAGTTGTGGTATGGCAGAGAGTATTTTTATGAGTACCTTGCTTTTAGAATATATGTCAAAAATAAAAACAGCAAACTCTCCATTAAAAGTTTTGGATTTAAATTTTTTTATCATTTCACAAAATAAGTGCATTACTACAAAATTTATTTTCAAAATGTTGTCCAAGCACCTGGCTTTTGAAATTCACTGTTCTTCCTTAATAAGATTATACTGTCTTTAAGCATTCCTGTGCTGCCTGCAGTAGTATTTTATTTGTTTGTTTGTTTTTTTTGCGGTACGCGGGCCTCTCACTGTTGTGGCCTCTCGGGCTGCGGAGCACAGGCTCCAGACGCGCAGGCCCAGTGGCCATGGCTCACGGGCCCAGCCGCTCCGCGGCATGTGGGATCTTCCCGGACCAGGGCACGAACCCATGTCCCCTGCATCGGCAGGCGGACTCTCAACCACTGCGCCACCGGGGAAGCCCCTGCAGTAGTATTTTAAATTCATTTTGGCAGAGAAAGGATGAATCCCTTACCACTACCATGCCAACGGGACTGAATCAAAATTTTAATCAATCAGACCTTACCAGGTGCCAAAGACTTCACCAACTTGTCATGAAACTGCTCAGATTATAAGTGACTTCTCCTTACCTAGGGTTAATGGGTTGGGACACAAACCACTGACTACTTAAATATAATATTAAAAGAATATATTAAGTGATAAATTTTAAATCTTAATTTTAAAGGTGAGGAAATTAGAGTAAAATAAATTTTAATAGTGCCTTTGAGAATTAAAAGTACACCATGCTGTATTTAGCCCACAAAGCTGTGACTTTTTACAAAGTCTCAGAGAAAACCCTTTATTCATTCATTCATTCATTCACTCACTTATTCTCTCACTCACTCACTCAAAAATATTTACTGAGCATCCATTATGTGCCAAGCATGTGGTTTGTGGCACCTGGATTACACTGGTAAAAAAAACCAGCCAAAGCCCATGTACAGCTTACCAACCACAGGTGTGCCCCGAAAAGCCAGTCACTGAAAGTCTGCCTCAACTATATACTATCTTTCCAGAAACACAGACACCCCACACAATCACACATATTCCCCAGAAAATCAGCTCCGGGTACACGGCCGGGGACGGCCTACTGGCGTGCAGCAACTCAGCTGAGAGCTGAGATCAGGCCTTTCGAACTTGGCCAACGGGCTTGGGCCCCACCCAACCTGTGCTGGGCTGTGCAGAGATCAGAGAATTGCTGTCAATATTTAGACTGCATGAATGCCAGCAGGAAGCTGCTTAGCCTTTGGAGAGCTTTCCAAGCACACATATATCAGAGTAAAGGTACGAGTATTCACAACGCAGTGATTCCTCTCCTGCGCAGAGGCCCGAGAACAATGTGCCAGTATGTGCACATAGATCCACACAGAGAGTATTCACAGCAGCAATGTTTCAACAGCCCAAACCTGGAGACAACCCAAACGATCTCTCAAGAGCAAAACTGACAAATAAATTGTGACATACTATTAAAATGCAATGTTATACTGCAATGAAAATAAACTAGAGCCACACATCCACAACATAGATGCATCTCAAACATAATATGGAGTGAAAAACATCCCAGAAGAATTTATAGAGCATGCTATCAGTTTTATATAATTCAAAGATCAAACACTGTTTCATAAAAATGTGAATATTCTTAATATATTCTTGTACACTTAAGAATGACTAAAACGATAAGTTTTATGTTATGCGTTTTCTATGACAATGGAAAAAAAATCAAACAAAACCAATCTTTTGTTTAGAAATGTTTGTGTGTATGTATGTGTACGTGACCTGGGATGAGGCAGAGGAGTGAGAAGGGACCTTGGGTCCATTTTGGTGAGGGTCCATGGGTATGTGTGATGGGCTCATGGGTATATTTTATAATTATGCTTTATGATTTAGACACATAATTCTCTGATATGTACCAAACATTTTGTAAATTAAAAAACAGAGGGGAAAGGGGGGCGGGTTCATGAGTGAACAAAGGGTACTCAATGACTCCTGGCCCAAGAACCTCATACCAAATATTTGTTAATGCAGTACAGACTTTGCAAAGCCAAAGAGCAGAAGAAAGTGTGACCATTTGCACTGGAGGAGGGCAGGGTGGGGATCGTAGCAGTCATTTGAGAGGTGCGTAAAGGCAGGTGAGGTGGAGGAGAGGCTAGCTCTGAGGGAGCAGCAGGCTGCAGAAGATGCCAAGTCTCTTTTTCACCCCAAGAGTCAACATTCCAGGAGCAGGAGGACCTCCGCTTCCCCTCATCACTTTCACTTTTCCTGTAAGTAGTGTGAATAATCACTCCCACAAAACTGTAATGACTCATTCCTAGACAACACAGGATGATAAAAGGGGGCCAATTTTTGTTTTGTTTTGTTTTTTTACCATAAATAAAACACTGTGTTAGCAGTAAGGTAGTTACATGCAGAATGAGAAAGGGACAAAGACAAACAGTTATCCGATCTTTTAAAAAATATTCTCTAGTTGTTATAAAGTTTCTTTCCTTTGAAAAATTTTGGCCAAACAGGTAAATCCCATATTTTACATAAAGAATATGGAAACGTGTTAAAAACCAACCAGAAGGCAAACACCAAAAGTCTTCACTGCCCCAACAGGAAATCTTTAAGCTTTTTAAAGTCTACAAATTGTTGCTTCCCAGTGATGGAGGGTCAGAGCCAAAGCTAAAGATTAATCAATATCTGCCCAGAAGGGACATGGTTGATAAAAATCCCACCCACCATAAAAGTAAACACTTATACATGTTATAGTGCTACAGATGTTCAAACTATAAAAGGAAAAAAAGAACAAGGGAAAAACTTTTTTTCTATCATTTAGAATCTGAGATATAAGAATATTTTTTAAAAAGAATAAGAATATACATTTCTGCAGGATAAGGAAGCAAAAAGTTTTTTCCCCAAACAAGAAATTACAATTACCCAAATACAAACGAACATCTAATAGGCAAACTATTGAGTTATCCCCAGGAAGCAACACCGTGCGTGCTTGCAGATTCCCAACACATGGAAAACAGCAGACTTTGATTCAGAAACCCCATAAGAGGCTATCAGTTTTGCATACGTCTGCTAAAAATAATACAAGTATTTTAAAAACCCACCAATGACTACAATCTGAATCTCACAATTTGTTACTGAAAGCTGCCAGAAGCACAAATAAATCAAAGGAAAAAGGAACCACTGTGAGAAGGCCCCCCCCCCAACCAACTTCCCACAAAAGAAAGGTCTGGAAAGAAAAGGGGGAGAGCTTATAGAGGGACTCACATGGACTTTCAATCTCCCCAACTTTTTAACAGCCTGGATCCACATCCTCTGGAGGACCTGAGTGGTCTTCATGGCCTCTGGAGGTAAAGCAACCAGACCACTGCCTACATCCCAGGCTGCTCACCCATTGCCATCACTCCACGTGGTTACGTAAGGCAGATACAATAGTGGCCCACATTCCCAGCAAATCCTGTTGTCATCTCTCAGTGACACATCCATACAGCAGGGACGCCAAACGCTTTGAAAAGCACCACTTGTGAGGAGAAAAGAAAGCAGTCTGGATTTGCACCGCTCTTTTGGCTTTCCTTTCCTCTCTCTCTCCTGTGCCAGGGAACCAGAGAACTGGAGTAAATATTCCTTTTAGACATGTAGAATGATTCAATATCCAAGTAGAAATTATTAAGTAAGTAGGGCATTCTAGAGACACGTAGAGAAGTTTTATTTACATAGATGCTCACACACACACACACACACACACACACACGAAAAGCATAAGCTGGCTGAACAGCTACTGGTAATGTTTCAGAAGAATGGAATTGCTACTGTTGCCTAGAAAATTAAAAGGCATGAAGATAAGAAGTTGCTCATCCTTGGAGATACATAAATCTGTACTTGGGCTGTTGGTGCAGCTCAGAGCCACCGCAGGGATAGAATGCTCACTAAGCAGAGCTTCCTCCTCTTTCTCCCCTTTCTGTAAATTTTGAAGATAAAAGAATAACAAAGAGCCCTGCTATCCATTTCTCTCTTTGTCTTTACCACTTGTGGGGGTGGGGTGGAAAAGCACATTTTGGGTTTCTGAACAGCTAAGAAAGACTGTATGGGATACCGGGGGTTTGAAAGTTGGGCTTGGGATTTTGGAAGCATGGTCTCAGGGAGCTGGTGGTCCTTCTCACTACCACAGTGTATATGATACCAATGGGCCAGAGCGAGTGAGAGTGAGCCCTTTGACTTATTTAAGATTGAGATGTGAAATAAATGTGGACCATGAGATGCAGACCATATAGGAAGCAACTTGAAGCAGAGGCAAGGACGTGAGTTTTCAAGGCAGACGATCTGGGGGCAATCTGTTCCGTCACTTAGCTGTAGGCCTGGGATAATCTGTCTCCTTCACAAAATGGGGATAACACACTTACACCTTGGAGGGCGAATATCAGCCTGGAATGAGGCAACCTTTCCCTACAAAGTGCACTGCTGAACGGGCACTCGAAAATGTTCACGTCCTTCCCTTGGACTCTACAAGAGTAAGTCCTTCAGCAGTGTTGGGACAGCAAAATAGGATAGGAAATGAATGAAAGTTTGTTTCAAATCTTGCACTGAGGAGGGCAGGGAGGACAAAGGAGTCCTACTGAAGCAGGAGCCTTAGAAGCTGAGGGGATGCCCAGGACTCGACCCCAGCGGACCAGCCAGGACCAGCCCAGGGCCCCAGGCGCAGAAGAGCAAGGACGGAGGGCACAAAGCAGCTCACTCCTTTACTGTGACTGTCCTTAGGTAAACACTCCTGCTTCCCTGATGAGGAAATAAACGCTTCTTTCCCTTAAATTTATGCATATTGCCCAGAAGTCATAGGCATCCTACAAGTTAAGAATTCCAGATTCTTCTTCAATGATTTCCAAAAGTCACAGTTTCTGCCATCACTCACTCTTTTTTAAAAATTGTGCTAAAAAAAAACTGCATAACAGGGCTTCCCTGGTGGCGCAGTGGTTGAGAGTCCGCCTGCCCATGCAGGGGACACGGGTTCGTGCCCTGGTCCGGGAAGATCCCACATGCTGCGGAGCGGCTGGGCCCGTGAGCCATGGCCGCTGAGCCTGCGCATCCGGAGCCTGTGCTCCGCAACGGGAGAGGCCACGGCAGTGAGAGGCCCGCGTACCGCAAAAAAAAACCCTGCATAACATAAAATGTATCATCTTAACCATTTCTAAGTGTTCAGTTGAGTAGCGTTGGGTCCGTTCACGTTGTTGTGAATCTCCAGAACTTTTTTGTTGCCAATCTCCAGAACTTTTTCATCTGGCAAAACAAACTCTATACCCATCGAACAACTCCTCATTCCTTCTCCTCTCAGCCCCTGGCAACCACTATTCTACTTTCTGTTCCTATGAATTTACTCTGAATATCTCATGTAAGTGAAATCATACAGTATTTGACTTTTTTGGTCTGGTTTAGTTCATTTAGCATAATGCCCTCAAGGTTCATCCTTGTAACATGTGTCAGACTTTCCTTCCTTTTAAAGGCTGAATAATATTCCACTGTATACATATGCCATATTTTATGTATTCATCCACCAGTGGACACTTGGGTTCCTCTCACCTCTTGGCTATTGTGAATAATGCTGCTACGAATGGAGGTGTGCACATATACCAATTCTTTACTCATTCATTCAACAAATGTTTACCAAGTACCATAGGCCAGACCTTGAGGATCAAATGAAGATCAAATCATACACAGCGCTGCCTTCAGGAAGTCTGACGGGAGCTAGCACCTGACCTACTTGGCTGAATGGGGAGTGGGGGGTGTTTCCCATGAGCAAGGGACATTGAGATGAGGTTTGTAGAATGAGTACAATTGGGGATGGGGTGGGGTTGTGCAGGACCCAGAGAACAGCACAGGGCAAAGACCCTGAAAAAGAAAGTCAGGAGGGGCCGCTAGTGAAAAGGCCATCAGAACCACTGCAGCCTGTACTGATGAGCAGCTATTCTACCAGTGGCATCAAAAGGACACTCTGTGGTGGACAGCTGCCTCCATGAGAAGATCTCAATAGTTTAGGGATTTACCTTTTCCAAGATCCCTAACTCCCATAGTCACATATTCGAGAAACATCTACTGAGCAACTAGACACCCGCCCTGTGGATAAAAGAAAAATTACCCTACATCATTACCCTCAGGCAGCCATAGTCCAGTGGGGAATTGGGACACGTAAACAGTAATCACAAGTCAATGCAACTACAACAGCAGACGAATATACAAGGCTCATTCATTCAACGAATATTCCCCAAGAACCCAGGACGTGTCAGACACTGCTGTAGATGCTGGGGGGAATACAAGCCAGTGTCCTCCCCTCACAGGGAGGATTTTAACAGAGATAACAGACAAGTAAACATATTATAATCTTCAGTAGCAGTAAGTGCCATGGGATGTGACATTGGAAAGAATGAATCATAAGAAAACCTGGACCTCTCTCCAAGGAGAGGGAACAGCAGGTGCAAAGGCCATGAGAAACAAGCTTATAATCATGAAAGAAAAAAGGCTACATGGGGCTGGAGCAAGGCGACCCCTGAAGTAATGGCAGGTATATACAATGTGAAATTGATGGCATGAATGCATGTTATTAACCGGGATGGGAGGTCTGGGGTGGATGGAAGTGTGCCCCAGTGGCAGGGGAGGCCCTCCTGTGTTCTACGCGAGCTCAGTGCTGAAAGATGACTAACTTGTCAGGGCGGGGGGCGGGGTGGATGACCTTGGGAGGGAACCGCAGGCAGAGCAGGAGGGATAACCTGTAAGGTGTGTGCAAGACACTGAAAGCACTCGGTGTGGCTGGGAAGTAAGCTGTTTAATAACACACATGGGATGCTACGTTCTCAGCACGGACGGATGTGTTAAATAACTTAATTACAGCTTGGGAGTCTTAAAACACACAGCCACCCTGGAAACAGGAGACCAGACGGCTATGGGAACCGGAACGGAAGGAAGCCATTAACACTCAGCAGGCACCTCGCCCATGGCTCTCTGTACAGTTTTTCACTGATGCCCACGACCCTGTGCGTTAGCTACGACTGTCTCCATTCTATGAACAGGAAAGCTGAAGCCGTAATTCACAGTTTACGCTGTCAGATACGGATGTGAGGCTGGAGCCCCACCCCAGATTTGATTCCTTTTCTATGTGTAGAATGTGATGTGTGCTTTGCACACACTAAGCCCTTAATAAATGTTATGTGGACACATCATAAGGAAGGAAATAAAAGGAGAGAGGAAGAAAGCAAGTAAGACAGAAGGAGTACAAAGTGAAATAAATCATCAAGGTTCCCAGGAGGCTCCATACAGCAGATATGAAATCTTGGGAGACCACCACCAGGATAAACTGGGCTAATGGTTTTCTGCACCAGGATTCCTATGGTGTTTTTATGCTGTGTCCAGTATGTCATTTTAGAAGGCATCTCAAGAGAGAGTATAAACAAACAGCCAGCCAGCCTCAGGACGGGTAGGCAAACCATAGCCCACCTACCTCTAGCTGATAACAGGGCTTTTGTTTCACCCTCCCCCCACCCTTCCCCCAGGAAATTGGTCTCATTTTAATGGCTGTGAATTATTTAGTCAAAATTCTCTTCATCAGACCCAGTTCTGAAACACCTGTCAAATAAGTACACAGGAACCCCTTTTCCCTAGAAAAGGCAAAGAATGAGCTCCACTCTTGCTCTTCCTAAAATGAGTAGTTTTTAAAATTATAAACCAAGTCTTTGGCTTCAAGGCACTTGCCTGTGTCTCTTCAAAGCCAAACCCTTCCTGGTAGCAGTAAACTAGTAAGCAGTGAGTTAAACAACCCCTTATGTGATTCTTGGTTTACAAAAAAAACAATCTTTCATAGTTTATTCCGTCAGTATTTCACGTTCAAATGCGATGACACTGCCACCATTGGCGCCTTACCCTCCCTTCTCAACTCAGGAAGGTGAGCGCTGACAGGGAACAACTAGTGTGCACGGTGTGCTCATAGCACACAACTCACAGTGGACACAGCCTGAGTGTGACCAGGGTTAAAGAAAAAAGCTACACACAGAAGTTGAAAGAGGGATTCTTGATAGCTCAACAGAACTCACAGGATTAGATTCTAGAGTTACTGTTGATGGGTACCAGAGTATCTACCTAAGGTAAAATTTCAGTGCGTATTTAAGGAAATAATAGAGAACTGGGAGAGGATGACAGTATTCCTAGGGGTGCAATCGGCAGTTTTGAAAGCAGTTGTGCTGAAAGGCACATAGCAATGAACCCAGACTCCCAGGAAGACACTTCCAGCCAAGACTCTGCCCCTCCCAACTGATCCATGACCTTGGGCACCCACTCAATTCCATTGCCACTTGGTGAAAACAAGTATATCATCATCTGTTTCACAGGGTGAAATGAAGCAAACTCCCACAAAAACACTGTAAAATCCAGGCCAGTAAACCTTCAATGGGGAGGTGGGGTTGTCATAAATACCCCTGACAATGGCAGCCACATAACATGGTGGGAAGAGCCCTGTAGGCCACTGCACATGCCTGGGTCCAAGTTCATCTCTCACACACTCTACGAGCTCTGTGACCCTGAGCAGTTTGCTTGTTGAGGCTCAGTTGCCTCATCTATAAAATGGGCTCAAAATCCCTACCCTATTATAATTGTTGTGAGGACTGAATGGAGTAATGCTTGTAAAGAGCCTTGCCCAGGGCTCATCACACAATTACCACTCTTCGTAAAGGTCCCCACCATTAGTTCTGCAGCAGCAATGTAAGGTGACCACTCCCAAGTAAGAAACTGTTTTCTTTCTCCCAGAAGAAATCATACTCTCCCAGAGTATGATTAACTACAATAAGAACACATATGGAAGCCAAGGGAAATGAAAATATATGTCCACACAAACACCTGTACACACATGTTTACAGCAGCACTGCTTATCAGAGCAAAAAAGTGGAAACCATTCAAATGTCCATCAAATAATAAATGGGTAAACAAAATGTGGTATATGCATATAATCAACTATTATTCAGACTAATAAGGAAAGAAATACCAATACATGCTCCAACAAGGATAAACCTTGAAGACATTATTAAAGAAGCCGGATGCATAATACTTTGGGAAATCACAAAATATTATGATTCCATTTATGTAAAATGTCCAGAAGAGGCAAATCCATAGAAACCAAATGTAGACTAGTGGTTGCCTAGGAATAGGGGAATACGGGGAGAAATGCGGGGTGACTTGCTAAATGTGTACAGGGTTTCCTTTTTGGGGTGATAAAGATGTTCTAAAATTGATATGGTGTTGGTTGCACAACTCTGTAAATATACTAAAAACCACTGAGTTGTACACTTTTATTTTGTGAACTATATCAATACAGATTTTTTTTTTAATTTAAAGAATGCATCGTGGATTCTGCACTCAGAAAGTGGGGATTCTTTTCTTTCTTTTTTGGCTGTGCCACATGGCTTACGGGATCTCAGTGGCTTATGGGATCTACCAGGGATTGAACCTGGGCCCTCAGCAGTGAGAGGGCGGAGGCCTAACCACTGGACTGCCAGGGAATTCCCAGAAAGCAGGGATTCTAATCCTTGCTCCACCACTTCCATTACTTAACTGCTCCTTGCCTCAGTTTCCCCCATCTGTAAAGCAGGGGTAGTCACAAGACCCACTCCCCTAGAGTTGTTTTGAGAATTTAATCAGGTAATTCATGTACAGAACTCAGGGTGGTGCTCTACACACAACCAATGCTCTGCCATTTTCAGCTATTATCATTATCATAATTATTGGACTCATTTTACAGAAAAGAAGACTGAAGTCAGAGAAAAAAAGTAACTTGTTGGAGGTTATACAAGTTAAAGGTGGCAGAGGATAGATTCTAACCCTTTTCAGTGTGGTTACAAAGCCTGTCGACTGAAGTACGTTGCCTCTTTCACTATACAGCAATTGTTCCTTTCAGAACCTACCCATGAGTGATGACTGGTCCCTGACCTTGAAACCAACCAAGCAACCAACCAACCAAAAAAAAAAAAAAAAAAAAAAAAAAAGCCATGGTTGTTGGTGCTTGGGCACCAGACCTGCAACGGATCCAATCACTCTGACAACTCAGAACATCTTAAAAAGCATGATGGTCACTTTCAAGCAGTTGGCCTGGGTTCAGTCAATCCAGCTCAGGAACTCTTCCTCAGTGACTTGGTAAGAAGAGAGTGCAGGAAGGAAATAGGGTCGGACTTTATTTTATTTCATTTCTGGCTCTTTCAATAACCAGTTAGTTATAAGTTCCCTAACGGCTGTGCCCCTGTGAAAACACGTTTAAATGAGGGGGCATGACATACACCATTATTAACTGAACGTTACAATGTGCCAAACACTGTGCTAAATGCTTTATCGCTCTTGACCACTGATCCTTCCAAAAACTACAAAATTCCTCCCTTTTTACATATGAAAACATAAAGGCCTGATGATCCACAAAACAAGGAATTAAGAAGCTTCAATTAAAATTAAAAACTTCTTCTCTGTGAAAGACAATGTCAAGAGAATGAGAAGACAAACCACTGACTGGGAGAAAATATTTGCAAAACACACATCTGATAAAGGACTGTTATCCAAAATATACAAAAGAACTCCTAAAACTCAACAATAAGAAAACAAACTATTGGACTAAAAAATGAGCCAAAGACTTCAACAGATACCTCACCAAGAAGATATACACATGGCAAATAATATGAAAAGATGCTCCACATCGTAAGTCATCGGGGAAATACAAATTTAAGTAACAATGAGATACCACTACATACATATTAGAATGGTCCAAATCTGAACAATGACAACACCAAATGCTGGTGAGGATGTGGACCAACAGGACCTCTCGTTCACTGTTTGTGAGAATGAAAAATGGTACAGCCACTTTGAAAGACAGTTTGGTAGGCTCTTAAAAAAACTAAACATACTCTTTCCATACGATCTAGCAATCATGTTCCTTGGTATTTAACCAAAGGAGATGAAAGCTTATGTTCACACAAAAATCTACATGCGGTTTTTAGCAGCTTTATTCGTAAGTGCCCAAACTTGGAAGCAACCAAGACGTCCCTCAGTAGATGAATGGATAAATAAACTGTGGCACTTCCAGACAAAGGAAATATTATTCAGTGCTAAAAAGAAATGAGCTATGGAGCCATGAAAAGACATGGAGGAACCTTAACGCATATTACAGTTGGCCTCTGTATCTGCAGTTTCTGCAGATTCAACCAACCATGGATTGAAAATATATTAAAAAAAAAAAATTTCAGGAAGTTCCAAAAAGCAAAACTTTTGGGGGGGGGGGAATTAGGAGTTTGGGATTAACATATAAACATGACTATATATAAAATAGATAATCAACAAGGACCTACTCTATAGCACAGGAAACTCTACTCAATATTCTGTAATAACCTATATGGGAAAAGAATCTGAAAAAGAATGGATATATGTATGTGTATATATACAACCACTTTGCTGTACACCTGAAACTAACACAACATTGTAAATTAACTATACCCCAATATAAAATAAAAATTAAAAAAAAGAATTTCTTCACAGTGATGCTATATTTCTGTACTTCCAGTATCTTTTCACTAAAGAAAAATAAAATATGAATACTGTAATAAAAAAACAAAACAAAACAAAAACTTCAATTTGCCACATGCAAGCAACTATTTACATAGCATTTACATTATATTATTAGATATTATAAGTAATCTAGTGATAACTGAAAGTATACAGGAGGAACTGCCTGGGTTATGTGCAAATACTATAGCATTTTATATAAGGGACTTATTTGAGCATCCCTGAAATTTGGTATCCACCTTGGGTCCTGGAACCCATTTTTATATACATACATACATATATATATATATATATATATATATATATATATATGTTTTTATATATATACATATATGTACATATCCTGAGATATTAAGGGACTTGCACACAACCCCACAGCTAGTAAGTGGATGGTCATGATCTGAATCCAGATCTGCGTAAGTTCAATTTTAGTAAGATATGAGGCAAAAACAAAAACACACCATCAACAGATAATTACATTTAAGACCTCTATGTTCACAGTTTTGCTACACTAAGTTACAAAGCAAAATTATAATTTAACAGGCCCTTCTTATTTGTAATCACAAAGAAGCCATTAATAAGCCAAAAAAGGAGCTAATTTGACAACACAGACACAGCCCTGTCTACTCTATGATTTTAAATCTGACTAAGCCCATAAACTTTAAAATATAGCTTTACTTAAAAAAACAAACATACGTACAAACCACCATCCATGCTGGTACCAAGGTATATAAACTGCTTTGTCAAAAGGCAGGTTAGAAAACCAATTAGTGTGCTCAGCTAAATCCTGCCAGCAGGATTGGCCCTGTATTAAATACCCAAGGTCAACTGTCCCTCCCAGACCCAAGGCACCATCAGAGGATAGCTCACACAGAAAGGAGCAACATGGGGCTTCCCTGGTGGTGCAGTGGTGGAGAGTCCGCCTGCCAATGCAGGGGACATGGTTTCAAGCCCTGGTCAGGGAAGATCCCACATGCCGCGGAGCAACCAAGCCCGTGTGCCACAACTGCTGAGCCTGCACTCTAGAGCCTATGAGCCACGACTACTGGGCCTGCATGCTACAACTACTGAAGCCTGCGTGCCTAGAGCCCATGCCCTGCAACAAGAGAAGCCACCGCAATGAGAAGCCCGCGCACCACAACGAAGAGCAGCCCCCGCTCGCGGCAACTAGAGAAAGCCTGTGTGCAGCAACAAAGACCCAACGCAGCCAAAAATAAATAAACAAAATAAAATTTTTTTTAAAAAAGGAGCAACGTGATGCTTCTTCCATATTTCAGTGTGCCTGGTTAATCCCCAGAAAGTTAGGAAGCCTATAGACAGAGTCCTGAGCCTCAAAGACATGCCTTTCCTATGTGAATTGGGGAATAAATGCATGAACATAAAGAACCTCACCTTTAGATACTGTATTGCCAACACCTGAGAGCCTCATAGAAATGCAGAATCTCAAGCCCTTCCTTGGACCCGTGGATAATAATACGCATTTTAACAAGAGCCCCCCTGTGATTAATGTGCACGTTAAAGATGGAGAAGCACAGGTCCCCAACAGAACTCTGCACCGTGATGACAGTGGTTTTTTTTAATTTTTATTTATTTATTTATTTATTTTTTTGCTGTACGCGGGCCTCTCACTGTTGTGGCCTCTCCCGTTGCAGAGCACAGGCTCCGGACGCGCAGGCCCAGCGGCCATGGCTCACAGGGCCAGCCGCTCCGCGGCATGTGGGATCTTCCCGGACCGGGGCACGAACCCGCATCCCCTGCATCGGCAGGCGGACTCTCAACCACTGCACCACCAGGGAAGCCCCGATTACAGTGCTTTTTCTGTTCTGTGCTGTCCAATATGGTAACCACGAGCCACTTGCAGCCACTGAGCACTTGAAATGTGCCGACTGCAATTAAAGAACTGAATGTCTAACTTAATTTAATTTAAATTAACTGTAAACAGCCACATTTAGTAAATAATTAGCCATATCCCTAGCAATCCTTTAATGCTGTTTCCAATTTTTTGCTACATAACAAACACTATGGCAGGCACTGTTGTGCATGCAGCCACTCCCCCCATAATTTGCAGTATTTCTGAATTAAAGAGCATACTCATTTCTAAGCCTTTTCATGTGTACTGACTTATTACTTTTAAAACAAGTTCTAGCAATTTACAGTGCTGTATCAAGATGAGTCAAATGTCATTTTGAGAACAAAATACTACTTATTTACAGAAGCAGTGCTTGTTTCCATACTTTAAAGATCTTTCTGGTATTCTTTTAAAACTTTTCCTGCAAGAAAAGGAAGAGATTGTGGGGAAAAGAATATTTTGAACTCCTTCTGTAGGCACATTGATAAAACTTACCAAATGACCCTTTGAAAACACTAATTTAACTAGCTCTCAGTAAGAGACACAATAATTTTCTATTAAATCGTTAATCTATGGATGAGATTTAAAAGTTTACAATTTATGGCTTTAACTGCTTAAGTATTTGTTATACATTTTATTATTTTTAATTTTTTAATTGAAGTAGTTGGTCTACAGTGTTGTGTTAATTAATGCTGTACAGCAAAGTGATTCAGTTATACATATATATATACTTTTTAAAATTTACTTTCCCATTATGGCTTATCATAGGATACTGAATATAAGTTCTCTGTGCTATACAGTCAGACCTTGCTGTTTATCCATTCTATATATAATAGCTTACATCTGCTAACCCCACCCTCTCACTCCATCCCTCCCTCAACCCCCTCATCCTGTGCAACCACCCGTCTGTTCTTTATGTCTGTGATTCTGTTTCTGTTTCATAGATAGGTTCATTTGTGTCATATTTTATTTTATTTTATTTTATTATTTTTTTTTTTTGCGGTATGTGGGCCTCTCGCTGTTGTGGCCTCCCCCGTTGCGGAGCACAGGCTCCGGACGCGCAGGCCCAGCGGCCATGGCTCACGGGCCCAGCTGCTCCGCGGCATATGGGATCCTCCCAGACCGGGGCACGAACCCGTATCCCCTGCATCGGCAGGCGGACTCTCAACCACTGCGCCACCAGGGAGGCCCTTGTGTCATATTTTAGATTCTGCATGTAAGTGATATCTCTTTCTGACTGACTTCACTTAGTATGATAATCTCTAGTTGCATCCATGTTGCTGCAAATGGCATTTGTTCTTTTTATGGCTGAGTAGTATTCTACTGTACATATGTACCACATCTTCTTTATCCATTCATCTGTCCATGGACGTTTCAGTTGTTTCCATGTCTTGGCTATTGTGAATAGTGCTGCTATGAACGTAGGGGTGCATGTAGCTTTTTGAATTATAGTTTTGTCTGGATATATGCCCAGGAGTGGGATTGCTGGATCATACGGTATTTCTATATATTTTTAGTTGTCTGAGGAACCTCCATACTGTTTTCCACGATGGCTGCACCAACCTACATTCCCACCAACAGTGTAGGAGGGTTCCCTTTCTCCACACCCGCTCCAGCATCTGCTATTTGTAGACATTTTAATGATGGCCATTCTGACTATTGTGAGGTGATACCTCATTGTAGTTTTGATTTGCATTTCTCTAATAATTAGCGATGTTGAGAATCTTTTCATGTGCCTATTGGCCTTCTGTATTTCTTCTTTGGAGAAATGTCTATTTAGGTCTTCTGCCATTTTTTGATTGGGTTTTTTGTCGTTGTTGTTGAGTTGTATATTTGTTGTACATTTTAAATATCATAAACTTCACAATGGAATGTGTACTTGCATAGTACATTCAGAATAATGAGTGTGCACTGTATCTCAGGGAATCAACGGAGGAAAACAAAGACCCACTTGGTTATTCAAGAATACACTCCATTCAGGGGAGGGGACAGCAAAGACTAGAGACAGGAAGGGGAAAGGTGAGGTTTCCTACATCCAGCTCCCACACCAATGAAAGGTGGGAGCCCAAGCCAAGCTATTAAAAATAATGAAAATGCATATCAGCAAGCTTTACTAATGATTTTGACTTAATAAGAAAACAGAGTAGATGAAATTGAAGCAAGTTGTACCTAAATAGTTAGGCTTCTAATTTTTTTTTCTCATGACAAAATTGAAAGAAAAAGTTCAGATGTTTGAAACAGCCTTATTGCTAAACTTAGAAAGAGACCACATTCTTTGATCTAGTATCTTGTATGGCATTATTATATAAACTGAGTTAAATGGACAGTCCATAAAAAAATATGTACCCTCCTGTCCCCACTCTTTGCCACTGTTTTCCTTTATTGGTGACATGGGAAATTTCAGATATAGGTCAATATTATTTTTTAAATTCTGAATTAAACAATGTTGATCTCCTCTCAAAAAACCTGTCTATGCCTAGTAACATAAATGGTTGGCAGAAATTGTATGTGATCTTAAAGCATAAAAAGGCACCCAACATTTCCCTTTTGTGGAATTTGTGGTTATTAGGAAATCAGCAAAGGCCACTGCATAGTAACAGACATATAACCCACTAGGTGGCGCAATGATGCAGAAATAAAAAAGAATGCTGTTTCCTTTCAAATTTAAAACTTCAGAACGTAATTCAGGGAGATTAGAAACAAACTTTAAAACTTACAATAAAACCCCACCATTATAGCTTTTATAAGAGGTAAGGTACATTTGCAACTCAAGGGAGAAAACTAAAAGAGGAAAATTACACTTTTATTTGTCATTCATTAACATTTTTAAAAAACCACTACAGCATACATATTACAATCAATTAACATCCTATGAGGTTTTGGCCCTGCTCTGGTTGTGGGATAGTCAAAGCAATTTAAACCATCTGGAAGGTAGAAGACAGCACTTTCTAACTGTTAATCGCAGGACCTAATTGGTATAGTGGAACATATTCCAGGAGAAAAAGTTACAGGATTTGGAGTTTCATGTAGAAGATGGAGTCCATTCACTGGTTCATTCAATAAATATTTACTAAACACCTTTTTCATGCCAGGCTTTGTACTGAGCACTAGAGATTAAACAGTGAGGAAAATAAACAAGGTCCTGCCTTCATGGAGCTTACAGGCTAATGGGGGCCCAGCTGTAAATCAAGGAGCCTGTCAGCAACTGTAGAACTAAAACTGTGACACACGTGCTTTCAAGGGCAAGTACAGAAAGGTCTAGAATAGGAAGAACTGGCCTCTCCAGGGACATCAGGGAAGGCTTTCCTTCTTAGTGACACCGTGGAAATAGGGAATGCAACCCACTGAAGGAGGACAAGACGAGAGACCACCACCACGGCTGAGGCACAAAGAGGGAGGCAGATGGGGGAGCCTGGGTCTCAGGAAGGATCTTGTTCTCATCTATGAGTAAAGTAAGTATAAGTCTGAGGCAGATCAATGGCACAGGTGGATTTGCAGTTTTATATATTTGGGTCCAAATTCCTCATCTTACTGAGAAGCAGGGAAGAAATCTAAGCCTAGGTCGATAGCCCCAGTAGATTACTGGGTACAAGAGGTGGGAAGAAGGAAGTAAGGGAGAGGTGCACTGAATTCCCCAGGCAGTAACGGCTTTCTCAGGGCAGCTGAACCCCAAGGCCCACCCAAGGGTTTAAGCCCCAGTCAAGATCCCCTTATACTGTGAGGAAAGAATAAAGCAAACCATAATTTCTAAGCCACGTTCCAAAGCCACCTCTGCAAGTACATCATTTAGGAGTGGGCAAGAAACTGCTATCAGGGCAGGAAACAGGAATGTTTAAAAGGCTTTCTGAGAAATGGATGCAGACACCAGAATAAGCCAAAGGACCAAAGGAACAAACTGCACCATCAAGAGTGCTCATCAGGGGGAATTCCCTGGAGGTCCAGTGGTTATTAAGACTCAGTGCTTTCACTGCTGAGGTCCCAGGTTTCAATCCCTGGTCAGGGAACTAAGATCTCACAAGACCCGAGACACGGCCAAAAAAAAAGCGTGCTCGTCTGAAGAAAGGCAACAACCAAAACCTGTCTATTGAAAGAAAATTCAGGTAAGGACTTCTACTGCATTTGCCAGGAAGACTCAGGCTTCTGCTTCCCTGGAGGGCTGGGGCCAGGGTCCAGACAACAACACAACACGCTGAGCTCTCTCCAGCTGTTCTAGTTTGTCAGTAGATGAGCTCCCGGTTTGTCATTAAGCAGCTGTAAAACCTCTAAGTTCGCTGAACATCTCAGGTGTTAATACCCACCTCACAGGGTTCTTGAGAAGATCAAGTGGAATTTTATGTGGAAGTTTTGTTTTGTTTTGTTTTTTTGCGGTACGCGGGCCTCTCACTGTTGTGGCCTCTCCCGTTGCGGAGCACAGGCTCCAGACGCGCAGGCTCAGCGGCCATGGCTCACGGGCCCAGCCGCTCCGCGGCATGTGGGATCTTCCCGGACCGGGGCACGAACCCGTGTCCCCTGCATCGGCAGGCGGACTTTCAACCACTGCGCCACCAGGGAAGTCCTATGTGGAAGTTTTTACAAACCAGAAGGTTTCACACAAATGAGGGGTACCTCCTATATTAAATAAATCTCACTCTAAAAAGAGGCAGTATGGTATACATTTAATAAAAGATTTTGCAAATAGATTGCATTTAGTCATTCAGCATTTAAGTATCTACTATGACTCAGGCTTTGAAAACAAAGGCCTATCGAAGTAGAACACAGTCCCCGCTCTCAAAGGTTGCCTTTTTTAGGATATAGAAAGGCCTGGAATGGTCTAGAGAACAATGGCAGTGAATGTGTACTGAACTGGGGTATCAGTCACTGATCTATCAGCCTCAAGCCTTTCCAAATCCCCTGAGTTGGAAAAACAACATTAATTCCTCTTCTGCGTTACATTTCTTCACAACTTCGACCATGATGGTGGTTTATCATATCTTTGAAGTTTTCCCCAGACAGTAAAGAATGAATTGTTTGGAAATGAAATAGCCAACAACTTAGAAATACGACAAACATAATCTGTTCCAAAGCTGGAAATCCAGAGCATAAATAAGAACATCCAAAACACAGACAAATGTTTTACCATAGAGGGACATCTCAGTTTTATGGCCTTTCAACATCCTAAAACCAAAATGAGCTTGGACATATACTTTCTCCACACTTTCTTGTATTTAACTTACTGCTTAACCAGAGGAAGTCTACACTCATAATTTCTCAACTGGGCTATTACCAGTCACCTTCCGAGACTGAAACCAGAAGCAAACCAGCCCTTCAGTGCTAAGATCCACACTCTTCTGCATCTGGCTTTCCCATAGCCAAGGGGGACCTTGGACAAGAGTGTCCTCATAAAGCCAGAACATTTCATAAGTCAGCATCTGACATATCTATACCCAGATGGCAGAAAAACTGCCTAGAAACCAAGCATCCTGCTTCTGGAAGTTCTAAACTAGTGCCCAGCAAACATTTTTTTTAAAGGGCCACATAGTATATATTTTTGGCTTTGCAAGTAGAGGATATTAAATAGATACTTATATAGCAACTTAAAATGTAACCATTAAAAAAGGTAAGAACAATTCTTAGCTACCAGGCAGGAAAAAAACCCAAAAAACCAACCAACCAGGCAGCCGGCTGTAGTGTGCCAACCCCCAGTCCACACTTATGCAAAATTTAATAACTGACTAGTAATAGATGTGCAGGTGTCTGTTCACCAAGCAAGGTACCATGTTTAGCCAGCAAAGTGCTCACAACCAGCACACAGGGAGGTGCACACACTGCTTGATTCCTGCTTTCCTTCATCTTGGTTTTCACTTCTATCCTCAATAAGCCTTAGGATTGGTGTTTGCTTCTTTCTTTCTTTTCTTTTTTTAATTAATAAGGCATAAGTTTTTAGTGGGTACATAATACAAAAGTTAGGTCAATTCAAAGTGAACTCGGGACTTCCCTGGCGGTCCAGTGGTAAAGAATCCACCTTCCAGTGCAGGGGATGCAGATCCCATCCTGGTCGGGGACTAAGATCCCATGTGCCGCGGGGGCAGCTAAGCCCACGCACCACAACTACTGAGCTCGAGCACCTCAAAGAGAGCCCGCGTGCCGCAAACTACGGAGCCCACGGGCCCTGAAGCCTGTGCGCCACAACTAGAGAGAGAAAACCCGCACGCCACAACTAGAGAGAAGCACGAACGCTGCAACTAAAGATCCCGCGTGCCTCAACAAAGATCCTGCATGCTGCAATTAAGACCCAAGGCAGCCAAAAATTTTAAAAAAAGCAAAACAAAACCAAGTGAAGTACACTTGGTTTTGGTAGCAACTTAACTTCTCTGGTTATATTTTACCTAAACAAAAATCTGAACTTGTTCACAATTTCCAATCACATACCACAGGGGAAACTGGCCTGAGATCAGAATCTTGCTTCAGATAATCCTCCAAGTGGATGATTAACTACAGGTGGGAGATTATCAACACTTTATTGGGCGAGAGTGAGGAAATGTGTTGGACACAGAGAAGTAAAAACCTTTGCTCCCGATCTCAAGCTGGGCTGCCGTCTGTGTACCCTCACAAAAAGACAATAAGGATGTGGCACCCACAACCCAAGACAAATGCCACTGCAGAAGAAATGTTTTAAAGAGAACGTGAAAACACTACAAGTTTCCATTGCCCACCATGAAGTCTGACTTAGAGTCTGGTCAGAATTCTATATACAGCTTGTGTCAGGGCTGAACTTAGAACCAAGAATCAGCATTTCAAATCATGTCAACCTTATTAGACTGTCAATGGAAGCTCATCAAACTCATCAATTCTGAATCCTGGGAGAAGAAAGCCATGCAGTGAGGCAATGAGGAAAAGACAAAAGCACCCTTGATAAGACTCCAGGGGGAACAGGAAAGAAACAAAGTTTATATCTGGAGCAAGCCTACCCCTTGCTGGTTTCTCTGGCTTTCAATGTCCTCCTACCCCAAAGCGTTCAAAGGTGAACTCCAAACACATAATGTCTGCTCCATCAGCAAAATGTTCTGGCTCCCAAATTCCCTCTCTATCTTTATCCCCAACCCAAACTCTCACTGTATCAATGCTTTCAGTCTCAGCTAGATAGCAGAAAAAGATGACCTACTTCCCACTAAAGTATGAGTGTCTGGTAACCTACACCTCTTGGTGTTTTTTTAAAAGATGTACTTTGACCCTGATGAAACTCCTGATGGAATTCTGATCCTTAACAGGCAAGTTCACAAACACAGCACATCAAAGATGAACATTCTTTCGAATTCCACAACCCAGATGCTTTGTAGCCACAAGTTTTTCTTGACATTAATTACAATTGTTGTTTTCTGTGGGATGGGATTACACAGCCATTTCTAACTAGAGGCTGTGGACTTGGAGACAGTGGACTCTCTCTCACTTGACAAGACAGTCTTAATATTTTTATAACAAAATTATGATTTTAACTAGTTGTCTATGAAATCTACTTCCCCATAAAGCTGTGTCTTACACACCTTAGCATCTTTGGGGCGTCCTACAGTAATGGACACACATGGGTCACTGAAGAATGAAAACATCTCTTAAAAACATTGATATTTCATTGTGACGCATGATTCCCTGAAGGAAAAATTTCTGTATACTTTCAGTGATAATGTGCAAAATCCTTCAAATCAACAGAGGGCCGTTAGCTTCTCCCTCTTATTTCTCTGCTCATCTGATCCTGAAAAGCAGAGGCTGGGAGTTGAAAGCACCTATAAGTTTCAAATTAAAGGGATCTTGGCTCAAATTCCCTCCCTGTCATACAAGCTATGTGATGCTGGACGAGTTACTTAACATTTCTGAGCCTCAGTGTCCTCACCTATAAAATCGGGTTTTAACCCTACCCCCAATTGGTTGGGAGGATTCAATGAGATCTGTACCAAGGGTCTAACACTGCATCAACCACTTCACTAGAGAAAAGTCTGACTGCATCTTACTTTATGTCCTGGGCCCCCTCACGATTAGGCATTTTACAGAGACATCAGGAGTTCTGATGGACACTTGGGAACTGAGCTGAGGGAGCCAATCCCCAACACACCCCGATTTGCAAAAATCAAGAACACAGCTTCAGAGCCCTTCTATAAACTCCATTAATGCATATTTTACATTTGTTGGTCCAATAAAGGAACAGAATGTTGCAGCTTCAAACAGTCTCCAAGCTACCTACAAAGTGCTTTTGGGGGGGAGGGGCGGGCGGGGGGGAACACAGTGAGCAAGGCAAGAGAAAACTCACCCAGGCCAATCTCATTTCAGTTTTTTAGGACTTACCGTCTCCATTCTCTTCCTTTCACCTTCCTTCATTTAATGAGCAACTATTCTATGCCTGCACTGGTAATGCCAAGAAGCAGACCTGCCCTTGAGAACTCACAATCAACCCCCCACATTAAAAGTGACCCTCCTCCCAACACTAGGCCGAATCCAGGCCTCGTGGAAAACACACTGCTCTCCCAAAAGGATAAACACACCCACTAAAGTTTACATCTAATTGAGGACTTTTTTTTTTTTTGGCAGTTCACTGTTTTCCAAGCGTTCGTTTTGACTAAGCTCAACCCAATCAAAAAGCTTATGTGGCTTCTCAGGAAGATAATGACCCATCCATGTAGCAGACTACATAAATAGAGCCAACATACCCAAGTTGGAGGAGATGAGACAGACAGAAGGACATGACAGCACCCCAGTTGCCAGGGCACTTGGCTGCATAAATCACTATCCCGTATATAAAGCCAAAAGGACAAGTCTGGTGACTGGAATGATATGTGACTGCGGTTTTCTCAGGACAGTTCATTACTGGGATATAATCCAATCAGGCCAACATTTATATGTGATCATCCAATCACACTCAAAGACAACTGAGAACAACAATGCCATTGTTCCTTGGAGCTTATTACTAGGCTAAAGCCAAGTGAGCGTCCTCCCCCAACCCCCGCCCAGTGACATGTGTATTCTCCTTGGCTCCTATTCTATTAATAAGTAAGAGAGATTCTTTAAGGCAGTGCATACTGCCTGCAAATATTCTGTGGTAATAAACAGCAAAAACATCACCAATGTATGATTTCTGGACAAAGTAAATCACAACCACAAAATTTAAGAAATTCAGAAAACTTAGCAATGCCTGAACTAATTTTATTTTTAACCCAGCTCTGTTTCCCCACATTTTACAGAGGAATGGCCCACAAAGAACTTTATCTTTAAAAAAGCAGATGACTAACCAGTCCCCAAATATGAGGTTTCAAGGACTGAGGAGGGTGATGATGCAATGCCAGCTGCCTTTCTTAATTCCCTAGCTTCTGTGGAACATCAGCTCATGCCAGAACTTGACTTTTTTTTTTTTCTTAATTTTAAAGGATATTGTCAAATAAAAATAAAGCTATTTTACAAAAATACACAAAGCAGCACCACACGGCCCTTCCTCAGGCTGTAACACTACTAGCTGAAATATTTATAGACACCTGGATCAGAAATACCTATATGTTCATAACCAATCATTTTTGTTGAGGGAGTGAATTAGGTCAGTGCCCTTAAGAAGCTCCCCTTCAGCTCTATTTTCCACTCTCAAAACAAAGAAAACCTTTGTGCATTGTATTAGCCACTGTAAACTGTTTGGACATCCATTGTTAGTCCTGGCTGACTGGATAAGTCTGGCGAAAAAGAGATAAAACAGGAGATTCTGTCAATATATTTCTAGCACATTCAAATTTAAGCAAGCTTTTTGCACAGAGCCAGCTCACTCTAACTGCTAAACAAGTGACTGAAATGAAGTTACTGCTCAAGCTTATCTTGGCCCTTAGAATATATGCTTTCCTTATCGCTTCAAATTTCTCTGAGTCTTCAGAAGTAGCACCGTAGATAGAAGCCTAAAATAAAATATTAATCAATAAATTGCTTGGCCAGTCTGCTTCTAGCTACTTACCTGAAAGCAATAATAGTAAGGTCCCTAATCAGTCAGGGTCATAGGGAAAATTATTTGAATGAGAGAGAAGATTCACAGACATTCTAAAATAAGAAAAACTCAGTTCTTTCCACATGAGACATCATTATAGGGAGGATTTTGCCAAAATTGAGCCTATATTTTTAAATGTTTCAAGAACAATACATTACGGCTCATACTTCACAAATAAGTAGAAGTGGGACAGACACTATTGCCAATGTTTTGGTAGACTAGAACGTGCTGTCAGCATGAGATGTGAGGCACAAAATAGGATAAAGATCGAATCTCTTACCATTTAACTTGTCAAAAGATAAAGAAGACAGAGGGAGGAAAGGGGACATTCTCTTCAGCCCATCTATAAACCAGATTTATATATCACCTTTTTATTAAAAACTAACAAATCAGGGGAGGGATAAATTAGGAGTTTGGGATTAAAACATACACACTACTATATATAAAACAGATAACCAACAAGGACCTACTGTATAACACAGGGAATAGTCAATATCTTGTAATAACCTATAAGGAAGAGAATATAAAAAAAAGAGTATATATATTTATATATATGTATAACAGAATCACCTTACTGTAAACCCGAAACTCACACAACATTGTAAATCAACTTTTTTCTTTTTTTTTTTTGCGGTACGCAGGCCTCTCACTGTTGTGGCCTCTCCCGTCGCGGAGCACAGGCTCCGGACGCGCAGGCTCAGCGGCCATGGCTCACGGCCCCAGCCGCTCCGCGGCATGTGGGATCTTCCTGGACCGGGGCACGAACCCGCGTCCCCTGCATCGGCAGGCGGACTCTCAACCACTGCGCCGCCAGGGAAGCCCTCAATAAAATTTTTTAAAAATTAAAATAAAAACAAATAAATCAAAATGACTTCAAAAAGAAAATACTCATTAAGTTTCATAAAGTTATATGTAAAAGCAGCAGCTCTTAGAATCAAGTCACTTCTCAGTCTGTATTGACTTGTAGGCTAGCAAACTATAATTTCTCAAGCTTACTCATAGAGAAAAGTACCAAGAATCACAGAGCAGTTGAGAAACTGAGGCCCTTCAGAGAAACAATACCTTATGTGACAGGTAGGACTTAGGGTGGCATCCACACTCAAGCAGGTGATTATAAAGTCAAAGGACTGATTTCTATAGTTCTGAACACGAATTATAGAAAGCAGTCCCTCAGTAATGATGATGATATGAGTAAATTATAACTACTGCCATTAAATTGCCATTGCAACCCCAGGAGGCATCTATGCCTTTTGTTTGCTGGCACTCAGCTTCCCCTAGTCCCAGAGACCAGAAGCCCCCAATCCCCTTGCCAACAGGGTACCAATGAGGTGCAAGTATTTGTTTAAGATCTAAAAGGATGAAGGGAAGCAGATGCCATTTGTTTTCATTTTCCTGTAGCAGCAGTCAGAGGCAAAAACTGATTCCCCAGACCTGAGCTTTGCAGCTACCTCCAAGCTCCCTACCATTTTAGCCTCCTCTGGGCTACAGAGGCTGGGATGGTAAAAGGGTTTTTTGGAGGTCCTGGCTCAGGGCAGCAGCAGCTTTCTAACTTTCTAGGGGGCAAATCAGAGACTAGCAATGGGCCCTTTTGCTCTGTAGGCACCTAATTCTCTCCATTAAATTTCATTTTCCTTGAACTAGCTAGAACGATGTCTGTTTTTTTCACTGAATCCTGACCCAGAGGGTTTGTAATGTCCATTTCACAGCTGAGAAAACTGAACCTGAGAAAAGTAAATTGCCTAAGGCCAAGCAAGTAAGCGTGAGGACAAGAAGAATTCACACCCAGGTCTGCCTGACTTCAACATCACAAAATCAAAGTTAAACACACAGAGTGAAAGGTAAGCCTATCTCCAACCCATGACCCAGCAATTCTACTCCTAGGAATTTACACAAGAGAAATGGGTGTGTAAGCCCAAAGAACAAACTATAGGTGATTTTCATAGCAGCTTCATCCATAATAGAAACAAAACAAAAACCTGACGACCCAAATATCCGTCAACAAAAGAATGGATAAACAAACTGGTAAATTCATACAAATGGAGTATTTACTACTCAGCAATAAAAAAAAAAAAGAACTACGGAATTGTATAACAACACAAAGGTTACTGAGGAAAGAAACCAGACACCAAATGCTGATTTCATTTATACAGATCCTCTCAAGGTGAAGCAAGACTATAGGATGGTGAGAGATGTCAGAAGAGAGGTTCCCTTGTGGGTGGGGTGGTGAACAGTCGGAAAAGTGACAAGAGAGAGCCTTCTGGAGTGATGGAAAGTTCTATTTTTTGATCTAGGTGGTAATCACACAGGTGAATACATTCACGTAAAAGTTCATCTGGCTCTGCAACTGGATAGTGGTGGTGGCTGCAATTAATTGCCACAATTAAATGCCACTGAGTGCACACTTAGAATGGTTAAAATAAGGTTGGGAGGGAGGGAGACGCAGGAGGGAGGGGATGGGGGATATATGTACGCGTATAGCTGATTCACTTTGTTATACAGCAGAAACCAACACACCATTGTAAGGCAATTATACTCCAATAAAGATGTTAAAAAAAAAAAGAATGGTTAAAATAGTGGATCTTATTGCGTTTTACTACAATAAAAAAAATCAAGCTCTCCACTTGAGAGTTGTACATTTTACTGTCTGTAAATTATACTTCAATTTAAAAAATAAAAATAATAAGATAGAAAAAGCTCCATTGTGAGTAAGCAGGCTTTGGAGGACAGACCCAGGACACCACTGTTTCCACAGGAAAATTTTTCTCAGCTTCAGGCAAATGTTTTCCACCTCAGTTCTTTGGTTAATTGAATCTACCTTTCCTGCCTCTTCCTGACCCTTGAGTAAAGACATCTGCAAACTGTGCGCTTAAGCAGTATAAGCAGACCAAATACTTCTCCCAGACCTTTGATTAAAATCCGAATTAGGTTCTGCTAGAAAGAAGACCACCAATATTCAAAATGAACTCCTTGCCCCTTCATTTCAGTGTGTCGCCACTTGACTGTTTTTAGACACTTAACAATAATGCCAGAAGGAAAAGCACGAATGTTTCCAGTTCCATTTCTGGAAAATTTCAATGGCTGTCTGAGATGCCACAAATCTCTCTCCCCTCTTAAAACTCACCCAGACACTAAACAGATCGGGCCAAGGCAGGCGAAGTGCTCTCCCTGAAGTTAGGCAGAAAAACTTTGATGTGCCTGAGGTAACCCTGAAACATGGCTGCTGGCGAGTGACTTCACATCAGTCAGTAACAGTGAATGAGGCCTTGCGACAGTCACCAGGAAGCTCGTCTTCAGCGCATTTGTGAAGAACAAATCAGAAAGGGTTCCCAGTGGCAGGCCTGCCTTACCTTCCGTGCTCGTGCTACGGGCAATGCGGTCCCTGGGAGAGGAGTCCATGGGGAAAGGAGGGGTGCCGGAGGCTCCCAGGATGCAGCTTTTACTAGGAAGGATGGAGGGAAAGAGGAAGGAGAATGATTCTCAGGAAGCCCTGGGAGATGGTTGCAGTTGCTGGCTTGGGGCTGCAGAGTGAGGAAGAGAATTCAGCACCCACTGAGCTGGTACATTATTTAAGCTGCAACTGAATAATAGATCTTTCCACCACTTCATGGGCTAACCAAGACAGCCACTCTTTGGAAACTGCTTTGCAGAGAGAATGCATTGGCTCTCTTCTTAAAAGAGAAAACAGAAAGAAAACACACACGCAAGTTGTTTAAGGAGTGTGGAAGCACTTAAAGATGGCATGAACCAACAGAAATTACCCAGAATGTTCTCTAGGCTTTATACCAAACACTCAGAATCTTAAGCACTGTAAAAGACTTCAGAGTTGATCAAATATAATTATTCATTTCCCTATAAAGAAACTGAGAACTAGAATTACACGCCTTAGCTAGAGTCACCAAGCTAATCCGTAGAATAGCTTATGCACCATTAAAGAAAGGGTGTGTATAAAATTCTACACCTTTTTTTTTCTTATGGACAAACTATCATCCACTCACTGTATCAATGTCAGGAATCCACTTTTCTAAGTTCTCGATGTCTTCAATTCTTACTAGTTTATGCAACAAGCCTTCTAATCAAGTCAGTACAATGTGGTCAACACTTAGTGCATGTGCTTGGTGCCCTGTCAGCTTCTGGGGTGACCAAGATGACTCAGACCAGGGAGGGGCTCACGGCTGACGGGAAATGACTGGCATGTGGCAGATGTGATAAGGGCTCGAATAAACACTGGCATGTGCACGCTAACCTGTCACAGGCCAGGAGGCAACTGATTCAGCCTGAGTGAAAAAGGGTAAGGGAGGAACTGGACTTCTAAAAATGAGCTCATCAGGAAGTTTCTTCTAAACTATTCATTCTTTTCAAAAGCAGAAATGACGAGTTTTGTTGTTTTTATTTTACAGATGGGTTTTTTTAAATTGTTACTTTTATTTATTTATTTCTGGCTGCATTGGGTCTTCGTTGCTGTGTGCGGTGTTTCTCTAGCTGCGGGGAGCGGGGGCTACTCTTCGTTGCAGTGCTTCTCATTGCAGCGGCTTCTCTTGTTGCAGAGCACGGGCTCTATCTAGGGCTCAGTAGTTGTGGCTCGTGGGCAGGTTCAGTAGTTACGGCGCACAGGCCTAGTTGCTCCACGGCATGTGGGATCTTCCCAGATCAGGGCTCGAACCCGTGTCCCCTGCATTGGCAGGTGGATTCTTAACCACTGAGCCACCAGGGAAGTCCGGATGAGTTTCGCTAATACTAACTCCTTCAAAGAATTTCATTCTGCTTTGCTAGATATATTTGGCAATAGCCTTCCTAGGATTGAGAACGGGCTACTTGCCTCGCACAGCTACATCACCCCTCCTCCCCGTCACCCAGGCTCTCAGGTGCTCCGGGCAAGAGGAGGCAGAGAAGGAACCCCACAGCCTAGGACTTGGAACACTTCCCTTATAAGAAATGGCTCTCAGCGAATGGAAACAAACAGCTACACTTGGAACATTATTTCCTCCTCCGAAGAACAAAGCTCCAAGAAGCTACAAGTCTTAGAAGAGGAGTTCAGTAAATCCTACTGATGACTAGAATGCATTATTTCCCCGGTTCACCTTCAACTAAGTGACAACGTCTAGAGTATCTGCAGTGTTCTCTCATCTCTATCAAAGGTTTTTCTAACACACACAGTGGCAAAGATACAGCTGGATTCTGGGATTCTCTGGCTGTCCAGTGGTTAGGACTCCAGGCTTCCACTGCAGGGGGGCCAGGGTCCAAAGATCCTACAAGCAGCATGGCACGGCACCGCTCCCCCGCAGAAGAAAAGAAAAAAAAAGATACAACTGGATTCTAATCATTATCTATTAATTACGGCCTAATAACTCTTACCGACCAGCAAGCTATCCCAATAATTCTCTCCCACAATGTATTACATATATTCTCCCTAAATGACTGACTTGTCACTAACTATATTGTCACTAACTAGAAATATATAGCTCTATATTTAGTCCCATGTTTATATAGGCTGTCTGTCAGATGAAGCATACTATAATTAGTTTTCAAAGATGACGTCACTTTCTCTTGTGAACATAATGTATATATTCCATATGGCTGAGTAAAGTCTACAATACAAATAATAATTATCATATTAACTCTGAAATCCATGTTTACATATGCATATGGGTAAAATTCAGGAAACATTTGTATTCAAGGATGTGACATGAAGTCTTTGCCATAATTAATGGTATAATTTGAAATTCTGGGGTCAGTAGAGCTTCCTGTGTAACACGCAACAAATATTTTACTCTCAAAGGATCTATCAAAAGTCTTTCACCACTACTACCATTCCTGCCACCCTCCAAACTCTCCAACCCCTCAACACTCACACACAATGATGGGGGAAGAGAAACACAAGTAGAACCTATAATCTATGAATATTCTAATCAGGCTAAATATTTAGTTTGAAAGTTAAAATAAACATTCATGATTACTGGAATTTATACTGCTATGGTTTGCAACACACAATGGTGTATAAGTGACTAAGAAAAGCTGCATTATGTTTTTTAAGGTTAAAGACCTGATTTAACTTTAACCATCTGGCAGAGGTACTAAACAAATAACTGTACTGATTTTAAATGACTAAAGTTACTAATTGAAGGCCTAGCACTTCTCATAAAGAGTGTGCACGCACACACAATTAGGGATTTTGCTTACTGAAGCAAAGTGTTTTCTACTGTGGTTTTATTCACCTATCCTGAACATGAACTTCAATTGCTCATTTCTCCAGGTCATGGCAGGGTTTCTTTTTTCCTACCTCAAGACTTCCAATTCCTACAACAATCCTTGTTAAAGCCTATTCTGCAGACCCAATAAAAGCTCCATTTTTAAAGAGTTAGATGCGTTACATGTGAGGCTGCTCGGGTCTCTGTATTCTTAGGCGCTGACGGATGGTGACTGCGATATACTTGGTAACATGGTGATGTCCCCCAGGAGTGCCAAAGCATTTCCCCCCTTTTCACTCTATCCTATCACAAATGTCACACCAACAGACTTTAAAATTGCAGAATGGCTTGCGGGAAGCAAAGAGAGGAATGAGACTTAGGGAAGACATTAAATCGCTTCACGAATACACTGTCTGCAGCAACAGAAAAGAGAACTGGGTGGACAAGAGCAAGATGTACACATTAAGACACAAAGTCCATCAAATTCAACTTTCCTGGCTTTTCTGGGCCATCCTGTGTCCGACTTTCCTGAAGGTGCAGTTGAGGTACACCTAGCGCTCCATACCTAAACGTCACACTCATATTTTAAGAGTATTTTCCAAATCTCAGATTTCAAGGGCCATCTTCACAGTTTTGGCCTTATTCTCATACCACTCATCCTGATAATTTACTATTTTTCTTAAATCGAACTCACCGTTTTATTTAATACTTATTTTTGTCTCATTCTAAGCAATCTATCCATGAAATAAATGAGTTTGGTGACCGGCTTTATGTTTTTTAGTCCTGAACTACAAGGGTCATGCACAGTAATTAAAGAATGGGCTACGTCCCTCCCTGTGCCACCTGTAAATCTGTCTGCACAGCACACTTAGGAAACAACACTGTTTTGAAGACAGCAAAAAAGGCAGAGAAAATGTTTAATTTAATAGGCATTTTTTCAATATGACAGCCCTGAGTCTCCCTTTTGAGTTCACAGGTTATCGAGACTGACACAGCTTTGGAAGATGGAGGCGCGAGCCCCCTTAAAAAACCCGAATGAGGGCTTCCCTGGTGGTGCAGTGGTTGAGAGTCCGCCTGCCGATGCAGGGGACACGGGTTCGTGCCCCGGTCCGGGAGGATCCCACATACCGCGGAGCAGCTGGGCCCGTGAGCCATGGCCGCTGAGTCTGCGCGTCCGGAGCCTGTGCTCCGCAACAGGAGAAGCCACAGCAGTGAGAGGCCTGCGTACCGCATTTAAAAAAAAAAAAAAAAAAAAAAAAAACCCGAATGAAACAGTCACCGTCATGGGAAGGCCCATGCAGGCCTGTCCTGGCTCTAGCAGTCAGACGCTAAGTTCCAAGAAGGGCATTTCCTAATCAAGCTGCAAAAGTGGAAGCAGGTACTTTCCAACTCAGAACTCTCTTCCTCACACGGTGCCATAGGCAGTGTACAAAGTTAATCGACTGCTTTCCTAGGTAACCTTCAAACCTGGAACTAGCTATTGCCAATACCGGATGTTAGGACTGAGTGGCTGATAACTTTTCTCCATTGCTGTTATACAGTTTTTGCAAAATTTTTAATGGGAATACCACCTCAGACCCTCATAAATTTGCTAGCTATACGAGCTTTCTCTCACAAGGGTCGTCATAAAAATTCCTGTGGGGACGAAGTAGGTTCTAAATCGTTTTAGGGAACATTTCTTTTTTAACCTTAAAAAAGCCCATGTAGGGACTTCCCTGGTGGCACAGTGGTTAAGAATCCACCTGTCAGTGCAGGGGACACAGGTTCGAGCCCTTGTCTGGGAGGATCCCACATGCCGCGAAGCAAGTAAGCCCGTGCGCCACAACTACTGAGCCTCTGCTCTAGAGCCTGCATGCCGCAACTACTGAGCCTGCGTACCACAACTACTGAAGTCCATGCGCCTAGAGCCTGTTCTCTGCAACAAGAGAAGCCACCACAATGAGAAGCCCATGCAGCCCAGTGAAGAATAGCCCCCACTCGCCGCAACCAGAGAAAGCCCGTGCATAGCAACGAAGATCCAACACAGCCAAAAATAAATAAATGAATACATAAATTTTTTAAAAAGCCCATGTAAAACATCGAAGTTTTTAACCCACTAAATAGGTGTTAAATCTGACCTCTGTCTGACTGTATGTTTCTGACCCTGCCCCTTGGATTTAGGATGAAGAAACAATTCAGTAAAACACGTGAGATAATCATTCTGCCGCACCCACCCAATTTTCAATGGAAAATGCCTCTCAATACCAAGGCTGGCTGGTCCAAGGCCATTCCAGCCAGCACTTGTTGGCCCCGATTACCGCTTAGAGCCTGATCAATAAGGCATTTTATAGGGTGTCAGCTCTCAACCTCGATAAGCTAATCTGCAGCCACAACTCCTCAATGGGATTTGTTTTAGGGTTTAGGCAAGGAATTCCCGGATGGCTCATATTCTTGGTAGAGGTATGTTGAAAGTTTCAGCGTGATTACTAACCCTTCCTGAGTCTTCACCCCATCAGCCCCTCCCATACCTCAGGCCACACCCCCGCCAAATCTGCATAGCTTTTAACTACGGAACATATGACAGTACACAGGACTACGGTGGCCCCGCCTAGTTTCAATAACTTTTCTGTCTCCTAAAAAGAAAGCCTTCTTCAGGAGAGAAAACCTTGCTAAGCTCAAAAGTCACTGTAGGGCTTTTATCTCCCTCGGAATTCCCAGGAACTTCTCCAGCATAAGAGCAATGTCTGGCTGTGACGTTTTGTCAATGTACAAAGAATCAGATTAAAAGGTAAACAAATGTAGGCAGAAACCCTTGCAAATGGAACTCCCCAGGGGGTGATGCTAAAATATTTTGGGTCTTAAGCATATGAGATCCCCCAAAAGAGTAATATTCCCTGTGTAGGGTGCGTGGGGTAGCCCTGTTTACTGGGAAACTGGTTCACTTCTTTATAGGAAAAGTCAAGTCATTAATACATTAGGGATTTCTGTGACTTTTTTTTTCTTTTTCTCAAAGTTCTCTTCCTGGCATTTAAAGCCTTTCAACAGAGTGTGAGCATCTCTTGCTCTTTCCCTCAGCAACTGCCCTAACATACCTGGCACCTCCTATCGGTCCTTAGTAACCCAGAGCCCAGCACTTAATAGAGTTTTCAGCACCTGTTTTGGTTCTTATTACAGTTGGCCCTCCATATCCAAGGATTCAACCAACTGTGGATCAAAAATATACAGGGGGGGAAAAAATTCCAGAAAGTTCCAAAAAGCAAAACTTGAATTTGCCACACACCAGCAACTATTTACACAGCATTTACATTGTATTTACAACTATTTCCATAATATTTATATTGTATCCGGTACTGTAAGTAACCTAGAGAGGATTTAAAGTGTACAGGAGGATGCCCTTAGGTTATAGGAAAATACTACACCATTTTATATAAAGGGCTTTGAGCATCCTTGGATTTTGGTACCTGAGGGGGGTCCCAGAACCATTCTCCCCGCCATCCCGGGATACTGAGGGATGACTATACTAGCTACTGTCTACTTAGCATCCACTAGCCAGGCACCCTATGTCATTTCACTCAGTCCTCGTCTTAGAGACGCGTTATTAGCCCCATTTTCTAGGCTGGCTTACCCTGTGAGCTATCTGTTCAAATGGGAAACTTTCTTCCCAAAAAGAAACCCTGAAGGGAGTGTGCACAGAACAAACCCACACTTTGTTGCATTTCTGTATTGCAGAGTGTGCATCTGTATCGCATACTCCCTACTTAAGCCGCAGGTATCCCAGCAGAGAGAGTTTGCAGGGTCTTAAAAAAACATCTAAACTTTTCAGATCAAACAGACGACTCTTGACGGCAGAAGTTGAGTCTTGCTTATCTTGTACCCCACCTGCTCACAGTGGACCGGCACAAGTGGGCGCTCATTAAGTTATCAGCTGTGTGGTCCTGAAAAAGCTACAGCAGCAACTCAGGGGGAAAACAATCTCCCTTCATTAATCTCTGACAGCAGCTCTGAAAAAGCTCAAGAAACACCTCAAAAGCCACCGTTGCCTTAGTAAAGCACCCTCCTTCTCTCGTCTCCCCAGAGAGGGGAAACTACAGCATCCTGTTCATGCTTCTAATTGGAATGCATCAGACTCTTAATTATTTGCATTCTTCCCCAACAAGACAGTGTGGTAGAGGCACACTCTTAACATTTGTATTCCCCACACTGAAGCGAAGTTGTTCATGAAAATTTATTGAATAACCATATTTCATTCTCTCAGGCAAGATATTACATGGCATTTTGCCACAAATGCAATCACTACTAGTAACTCCTGGTCCACTTCCAAGGTTTGCGTGTAGACTGTCTCTCCCAGGAATAATCCTGACACAGGTGGACCTGTTCTCCCAAGGTGACTGTCAACGCACGCAGCACAGACCACCTAGAGATCTGAGGAAAAGGGCCTCTTCTCTGCTGGGATTCCCCTAGCTGAGGGAGGGAGGAAGGGAGGGAGGGAGGGAGGGAGGGAGGGAGGAAGGAAGGAAGGGAGGGAGGGCAATAGGATGGGATTTGTCTACGCTGAGAACTGCAGGGAAACCACAACCATTACTCAGGCCAGACAGCTGCCAAGGAAGCAGCGCTGCCTAAGAACTGAAGCTAAAATAGAGGTGGGAGGCTGTATTCCTTTCCATTACTAAGCCCTGGAGTATTCACTCCCAAGTTCATCCACATTTCAAGAATGTTAAAACCCTGTAGTCAAAACCCTGATTATTTATAACTTAAAATAACCTACTGTGTAAAGCAGAAACTTTACAAATGAAGACACAAAAGAAAAGCAACTGGTGACAGGTAAGATAATACCAGAGTACACATCCATTCCCTACTGCAAATAACTTTTACTTATATTGCAGAGGCAACTGATTAAAAGGGAAAGAGAGGATTCTGGTCTCCAGAGAGTTGTCAGTTTGTCTCACGCACACACGCCTGTAATTTTGCATCAAGTAGAGAGTGCGGTTTGAAACACAGAAGGAAAACACAAAGGCATAGGGCAGGCGACACAACAGGAACAACGAGATGCCTCCAAAGTAGTAGCGATCCAAGACAGAGTTCAAGACAGTCTTCCCTACTCGCGACTTAACCTGAAATCCAAGTGACTTTAGAGAACAGAGAAAAGGGTCCAGAAGCCCTGGAGGCCACAAGCCACCACCTCTGTCCGGTGAAACCTAGTCCCTGCCCTCAACCCCACCTCCGGATGGGAGAATTCCAGCCACCTAATGAGCATCTGGGAAGCCCACCACGCGCTCCCATGCCCCGTCCTCACGACCCTTCTCCCAACCAAGCGGGACGCAAGAGGGCACTTACTCGGAGCCAACCTGACATCTCCCGCCGGGGTGGAAACCCGCGATCTCCTCGCACCGGCATCTTCGGGCGCGGGTCCCGCGTGGGCGCGCAGGTCCAGGACCCAGTTCCACCTCCTCCTCCTCCTCCTCCGGGCGGCAGGTCAGTCCTCCGACCCGCAGCCGGGTTTTAGCCAGGTGCCGGCCCGCGGGAACCCACCCCTTTGTCCCTCCCCCCTCGGCGCGGCGTCGGCCCGCCCCCGGCCCGAGGCAGCGCCTCGGCGCCCGCCGCCTGGCCCGGGAAACTCTCAAATGGGCCGCTACCACCCCCGCGCGACCCGGGGGAGGGTTCGCCGGCGCCGCGCCCTCGAGGTCCCCGCAGAGGGCCGTGTCACGCGCGACTCCCGGCCGGGGACGAAGGAGGGCGGCAGCAGCAGGGGGACCCCGAGGACAGAGCGTCCCGCGGCCCCGACACCCAACCCCCCCACCAGCGGACCTGATGGTTCGCTCCGCGGCGAGCTCTGCGAGCAGCAGGTCCGGCTCCGGGCGCCCGCCGGGGGAGCTCTGCAAGTTTGCGTGTAGCAGCAAGCCCTGGGCGGCCTGTTTGTCCACGGGTTCTTCCCTCAGGGTCGCGTGCGCATCCTGTACGAACCCTTTCTGGAGAGGTTTGCAGAACCTCCTTCCGAGTTCTCTTCGAAAAGGAACCGAGAAGTTTTTTTCTGTCCTGCCTAGAGGACACACACACACACACACACACACACTACCCCTACGTTTAAAACACGACTTTTGAGAAAAATATACTCCAGGTTATCTCTTTGGCACATTTCCAATAACTCCAGTAAAGAGATTAAAACTCCTCTCCCCTCACCAGCTTTTCAAAGGCTTTCTTTAAAAAAGTAGGTCACAAATGCTTATCAGGCAGGATTCATCGAATTCAACTCAGTACATTTATTCGTTTTAGAGTCCTCTATGTATAAAGAATTGTGCACGATAAATAAACGTTTCCTTATTTTAAGGGCATGTAAGTTATTTGGAGAATCAAAACAGGTACACTGATTACAAATATAATCTTGGATTTGAAATCTTAAGGAAACCATGTTGTAAGAGAAAAAAGTATGGCCCATCCTGCTCTTAAATTGAAAAGCGAAACTCGGCCTAGACTCACAAGAAGGTAAAAGGTAAAAAGGTCTGATCTGACCAGCTGACAAGATACAGATGCCGGGCTCTCTCCCCGAAAAGTTGCTTCACTTCCTGCCTAATCAAAACAAGTTTGGCAGTTTATGTGGAAAAACAAGTACAGCAGATGCCTCTCTGCAAGTGTTAGGCTTCTGGCCTCCTTTGGAATGGCTAAGTGCCTGCCTCTGAATAAAAAGCACTGTGAGTAACATTTCCCATTTTCCTTCAAGTCTCCAGAATTAGACGTTTTGGCTGTATTCCTGATGTAAGGTGTCACTCTCCTGTTGAAAGAGCCATTTAAAAAAAATGTTTCCCAAATTAGGCGGTGCGGACAAATAATAACAATGGCAGCATTTGTGAACTGGTCACACCTTAGTGGCACGAGCTTACACCACTAAGCATTTAAAAAGGAACAAAGGAACCCAGAATGTAGCAATTATATCTGCTGAATTTCCTTTTTCTCTCTAGAGTTCCACTGTCCAATATGATAACCACTTGCCACATGTGAGTATCGAATACATTTAAATTTAAATTAACTAAAATTAGGGCTTCCCTGGTGGTGCAGTGGTTAAGAATCCGCCTGCGAACGCAGGGGACATGGGTTTGAGCCCTGGTCTGGGAAGACCCCACGTGCTGCGGAGCAACTAAGCCCCGTGCACCACAGCTACTGAGCCCGCGAGCCACAACTACTGAGCCCGTGTGCCACAACTGCTGAGGTCCACGCGCCTAGAGCCTGAGCTCCACGACAAGAGAAGCCACTGCAATGAGAAGCCCGCGCACCACAAGAAAGAATAGCTCCCACTCGCCGCAAGTAGAGAAAGCCCGCACACAGCAACGAAGACCCAATGTAACCAAAAATAAATAAATAAAATAGATAAATTTATTTTAAAAAATTAACTAAAATTAAAGGAAACAAAAAATTCAGTTTCTTAGTCACATTAGTCACATTTCCAGTGCTCAATCAGTAGCCACATGTGGCTAGTGGTTACATTGGACAGTGTAGATATAGAATATTTCCATCATTGCAGAAAGTTCTATTGCATCACACTACTCCAAATGATGACATATTTTTACAGTAGAAATACAAATATTTTGGCACAATACATAGTTCTGACTCATTCAATTGATACAGTAGCATTGCTGGTGGCGGTATAAATCAATACAACTCTTTGGAAAAACAAGTTATAGTAGTACATATTTTACACATGTGGGCTTGCACATGTGAACCCCACTCCTAGAAATTTTTCTCTGAAGAACTTCTATCCAAGAAGTAATTACCAAACACCTTCTGTCAAGTCAGAACCCCCTCATAAAAGACTTAGGCTCTATCCTCAGAGAGTTCAGTTTATTGTAATAGACAATCAGTAAATAATAAGAAACCACGTAAGTGTTGACATTCCTGGCAGACTCAGGGTAGTCTGGGGGCTTTCAGGAGAGGTGTTCCTCACCAGACTAGGGGTATGGAGTTTAGGGAAGGCTTTCCAGAAACGAGGTACTTACACATTCTAAAGGACACGTAGGAATGAGTGTGAGACAAAAAGAGGGGCAAGAGCTTTCCAGGTGAAGGCAATAAATAACAAGTGGAGAAACAAGGAAGGAAAACCATGGGCTTGCTCTTGAGATGCCAGGAAGTAAGGCTGTCCAGGCAAGCAAGGGCAGTGTTCTACTGTGACACAATAGCAGTGGAATTAGACTGGCATTTTATAAAGATCACTCTGTCACCTTCTTGGAAGATGGATGAGTTGGGTGGGAGCTGTGGGGAGGGACATCAGTAAGAATGACAAGACCAGCAAAAAAAAAAAAAAAAAAAGGATTTTTGTGGGAATGCAGGTGAGAGATGATGTGGCTGTGAAGTTAGACAAAAGGAGCCACTTCAAGAGAAATTAAGGAAGTGTAATCAGCAGACTGGGTGCCTGCCTGATCAGATATGAGGTAAGGAAGAGGGAAGTGAGCCTACGGTGACTCTTAGGTTTCTGGCTTAACTAAGTAGATGACGGTGCCTTTTGCCAAAATAGGAAACACAGGAGTGGGAGCAGATTTTGAGAGGGGCTTGAGGAAGGATGGTGAATTCGATAAGGACTGATTGAGTTTTGAGGACTATGAGTTCTCCAGGTGGAGATGTTCAAGTATCTACTATATGCCAGGTATTGATGAGTGTTTGGGTAGAGAGATTTGAGGTGGAGGAAGAGATTTGGAAATCGCCAATGTATCAAGAAAGCTGAAGTCATGGGAGATAATGAGACTTTTCAGAGAAGTGATGAAGACTGAGGCAGGAGAAGAGTAAGGATAGAACCCATCCCTGGGAATGCCAATATTTAAGGGGCAAGCTTAGGTCCTCAGAATAGAGATAAAAGAGGAACTGCCAGAAGGGGAAGGAAAAAATCCTCTGGTGCAGGGTGTCCAAAAAGTCAAGAGAAGAATGAATTTCAAGAAGGGAAGAATAGCCAACATGGAACTTTGAGGAGCTCAACTAAGATAACAACAGAAGACATTCACCAGGAAGAGGACCACTGCTCATCCTGGCCAGCGCTCTTTCAATGGCAAGATGGGACTGGAGATTAGATGACAGAGGGTGACTGGGAGGTGGGACAGCACTTCACTGTATGCCTATTTATAACACAAGATGGAAACCATCAATGTCCAAGGATGGAGGGCTATTAAATTACAGCAAATCAACTTAATTGGCACAGCAAGCCATCATTTAAAATTATATAAAGAAGTCTGGGACTTCCCTGGCAGTCCAGTGGTTAAGACTCCACGCTTCCATTACAAGGGGCATGGGTTTGATCCTTGGTTGGGGAACTAAGATCCCACAAGCCATGCAGTGCAGCCAAAAAAAAAAAGTATCTATTCTGCTGATGGCAATAACCAAGAAATTACAAAAGAAAAGAAAAGAATTGGAAAGTATATGAGAACATGCTTTGATGAATGGATAGGATTGTGTGTTTTTCTTTTTAAATAGTAGTTATTTAAAAAATTGTAGTTACTGTTTGTGCAATAGATAATTTTTCAAAACTTGTCATTATGTATTACAGTGTAAGATCCTTAAATTATAGTCAGAAGACCTCAAATAAATGTAATAAACTTAACACTTTTGGGCTTCCCTGGTGGCGCAGTGGTTGAGAGTCCGCCTGCTGATGCAGGGGATGCGGGTTCGTGCCCCGGTCCGGGAGGATCCCACATGCCACGGAGTGGCTGGGCCCGTGAGCCATGGCCGCTGGGCCTGTGCGTCCGGAGCCTGTGCTCCCTAACGGGAGAGGCCACAACAGTGAGAGGCCCACGTACCACACACACACACACACACACACACACACACACACACACACACACACACAGCAGGGGGCTTGCTCACAGCATGAAGAGAAAGACATGTAAACAAACAATGACAAGGCACAAGAATTGCTCAAGTACATGTACGACTGAAGTGCTGACAGTTAAAACTCTGCCTGAGGAAAGGGCACTTTTCAGGAGACAAGGCCCGGCATCCCCTTAACTTTCCAAATCAAAGGACCATGCCAATAACTGTGCATATTCACTTAAAGGACTCCTTCTTCCACAAGCAGCCACCCACAGCCCCTAAAAGAACATCCAGGAGAGAGGCATTCAAAGTTTTGCTCTGCCCCTCATGGCTTCACATTTTGTTATTTAATGTTACACTTGCTCACTTTCAAAGTTTAACTCCACGTGCGTGCACCTAGGAATGGCCCTGTAAGCACACAGCGAGAAGGTGGCTGTCCACAAGCCAGGAAGAGGGCCCTCACTAAGAACCAAGTCTGCCAGCACCTTGATCTTGGACTTCTCAGCCACCAGAACTGTGAGAAGTAAATGTCTGTTGTTTAAGCCACCCTCTCTGTGGTGTTCTGTTATAGCAGCCTGAGCTAAGGCAGCCTCCACGTCCTACATGAGTGGACCCTGCTGCCTTCTCCAAGCACAGCTCAGGCTGCACACTCCCAACCTCACTTCCTGGAGCTACACTGGCCTTTCTTTGTAGTTGTCGCTCTTGAGACCCTGCCAAGCTCATTCCTGCCCCAGAGCCTTTGTTGGAGCTTCTCTGCCTGGACCACAGAGCCAGCTCCTGCTTAGATGTCTCTTTCCATCTAAAGTAGGAAGCATCCCTTGAGGTGGCTATCAGGAAGCAATGCCCTCAGGAGAAAGCCAAGTCTAAATTAAAGCAAGGAGGTGGAGGCCAGCTGAGTGTTTCATTTACTGTGAATCAAGGGTTTCAGAGAGCCCAGTGTAGGGGTATGAAAGGGGGTGGGGGGGTAACGGGTTTGTTTAGGGGAAGCGAAGACCAGAGAGGAACAACAGCAGGAAGGGAGAACAGCCCAAGAAAGGGCCCCCTCTTTTTTTTTTTTTTTTTTTTTTGCGGTACGTGGGCCTCTCACTGTTGTGGCCTCTCCCGTTGCAGAGCACAGGCTCCGGACGCGCAGGCTCAGCGGCCATGGCTCACGGGCCCAGCCGCTCCACGTCATGTGGGATCTTCCCGGACCGGGGCACGAACCCATGTCCCCTGCATCGGCAGGCGGACTCTCAACCACTGCGCCACCAGGGAAGCCCAGAGCCCCCTCTTTTTAAACATCATCATCGTCATCATCATTATCGCCACTATTGGTAACATGTTAACATTGCTGCTATCATCACTACAATGAAAAGGTGTCAGAGTAAGAGCAAAAAGGATGAAAAAACATCAGGAATCAGACTTAACAGGGAGAGAAAGTTCTCAGTTCTAAATGAATGCTGCCTTCTATTCACCTCTCCTCTCCCTGCCAGTGGCACAAACTCCAAACCCCAGCATCCCCCATACCCGCCCCGCCCTGTGTAAGAACTCGGCAATGGGTTCACCTGGCCACAAAGTTGTCAAAAGAATTAGCTGTGCAACTCAGAGTCAGCTGCATGGATTATAAGTCTGAGGAGGCCCCAGCCTGGCGTTACAGGGGGAGTTCTGGCTGGAAGGAGGTGGCTGTGGTCTGGGCTGACCTTGGGGTGCAAGGCTGTCAATGGGCAGGCTTCTAGGAGACTTACGGGGCTGGTCTGGGTGTGCTCAGGCTGGTAGGCAAGGCAAGGTGTACTCAGCCTGATTAACAGGGAATTGAGATAGAGCATAATCCAACTCCAAACCTGGAGATCCTAGAAGCACTTTCTGGGGTATGGTCTCATCTGGGCAGACCCTGCTAGAGAGAGCGCTCTGCCTGTGGGGGAACCCTCCCCTCCTGGCAAGGTGCCCTGGGTCCTAGAGGCACTGTGCTCTGTGTTTTGACATTTTTAAAAATTATTTTACTACTATTTACATTGCCGAATATATAAAATCCACACTCTTCAGGGACAGGTGCTGCTTGTTAACCCTCCATTAAAAAACAAAAAAACCTGGATAGAAAGTAATTGATCAAATGCACATTGTGTGCCGCAAATCTTTCAAACACTATTTTAACTCATTTAATGCAAACCCTCCCATCGCCCCTGTAGATTTGGCATTATTGCCCTACTTTAAGATGAGGAAACCAAACTTCCCGGAGGAAAGCAGCTTGCCCAAGGTCATCACCGATGGTGGGTAAGACTCCAGACCTATTGGACTCAAAGCCCATTCTCATCACTGCTCTCCGGCCCCTCCCCTCTACAGCAATAAAACAATTGCACACAGCTGGGGTAGAGGTAGGTCTTTGGTAGTTATTATTGTTGTTTTCTTTTTGGCTCCTTTTAACAGAACTTAAGAGGGGTTTTGCTGACACAACAACTGAACAAACAATGCTGGGGAATATTTGTGAAAATCTTCCTGTACAATATTAGAAAGGTAAATGCCGCAAATGTCGTTTGACTCCAGCTAGTGAGCCAGTAATTAGAATTCTCAATTCAAATATGATTCTGGTGCTAAGAATTCCAGTGGTCCCTCTCCCAGAATAAGTTCCTTAAGAAAAACACTTTAATAAGGTAATAATTTTCCCTCATCTCCCATGCAAGGGAGGGAATCTAAGGTGAGAGAGGCCCAGGGGACTGTCCACGTGATACACAAGTCCTCCAGGGAGACCAGAGGGGACCCTGGCAACACATGAATTTCTTTTAAAAAATTATCACCAGAATCCTCTAGCCCTAAGAACTCAGTACCCTGATAGACACAGATTGAAATTGTTGAAGTGTCTCCTTAACTGTCAAAGAATCCTCAGACCTGAAAGGGGCCTTAGAAAAAAGCTGCAAACAGTTTTCCAGGGCAGCCATGCAAAACAGTGCAGGCCTCTTAAAACAAAGGAAGCTGGGCCTGGGAAAGGCACTTCCAAGAGGCATTCAATAAAGCTTGAAACATGGCTCGTAGCATTTGTTTCTATAAGAACAGCTTTCTAAATTTTCCTGATGATAAGAATCACCTGAGGCATCCCAGGTCCCTCCCTGAGATACTGATTCAGTGGATCTGAGAAGGGCCCTGGGGAAATTTACATTTTTAGCAGGTACCCACCAGGCTGAGTCTTATCATCAGGGAGTTTTAGGACATTCTGCTAAAGGGACATTGTTACAGTTCTCTGACCCAAGACAGGAAGGTTACCATTTTGAAAGGAGGTAAAACATTTCGAAGGTCAGAAAATAATTCTCTACTTGCAAAACGTCTTTGGTTTACAAAAGAAAGGGTCTGATATTATAATCCTTTGGTATGCTGATTTGCATACGTATTTGTATATACACATATGTTTGGATTTCAGTTATTTTTAAATAAATGATACTTGTTTATTTGCACAAACCATACAGTAGATCACACAAAAAACAGTAAAATGCAACTAAAGTGTCATCATCCAGAGCAAACTACTGTTAATAATTGGATGAGCATCCTTCCAGGTACCTCCATGCACAGGTAAGCATATAGGTATCATACATAATGTTATACCCCTGGGACTATACTAGACACGCTCTTTTGCTACCTGTTATTTCTACATGGGAATATTGTTTGACTAATTTTTTCATGGCAATATAGATCTATATTATCATTTTTCTAGCTGCATAATATTTCATTTGTATGAATATACCATAATTTGCTGAATAAATACTTTAAATTTCTTTTAAAAACTGGTGTAGAGGACAAAGTAAAAATCAGATGGATGAAACTCCTAAGATTTTCCATAGACAGTGAGAAAACAAGTAGTTTGTAAGACTCAGGTACAATTCATAAGATGTGTATAGTGTACAGAACTTCCCTGGTGGTCCAGTGGGTAAGACTCCGTGCTCCCAATGCAGGGGGCCCAGGTTTGATCCCTGGGCAGGGAAGTAGATCCCACATGCATGCCGCAACTAAGAGTTCGCATGCTACAACTAAGAAGTCCGCATGCAACTAAGACATGGTGCAACCTAAATAAATAAATATATATATTTTAAAAAGATGTGTATAGTGTACATAGTATGTTAGTAACGTGTAAGACATGTTAAAAAACAAAATAAATGGAGTGTTTTTTATGTTAAATATAGATGAAAAGAATGAAACAAATAAGAATGTTACTTATAAATAGAAGGGTTCTGATGGAAGGACAAAGTAAATCATAAATATTCATATTGAATAAAATATTAATAAATGTAATAATGTCTAATTTACAATTGTATTTATTTAGATATAATATAAGGTAATAATATATTTTTATAACTTTATATTATTGTTAATAATAAATATTCCCTATCTAATAAAATATTAATGATACATAATAGAGCCCAGCTCATGCTGCCTCCAGATTGACAGCTAAATCATCCTAAATTGATCACCCATTGGTGACACCCATTATGTCCAATTCTGGTCCCATGTATACTCTGCCCCCAAACGCAGACAAATTACTAGTGAGCTATAGCTACTGGCCAGGTATACTTGCCCTGCATCCCTCCGATGGAGCAAGCCTATGCTGGCTTCAGACACCTTTTATCTGCTAAGACCACTTGTTCAACCACAGGTCTGTTCTTTGTGACCACACCATCACTGGGGAAAGCTGACACCGCACAGAGACAGGACATATAAAGATTGCAAGCACAGGTTCCAGAGTATGGACTTTTCACCCTATTAATATCCTAACCTAACTATGTTAAAGTGTTCGAATCTTTTCCCCTTGCTTCTCACTGCATGTTTTCAAATTGAATAAATCGTGTGACTGCAATACCCGACTTTGGTGTCTGAGCCTTTCTGTCTCATAATCTCTGGGAGAGCTTGCCTGGCAGTGTCCTTGGAGGCTAAGACTGCATCAAGGTAATTTCCCACATTCCTAGAGTAATGGAGAGAAGCAAGCAATAGGGAATTCCTGTCCAGGGTATTTTGTCTAATCTCGCCCTACAATCAGATTACCTCTAAATGAATCAAAATTTTGGCTGAAGTGAAAATCACTGTCACCAACCACTGAACTAATGAAAATGTGAAGTACCAAAATCAGGGCTCCAGTGATGACACTCCTCCCAACCAGAAGCTAATTGCATTATTTTATTATAATGGGAATCATAAAATAAGCTTACTCCAGCCTTCCCCACACAGCCACAGCACCAGGGGCCCAATAAAGGCAGCACACACACACACAATGTAACTGCTGATTGAAAATTCAATTGCATATCTCAGCCACGGAAGAGCCCTTGTCCATGAAAATTTCCTTAGGTAGTGCTGTGCTTAGCCTAGAGGGTACCTGAAGCCAGTTACTGGATCCCTGAGTGTCTGGAATAGGTGGAGGATGAAGTGCTGAAGAGAGAGGCAGGTGATGGGGAGGAAAAAGGGTGATAAGTACAGAGATTCCTTTTAAGAAATGTGGCTGTGAAAAGTAACAGAGAGGTGGGGCTCTGGGTTCACAAGCCCCTAGTCATCTTTGAATTCTTGGGTTCTGGGCTCTCTAAAACATGCAGGAGTATAATTAAATTTATGTTTCAGAACCTAGATGGAATATTACTCATCTATGTCCTATACTTAAAATGTCCAGACATCTCAGATTTCCAGAGATAGGCCAATGGCCACCACTCTGTCTTGCTGATTTCATAAGTGAACCATGCACTCTAATTTTTGTTTAGAAAACATGGTAGACTATAACTAACACATTCAAAAGTAAATATAAACACTTCTTATTTTTATTTTTCTTCCACTTCAATGGTATACCAATTTCTCACAATGAAAGTTTGCTTAAATTCCTAAAATGACAAAGTCTTTGTATCTACGTATTTGGAGCAATGCTCTTTCATTTTAAATACTTAGAGAAGAAAATATGGAATTATTCTTTGGGTACTGACAAAACTATTTGTCTGAAATCTCTAGAGTTAGACAATTAAGTTGCCTGAACCCCTGAATGCTGAAATAATTCCAAGAAAATGTATTTAAAATACAAGTGCAGGGGGCCTCCCTGGTGGCGCAGTGGTTGAGAGTCCGCCTGCCGATGCAGGGGATACGGGTTCGTGCCCCGGTCTGGGAGGATCCCATATGCCGCGGAGCGGCTGGGCCCGTGAGCCATGGCCGCTGGGCCTGCGCGTCCGGAGCCTGTGCTCCGCGACGGGGGAGGCCACAACAGTGAGAGGCCCGCATACCGCAAAAAGAAAAAAAAAAAAAAAAAAAAAAAAAAAAAAAAAAATACAAGTGCAGGACTAACACGTTGCTTAAAACATTTAGGCTGGTTTGAGAAGGAAATTAAGAATAGAACATCTCGTGTCTGCTTCCAGGTCAGCTGAGGGCCAGGAAGGAGGTGCACCAGCCACGAGTGACAGGCAGAGCCCGACAACACTGGAACAGCCCTTGGGCTGAGTGCAGGTAGTTCCTCCACTGAAGCCTTGAACCCCTCAAACTCATCCATGAGGACTGGAATCAACTTCTTCCAAACTTCCATTAATGTGAGAAACAGGCTGAGGGAGATTTGGGCTGTGCCTGGGTTCCACAACCAGCAAGTGACTGAGGCATCACTTCATCCAGTTCTTCTGACTTTAAACCCTTCTGCTCTCTCAAGTGTCAGGTGCCTGCCACAGTTCCCCAACCAGGGATCGAACTCGTGCCCCCTGCAGTGAAAGCGCGGAGTCTTAACCACTGGACTGCCAGGGAATTCCCCAGAATCTGCTTTTTACCGAGACTCCTCCCGCCAACCAGGCAGGTGGATGACAGTTTTTGTGCTTGAGCCAGGTGTCAGGCCTGAGCCTCTGAGGTGGGAGAGCCCAGTTCACGACATTGGATCACCAGAGACCTCCTGGCCCCACGTAATATCAAAAGGCGAAAGCTCTCCCAGAGATCTCCATCTCAATGCTAAGACCCAGCTCCACTCAACGACCAGCAAGCTACAGTGCTGGACACCCTATGCCAAACAACTAGCAAGACAGGAACACAACCCCACCCATTAGCAAAGAGGCTGCCTAAAATCATAATAAGTTCACAGACACCCCAAAACACACCACCGGGCGTGGTCCTGCCCACCAGAAAGACAAAATCCAGGCTCATCCACCAGAACACAGGCACCAGTCCCCTCCACCAGGAAGCCTACACAACCCACTGAACCAACCTTACTCACTGAGGGAAGACACCAAAAACAACGGGAACTATGAACTTGCAGCCTGTGAAATGGAGACCCCAAACACACAGTAAGTAAAGCAAAATGAGAAGACAGAGAAATACACAGCAGATTAAAGAGCAAGGTAAAACCCCAACAGACCAAACAAATGAAGAGGAAATAGGCAGTCTACCTGAAAAAGAATTCAGAGCAATGATAGTAAAGATATCCAAAATCTTGCAAACAGAATGGAGAAATAGAAGAAACATTTAACAAGGACATAGAAGAACTAAAGAGGAAAAAAAGTGATGAACAACACAATAAATGAGATTAAAAATTCTCTAGAAGGAATCAATAGCAGAAAAACTGAGGCAGAAGAACGGATAAGTGACCTGGAAGATAAAATAGTGGAAATCACTACCACAGAGCAGAATAAAGAAAAAAAAAAGAATGAGAAGAATTTAGGACAGTCTCACAGACCTCCGGGAAAACATTAAAGGCACCAACATTCAAATTATAGTGGTCCCAGAAGAAGAAGAGAAAAAGAAAGGGACTGAGAAAATATTTGAAGAGATTATAGTTGAAAACTTCCCTAATATGGGAAAGGAAATAGTTAATGAAGTCCAGGAAGCACAGAGAGTCCCATACAGGATAAATCCAAGGAGAAACACACCAAGACACATATTAATCAAACTGTCAAAAATTAAATACAAAGAAAAAATATTAAAAGCAGCAAGGGAAAAACAACAAATAACACACAAGGGAATCCCCATAAGGTTAACAGCTGATCTTTCAGCAGAAACTCTGCAAGCCAGCAGGGAGTGAAAGGACATATTTAAAGTGATAAAAGAGAAAAACCTACAACCAAGATTACTCTACCCAGCAAGGATCTCATTCAGATTCGACGGAGAAATTAAAACATTTACAGGGCTTCCCTGGTGGCGCAGTGGTTGGGAGTCCGCCTGCCGATGCAGGGGACGCGGGTTCATGCCCTGGTCCGGGAAGATCCCACATGCTGCGGAGCGGCTGGGCTTCTGAGCCATAGGCTGCTGAGCCTGCGTGTCCGGAGCCTGTGCTCCGCAATGGGAGAGGCCACAACAGTGAGAGGTCTGCATATGGCAAACTCCCCCCACCAAAAAAAACATTTACAGACGAGCAAAAGCTAACAGAAGTCAGCACCACCAAACCAGCTCTACAACAAATGCTTAAGGAACTTCTCTAGGCAGGAAGCACAAGAGGAGGAAAAGACCTATAATTACAAACCCAAAACAATTAAGAAAATGATAATAGGAACACACATATTGATAGCTACCTTAAATGTAAATGAATTAAATGCTGCAACCAAAACACAGACTGGCTGAATGGATACAAAAACAAGACCCGTATATATGCTGTCTACAAGAAACCCACTTCAGATCTAGGGACACATACAGACTGAAAGTGAGGGGAGAGAAAAAGATATTCCATGCAAATGAAAATCAAAAGAAAGCTGGAGTAGCAATTCTCATATCAGACTAAAGAGACTTTAAAATAAAGACTACTGCAAGAGACAAAGAAGGATACTACATAATGATCAAGGGATCAATCCAAGAAGAAGATATAACAATCATAAATATTTATGCACCCAGCATAGGAGCACCTCAATACATAAAGCAAATACTAACAGCCATAAAAGGGGAACTCAACAGTAACACAATCATAGTAAAGGACTTTAACACCCCACTTTCACCAATGGACAGATCATCCAAAATGAAAATAAATAAGGAAACACAAGCTATAAATCATACATTTAACAAGATGGACTTAACTAATATTTATAGGACATTCCATCCAAAAAGAACAGAATACACTTTCTTCTCAAGTGCTCAGGGAACATTCTCTAGGAAAGATCATATCTTGGGTCACAAATCAAGCCTTGGTAAATTTAAGAAAATTGAAATCATATCAAATATCTTTTCTGACTGAAATACTATCAGACTAGATATCAATTACGGGAAAAAATCTGTGAAAAATAAAAACACATGGAGGCTAAACAATACAATACTAAATAACCAAGAGATCACTGAAGAAATCTAAGAGGAGATCAAAAAATACTTAGAAACAAATGACAATGAAAACACGACAACCAGAAGCTATAGGATGCAGCAAAAGCAGTTCTAAGAGGGAATTTTATAGCAATACAATCCTACCTCAAGAAACAAACATCACAAATAAACAACATAACCTTACACCTAAAGCAATTAGAGAAAGAAGAACACAAAAAAACCCCAAAGTTAGCAGAGGGAAGAAATCATAAAGATCAGATCAGAAATAAATGAGAAAGAAATGAAGGAAACAATAGCTAAGATCAATAAAACTAAAAGCTGGTTCTTTGAGAAGATAAACAAAATTGATAAACCACTAGCCAGAATCATCAAGAAAAAAAGGGAGAAGACTCAATAGAATTAGAAATGAAAAAGGAGAAGTAACAACTGCCACTGCAGAAATACAAAGGATCATGAGAGATTACTACAAGCAACTATAGGACAATAAAATGGACACCCTGGAAGAAATGGACAAATTATTAGAAAAGCACAACCTCCAGAGACTGAACCAGGAAGAAATAGAAAATATAAAGAGACCAATCACAAACACTGAAGTTGAAACTGTGATTAAAATTCTTCCAACAAAAAAAAGCCCAGGACCAGATGGCTTCACAAGCGAATTCTATCAAACATTTAGAGAAGAGCTAACACCTATCCTTCTCAAACTCTCCCAAAATATAGCAGAGGGAGGAACACTCCCAAACTTATTCTATGAGGCCACCATCACCCTGATACCAAAACCAGACTAAGATGTCACAAAGAAAGAAAACTACAGGCCAATATCACTGATGAACATAGATGCAAAAATCCTCAACAAAAGATTAACAAGAAAAATCCAATAGCACATTAAAAGGATCATACACCATGATCAACTGGGGTTTATCCCAGGAATGCAAGGATTCTTCAATATACGCAAATCAATCAGTGTGATAAACCATATTAACAAATTGAAGAAGAAAAACCATATGATCAACTCAATACATGCAGAAAAAGCTTTTGACAAATTTATGATAAAAACTCTCCAGGGCTTCCCTGGTGGCGCAGTGGTTGAGAGTCCGCCTGCCGACGCAGGGGACACGGGTTCATGCCCCGGTCCGGGAGGATCCCACATGCCACGGAGCGGCTGGGCCTGTGAGCCATGGCCGCTGAACCTGCGCGTCTGGAGCCCGTGCTCCACAACGGGAGAGGCCACAGCAATGAGAGGCCCATGTACCGCCAAAAAAAAAAAAAAGAAAAAAAAAAACTCTCCAGAAAGTAGGCATAAAGGGAACTTACCTCAACATAATAAAGGCCATATATGACAAACCCACAGCCAACATCGTCCTCAATGGTGAAAAACTGAAACCATTTCCACTAAGATCAGGAATAAGACAAGGTTGTCCACTCTCACCACTATTATTCAACATAGTTTTGGAAGTTTTAGGCACAGCAATCAGTGAAGAAAAAGAAATAAAAGGAATCCAAATTGGAAAAGAAGAAGTAAAGCTGTCACTGTTTGCAGATGACATGACAGTATACATAGAGAATCCTAAAGATGCCACCAGAAAACTACTAGAGCTAATCAATGGATTTGGTAAAGTAGCAGGATACAAAATTAATGCACAGAAATCTCTTGCATTCCTATACACTTAAGATGAAAAATCTGAAAGAGAAATTAAGGAAACACTCCCATTTACCATTGCAACAAAAAGAATAAAATACCTAGGAATAAACCTACCTTAGGAGACAAAAGACCTGTATGCGGAAAACTATAAGATACTGTTGAAAGAAATCGGAGATGACACAAACAGATGGAGAGATATACCATGTTCTTGGATTGGAAGAATCAACACTGTGAAAACGACTATACACTACCCAAAGCAATCTACAGATTCAATGCAATCCCTATCAAACTACCAATGGCATTTTTCACAGAACTAGAACAGAAAAGTTCACAATTTGTATGGAAACACAAAAGACCCTGAATAGCCAAAGCAATCTTGAGAAAGAAAAACAGAGCTGGAGGGATCGTGTTCCCTGACTTCAGACTCTACTACAAAGCTACAGTAATCAAGACAGTATGGTACTGGCACAAAAACAGATATATAGATCAATGGAACAGGATAGAAAGCCCAGAGATAAACTCACACACATATGGTCACCTTATCTTTAATAAAGGAGGCAAGAATATACAATGGAGAAAAGACAGCCTCTTCAATAAGTGGTGCTGGGAAAACTGGACAGCTACATGTAAAAGAATGAAATTAGAACACTCCTTAACACCGTACACAAAAATAAACTCAAAATGTAAGGCCAGACACTATAAAACTCTTAGAGGAAAACAAAGACAGAACACTCTATGACATAAATCACAGCAAGATCCTTTTGACCCACCTCCTAGAGTAGTGGAAATAAAAACAAAAGTAAACAAATGGGACCTAATGAAGCTTAAAAGCTTTTGCACAGCAAAGGAAACCATAAACAAGACGAAAAGACAACCCTCAGAATGGGAGAAAATATTTGCAAACTAAGCAACTGACAAAGGATTAATCTCCAAAATATATAGGCAGCTCATGCAGCTCAATATAAAAAAAAAAACAACCCAATCCAAAAATGGGCAGAAGACCTAATAGACATTTCTCCAAAGAAGATATACAGATTGCCAACAAACAAATGAAAGGATGTTCAACATCACTAATCATTAGAGAAATGCAAATCAAAACTACAGTGAGGTATCACGTCACTCTGGTCAGAATGGCCATCATCAAAAAATCTACAAATAATAAATGCTGGAGAAGGTGTGGAGAAAAGGGAACCCTCTTGCACTGTTGGTGGGAATGTAAATTGATACAGCCACTATGGAGAACAGTATGGAGGTTCCTTAAAAAACTAAAAATAGAACTACCATACGACCCAGCAATCCCACTACTGGGCATATACCCTGAGAAAACCATAATTCAAAAAGAGTCATGTACCACAATGTTCATTGCAGCTCTATTTAGAATAGCCAGGCCATGGAAGCAACCTAAGTGTCTATCGACAGATGAATGGATAAAGAAGATGTGGCACATATATACAACGGAATATTACTCAGCCATAGAAAGAAACGAAATTGAGTTATTTGTAGTGAGGTGGATGGACCTAGGGACTGTCATACAGAGTGAAGTAAGTCAGAAAGAGAAAAACAAATACCACATGCTAACAAACATATGGAATCTAAAAAAAAAGAAGTGGTTCTAATGAACCTAGGAGCGGCACAGGAATAAAGACGCAGACGTAGAGAATGGATTTGAGGACACGGGGAGGGGGAAGGGTAAGCTGGGATGAAGTGAGAAAGTGGCATGCACATATATTCACCACCAAATGTAAAATAGATAGCTAGTGGGAAGCAGCCACATAGCACAGGGAGATCAGCTCGGTGCTTTTTGACCACCTAGAGGGGTGGGATAGGGAAGGTGGGAGGGAGACGCAAGAGGGAGGAGATATGGGGATATATGTTTATGTATAGCTGATTCACTTTGTTATACAGCAGAAACTAACACACCATTGTAAAGCAATTTTACTCCAAGAAAGATGTTAAAAAAAAAAAAGGTGGGGTGTAATTCCCTTCTTCAAAAAAAAAGAATAGAACATCTATACTCAGATAACCTGTATATTTATAGGTATTTAACATTTTACTAGCAATGAATTTTTAATTTCACATACTCTAATAATTTCCGACCACTCTCCTTAAACAGGCAGTATAGAAAACTGAAATATAAGAGTATCTCATTCAGAAACTCAAGAACCAGAAACAAACAGGCTAGCGCTTTGGTATCCTGATCTCCATACCACTGCTTTTCCCCGTGAACCATGAGGAAACAGCAGAAAAAAAGGAAAAGCTAGTAAACAAATTGAAGCACTGGGTGAAAGAGCACAAGGTGAATCAGACCTGGGTTTCAACAAGCCCCAGTTCTGCTACTTCTTAGGTTTAAAGTATGACATTGCCCCTATTCAACTGTTTCTGAGCTATAAAAATGGCAAGTTTACACGGTTGGACCCAATGGTTGTGTGATTTGGTCAGCTTATTTAAACCCTCTAAGCTTCCGTTTCTGCATCTGTAAAATGGTGTAATGAGTTGTTTCGTGTTTCCTCAAATTCACATGTTGAAGTTCTAGCCCTCATTACCTCAGAATATGATATTATTTGGAGATAGGGTCTTTACAGAGGTAATCAAGTTGAAGTGAGGTCTTTAGGTTGGGCCCTAATCGAGTATGACTGGTATCCTTATAAAAAGGTTAAATGTGGACACAGAGACACACATATAGAGGGAAGACGACCTCAGACAAGCTAAGGAGAGAGGCCTGGAACAGATCCTTCCCTCATAACTCTCAGAAGGAATCAACCCTGCCAACAACTTGATTTCAGGCCTCTAGCCTCCAAAACTGCGAGACAATACATTTCTGTTGTTTATACCACCCAGTCTGCGATATTTTTTTTTTTTACTGCAGTCCTAGGAAACTAATACAAATCAAGATTACAGTTGGACCTACACCTCATAGGGTGGGTATGAGAATTAAATGAAAACAATGCAGGTAAAACACTCAGTGCAGTACCAAGTACACTGTAATAAGCACCCAAATAAACAAAAAGCTTTCCTCTTTATTACTGTAGGTTGATACTTCACTTCCTATCAGAATTACAATGGAATCCTCACCACAAACAACTTTTCTTCTCACTCAGTGCAGCATCTCCAGGCCTCTGATGCAGTCTTGCTCCCCGCGTTTCTTTTCCCCTCTTTTCATACCTGGCCAACAACTTTCCCTCCTCAGGTTCCTCTTGAATATCACCTCCCCCCAGAAGGCCTCCTGTCACATAATCACTGCCTCAGGCCTTCTGCTTACAGTACAGGGTGAGAGCAGCCCTTTTCACACAGCAATGTAATTACTGATCCCAAATTAGACTCCCAGATGCCCCACAAGCCTTTACATTCCTCTAAATTTCCCTCAGGCAGTGCTGTGTGAGGTGCTCATTAAATGTTTGCGGAAAGAATCCCTTCACCACAGGTAGGGAAACTGGCCACACACCACCTATAAACAAACCCATGCTCTACAACAACTGTTAAAAGTACTGTCCAGGGACTTCCCTGGTGGCGCAGTGGTTAAGAATCCGCCTGCCAAGGCAGGGGACCTGGGTTCGATCTCTGCAGGGGACACGGGTTCAATCCCTGGTCTGGGAAGATCCCACATGCCGTGGAGCCCATGCACCACAACTACTGAGCCTGTGCTCTAGAGCCCGCGAGCCACAACTACTGAAGCCCACATGCCTAGAACCTGAGCTCCGTAGCAAGAGAAGCCACCACACTGAGAAGCCTGTGCACCGCAACGAAGAGTAGCTCCCGCTTGCCGCAACTAGAGAAAGCCCGTGCACAGCAATGAAGACCCAATGCAGCCATAAAATTAATTAAAAATAAAAAATACTGTCCAAGTTAGTGGTTCTCAAAGCATGGTTGGGAAACCAGAAGTATGAGCCTGAATGGGAACTTGTTAGAAATGCAAATTCCTGGGCCTCACCCCAGACTGACTGAAGCTGCAACTCTGGGGGGTGGGACCCAAGAATCTGTGGTTTAACAAGCCCTCCAGGTGATTTTGATGCAGTCAAAAGTTTGAGAGCTACTGTGATGAGTGTCTCCAATTCCATATGAAGAGCTTGGGCTGCTGGTGTGAGCTCCCCAGGTATCCCTACTGATGAGGACCCCCCAGGGGAGAGGGCACTGTAGAGGGGCTCCCAGGGGCACAGAAGTTTTTAATTTTCACCTTCAACTCACTTTTCTATGCCCATATTATGGGACGAGCTGGTAATAACTCTAAAGTATCTAAATTACCTAACAGTGAGAATCCATATCTAGGAAGTGAGTCTCTGCCCGGACTCTTAGCATCCTTCCTGAGAGCACAGAGGCAAAGGTGATTTTGCCACATCAGAAGAGTGAACACCAAGTAGCAACAAACAAGTGCCAGGCAAATAGTGCTCTCCAGAGACTCCAAGATTGTAAAGGAGGACAGCTGCAGGTAGAAGCTGATGATCAGAAACCTCAGGTCAAGAGTGTGCTCTACAGGGACCCTCCTCCCCCCACACCAGACATTGCTTATGGATCACAACATTCGTACTCAACAAACGTGGATGGCACCTAGGAATCCTTAGCTCCAGGCAGCCACTATCAATTGATCAGAACTGGCCCTTGAGAAAAAACCTGTTACTATCCTAGTTTAGGAGTTAAGTCTTCAAGCTCTGTAAAGTTAGTATAGAAAACAGCTGCTACTATAGGAATCTCACTGAACTTAGGAATCAGAGGCTATGCAATCTTGGGGAAACCATTTAAAATCTTTGAATCTCAGTTTCCTTATTTGCAAAAGGGAGCTGGCAATATCTCCTCAGGAATGTTCTGAGGATAAACAAGATGGGTGAAAACACCTTGCCCAGTGCCTGGCAAATAAAAGGCTCTTAATAAATGTTTGCTGGATTTGAAACTACAGCCATGTGGGGGAAAACCTCACCACCCAAGCTCACCTGAGGCTAATTTACCCAGAAACCCAAGCTTCAGTGTTTACACATGAAAGAGCTTTGGAGTAAGACTGACTTGGGAAACCAAACTGACATTGAAGGGAATGTGGTCACTAGCGTAGGGAATCTGACCAGAGAGATATTTATCAGAAAGGGCTTGCTTGAGTCAGAAAGATCCTTCCCTCCAAAGACAATGTCGGCCCCAACCCCTCCTTTGCCATACTCCATGCAGCCCCTCTAAGTCATTTGACTAAAGCAACAGATCCTACCTAGAAATCTACTTTCAGGAAAACCACTTCCAGGGTCTGGGCAAGCATCTGTCTTATGTTTGGAACCTTTACGAGCTCCATAGAGAACATCTCAGTAAACAAAATCCACTCCCAGCCCTGTCAGTTCAGTGGACACTAAGGACTTCCCCACACAAGTGTCCCCATTTGGACAACTAGACTCCAAGAAAGGCCTCAGTTAAGGCCTTGGTTTGTGCCCAGTGCTTGCTATATGTTAACTCATTCAGCTTCATGTTAACACTCCCTTTTTTTTTTGGCTGCTCTGCATGGCTTGGGGGATCTTAGTTCCCTGACCAGGGATTGAACCCATGCCCTCAGCAGTGAAAGCACAGCATCCTACCCACTGGACCACTAGGGAATTCCCTAACACTCCCTTTTTACAGATCTGGGGCTCTCAGACATTAAGATGTGCCCAAGATCACAGAGTCGGAAGGCAGGAACCCTAGGATTTGAACAGCTATCTGCTATTCACATTCCACTAAACAATGCTGACATGCAGTTGGAATCCACCCCAGCAGGATCCTCGAGCTTAAACAGACAGGAATTATGAAACAAGCACACGGAAAAAATCCTAACCCCATTCCAGCCGTCCATGGTCAGGCCTATCATCAGTGGTTAAAGTGTAACTAAGAACAAATACATCCCAGCATCTGTCAAACTAAAATTTAATACCTTGTAAATCCCACTTAATTCGTACTTAAAATTGAATCAGTAAATAGGTAATACTCACCTATTTTGCTAAAAGCCTGTACATAATTAATCTTTAGAAGCCAGTGTGACTGATGTCTTTTTTATTTTCAGCAAAGTGCTTACCACTGTTATATAATTCTGCTACCTCAAAGCTAATAGAACAAACGTGACCTACCAAAATGACCTATAACCCTAGACATCAAAATACCTTGCTAGGCATTTATTCTGAACTACGGGGGTTGGACTTACATGCTTTAGCAGGAAGCACCTCAGTTGGCATTCGCCCAAAATTACCTATCGATTCAGATCATAAATGCGGGTAAGATCTTCCTGTTCTTTGGGAAATAGGCCATTACAATTAAATTTTCCTGGATATTAAACAGTTTCACTATCAGCAACATCGAAAATGGTGGCCTTGACTTCCAGGATGTGACATAATTTACATCACACTTTTGGTGGAGGAAAGCCAGTAACTAGGCTGATGAGAGACAAAAAAGCAAGTACCTGGTAAAGCAGGCTGTCAACCGGCACTAGTCTGTGTTTCCTGGAGCACTTGTGCCAGGAGGTGCAGCTGGGGTACCAATCCCACTCACAGGGAGATGATAATAATGTGGTACTTCGCACCCTGAAAAAGACAGTGTTGTTAAAAATCCAGCACAGTCATTCCCAGCTTGGCAAGATCTTCGAAATGCACTGAGGTTCACATTCTGTACAATTTACCCATTTATAGTATGGCTTTTAATATATTCCCAGACTTGTGCAACCATAACCACAATCCATGTTAGAATATTTTCATTAGTTCAAGAAAGAAACCCAGGACCCCTTAGATATCACTCCCTAATCCTCCAATTCCCTCCCCTCCCCCACCGTAGCCCTAGACGACCACCAATCTAATTTGGGTTTCTATATAGTTATCCCTTCTGGAGATTCCATACAAATGAACTCATACAATACGTGACCTTTTGTGACCAGCTTCTTTCACTTAGCGTAATGTTTCCAAGTTGCATCTGCATTGTAGCCTGTGTCAGAGTTTCACTCCACTGTATGGCTATATCATACTTATCTACTTTACAGCTGTTGGACATTTGGTTCGTTGTTTCTACTTTTTAGCTATTATGCACAAATGTGTATATGGACCTAGTTTTCATTTCTCTTGGAAATATATCTCTGAGTGAAATTGCTGCCCCTAATGTTTCTAGTCTTCAAAAAATGGAAAAAAATGAGTAATCATGTGAAATTTGGCACCATCAATCCACCTGAGGACCATCCTGAGGATCAAGCTCTTATAAGAATTCACTTTTCAGGTTAAAACAAAAAGTACTCAGCAGGTGAGAAAACATCTAGAGAAAACTTTTTCAAATTGTGGTAAAATACACTTAATATAAAATTTACCATTTTAAAATATACAATAGAAAAAACATTTTCAACTAAAAGATAATTACAATACTGGCTCGTTTCTATATATTTATGTGTGGGTTGCCCCGAATCAGAAAAGATGGCAAATACTTTTTTTCTTTTTACCCCTCATCCCAGGGAAACCCAAGAAAACCCTTTCTGGACATTTTTATGAATCCTGCATGTGCCTTTCACACAGCACAAGGGGGCAAGTTCATTTCTGGGCTGGGCCTGGGCCCCGGCAGCCTCACATGGGGCATCGCAGAGAGCGCTAACAGTGGGAGGAGGAATGTGGCTTCTCACCAGTTCTGGACATACTCTTCTGTTTGCTAGACAAAGTGATATTGTGGCATCTGTGCAAAACACTCCCTACACAATGAAACAGAAATAAGAGATAGTGTCCATTCTATTTGTACAGGCAGGGGACACATTTCCCTTCTCCAAGGATCAGCAGGAAATGTGGGCACAGGCTAAAGCAGAGCCATCTGGATAACCTACAAAGCAAGCAACAGGATTACAGCCCAGTCCATATATGGTTTCTATTATTACTTCCCACGATAAATAAATGCCCAGCAGATCAAGGTGGGCTTGGTTATGCTTTTGGCCTTAATATGAAATTTTCCTACAGGTGTCAGTTCCAAAGAGAGTTTGCTTCTTTTATTGAAATGGCTTGCTTTTGAATTAAATCAGTTTTCTGAATTTTGATAACATCCTGATTTTAACTTTCTTTTATGATATTGCCTGAGGTTTTTGACATGTACCGGAACCACCAATAACAATCAGCCATTTCTGAAATACACTATTATTGACTAGGGCTACCTTGTCAATAAGCTTGGAATAAAAAACTAAATAATACTCTTGGTGTTCAGTATGCAAATTTTTTGTCAGGTAACATGAGTTAGTGCTGGAAAACTTTACAAAACTTTAAAAGGGAAATCCATAAGTGGCTCAGTATTTTTGTAAATGGATGTCAATTCTTAAAAAAAAATTTTTTTTTTCATTTGTGTCTATGCTAAAACCAAGTAAGCACTGGCAAAAGATATGTTGTGCACCTGTCATTTGCAGGGCATTAGGATCAATATACACATGTGTAAGACATCCAATCTGTGCTTCAATAAACTTGCAATATACAGTCAATTGGTTGGTTCAGCCAGTTTTGGCCTATCATGTGATTACATTTTGCAGAGTAGAAGCTCCAGCACAGGCCTGTTTGCAGACAGCAAGACAAAGTACTAAAAGGAGGAGGGGGTTGGTGGTGAAAGAATTCCTTGAGGTTTTGAAAACTCAATCATTACCTGACTTCCAATTATGTTTTAAAACACAAAAGGAGCTGCTCTTAAAGACTATGCAGTATTATATGTAAGTTGCAGCAATTGGAATATTTCTTTTCTTTTTTTTTTTTTTCTTGTGGTACATGGGCCTCTCACTGCTGTGGCCTCTCCCGTTGCGGAGCACAGGTTCCAGACGCGCAGGCTCAGCGGCCATGGCTCACAGGCCTAGCCGCTCCACGGCATGTGGGATCTTCCTGGACCAGGGCACGAACCTGTGTCCCCTGCATCGGCAGGCGGACTCTCAACCAGTGCGCCACCAGGGAAGCCCTGGAATATTTCTTGAAAAGAATGAAAGGGATAGAATTCTTGGAAGAAATACTGGCCCCACTATTCAGTCAACCAGCTCAATAGAAATCTCCAGTATGAATGCTGGTGGGCAGATTTCCCTCTGTAGAAGCACAGCCAACCACCTACCTTCTTACCACTGAGATGTCTAACAGCAGCAGGGAGGGAAGGTATTGGGACAGAAAGTTTTCAGGAAGATCAGAGAACTCTGAGGTCAAGAGAGAACAAGTAGGATATCATGGAAAGTGCCTCTCTAGATGCTTGTTCCTCCAAGTGTGGTTCATGACTGAAGCATCAGCATCATCTGGACCATCCACTGGGTGGGCATCACCTGAACTGACAGTATCACCTGGAAGCATATTAAAATGCAGACTCTCAGGCCCCAGCACATCTGCAGAATCAGAATCTGCATTTAACAGAGTGACTCATATGCACATTAAAGGGTGAGAAATAAGATATCCAGGTGCCTCTGAAGGATTTAGAACTCATTAAGTAAATTAATCAGTAGGAGATAATCCATCCTAGGATACCAGGAAAGGAGAGTTTACTACAAGGTCAGCAAGGGATATATTTATATGTCCACAGGAAGGCTGTGTGAGGTGATAAGAGAGTCAGCAAACAAAAAATGAGGATCAGCAAAATACTGTTTTGTCCATGTATATTCAAGGAACTCCAAGTTTTACAGATATAAGGAAGATCTTGACCTGTGATGCAGTGCTATTTCATCAGGCTTAAAGGAATGTTCTCTTAAGAAAAAGAAAAAAAAGGGACACTCAACTTCTCTTATTAAGGGTCACTTTGGAATGAATAATTTGACTTCTGTTTGGCTAGACTTGGGAATTGAGGAGAACCAGAGGCGGTTCTACCTAGGGTACTTACTCATCCTGATGGCTGGAAAAGGTTATCTCCAAAAAGAAATAAAGCATGTGGCAATCAATTTACACATCTGAATCATGTGTGTTTGTTTAGGGTTAATCCCTTATTGAATGGTCCTGAGCCAGAAACTAAGAACATCCAGCTGCTGTCTGAGGGCCAAGCCCTTGATCATGATGACTCAAATGAGGCTGTTTCACATGTGTAAAATTCGAAGACCAAATTAGAATTAAGGAATGGTAAAGATATAAGCCATGTGTATTGCAGCTTCCCAATTCTCCAAATTATATGTCCAGAACAAACATCCCTCATTATTCACAATATTCCATACTTGGCCTGGGGATCCTCCCTGACTTGACCCTCTAAGTCGTCCACCCATCAGCAGGCTTTGGCCTGACTTATGAAACTTGTTTGCCATCCCTTACAACAGGTCCTCCCAGCTCTAAATTTCTGTCATTCTGGGACGAAGGGCCGGGCTAAGGTATGCCCAATCTCTAGGGGCTACTTGAGGAATCACATTTTGGTCATTACAACATGTTTTCCATAGTCATCACTAAACACTGACCCACAATGTCTCTCCTAGGGTCACTCTATACCTCTTGCACCCTCTACACATATACTCACTTCCTTTGACTTTCAAGACAACAGCAAAGTCATCCTTGTCATCATCATGCTGCCTCAGGATTCCATTCTAAAGCATCTCTGAAACTTCCCAAAGAAATACCTAATTTATTTCCAATAAAAACTGCCTTTTAGATTCGAAGAGAATCTTCCTAAATCAAGTGTCTCAACAGCAGTAGCATGGACATTTTTTACTGGATAATTCTTTATTGTGGGGGGCGGGGGCTGTCCTGTCCATTGTAGGATGTTGGGCAGCATCCCTGGCCTCTACCCACTAGATACCAATCCCACACCCAACCCCCAAGGGCTGGAACAACCAGAAGTGTGACCAGACATTGCCAGATATCCTTTAGGGGACAATTCCTGCCACTGCACCCCCTCCCTTGAGAACTACTGACCTAAATGATTATAGTAACCCTTTCAGGAAGATGGGACTATGGATGATTTTTTCCCTCCTTATTTTTCTGAATATCTGTTGTTCATATGATAAAAGGAGCTAGTGACTTTCTATTTTTTAAAAAGAAATATCATTAGCTATACAGATACCTCAAGTTGGTCCCTGAGTGCCAACGTGTGGCTTGTTCAGTTTAAAAATTGAATTTGGTCTTTAAAAATACTGTGTACCATACAGACACCTTCAGTTAAACTTCTCAACATATAAAAGACACAGATGAAGGACTTCAGAGAATAAAGTCAGGATTGAGGCCTCTTAACCATTCAGAAACGTTTCTTCAACATGGTAAATCAGTGGGGCTGTAGAAAGAGATGTGAAGCAAAGACTGCTGTTTCAAGAGAAGTGTTTACCTGAAACACAGTCTGCATGTACACTTCAGTCAGAAAAATACTTGCATTGTAGGAAAAAAAAAAAAGGCACAATTTACTTCATCTTTAAGAACTGCTACGTTTATAGACCATGAAAAAAAATTTCAAAATCATGAAATTAAAATTTCTGGATGTAAAAATGGGCTCTAGACACACCCATTACTTCATCTTCTTGACTGCTAGACCAGGAATTTTCTTAGAGTATTATTTCCATGAATTTCATTACTGACTATTTTAATTCAGTCTGGGAAGGCCATATCTGCCAGGAAGAAACAAGTTCTCATTTGCTGAGATGACACAAATTTGGAATCTGAGCTCAGATGGAACTTGAAATGGAATTTAACTTTAGCCATAAAAAGGTAGTGTGCTTAGAAAATGAATATGATAAACGAGATAAAATGTATAAATTGCTTTGGGGAGCAATGTTATTTAAAATGCTGATAAGAACTAAACAAATAAACGGGAGGCTAGCTACACAAAAAGAAAAGCAAAGAAAGAAACAAGTTCTCAACGAAGAACTCAACATCTATTACCCTTATGACAGGGATGACACTTTCTTCCATCTAGGCCCCGGAAACACACAAAGCATCTCTGGTCTCCGCTGCTTACCCGGGGTGCTGCCAAAGGTTCACGTGTCTTCTGCTCTCAGGTAGAAGTTCTCTTTTGTTAAGTGGGGTGATACCAACTGCTGCTTCCAGAATAGCCATATATTTCTTGTACCTCATCTTGTCTCTTTCAGTACAAGGTCAAGTAAATTTTGGGCGCTGTTCCGCTGAAGCAGATGAAGTAATCTTTGCAATACCAGAAGCTGCTCTGCTTTTAGATGCTCAGCGTACCCCTAGGCAGAGCTATTACACTCCACTGTAGGGGGTAAGGCATGGGGGCGAGGCCAAGGCCAAACCACGAATAAATAAATAAACTTCCCTGCAACGTCAGTATTATATAAGGCTAGAGAATTTTGAATAAAGCACTAATGAAAATGATCTGCAGGATGACGGTGGTTTTAAACACGGCAATCTAACGTACAATCCCCAATTAATCCACACATAAATCCTTGAGGCCACTAATCCTTCAAGTACTAACAGCACAGGATGTGATTTATCTCAAGGTCTAGTAATAAAATAATAATTGGTCCAAAAAGCCTGCATGCCTCTGGGTAAAATAAAATCAGAAGCAGATCTGCTCCTTCTATAAATGCCTTTCTCTAAAAGGCTGCGCTTGACACTGAAAAAGGAGTTCCAGTTGTCATTTATGGCAATGCATTTCTAAATGCTATAAACTTTTTGCTTGAGTCAATTGCAAAGCAAAGATTAATTAATAGAGAAACAATTCTGTTTTTTAAAAATATCTTTTTAAATACCTCTAAAACCCAACAGAGGTGAGCTCTGCTAGCATGGAAATAATAACTACTTGGAGATATTCAGAATCGAACCCCTCTCCCTTTTTTATAAATGTCTCCTCTCAGCTGTAAGGACTTTTCTTACCCTCTTTTCATGGGGTAAAGGTGGATGGCCCATCATATGGCCAACCTAATGGGTCACAGTCCACATGACCCAGCCTGGGTAGACCAGCCCTCCCTGGGCTGAAAATAAGACATTCAGAGAGAAATGCCCTCTCTCCACTGGAGTTGGTAACCAGGGCTGATGGGAGGTTAGGGCTGCTAGCAATCATGTTCCCCACCAGGTGGAAAGGGCTCTCCACTAGTTGCTGAGAAATGGTACCAGGGGAAATGTGATGACATCATTTGAGTTTCTCGATCCAGCTATGCCTAAGTTAACTGTCATCCTAGGAGATCCTAGGTACACTTTTATTAAGATAATAAATTGATTTTTGTGAAATTTAGTTTTACTTGAGTTTTTGTCACTCTGAAAGAGTTCTGCTTTATATGCCTCCCTGACCACTTCTTCAAGCTATTTTCTCTTCTTTTCTATTTACTGCAATACACGTTGTACTGCTCCTTGTCTAAACAAATTCACATACAGAAGGGAAGTAAAATCAAGGAGAGTCGTCCTGTAATACTTCTGACTAACCTAGATATTCACAGTGAATAAGTGTCCCAAATCCTTCCACATCCCCCCAAATCTTGAACTCTTCTTCCACAGTCTCTCTCTTTCCTTAACAGCAAGTCTCTTTTTTCTTTCTTTTTTTTTTTAATTTAAGGGACCTAAATCAGTGGTCTCCAAAGTAGGGTGCATATACCAACAATCTTTGGGGTGTGGGAAGAAAATATTAAACCATCTATTTTTTTGTCTCTTGTCTATTAAAATTTTAGTTTAAGCATTTATGTTATTAAACATTTGTAATGTTTACTTTAGGAACTAATACAGTAAGTCCCCTACATGTGAACGAGTTCCATTCCAAGAGCACATTTGTAAGTCCAATTTCTTCATAAGTAAAACAAAGTTAGCCTAAGTACCCAACTAACACAATTGGCTATATAGTACTGTATTGTAATAGGTTTATAATATTTTTCACACAACTAATACATAGAAAACAAACAAACACAAAAAATAAAGAAAACATTTTTAATCTTACAGTACAGTCAGTACCTTGAAAAGTACAGTAGTACAGTACAGCAGCTGGCATACAGGGGCTGGCATCAAGTGAACAGGCAAGAAGAGTTACTGACTGGAGGAGGGAGAGGAGGTGGGAGATGGTAGAGCTGAGGGATCATCAGCAATAGGAGACGGAGGGCAAGCTGCACGTGACAATGTACGCTAGACATGGGAACAAACTTACATGACTGGGCATGAGAATGCACGTTCGCATCTTTGAAAGTTCACAATGTGAAGGTTCATATGTAGGGAACTTACTGTATATTTTAAATTACATAAAAGTATATCTTTTTTTTTTTTTTCTGGCTGCACCTCGAGGTATGCAGGATCTTAGTTCCCGAAGTCCCGAAAGTATATAATTTATAAAGTAATATACTCATATATATTATAGAGTATGCGTAAAAATCTGATGGGGTGTGTGCAAAAGAAGTTTCAAGGTCGGTAACTTAACACTTCAACTGCTCTCTAAGCCTCAATTTCCCTCTTCATTAGAGGCCTGAACAGATGAACACCAAGTTATCTTCCAAAACCAGCAACAGACTAAAAGCCCCCGCTTCACTTGGCCCGATTATATAATTACAGTCGGCCCTCCACATTTGAGGATTACTATCCACAGGTAAAACCAACCTTGGGGGTGAGGATTCCAGAAAGTTTCAAAAAGCAAAATTTGAGTTTGCCTAGCTCTGGCAACTATTTATATAGCATTTACATAGTACTCACAACTAGTTACATAGCATCTACATTATATTTACAGCTATTTATGTAGCATTTATACTATATTAAATATTATAAGTAATTTAGAGATGATTTAAAGTATACAGGAGAATGTGTGTAGGTTGTAAGCAAATACTATAAGGGACTTGAGCATCTCTGGGTTTTGGTATCCTTGGGGGTCCTGGAATGAATCTCCCATGGATACCGTAATATAATCTGACCACAGTAAGTGGTGAAAACAACGGACAAACCATTTGATCTTGGAATATTCCATTTCCATATCATTCATGATATTACTCCCACTGGTTGTTCTACAAACAATTAGTACCAGTTAGTTACAGGAATTCTTTTATAGGCTGAACTTGGTTGGCTACAGCTGCCACTGCCAAAAAAAGCTCCAATACAGCCCTCATTTAATCATACAGGACGATGTAATTATACTTACACAACAGTCTTTGTTCTAACAAATTGTATTTCTAATGACGCGTGATAAAAATTACTACACAACCCTCTCAAACAAGAAATGAAGTCTGAGTTACCAACAACAAAAATCAAGCTAACTTGTTATCCGTTGGAAACTGTTTTCCTACAGTGAAAGTGACAATACTTTATAAACGGCATGTATTAGAGTTTCATTTTCTGTAGGAATTTCTGATGCATTTAACGAAATAACTCTTACACAGTGATTCTTATCTATGATAATATCATACAAGATTAAAATTGGGTCTTTCATTAGGAAAAAAGTTCTGCTTTAGCAAGTCATTAGGAAGAATTTGCTTTTCTTCCACAAATAAGATCGTTCAGTTTTCTAATTTATTTCTTCATTTTTAAAAACTGTCATCTTTGTATGAACTCCCTCATAATAGTACCTGAGGACAATAACCCAGAAGAAAATAAATCTAGCCAAAACACTCCATCCAGATATGTAATTATAAGGCTATTTTCTTTGTAATTCTACAACATCTTCGGAAATATTCATTTACTTGGTTAATTCCAATTTCTAGAGTTCTAGAAATTCTTTATAACTACAACTATCTGATTTAAAAATCAGTTATTTATTTTTTAAAAATTGTTAAATATACATAATCCAAAAAACGTTTAAGTCAGGATGCTCAAGTTCTCTTTCTGAATAATCAAAATTGAATATAGAAATTCACAGATAAGACTGACCTTCCCTTTGAACTGATTATTTCTACTTATTTCTGCGGGAGGAAAACAGTGGACATCCTTCTTCACGGGGTATTCTAACTGTTCCTGTGCTTTAGAAGTATAAAAATGGAAATGAACTAATGCCCCAAACAGGCTGTTATACAGGGTGTGGTCTGCTTTTCAGGGAGTTGAAAAAAGCCTTAACTAAAAGTGGAAGAGTCAGGGAAACAGTTTTGTTTTGTTTTTTTTTAAACTCCACTGCACATAAGATAAATTATATGACTTTAGGCATAATTTCATCCCCACACCCCGCCCCCAGTAGCTACATATAGAATACACCTTTACCTGTTTGCTACTCAGATGAGCCACCAGAGCATTGTAAGAAAAAGACTACATGGTGTAAGAGAATTACAAAGAGTTCAAGATTAGTTGCGGATCTCCTAGATTTAACACACACCCCATTTCTCCCCACCGCCAACCCCCGGTCACCTCATACTAGTCTTCTCTCTTCATAGCCAGTCTCAAAATGCACTCACGACTGGGTTTATACTATTACCTTCAACTGGATGTCACCAAATCTGTCCTTTCAACCCTGTCCTCCCACCCAACCCAATATCTACCTGAAGGAACCCACTGCCCAGCCCCCAGCAGCAGTTGCTTCTTGCCTTTTCCTGTTTCTAGCATCCTCCTCCTGGCTCTCCTGGCATGAGACCTTGAAGCCATCCTCGCCCATTCCTGGGGTGCCCAGTCATACCAAACCCGTGACACAGGGAAACAGAGCTGAGTTTAAATGGGAAGACTTGATTTGAATCCCACCTCTGCTGTTTAATACCATGTGACCTTGAACAAGTTACTTGACCCTTCTGAACTTTATCTGTAAAGCTGCAAGAAGACCACAGTGCAGAGGTGGCTTTAAATAATAAATGAGATGATGTATTTGTAGTCAGTGGATATCATCTCCCTCCCTTCCTTCCATCTCTCCCATCTGTCCTTCTTTTTCCATTCCTAATACCTCTGTAAGAAACCTTCCTTAATCCTCATTTCTTTGCAGGCAAGCACAAGGAGTACTTACCAACTTCTGACCCTCCCCTGCAGCTACAGAAAAGCCCAAGGATGAGTGATTTTGTGGGGAAAATAGGGAGACTGACTGAAGGGTACAGGAACCTAGGGGCTGAAGTGAATGATGGAAACCATCAAAAAGAGAAAGTAGGGTCTCCGGGCCTGCTATAGGGAGCAGAGGAAAGGGGCCCAGCTCAGGTGGTACTCACCAACTGGGCAAGTTCTCCCTTACCATATTTCACAAATTTTTAGTCTCTGCTACTGAATAATTAAAAGCCAAAATTAAAATCACTTGACTGTACCTCCCAAATAACTTGAATACACAGTAATTCTATAAGTACCCTCATTCCTAAGAAATAAAAAACTTTCAACTCCTTATGTGAGGGAAATTCACTCTTTCTTACTGTCGGTAGGAACTGTGTTCATGTTACATTTCTACGCTGAACCTAGAGTCGTAGGATTTGGGCAGTTCTCTTGCCTGGGAGCAGCTGAGCAGTGGCAGTGCACAGCAGTGAGAACACTTACAGGAGCTGGTTTAAGTCACGAAGGGCTTGGCCATTCACTGGGTTAGGGGATATCAGTCACCTCTGCTCTACAACTTTCAGAAAGGGAGAGAGTCTCTGGAACTTGGTAGGGACTACACAAGGTGTGAAGTGTTGAGATCCAGCAATCTGTGGCCAGTGGCTAGAGAGAAGTAGTTCACATAATCCCACATCCCACCTGCCGACACCCACCCCCAACCTCCTTAGCATGAACTGTGGCATGACACTGCCCAGGACTGAAGTCCAGCTCTACCACTAACTAGCTGTGTGACCTTGGATAAGTCACTTAATGTTTCTTTGCCTCAATTTCATCATCTGTAAAGTGAGGCTAATAATAACACTGACCTCATAGGGCTGTTTTAAAAACTAAATCAGAGGCACATACTTTAGGTTGCAAAATACATGAGTCATGGGTATGAAATGTACAGTATGGGGAACATAGTTAATAACTATGTAATATCTTTGTATGGTGACATATCATAATTAGACATACTGTGGTAATCAGTTTGAAATGTACAGAAATACCAAATCACTATGTTGTATACCAGGAGCTAGCATAGCACTGTAGGTCAGTTATACTTCAAAAACAAAAAACCAAACAAACTCATAGGAAAAGAAATCAGATATGTGGTTACCAGAGGTGGGGGTAGAGGGAGGGGGAAATGGATGAAGGTGGTCAAAAGGTCAAACTTCCAGTTATAAGATAAACAAGTACTAGGGATGTAACGTACAACATGATAAATATAATTAACACTGCTGTATGTTACATGTGAAAGTCGTTAAGAGAGTATATTCTAAAAGCGCTCATCACAAAAGGTTTTTTTTCTATTTCTTTAATTTTGTATCTATATGAAATGACAGATGTTCATTAAACTTATGATAATCATTTCATGATGTATGTAAGTCAAATCATTATGCTGTATACATTAAACTTATACAGTGCTGTATGTCAATTATATCTCAATAAAACTGGAGGGGAAAAAAAAGAAAGAAACAGGGAAAATTAAAAAAAAAAAACTAAATCAGTTTTTAATTGTAAAGCACTTAGCACATGTAATGTCCAGCATAAAATATATGTCATGTGTGTGTGTTATTTTCTTTTACTTGCTAATTAGTTATATCTTCATTTTTTTCCAGAAAGCTCTTCTTGGTTGAACCACCTACACTTGGCTAGGTTACTTCTGCTCTCTCTCAAATACTTTCTGTTTAATCTCTCAACAGTGGAACCACAGGGCTTCCCTGGTGGTGCTGTGGTTACGAATCCGCCTGCCAATGCAGGAGATGCGGGTTCGAGCCCTGGTACGGGAAGATCCCACATGCCACCGCAGAGCAACTAAGCCTGTGCGCCACAACTACTGAGGCTGCATTCTAGAGCCTGCAAGCCACAACTACTGAAGCCTGCACGCCTACAGCCCATGCTCTGCAGCCACCACAGTGAGAAGCCTGCTCACCGCAATGAAGAGTAAGCCCCACTCGCTACAACTAGAGAAAGCCCGTGCGCAGCAACGAAGACCCAATGCAGCCAAAAATAAATAAATTAATTAGTTTTTAAAAAGAAAAAAATAGTGGAACCACAATGAATTTAAATTATGTGTTTAGGAATGTTCAGAGGATAGGGTGGGTCCTCTGGGCCATGGAAGGAGAAGATTAATTAAAGGTTAAGAAGGAGTCTGGGGCAGTGTTGGTGGGTTTGGCTTCCGCCCCAATCCACCCCAGCGGTGGTCTTCCTGGGTGTCAGACACAGGTTTGGTTCCAGGCAGAGCCTGTTTAGTGATCACAGTGTTGTGGCCGAGTTGGCCACAGAGCCTCAGTGCGGGCCCCCCCTGAGGAGCCTCATCCTGCCCCAAAGCTGTACTTTTGGCAAACCCAGGAGACACTTCAGAGTTCAAGGCAGAAGAACCTGATGATGTGAGCCCCTGTCTCGCTCTCCTGGGACATCAGTGGGAGATGGTGGAGTGTGCATGACAGCTGCTGTGTTAACATCTCTCTTGGTTCCAGGCAGAATTTCTTATTCTGACTGTATTAGTTTGCGAGGGCTGACGTAACAAAGTACCACAGACTGGTGCCATAAATAACAGAAATCTATTATCTCACAGTTCTGGAGGCTGGAAGTCCAAGATCAAAGTTCTGAGGCCCATGAGGCAGGGCTCTCTACTTGGCTTATAGATGGCCACCTTCTCCCTATGTCTTTACATCATCTTCACTCTGGACGTGTCTGTGTCCAAATTTCCTCTTCCTATAAGGACACAAGTGATACCAGATTAGGGCCCACCCTAATGAACTCAATTTTTTTATTTGATTACTTCTGTTAAGACCTTATTTCCAACTAAGGTCACATTCTGAAGTACTGGGGTTAGGACTTCAACATATGAATTTGGGTGAGGGGGATACAATTCAATCCATAATGCTACCTAAACTTGGAAAAAAAAAAAAAAAAAAAAGGAAAGCCCTCATCAAGTGAGATGAAAAAGATAAAAGCCCAGAAGAAGCAAGTTGCCTGGACATGTCCAGCCTGTGATTTGATCCAGCATATATGCTTTATAGCAAATCAGCTGGGAAAAGAAAATGCGTCATGTTCAAGATGAGCCAATGTCTGATACTGTGAGAAGGATCTGTTCTCTGGAAGCTGAATCCAATAAAATAAAAGAGGAAGAAGTTAAATCCCATATAAAACTATTACGAGCAACTGAGAAAGACTTGGGGTCTCCAGATGGCACTCTAGGGCTTGTGTGGGGAGTTAGATCAAGTGTCTGGTGGGACTGATGACTCAAGATCAGCTTCCCCTCACAGACACAGAAAACAAACTTATGGTTACCAAAGGGGAAGTGGGAGTGGGGGGAGGAGAGGGATAAATTAGGAGTTTGGGATTAACATATTTACACTACCATAAAGTACATAAAATAGATAAAAAACAAGGACCTACTGTATAGCACAGGGAACTATACTCAGTATCTTATAATAACCTATAATGGAAAAGAATCTTTAAAAGTATATATACATACATACATGTATATATAAATAACACAATATTGTAAATCAACTATATCTCGATAAAAAATTTTTTAAAAATTAGCTTCTCTTGGAGAAGAGAACAGGGTAATAAATTGGAAACAGGGGATGGCAATAATGCTGATGACCGGGCATGAAGATCCAGGAGGAAACTGACTAATGTTCCAAAACCAAGCATGCATCTCACCACCCAAGATGGAGAGAAAAATCTATTTACACCAATGTTGCAGAAGAAGAGAACAGAAAAGCAGACTCAACAGGTCATCTTATTGATGTCAGATTGAACAAGCCTCGAGTGAAAGTGCAGCCCCAAAACTTCAGCAGAGAGGAAAGGAGATGATGTGACTCCTTCACAAGAAAGAAATGCAGCCTGTTGGGATATTGCCTGTTGAGGCAGAGCCAGAGGAGGAAAGGTCTGAAGCAAACAACAGGCTGAGCTGTGACGGTGAGGTGCTGGAGACCTTGAAGAAAAGCTGCAGTGACCCCGTGTTCTTCTCAAGCCAAATTCTATTCCTTCAAAAGGAGCTTATGATCATTGGCTGAGTGTGCGAGGCTAGACAAAACCCCCTCCCCTCAAGACAGAAGGGTGCAGACTTGAGACAAAAAAATAACCGTAAGAGCCATGAAACTTGAACCACAGCAATTCAGGGAGAAGCCCATATTATTGACTCCCTCTTACAAAGAGAAAACTAAGGCTTAGAGTTGAGAAACCTGCCCTAGATCACACGGCTCCTATGTGGCAGAGTCGATATTCAAGCCCAGGTCTGACTCTTTCCTACTCTGTTCTAGTGCCTTCTTGAGTGGACCTCCATGCAACTGAGGATTCAGACAGAACATCTGCTTCCTGATCCCTAGCAGAAGTGCTGCTTCCTCTGAGACAGAAGGATATCTCACCCCTACCCTCTAACCCCCTCTTGGCTGCAGCCTTTCCTCTTCCCTCACCTCCCCTTTCCCAAATCTGCTATTTCCAGTGGATCCAAATGTGGAGTTTGTGGCAAGAAGACATCCCCTTCCTTCTCCTTCTCCAGGAAGCTCTGCTTCTCCACAACCATCACCAAGCTGGCTTCCCACCTAGGGGTCACTGTCCTCCTCCTCCTCCTCATGGGCTGGGTTTTCCCCTGCACACCCCCATCCAGACAATAAAAGTGAGTTAGTTACCTCCTGGGTTTACTGAGCTTCCACATATACATGAGCTTCCCTAATGGTCAAGATCCTGAAACACCACAAGGTTTTTAAAGTCATTTTGTTTTAAATTTTCCTGTAAAATATTTCTAAATTATCTATATTTATTTTTAGTTAAACAAACTTTTTCATATAAGTGGTTCTACTTTTTCTCAAATTGTATCTTGATAGTATTATATATTTTAGGATATGTGTTATCATCATTTAATTATTATCAGTACTTTAGAAACTCTAGTAAAAATAGTCAGTTTTAATTTGATGAGTCAGCCCACTATTCCCTAAACAATATATATAATTTTGTGAGCACTTCAGCTACCAGATACATCTGAAATAGCAAAACACTTGCCTCTGCCAATGGTTCTATGTACCACAGTTACAAAAGAAAGGTGAAACAAAGTTCCTTGTTGGCCTCAGTATATTTCAGTTGACTTCAAAAATCACAGCTCTGTCTCTCTCAGCATTCTATGATGGCCTAGAAGGTAGATCTGATGTCGTACTCAACCTTGTATCTGCAGCATCTCTCCTCTCTCAGGAATCAGCGTATGATAGATACCCAATAATATTAGGGTTTACTTCCTAAGAGGCAATAGGGTATAATGGTTAAAACCCTGCTCTCTAGAACCAGACTGCCTGGGTTTGAATCCCAGCTTCACATTTAATGAGCTGTGTGACCCGGTCAAGCCTCTATACCTCTCCAGGGCCTCAGATTCCTCATCTGTATATAGGGGATAAAAATGGCACCTACCTATTAAAGTTGTGTGAAAGTTAAATTGAATAAGTATATGCAATATACTTGGGGCCTTAACCATCTGAGGTGCTATCTAAGTGCTAGCCATGATTATTATTTACTCAGCAAATATTTATTGGTCCAGGTTATGATGGACTAAATGTTTCTGTCCTCCCAAAATGCATCAGTCGAAGCCCTAATCCCTAGCATGATGGTAATCGGAGGTGGGGTGTTGGGAGGTAAATTAGGCTTAGGTTACGTCATGAAGGTAGGATCCTCATGATGGGATAAGCGCCCTCATAAGCAGATGGAAAGAGATGGCTCTCTCTCCACACACATGCACTTAAGAAAGGCCATGTGAGCACACAGTGAGAAGGTTGCCTTTTTCAAGCTAGGAAGACAACCCTCACCCAGAACCGGACCATGCTGGCACCCCGATCTCAGACTTCCAGCTGCCAGAAATGTGAGAAATAAATGTCTATTGTTTAAGCCCCCCAGGCTGCAGTAATTTGTTATGGAAGCCTGAGCAGAATAAGGTTGGAAATCCAGCCCACAGGTTGTTCAGCTCACCGGGTGCCACTTTCTCAATCAACCCTGCGTTCCTCAACCCCAGTTTTCCATGCTCCCAAGTGGACTACTTCAACCTTCCAACTGTCCACTTAGATCTCCTGCCCTTTGGCAGCTGAGGTGCTGGTATCCTAGATCCTCCTCTCCATCCCCATCGGGAGGACTCTCCTGGGGTGGCTCCCTGCTGGCCAGTCCTTCCGGCCTCCAACGCCACCCATGCTCCAGAAGATATCCAGAAGATAACCTCACACTGCCCATGGCATCAACGTTTGGACCGCCCCTTTCTCTCTGTTCCCGCTCCCCTTGCACCTGCTGCTGGGCCAGACTCTTTCCCTTGTGTCGCTTCTCTAATTATACCTGTGTACTATCTCCCCCACTAGACTGTAAGCTCTGCTGTGAAGGCAGATACCTATTTGGCTGACATTGTATCCATTTCCTGTTGGGTTTCCTAAGTCCAACCCGATACTCCATTCATTCATTCACTCCTGGGACAACCACTGAGCTGCTCCCTATCCAACACTCTGATGGATGTACATACAAGTAATACGAAACTGTCCTCGCCCTGCAGAGCCATGCAGTCGAATGGAGCAACAAGTAACTGCAACCCAGCACGCTGCAGTAGGGAGGCAAGTGACCATGGAACAGGGATGGGACAAAGGAGAGAGGGGACAACCCTGTCCAAGGGGCTTGGCTTGGGAAAGTCTTCACAGAAAATGTACTTGAGTTAGGTCTTAATAATATGAGTAGGCATTCCTGAGGCGGACAAAAGGAGCTGAGGCATCCCAGGCAGAGGGAAAAATATCCCCAAGAGCCAGAAAAGCAAAACAGCGAAGAATGTTCTCAGATCGGTTAGTAGGATGAGCTGGCAGGAAGGAAGCCTGTGGTGTACCTGTGAGCTCAGGGTTAGGGATGCCTTCTGACCTTAGGCTCTGCACACAGCAGGTAGGGCAGATGCCACCCCCTCCTGCTAACACACCCTTCCCCTTGCCTAGATGTGGCTGAACCATTACATGGTGAACATGTCCTCTGTGCCAGCCACCGAGATAAGCCTCCCCACAGGCATTACCTTGTTTAATTCTCACAAGGACCTTAAGAGGTGGATGGAAATTCTCCCTGTTTTCAGATGAAGAAACTCAGGCACCAAATGCGTAGGTTAACTTTCCCGGGGCCACACTGGTAAGAAGTAGTGGAGGTGGGATTCCTACCCAGGTTGGTCTGATTACAAAATTCATACTTTCTGACACCCACTAAGCCTGGGTAGGTGCCCTGGGGCCCTTGGTATGTCCCCATCATAATGAAATGGAATTGCCCCTTTACTGATTGGTCTCCCTCTAGGATCCCATGACAGCAGAGACTTTGTACCCCTAGCAGCTGCCACAGGGCCTGGCAGAGTATGGCATCAATGGGGCATGCTGAGAATGAATGAACACATGAATGAACAGGGCTTTGAACTCTTTGCCAATGTGCCCTCTCACCCTTCTCTGTCCCTGAAGTGAAGGAGTCCCCATTATCATCCTAAAGCCAAGATCTGAGTGCAAAACCCAAGTTCACTTCCACCCTCTGCCGCTTTGGTCAAAGGGAGAAAAACTCCTACAGAACCAGCCTCTGAAGCTGCATGGACGGACCCCTCCGCCAAGTGCAAGAGCTTCTGCCACCGTCCTTGCTTTCCATCCTCATCCCCATCTGTGCACAAAAGCGTTAACATCCTTTGAGAGGCCTGCTTACAAGACTGGCCCTTGAATGGGGGGCTAGAAAATATTGACCAGAGAGTCAAATTCAGCCTGATTTAGCTATCATTATTAGTGTCTTATAACTTCACTTTACTCATCGGCAAAATGGGGATAAAATACTGTCTAAAGTAATTATACAAGAAATCATATACATATATATGAATTACATAACACACACACACACACACACACACATATGCATAAGATAAAATTTTTAAATTTGCCAGTATAGTGCCAGACCTGACACAGGCATGTCAGGGAGCTTGGATTTGAGGAATCTTCCACCATTCTCAGGACTGATTAGAGTTGTTCACTGTCCCTCAACTATTCACACAAATAATGCGGTTTAGGCTAAACATCTACTTTCCTTCTGGGAGTCTGAACTTTTGGTACATGCTTTGCAGAGGATGCCAACATAATAAGTCCCCAGAAAAAATACCCTGGGTACTGAGTCTTTAATGAACTTCCCTGGCTGGCAACATTTCACACACGTGGTCTATTGGAATTAAGCCTGTCCTGCGTAACTCTACTGGGAGAAGATACTTGGAAGCTTGCACCTGGTTTTCTCAGATTTTGATCGTGTACGTTTGCCATTTGCTGGCTTTGCTTTGTGCTCTTTCACTGCAATCATAGAGGTGGCTATGACTGTATGCTAAGCCTGTGAGTCTTCCTAGTGAATCATTGAAACTGGAGGTGACCTTAAGTGTTCCTAGTGAATCACTGAAACTGGAGATGACCTTAAGTGTCCTGAGACACAATCTCTCCCAGAAGCAGGACTGAGAAATACTTCCTGTCCAGTTCTGACCATTACCAGAGGAATTGCACACCCTGGGCCCACAGGCATGTAGAATTGTGCAACTGGCTGAGTGGGATGGAGGACACAAAGGTGAGTCTAAAGTAGGCGGTGGCTACTCAGCTCCTGAGCTCAGCAGCAAGTCACAGGCAGAGCCCGGCACGGATAACACCCACTGATACTAAACCCTCTCCCTCTGCTGACGGCAGGTGCCCCCAGATGGTAACACAGAACACTGCAGGGCAGGTTTGGGCCTTGTTCCAAAGCCCAAGAGAAGTGCTTTCTATCCTCAGGTACGATGAGGATTCCTTTCAGAAAAATGTGAAATAAAATTAGGAGATGTTTGTCTCACGTCTGTGAAACTGCAGGGAGGGTGGGACACAGCTCAACTTCACAGGACCCAATAGCAGTGGGCCACTGCCCTTCCTGGATTTCCTTTCTGTAGCAAACCTTCTGACCTTCACAGCATGGACGGTCAGCACCCACCCTCAGAATAGGCTTATGCCAAGTTATGCTAAGGAGACTAGACACCTGGTAGCACAGATTTTTTTAAGCCATTAAGCTGAGCAGGCAAAGGTGTGAAAGGAAGAAAACTAAAACTCGATGGCCACTACTTGCACAAAGGACTCCTGCTCTGGCTTACAAAGCTCCTCGGGTTCTAGGTTGACTATGATTCACGGTAAACAGGCAAGACGGAGAGGGCCAGTCACGACTCCAGGACCGTGGCCTGAAGGACTAAAGGGACCCCTTATCTTATGAAGGCAAGTCCACACTTGGCCCTGTGCCCAAGCAGCCCATCCCACTACCTGGTAACGCTGGCCTTCCTAGAAGTGGTGAAAAGGCGTGTCCTCAGTCCCCTGTTTACATGGAGCTGGGGGGCCTCACTGGCCTTTGTCTCCTCGGAACTCTCTCCCCATCTCTCCCCCATCTCAGAGGCTTCTCTTCCAGCCACCCCTCCCCACAGAATCCCTGTGTCCCAGTTCCCAGCCCAGCCTGGGTCATATCTACTTCCTCAGCTCTACTAAGCTCCTGTATACACAGGACACGTGAGCTCACCTCTAGCCTCGTCCCCTCCCTCACTCTTGCTCCCCGGTCCTACACTTCCAAATGCCTCCAATCCACTGGTTCTCTAAGTGAGGCCCCCAGACCAGCAGCATCAGCATCACCTGGGTACTTGCTAGAGATGCAGTTTCTCGGGCCCCCACCCCAGACTGACTGACTCAGAAACCAAACTCAGGGGGTCAGTAATGTGTGTCTTAACAAGCTTCTAGGTGATTCAGACACAGCCCAATGTGTTAGGACCACTGAACCACACACTTCCATTTGCTTATTCTAAGGCTGTCTTAATTTTCAAATGGAAGTAATTTTCGTTTTCTAAATCCAGATGATTTCTCTGTTTCTCTTACTGCTCCCTACATTTGCCAGTAATACAAGATCCAAACAGCACAACCCAAGTTCAATAGAGTGGGCCTCTAAGATGCCAACAGGTATTTTTAAAATTCAGGATGGATTTGTAACTGTAGGACATGAAGATGATTCTCCATACGGCTATAGAGAAAAAACACTGCCATGCAGCTTGGGAAAGAACAAAAATGTACAAACTCACACCAAAATGTCCATCAGCCTACCCTCCTGTTGGGAGTACTTGAAAATAAAATCAAGAGTACCCTAATAAAAAATATCAACAATTTATTAATATGATTTGTAAAGTATATTCTTACATATTTTAATAAGTAGAATGGACAGATGTTAACCAACAAAATATCAAACAATATTTTCGTTCAAGTGTTTAAACTATCCACCATCAGGACTTCCCTCGTGGTCAGGTGGCTAAGACTCTGCACTCCCAATGCAGGGGACCCGGGTTCGATCCCTGGTCAGGGAACTAGGTCCCACATGCCGCAACTAAGTGTTCACATGCCACAACTAAAAGATCCCGCACGGAGCAATGAAGATCCCGTGTGCCACAACTAAGACCCTGTGCAGTCAAACAAACAAATAATAAAATGTCCACCATCAGCATAAGCATATTTTTTGGTGTATTAACATTTGAGAGGTGCATGATTTTTTAGTGGGCATTAAATCAGCGTATAGAATAGTAAGTCCCTGCCTACTTACTCCCCATCACCTCCAAGAATCTACATATTAATTCTTCACTCAAATCCTTTGGAACATCAGGTACTACATGTACTAGGCCTCAAGGCAAATAAAAAGATGAGCCAAAACCAAAATAAATTTTAAAAGAGCAAAGGGCTCCGTTTACATTTTTAGTATTTTTCTAAACCATTGAAACTAGGGAATTTATTCAAAATTGATTTTCCTCTTCCTCTATCTAGTGTTCCCCTAGAAGGGGATTTAAAAAAAGGTCAGGAAAGAATGGCTTAATAAATAAGCTCATGAAAAAATGTTTAACATCGTAAGGCATCAGAGGAGTGTGAATTTAAACTACTTCACACCAAAACAAAACAAAAAACAAAAACCAAAAAACTACTTCACACTAACTAGGATGGCTAAAATAAAAAGACTGATGAGGATGTGGAGAAATTGAAACTCTCACACATGGCTGCTGAGACAGTAAACTGGTGCACCTACTCTGGAAAAGTCTGGTAGTTCCTGAAAATGTTAAATATAGTTAGATATGTTTTTCACTTGTAGGTATGTACCCCAAAGAAATGAAAACATATGTCCACATAAAAACATGAATGTTCACAGCAGTATTATTCATAACAGGCAAAAAGTAGAAACAACCCAAATGTCCCTCAACAGATGAACGGATAAACAAAATGTGATAAACACAATGGAACACTGTTTGGCAATAAAAAGAAAGCTCTGAAACATGCTGCAATGTAGATAAACCTTGAAAACATTATGCTAAATGAAAGAAGCCAGAAATACAGGACCACATATTGTATAATTCCATTTATATCAAATATCCAGAATAGGCAAATCTATAGACAGAAAGTAGATTAGTGGTTGCTTAAGGTGGGGGAAGTAGGGGATTAGACGGTGCCAGCTAAGGGGCATAAGGGCTTCATGAAGGGGTGGTGTTCTTTTTAGGGCAACAAAAAGGTCCTGAAATTTATTCTGGTGATGGTTGCACAACTCTGTGAATATACTCAAAATCAATGAATTGCACACTTTATAGGTGAATCGTATGGCACGTGAATTACATCTCAATAAAACTGTTTTTTAAAGAACGGCCTAGAAGCTAGAAGAGAATTACAAACAAACTCAGTTAAGTAAAATGTGTGAGGTACCTCAGATGTGTGGCTTCTTCTGTCTCCTTTGCATTGTAAATTTCTCCCAAATGAAGGTAAGACATTTTTATTATTTTACAGTTTACAGAAGCATTTTTATAAAAAAGGTCTTTTTGAGTCCTTACTATAATCTTAGAGGGAGATAATTATTTCCCTAATTTTACATTTAGGGACACGGTGGCTCCGAGTTTATGAGGTTTATCCCCGCTCAGTCAGCTGGTCAGGGTAAATATCAGTTCTTTTACACCTGAATTCTGTGCCCTTTCTTCCACACTGTGTAGCATGTTGGGGTGCCTCGTAAATACCATCAGGTTGATATGCAGAGATGGTACTGCTGACCGGTGTCAGTAAGGAGAATGCCCAAGACTTGCTTTTCCTGGGAGCTGGACTAGCTATGCTAATGCTACGTTCAAGACACGTACAGTCTAACTGATCACTCATCAGAGGTCTTGTGGTACCATGGAAAGAACACTTTGCTGTTGACTCCTTTGCTCTTTTGGAATTTATTTCAGTTTGGGCTCATTTTTTATTTGCTTCAAAGCCTAGAGCAGCTAGTACCTGATGTTCCAAAAGATTTGAATGAAAAATTAATGAGGGCTTCCCTGGTGGCGCAGTGGTTAAGAATCCGCATTGCCAATGCAGGTGACACGGGTTCAATCCCTGGTCTGGGAAGATTCCCACATGCCGCGGAGCAATTAAGCCCATGTACCACAACTACTGAGCCTGCGCGCCTAGAGCCCGGGGCTCCGCAACAAGAGAAGCCACAATGAGAAGCCCGCGCACAACACTGAGGACCCAACACAGCCATAAATAAATAAATAAATTTATTTTTTTAAAAAAAGAATTAATGAATACATAGTTTCTTGGAGGTGAAAGGGAGTTAGTAGGCAGGGATTTATAATTCTACATGGAAGGACCATGAAAAGGACCATATTCTAGAGTAGGAAGACCCAGGTTGGCTTCAGTCTTCTCATCTGTAATATTATAAAAAAAAGAAACACCTCTCTCAAAGTCATTGTAAAGATTTATTGAGAATATATATGAAAATGCCCAATTCAAAATGGGCACTCGACAAAAGTTCATTGATGCTGGATCAAATAATCTAATACCTTGATACCTTAGGGAGACCAGTGGGTTTTTCTGGACATTCAGGATTCTGAACCTCAGATCTCAAGAATGAAGACCAACATCAAAAAGTGTTTATTCAAGTTGCCAAACTGAAACAATGACTACCTAATTTTAAGGAAGAATTCATCATTAATTTTATTTCATGTTTAATATAAAATTGTGTTCTCTTGTACTTTCAGATTAATTTCTCAATCTTAGTTTGCATGTGTGTGTGACTCCCAAACCTAATTATATATTGGAATCACCCAAGGTGTTATTAAACCTACAGATTCCAATGCAGGGAGTCTCAGAGGTCTGGAGTAGTTGGAGAGGTTCCATTTTTACTAAACTCCCCAAGTGATTCTCCAGGCATCACTGAATTACTGATAAATCCATTCACCGAACACTTTCTAGGAATTTTTTCTCCTGTGTGGACTACAAAATAGCATTTGTTCACCAAATAAACCATTGAACTATATTGCTATTTCCAAGAGAACATAGTGGAGGAGGGGAAACATTTTCTCTTTGCCTTACCATAATTAAAAAATAATAACATTCTGAAATTCTGTGACTGCAAGAATCTCCTGAAAAAGGAGAATTTTCTGCCAAATCTTGCCTATCTGAATTATCTTCATTCATCATTTCAAAGGGACTTTTTAATCAAAGGGAGCTCTAAGTTCCTTGCTACAAGGTGATAGCCTCATTCTAATGAAAGTCTTAAGACAAGAAAAGTCAAGGGTCTTAGAGAAAAAAGAATTTGGGAAGAATTTTAAGGATCTGCCACTATTCAGCTACTTATTAAATCTTCCCAATATCTCTGATCATTTACGTATTCTGAACCACATTCTTGATCTATAACAATGCCTTTGTTAGATCATGAATGAAACCATTTTTATTAGCTTGCCAATTCACATTTCTGTTCTCACTGAAAAGCATGTCCTCAAACCACAACCTGGATAATTTTGAGCAGATGCAAGCAGATTACTTTCAGTATTACAAAGCTTTCTATAAATTAGGAGTTTGGGATTAACAGATACACACTACTATCTACAAAATAAATAAACAACAAAGACCTACTGTATGGCACAGTGAACTGTATTCAATGTCTTGTAATAACCTATAATGGGAAAGAATCTTAAGAATATACATATGTGTGTAAGTGAATCACTTTGCTGTACACATGAAATTAATCAACTATAAATCAACTATATTTCAATTGAAACAACAACAACAAAGCTTTTCTAAATTATACAAACATTTTTACAACCAGAAATAATGTTCTTGGACCATTAGACTCACTTAACATTAAAGCAGTAACACAATAGTTTGGGGTCTTTTAGAAAATTATTTCAAATCTTTCTGACTTCCTCCTATATATACGCAAGCAACAACACTTTTTCTTAAGCTTCTTTCAACTACTTTCAACAATGAGTTTGGATCAGCACTAAAAAACAAAAACAAAATGCTAAACTCAATGTAAACACGACCCCTAAAATAAAGCCAGTTAAAAGAAGCACAGAGATTTTATCAGTCATCTGCACCTAGTCAATTAGTGCAGTTTGAGCCCTGGGTAGTTCCATTCCTTTCCAACCAAACCAAAGAGGAAGCCCTCATAGTTTCAGGTTGTCTCCATTAAAAGAAAGCACATGCACTTTAAGAATCTGGAATTAAAATGCCAAGTCCACCAGGCCAGTGACCCAGGAATTTCCAAACGTTTATTCATATTCTGAGAAGATGATTTTACTTTTACTTTACATTCCTGTTCAACCTTTTCTGTACCCTACAGAAAATGTCATTAACAGTATCCGGAAGCTCAGGAGCTGGGAATAGGGTATTCTTTTAATGGGTACAGAGTTTCTGTTTGGGACGATGAAAAAGTTCTGGAAAAGGATAGTGGTGATGGTTGCACAACACTGTGACCGTACTTAACGCCACTGAATTGTACTCTTAAAAATGGTGGTTAGGGCTTCCCTGGTGGTGCAGTGGTTGAGAGTCCGCCTGCCGATGCAGGGGACACGGGTTCGTGCCCCGGTCCAGGAGGATCCCACATGCCGCGGAGCGGCTGGGCCCATGACCCATGGATGCTGAGCCTGCGTGTCCGGAGCCTGTGCTCCGCAACGGGAGAGGCCACAACAGTGAGAGGCCCGCGTACCGCAAAAAAAAAAAAAAAAAAAAGTGGTTAGGACTCTGCGCTTTTATTACTGAGGGCCTGGGTTCAATCCCTGGTGGGGGAAATAAGATCCCACAAGACGCCTAGAGGGGCAGGAAAAAAAGAAAAAAATGGTTAAAATGACAAATTTTATGTTGTGTGTATTTTATCCCAATAATAACGATGAAAGAATAAAAGTACCTAGAAACAAAAAACCCACAGGCTTAAGGAGGCTGCCACCTGCGGTGGAGGTGCTGTGACCCATAAAGCTGTAGTGTGTTTGTCCTGGTCTGGCAAAACGAAGGTTCAAATGTAGGACTGGATGGACATGTAGGGAAATGTAAATCACTTCTTTAAACTGGACAAAAAACTTCACCCCAACATAACCCTCTGCCAGTGCTTCTCAAGCCATAATATGCAAAGAGTCCCCTGGGGACCTTGATTGAGCAGTTCTGGGTAGGTCTGAACTCCTGTGTTTTTAACAGGCCCCCAGGTGATACCGCTGTTGCTGGACCGTGAATCTCACTCAAAGCCGCAAGGCCCCAGCGCGCTTGATGTAAAGACAGTCCCCTATCAATTTAACCCTTTAAAACCAAGGTCCCCTCACCGGGAAACGCGGAGGGTTGATCATGTGTTTCAGAAGAATTGGCTAAGGACTTAACAACCACAGTTTGTAACAGTGCGTTGAGAAACTTGGATAGAAGGCCTGACTGAATGGAGGCCTTCTAAGACAACCCACTCACCTCCGGGACTAGCAAGCAGCCGCAGCTGATAACGATAATTGACAGCGGCAGTTTCGCAGAAAGCCCTCAAGCCGACTTCAAAACAGTCTTGAAAACACCCTTCTCAAGCTCGAAGAATGCCTGGAATTCAGTGGCCTTTATCCAACATAAAGATGTCCAACTCAGTTTTGACTGAGTTCCCTATAGAAGAACCTCACAATGTAGCCCTTGAAGACTGACAACACCCAGGATGTTAACAAACTCGGCCCCTTCCTTACAAATGGGTCAGAAAGTGAAAAAAAACAAAAACACAAAAACCCCCAAAACTTCCCCCAAACTCCGCCGAGCTGGGAGCACAGATTTCGGCTCCCGGGCTGCGTGGGCTGACAAGCATCTCCAGGGCTCTCAGGTGTGCGCACTTTCCAGGCTCCGCGGCTGAGACGCCGCCGGCAGCCCAGGCAGCGCCCACCTGCTCTCAACTAGCCAGCGCCTCCCTCGGCCCACATAAATCCGAGGCACCAGATCCTGCCCCCTCCAGATACCGCAAACGCTGACTACGCCAACAGAAACTCAGAGGCCCTTTGAATCTGGTTCAAGAGAAGGTCAACAGAAAGTGAAACAGCTCCCATCCCTTGGGGAAGGCTCCAGGCCAGGTAGGAAAAAGAAGGTGGCTCCCAGTCACCTGTAGCTGCCCCAACTGCGCGCCCAAACCCACTTCCAGATGAGTCCCCAAGAGAAACCCCGTGACTGTCATCCCGGAGGGGGGTATGGGGAGGCAAAAGTCAGTTAAGCATCCCCAGAAAGGGGAAATAATCAATGCCCAATAAAGTCCAGCCCGAATCCACAGGGGCATGGGGTGACAGAGCATTTACTCACGCTGCCCCCCACCTCCGCTCCCATGAAGGACGAGGGCGCAAGCGCCCCGCCGCAGCCCCCAAAGCCCTCCCCCGCCAGAGTCGGGACCGGAGGGAGATATCCCGGGCGCTGCCGGAGCGCGGAGGCTGCGCCTGGGGCGGCTCTTCTCCGGCCTCGCGGAGGGCAGCGCCGGGACGCCCGCGGGCGCTCAGTGGCCAGCGAGGGACCGGGAGGGGGGTACTCGCCTGGAGGCGGGTGGCGGCCGCAGTTGGCGGAGTCGGGGGCAAGGCGAAGGCGGCTCTGACCGGCGCCTGGGAGCCTCCGAGGCGGCGCCGGCTGCTGGGCCGGTGTTCACTGCGCTCCCCGCGCGCGTCGCCGGCGGCGCCTCGCCGGCGGCGCCTCGCGGAGCCGGAGTGCTGGAGGCGGCCCAGCGAATGGGCGGGCGCGAGTGGCCTCGGCCGCTGCTCCTGTGTATTATTGTGACTCAAGCTATTTCCTGTTTGGAGGTTTGGGAGAAAGAAAGAAAAAAAATCTAAGGTGGGGGCAGGGGGATCGGGGCGGCGGTGAGCCGGAGAGCGGCGGCCTGGAGGGGACGAGGGTGGGGAGAGGCTGTCACCTGGTTCCTTCGAGCCCCCGAGGGTGATTAGCGCGCGAGCCGGGGGAGAAATGTAGTTTATTGCAGCGCTACTTTGGGGTACTGGGAAGGACGGAGGGTGGCTCATGCACGCCACCCAGCGTTGGGGTAGGGGCTGCGGCCGCAGGGACCGCTTGGCCACTTCAGCCCGCGCGCCCACTCCCCTGCCTCTTTCCTTCTCGGAAAAACTGCCGCTGAGCTTTCTTTCCCCCGAAGGGCGAGCGGAATTCGCTGTGCTGCCTTCTTTCTTCGTGACCTGGTCGGCTTTTCGATCCCTTCCAGGGGTGTGAGCAAGGAAGGGGTGAGCGTCGCTCCCCTTTCAAAAACTATGGGAGGATCGTTGTGGACCATTGTGGGTGTTTGATTGGTGGTATGGGGTGGGGTGGGGTGGGGGTGGGATGGGAAGGCAGGTTAATTATTTTGGTGGAAAGTTAACTTATATGATCAGCTTCCGTTCCCCTCCTCCACCAGCCTCACCCTTAGCCGGATCACAGGGTCTGAGGCCCCAATCCGGAAATACCGGTTCCTCCCGCTGGGACAATAGGTGAGGGCGGTAGTGTTAACCCGAGAGCTGGCTTAGTCACCACGGGAGTCTCTGCTCCGCTGGGAGGGCCGAATCCCCCTAGTGCCCCAGCGTGCAACTGGCAAGCAGGTGCCGCTTCCATTCAGTCTTGTTAAAAATCCTGGGGAGGTTATGGGGACTTATTGTTTAATGGGTGCAGAGTTTCCACTTGGGATGATGAAAAAGTTGTAGAGATAGATGGTGGTATTAGTTGCACAACTATGTGAATGTACTTAATGCTCCTGAATTGTGTGCTTAAAAATGCTTTGAATGGTCAATTTTATGTTGTGTATTTTACTACCAAAAAAAAAATCCTGGGAAGATCATACCCTCATTCATTCAAGACAGCTTTGCTTATGATTGCCAGGCCCCCCTTCCCTCTTCCCTTACACAAACGTTTGCCAGATGTAATGGAATAAGTAAAACTAAAGTTCATTTAGTTTAGACTTTGGGGGGGGTACATATCAACAAGTTATTCCAAGAAGTAAGTAGATTGAGCCTAGAGGACAGTACAGTTTTTAAAAAGATGAACAGTAGTTTGTCAGAAACATGGTGCTGGCAAGATGAATAAAGGTGTAAATAGTGTCTTACTGTTTATCTAAGAAAGCAGGAGCACATACATACATTTGCTTATGTATTTTTTTAAAAGGAAAGATAAATTACTAAATAAAATGGTTACTTATTTGGGAGAGATGGAACAAGATGGAAGGTACAAGGATAGAGGCTAGACTTCTCTGACTATATCTTATTTTGTAGATTTGACTTTGGAATGATGTAAATTTTACATAATTATGAAAAATTAAATCAGAAATTTAAAAAACAAAATGCAACTAATGAATGTAGGTATCAAGTTGGTGGCTTAACCACGTAAAGGGAAGTTATGTGAGGTGACTTTAAACCACAATTATTTGACTCTACAGCCCTTAGGAATATACCCTAAGGATGAAGAGAATGTTAAAAAACAAAACAGAAACTGCTTTTCAGTAATCACAATGTTATTAGTAATTTATGTTAGTGTTCTTAAGAATCAACGTTTTTCAGAATAAAAGATAAATACAAAATCAAGTTAAGCAATATTAAATTTGAATTGGAATTATCATTTAGAACTCATGATATACTTTACTTAAAAAATGTTTTTCCAAGGTCTTTTACTCAAAATGTCCACCAAACAGTGACCAACCTAGTAGGAATAAGCACTCTTAGATCCCAGATTGTAGTCTCTAAATAGCATTTTTCCCTAAAAGGAACTAGACCTACTTGGAGAAGTGATTTATTTTAGGTTAAAAGTGAGAAGTACCCAAAATAAGACTGGAGCATCTTGTCAATTCAGAAATCAAGGAAGCTATCACAAACTAATAGGTTCACATGAAATGGAAGCGGAAGCCAACCTGTAGAAGCACCCACTGGCTAAAGTGGGATAAATTTGAGCATCAGTAAGGAAAATAACTGCAATGAATTGAGACATATCAAATATGTATATCTCCATGATTCACAAGGATACTTAAAAATGGGGTAAAAAGGGCTTCCCTGGTGGCGCAGTGGTTGAGAGTCCGCCTGCTGATGCAGGGGACACGGGTTCGTGCCCCAGTCCGGGAAGATCCCACATGCCGCGGAGCGGCTGGGCCCGTGAGCCATGGCCGCTGAGCCTGTGCGTCCGGAGCCTGTGCTCCGCAACGGGAGAGGCCACAGCAGTAGGAGGCCCGCGTACCAGACAAAAAAAAAAAAAAAAAAGGGGTAAAAAAACCTGATTGGTTACCTTTGCAGAAGCAGTAGAACTAATTCATTATTTTGAAAGCTGGTAAATTGCAAGAGAGAATTACACATTTTACCTGCCTCTTCTGGGCTGTATCTAACACTTCATATGTACCACTTCAGATCTTCTTTGCCTCACCTGTCTCTTATTGCAGCCACTGCTGCAGCAGTAAGTTCTACGTGGGCTCTTTCCACCTTCATACAGGAACAACCCAAATAACCTCATCTCCTACCTTCCACCCCAGCACTTCCCTGTTAATGCCAGTGTGGGGATCCATAGAAACTATCTAGGTGCCTATGCATACACCACCCTGAAGGGTGGGTGAGTTAATGTTTCGTGGTCTAACCTAAGACCAGTGGGGGATAGAAGCTGATAAATAAATATTCCTTCCTTTTCTCTCAGGACGAACTGTCCTGAAACTCAGTCTGTATGACTTCTCAGAAATCAAGTCACAAAGAATCAACCAATCAGGTGCTTGAAGCTGCAGCCTACCGGGCTTGAATTGGCTCTCTCGGCTTCCCCCACCCCTCACTTCTTTCCCTAGGACCATGCTTCCAATAAAGCCCATGTCTCAAGAACTCTGCTTCCTGGGAAACCCAAGCTAAGACCTGTACAAACTGTATCTCGGGGTAACTAAATAGTTGATGAGGAAATTATTCTAGCAAATAAATAAGAATATCAGTATTTTCCAAAACCCTATAAAATAATGGGTCAAGGCAATGGTTATCAATGGCCACTAATCTCATAGAAAAGATCACTAGACATTATGTGCAATATGATAGAAATACGCAACACTGCCAATGACACATTCTTGCCGAAAAAGAGCAAACCTGAATCTGATCGAGCTTCTAGATCCAACTACCAGTTTAGAGGAACTATTGGAATAGAGGAATGTGTTAACGTTACTAGGGTCCATGATCAACAAAATCCAGAATGTGAGAAACTCAAAAAGACAAATGACCCAGTTTCCTCAAAAAGTACCAAGGCATTAAAAATGATGGGGGAGGGCTTCCCTGGTGGCGCAGTGGTTGAGAATCTGCCTGCTAATGCAGGGGACATGGGTTTGAGCCCTGGTCTGGGAGGATCCCACATGCCGCGGAGCGACTAGGCCCGTGAGCCACAATTACTGAGCCTGCGCGTCTGGAGCCTATGCTCCGCAACAAGAGAGGCCGCGACAGTGAGAGGCCCGCGCACCACGATGAAGAGTGGCCCCCACTTGCCACAACTAGAGAAAGCCCTCGCACAGAAACAAAGACCCAACAGAGCAAAAATAAATAAATTAATTAATTAATTCCCACCCCCATCATCTTCTAAAAAAAAAAAATGATGGGGGAAGAAATGTATAGATTAAAAGACTTAAGTGATACCAATAAAATACGACATGTATTTCTTGTTTGGGTCCTGATTCAAAATGGTGAGATATTTGGGGAAACTTGATAGTCCCTAAGTTAGTAAAATTTTAGGGAAAATTTTAAACTATTTTAATCACATGCCACTGATTTAATCTCCTGTATGGAGTTGGTGTTGCTACTACGTGTGTTTGGGTGCTACACACACACACACACACACGTATACAGACACACAAAATAAAACACCTGTTTAATTTCTTTCTGTATCTGAAATGAAATGGACATTTCAGAGAAGACTTGGATTTTCTTTGAATGTGTTCAGGTGGGAAGAAAGGGACTCTGGCTGGCACAGCTGGTAACTGACATTCTTTTTGTCTTTCCCACCCACTCTTTTCGTTCTGGTTATGGGCTGTATGTATGCCTTTGTGCTTTCCTGTAATCAGCAAGACAGCATTTTCAGCATATTCAGTAATAAATATTTCCACTCTGAAGACTAAACATTGCGAAATCTGCTCTTAGAAATAAAAAGAGACACTTCCATGGACCACAGGGACAGTACCCTGAAAAATGGGACAAGAACTCTGGGTTCTGACTCAGAACTCAGCAGAGGTTCCCTTCCCACCACTGACACCAAGTCAGTCCCATAGAAACCGTCTTGCCTTCCCGGGAGACAAAGCCCTATTCTGCTGCGTCTTGTGACAGGGAGCTCTTGTATTCTGTGTCCTGAGGTTCTGAAATCAATACTGTGCTTCACCTGCAGACTGGACAGACAGGATGGGGAAAGGGTCAAATCACAGTCTAAAGTGGGGCACTTGCCTTGGTGAGATAGGTGTTTTCTTTCTGGGCAATAGGTGCATTATCGAGCCCCAGAAAGAGCCTTGTTTCTAGTTTTGACTTTGCTACTTGCTGCCTGTATGATCCTGAGTTTTGCATTCTTTTCCAGTTTTATTGAGGAATAATCATCATACATGACTGTATAAGTTTAAGGCATACAGCATGATGGTTTCATTTACACATATTGGGAAATGATTACCACAATAGGTTCAGCTAAAATCCATCATCGTGGATATTGATATCCATCGTGAATGTTGATACAATAAAAGGAAAAGGGAAAAAAAGTGTTTTTGTGATGAGAACTCTTAGGATTTACCCTTTTAACAACTTTTCTGTATATCATACAGCAGTGTTAGCTATAGTTAGCATGTTGTACATTACATCCCTAGTATTTATGCTATAATATTTATCTTATGATATCTTATAATAATATAACTGGAAGTTTACCTTTTGGCCATCTTCCTCCAATTCCCTCTGCAATGCCCCACCACCCAGGCTGCAAATTTATACTTAATTTCCTTGAGTCTCAACTTCAGTCTTTCACTCTTTGACCTGGCAACTCCATTTCTAGGTATCTAGGTATCTACCCCTCCCCCACAAATATTTACACACATATTGAAAGAAATATATTTAAGAATGCTTATTCCTCTGTGTTAGAATAGCAAAAAAATTAAAATTAAATGCCACTAAAAGAATGGCTAGGTAAACAATGGTACATCTGGATGATGTGTTAAATGTATTTTGGTACCTTTCAGGGTAGTTTTTTGTATGAACTATTCAGAGGTTTGCTTTGGTTCCAAAATGAGTATTCAGTTAATTAAAGTTACAGATCCCAAACCCTAGTTCTTCTTTAGGCTTTAATTTTACACATTTTTATTATTCTATCTTGTAAGTCTAGCTTTTATTTTTACCTACAAAATTTTATTATGTTATATTTGATACATACAAAATAATATAAGTACCATCTGTGTAAGCTTCGCAGCATATAATAAAATGAATACAGAAATCCACCACACTATTAATCAATAGAACATTACCTGGACTTCCCTGGTGACGCAGTGGTTAAGAATCTGCCTGCCAATGCAGGGGACATGGGTTCAAGCCCGGTTCCGGGAAGATCCCACATGCCACGGAGCAACTAAGCCCGTGAGCCACAACTACTGAGCCTGCGCTCTAAAGCCCGTGAGCCACAACTGTTAAGCTTGTGCTCTAGGGCCCATGAGCCACAACTACTGAACCCACGTGCCGCAACTACTGAAACCCGTGCACCTAGAGCCAGTGCTCCGCCATAAGAGAAGCCACCACAATGAGAAGCCCGCACACTGCGACAAAGAGTAGCTCCCGCTCTATGCAACTAGAGAAAGCCCGTGCACAGCATCGAAGACCCAATGCAGCCAAAAAAATTTTTAAAAAAAGAACATTACCAGTGCTTTTGATTATGCCACATGCTTGCAAATCCTACTCACCCCCCATCCGTTTCAAGGTGATCACTATCCTAATTTATGCATTCATGGAAAAAATTTTTTTTACCAAGACATGTACATCTTCCTAAACAATATATTGTTTGGATTTGCTAGTTTTTGAGCTTTATAAGAATAGAATCACACTGTATGTAGTCTTCTGCAACCAGCTGTTTTTCACTGCAAATTATATTTCTAAGATTTATTCAACTTCTTGAGTATAGATATATTTCATCCAATTTTATTCCTGTATAATATTCCATTTCTATATTTGATTTTAAGTTTTCCTTTGCATAAAAGGATGCCCACCCTCTAGGCAGATGATTACTTTCTTAGTGAACTTTAAGGAAAAGGTTTTCTTTTCATCAGAATTTGCAGGCAAGAAGAGTGATTCTTCTTTTCACTCATCAAGGAAATATATATATCATCCCCCGTCTTTGGGGATAAATACATATATCATCCCATACTTTGCCTAAGTATGGCAGAGATGCATAGCTATCAGAAAAATGCATCTGGGTGGAACTCACTAAATATCATTTATACTTATGCTAGTTACTCCAGAATTTCAAGAAGGGGTCGCCTTCTAGCCCACATCCCTAGATTACTAATTCTTGCTTCTATTCATAGAAATGTGCACCTTCCACGCACCCAAGAAGGTTTTATATTTCTTTGGCTCTTACAACTTGTAAATGTCTTTTCTTCCTAATTCTTAAGACCTTGGGACTTAATGAATCCTGCTTCTTTCCATATACCTCTCAACTTAGAACCACACAACTCTAGCAGATATTAAAATGACAGCCAATGAAAGTGGTAACAGTTGTTGAATCTAGTGGAGTGTATGTGTGTGTTTCCTATACTAGTCTTTCCACTATTTTGTATGTTTGATTTTTTTCCTGTATAAAAATTGAGGGAGGAGGATTGAATTGAATTCTGATGTCTTTCTTGGCTTTGTCTGATTTGGGGGTCACAACTTTTTAAGCTGTTTCTGCTGACCGACTGAGGAGCACTCTCCATCAGTTAAAAGCAGTGAGCTAATCTATATGAACCAATATGCAAAGTTCTTCAAGACACGTTGCTAAAAAAAAAAAAAAGGGCAAGTCACAGAACAATACATATGCTATGAACCTGCTTATGCAATAAATACATGCACATCTATATGCAAATGAGTATAAAAAGGGCTGGAAGAATGCTCTGCATCTTGGCAATGGTGGTTAACTGGAAAAGTCAGTGGGAGAAGCTGTGATTTAGGGGGAGAGATGAATAGTGGTGAAGACAGACCTGCATTTTTGGGGTACTGTTTTGAATTTAATTAAAAGCAAAAGTAAAATGAATGCATGGGGTGGACTAGAAGACCCGCCAGCCCTCTTGCGACTGACACTTGCAGTGATCCTAGGGGGATGGAGCACAGCTGTCTTGAGGGGGACTTGGTGGGAGGTCGTGGTCATGGGGCTCTAGTGCTCTCTGAAGATTGAATGAGACCAGCTGCAGCTCCGAGAAACAGGCCATGATTGCATGGGTCAAAGGACTGCTAAGTGCTCTTTCAACACTCCTTACCCTGGCCTCATCCCCAGACACACCTGAGAGCACGGCTGCTCCTGGGCCAAGGCCCTCCTCTATGGGGCCACAGCAGGCAGCAGCCCCACCTTCTCCCTGGGCAAAGGCAGGAATGGGGCAGGTAAACGCCCCATGTGTGGCTGCCAGTCACAGTGTTGAGAAGCAAGTCAAGAGCCATGCTCAGCAATCACTGGGTTGAAGATTACTTTGATCCCTTTTAACACCCTTTGTAGTCACTCTACTTTGGCATGACATCTTAAGTCATCCAATTTATGATTCTCTGTTTAGAGCCAGGAGGTACCTCTAGATTCATAGTTCCTGTGGCCAAAGTTTTGGAAGTTTTTCTAAGAAAATATCAGTTCAAGTAAGTGGCACACTGCCTGCCTTATGACATTCAACAATGTTAATTATTTGGACTTTGACAAACAGCTCATAAAAATATAGTACTTTGTCTCAATTACTTGTTAGTCCAAAGATCACTGTAGTTTTAGTTAAGCTTCTGGTGAATATTAATTTTCAATATGCACGAAAAGCATATTTTCCCTGGTGCTGGAATTTCCAGGGAGATAGAAATATATAGAGATATGGATAAATTCATTGAACAACTTAGTAGAAAAACAAGGATGTGATTATTTATAGTGTCTTGTGTAAAATTCATTTTTCTCATTATGACGCTCAAAAAGCTCTAAACAATAAACTAATAGTTTTGTAATAATTACAACTGGTATTTACATGTATAGATCAATCATAGAATTTAGAAGCTGAGATACAGTTGAATTGCACCTGTGCTTATTATGCATTGGGTAATAGTAGGGGTATTAGGACATGGCCAAAATTATGGCCTCACATTTTAATGAGTATTTATTTGGCATAGAATGCCTGTGACACTAAACTGATGTTATATGAGCATGTTAATTGATCGAGGGATTCTTCTGCTTAAGTCAATAGCCACAATTTAAAAACAACAAAAACCCGGGGCAGGTGAGGGTGTGTTGACTCTGCTGCATTGCTATTACCTTTGTAAACCGCTCTAGCTGTTTTAAAAAGTATTCTCAGAAAACACAAAGATTTGTAAAAAAAAAAAAAAAAAAAATCATTGACCCTGTGATTTTACACTGGGACCGCTATCTTAAGCCAATAGTACAGATGCAGAGAAAACTATATGCACAAAACTTATCATCAACATATTATTCATAAGAGCAAAAAATGAAAACAACAAATATCCAATAATTATCGGAAAGTAGGGTAAATTAAGGGATATCTACTAAAAGGAACACTATGTGGGTATATGTATATTAAGTATGAAGAGTATGTAGCAGGGCTTCCCTGGTGGCGCAGTGGTTGAGAGTCCGCCTGACGATGCAGGGGACACGGGTTCGTGCCTCGATCCGGGAAAATCCCACATGCCGTGGAGTGGCTGGGCCCGTGAGCCATGGCCACTGAGCCTGCATGTCCGGATCCTGTGCTCCGCAACGGGAGAGGCCACACCAGTGAGAGGCCCGCATACCGCAAAAAAAAAAAAAAAAAAAAAAAGTATGTAGCAATATTTATTCAGCCAACAAATGTTTATTGAGCCAGCTTTACTATACTGTGCTAAGCACAAGTGATACAGTGATGAACAAAAAAATGGAGAAAGTGTTGTCCTCATGGAACTTGTGGATAACACTTACAATATAATATTCAGTGTAAATGACTGACTACAAAATTCACATAATAGGAGTACCCCAACGCAAAAATGAAATGCATAGGCAGAAGGACAGAAACAAAATAAACCAAAATACAAACTTTGGTGTTTTGGGAGATAGTAATGGCACAGATGATTTTCCCCCCTCTTCATCATTTTACAGAATGTATTGAGTATTTTTTAATTTCAAATATTGTGAGATATATAGAAACATCAAGAGCTACTTTTGTTAGCTGAAAAAAATCCCAGAATAATAAGTAGTATGGATAGAATAGCTGCAGCTCTGCATGCAGATGAACAGGGAGTGAAAACAGTTGTGCAAAAAGGAAGTATCAGGAAGAGCAATGGGATCTGAGCTAACTCATTTTTCTTTTTAACAAGTGCATGTTAATTTGTTGCTTCAAGTCTTGTTACAATGTGTACTTTAAAAAGAGACTTGGAGGGGTGTCTTCCTCTGCCAGTCCAGGAACTCTAGAGAGAGGCACACGGTAAGGAGAAAGAACATTGGGTATTGGAGTTCCCCAGACCCGGGCATACATGCCAGTGTGGTGACTTTCCAGCTGAGTGACTGAGGTAAGCTCACTGGATTTACCTGAACCTGTTTTCCCTTTTAAAAATAAGGCTAGGGGCTTCCCTGGTGGCGCAGTGGTTGAGAGTCCGCCTGCCGGTGCAGGAGATACGGGTTCGTGCCCCGGTCCGGGAGGTTCCCACGTGCCGCGGAGCAACTGGGCCTGTGAGCCATGGTCGCTGGGCCTGTGTGTCCGGAGCCTGTGCTCCGCGACCGGAGAGGCCACAGCAGTGAGAGCCCCGTGTCCGGCAAAAAAAAAAAAAAAAAAAATAAGGCTAGGGCTTCCCTGGTAGCGCAGTGGTTGGGAGTCCGCCTGCCGATGCAGGGGACACTGGTTCGTGCCCCGGTTCGGGAAGATCCCACATGCCGTGGAGTGGCTGGGCCCGTGAGCCATGGCCACTGAGCCTGCATGTCCGGAGCCTGTGCTCCGCAACGGGAAAGGCCAAAACAGTGAGAGGCCCGCGTACCGCAAAAAAAAAAAAAAAGGCTAATATTACCTGCTTCATAGATTGTTGTTAGTGTTAGAATTTATGTATCTACATACACAGAGGAAAAACTCTAGAAGAACATTGTTTCAGGGTTATAATTGGCTATAGATAACAGAATCTCAACCACAGTGGCCAAACAAGGTAGGCCTTTATTTTGTTTCATATCATGAAATATCTGGAGGTAAACAGTTCGGTTTTTTTTTGTTTGTTTTTGTACAGCAATTCTAAGATTAAAGCAGGGGACAAGAAAAACCCAACAACAACATGGGACAAGGTTTTTCCATTCTTTCTGCTCTGCCAGTGTTTTTTTTGTTTAAATAAATTTATTTATTTATTTATTTACTTATTTATTATTGGCTGCATTGGGTCTTCGTTGCTGTGCGCAGTCTTTGTTGCTGTGCGCAGTCTTTCTCTAGCTGCGGCGAGCGGGCTTCTCATTGCGGTGGCTTCTCTTGTTGCGGAGCACGGGCCCTAGGTGGGTGGGTTTCAGTAGTTGTGGCTCGCAGGCTCTAGAGCACAAGCTCAGTAGTTGTGGCGCACGGGCTTAGTTGCTCTGCGGCATGTGGGATCTTCCTGGACCAGGGCTCAAACCCATGTCCGCTGCATTGGCAGGCGGATTCTCAACCACTGTGCCAGCAGGGAAGCCCTCTGCCTGTGGTTTTGATCTTCCTGGGTCCAAGACAGTTCCTCCACCTTCAGACATCTAGCGTATAGGGTAAGCAAAAGCCTGCACCAGCTGAGTCTGCCTATGAGCTTTCCTGTAAGCTTTTGTGCTTACATAAGCCAAATGTAGCTCCTAAGGCTATTCCTAGTTTCACAGTCACACATACCCATACACACTTACTCTAGCTTCTCAACTGTTTGCAGATACTGCTTACACCTGGCACAGTGACACATAATATGTGCTCAATAATGTGTTGAGGGACTCCCCTGGTGGCTCAGTGGTTAAGAATCCGCCTCCCAATGCAGGTGACACGGGTTCAATCCCTGGTCCGGGAAGATCCCACATGCTGTGAAGCAACTAAACCCATGCACCACAACTACTGAGCCTGCGCTCTAGAGCCCGTGAGTCACAACTACTGAAGCCCACGCACATGGAGCCCATGCTCCGCAACAAGAGAAGCCACCACAATGAGAAGGCCGCGCGCCGCAAGAGGAGCCCCCGTTCGCCGCAACTAGGGAAAGCCCACATGCAGCAATGAAGACCCAATGCAGCCAAAAATAAAAAATAATGTGTTGAGCTGAAAAATTAGTCTCCTCATCAAGGTATGCTTTCCTTATTGAATAATAAGTCAAAAGTAAAATATTAAGTTCTTGACTTGATATGAGTAAAGGCTCCTGTCAAGAAAGTTCTATATGTTCCTTCACTAGGAAATACCCACAGTGAGGAAAAAATAAAAAGCTACTCACCTGGCTCCCAAGCCATCCTACGACCCACATTGTCCAGGTTGCTTTGCGTTGGGCTAGCTAATCTGAAACCCAGGAGACAGAAACCAGAGGCTGTCCAGCGTGTGGCCTGTTTGGAGAGCATGGTCCACGAGCACGCCCAGGGATGGAGCAGCCACAGGGCCCACGTGAACTTTCCAGGAGAAGAAATATGTCCTGAGTTGCAGGTCTGGCAACCTGCAGCCATGGTTAGGCAGCCATGTCTGTGAGAAAGTGTATTGAGAACTGAAGAGTGACTAAAATGAGCTGACTTCATTATCCTTACCTATGGTTCCCAAGGCAACAAGGCAACAACCCCCTTAGGTTCTTAGGTAATAAGATCCTTTCAAATACACTTGGGAGATATCAGTTGTCTGTTGCGTGCACCTGCCTAGCGGGATATTATTCATTGGGTTTCTGCCTTCTGGTGAGCCAGAAAAAGGCGCCCTGCAAAAGTCTATTAGTTCTTACTTGTGTGTTTTCAGGTCCCACTGATATATACCAAATACCCCCCAACAAAAGACCTCCTGTTACAGACACATCCGCAGTGTATAGAAGGATGTGGTGTTGAGTAATTCCTTCCTGCCCAGACCCAGATTGTTGATTCATAGCATCCTAGCTACTCATAAGATTGGTTCAAGCAATTGCTTGCTTTTCAGAGGTACACAGAGAAAGGGTATATAAATCTACAATCCCTTAGCCACAATTCTGAAATTTCAGAGTTTTGCCTCTGAAACCAAAGGTTCGGTGCTCAAACTAATTTGGCAGCAGAATCTGACCTGAACTGTTGATGTAAGTCTGTTTATGATCCTTATTTATTCTACATAGTACAAATAATCATACATTTCACTGGGAATATATCCATGGCTTTAAATAATTCCAGACTCTGCTGGAAGTATCACGTAATGCTATGTAGTATATGCACCACATTTCTGAAAAGAAAATTCTGAATTCCAAAACACATGGCCCAAGAGTTTCAGATAAAGGATTATGAACTTGTGAAATTAAACCCCAGGGAGATATGTAGTTAGTGATGGGTTATTCAACACATCCCATTGTACTTGCAGCTTCTTTATAAACTGTAGAGTCTCTGCTATCCCTGCCCAAACACACAATATATGTAACCCTAACTATTGCACGCTGTATCAGCCCTGTAGAAAATTTTGCAAACTCATTATACACACCCCCAAATTCTTTTTTTTTTTTGATGTGGACCATTTTTAAAGTCTTTATTGAATTTGTTACAGTGTTGCTTCTGTTTTGGCTTCTTGGCCCCAAGACAGGTGGGGATCTTAGCTCCCCGACCAAGGATCGAACCTGCACCCCCTTCATTGGAAGAGGGGGTCTTAACCACTGGACCGCCAGGGAAGTCCCTACATCCCCCCAAATTCTTACACTGAATTTTCACTGACTCGGCCTCTGTTTACAAGGATTGCTCCTCCTTACAGGCAAAACAAGTCCATTTCCTCTTACTGCTTTTCATATCAGTAAGAAAACAAGCACCTGCCTTGGGCAAACATATTTAAGTTTCTATGCAAGTTTGCAAAGAAAGCAGATTTGAAGGGCAGCTCAAAGGAGGACAACATGTTCAATTTCTTTTGTGTATCCGTTAATTTTCTTTATGTGACTATGGCACAAGGCTTGGTGTTGTGACTCCTGTATGATATCAGCACAGCAAGTTAATCTTTCAAATATCCACCTAAGTCAGAAATCATGATTTGGATCTTTCACTGAACAGGAAGAATCGGATGCAGAATGCAGAACATGTGAAGGTTTCATGGATGACAAATTATTAGGTTAGCTGAACAGATTAAGGTCTAAAGGTATTTCCGGTGACCAAGTAGAGGAGATATAGGCATGTCCCTGTTTTTCTCTGTACCTAGAAAAATGGAATGTAGTCAATAATGTAGGATTAATTGCTCCTGCACAGGGGAAACTTGTACCAACAAGCTAAAGGACATTCCAAAGGAAACTCATGACTCCTCAATCATATCTGATGGAAGAAAGTTCTATAACTCAAAAAGGAAACTCAGTAAACTTCACAGCCTCATAAATTGTGTTCACAACCACCGTATGCTCTTTGATGCAGAATCCCAGGAAAAATATGAAGATCCTCTTCATGATTAAAGAACTTGTGCTTAGCACTGAATTGTCTGTCTCTTCATGGATCTGGGTTGACATCTCTGCTAAATGCGTTACTTCCAGGAGAAAAGTGACTCCCAGGTCCCTTCTTTGTGCTCTGGAGGTGGGGTTTTAGCTACATCAAACCTTACTATATCAACTCTCACCTGGGCTATTGATGTCGTCTTAACTGTTTCCAGGGTGTGGAACACACTAACCTAAGCTGTGCACAAAGCTTGTTCTCACTTCGTTGAGGCTGCTACTCAGATGCTAGTGTATTAGAGAAGTCTTCAACTACTCTAGCAAAAAGGGCTCCACCCAAGACAGTTCTAGAGATGGTTGGTGGTTATAGTTGTGAAACCTCATAACTCAGATTAGGACTTGAACCCACTGTCTTTTATTTATTTATTTAAAAATTTTATTTATTTATTTTTGGCTGCATTGGGTCTTCGTTGCTGTGCGCGGGCTTTCTCTAGTTGCTGCGAGCAGTGGCTACTTTAATTGCGGTGCGCGGGCTTCTCATTGCGGTGGCTTCTCTTGCTGCGGAGCATGGGCTCTAGGTGCACCGGCTTCAGTAGCTGTGGCTCAAAGGCTCTAGAGCGCAGGCTTAGTAGTTGTGGTGCACGGGCTTAGTTGCTCTGCGGCATGTGGGATCTTCCCCGACCAGGGCTCGAATCCGTGTCCCCTGCATTGGCAGGCAGATTGTTAACCACTGCGCCACCAGGGAAGCCCCCCATGGTCTTTTTTTTTTTTTTTTAACATCTTTATTGGAGTATAATTGCTTTACAATGGTGTGTTAGTTTCTTCTTTATTACAAAGTGAATCAGTTATACATATACATATGTTCCCATATCTCTTCCCTCTTGCGTCTCCCTCCCTCCCACCCTCCCTATCCGCACCCCTCCCCCCCCCCACCGCTAGGTGGTCACAAAGCACCGAGCTGATCTCCCTGTGCTATGCGGCTGCTTCCCACTAGCTATCTATTTTACATTTGGTAGTGTATATATGTCCATGGCTCTCTCTCGCTTTGTCACAACTTACCCTTCCCGCTCCCCATATCCTCAAGTCCATTCTCTAGTAGGTCTGTGTCTTTATTCCTGTTTTACCCCTAGGTTCTTCATGACATTTTTTTTTCTTAAATTCCATATATATGTGTTAGCATACAGTATTTGTCTTTCTCTTTCTGACTTACTTCACTCTGTATGACAGACTCTAGGTGCATCCACCTCATTACAAATAGCTCAATTTTGGTTTTTTTTATGGCTGAGTAATATTCCATTGTATATATGTGCCACATCTTCTTTATCCATTCGTCTGTCGATGGACACTTAGGTTGCTTCCACGTCCTGGCTATTGTAAATAGAGCTGCAATGAACATTTTGGTACATGCCCCATGGCTCACGGGCCCAGCCACTCCACGGCATGTGGGATCTTCCCAGACCGGGGCATGAACCCATATCCCCTGCATCGGCAGGCGGACTCTCAACCACTGTGCCATCAGGGAAGCACCCCCACCATGGTCTTTTAATTAAAATCTTGCACACCTAGTCTCAGGACTTAATGAAGCTCAGATTCTTTATGTCTCAGTGCGGAAGGAATTCAGTGAGAGACAAAGTGATAGGTAAGATGTGGATTTATTCACAGAGATACATATTCCATAGACAGAATGCGGTCTGTCTCAAAAGGCAAGAGTGGCCCCGAAATATGGGAGTGGTTAGTTTTTATGGGCTGGGTAATTTCATAAGCTAACGAGTGGGAGGATTATTCCAACTATTCTGTGGAAAGGGTGGGGATTTCCCAGGAATTGGGCCACCGCCCACTTTTGGCCCTTTATGGTTAGCCTTGGAACTGTCATGGCGTTGGTGGGTGTGTCATTTAGCATGTTGATGTATTACAATTAGCGTATAATGAGGCTCAAGGTCTACTGGAAGTTGAATCTTCTGCCACCTTGGACCTAGTTGGTTGTAACCAGTTTATATTGTATCCTCAACAGCTGTCATTCTTTTAAAGGTTGTGCCCTGCCCCCTTCCCTCCTGTTTCAGCTATACAATAATGTGAGTGTACTTAATGCCACTGAATTGTAACTTTAAAATGGTTAACATGGTAACTTTTATGCTATGGACATTTTTTTTAAATTAATTAATTTATTTATATTTGGCTGCGTTGGGTCTTCATTGCTGCGCACGGGCTTTCTCTAGTTGTGGCGAGCAGGGGCTACTCTTCATTCCGGTGTACAGGCTTCTCATTGCTGTGGCTTCTCTTGTTGCGGAGCACAGGCTCTAGGAGTGCAAGCTTCAGTAGTTGTGGCACGAGGGCTCAGTAGTTGTGGCTCGGTGCCCTAGAGCGCAGGCTCAGTAGTTGTGGCACATGGGCTTAGTTGCTCCTTGGCATGTGGGATCTTCCTGGACCAGGGCTCGAATCCGTGTCCCCTGCCTTGGCAGGCAGATTCTTAACCACTGCACCACCAGGGAAGTCCCTGTTATGGACATTTTTACCACATTGAGACAAAAAAGACAAAAAGGAAGAAAAATAGCTCCACCCAGCACACTTCATCCTTCTCACCTGTTTCTTTTTCCTTCTTAGCACATCAGTACCCAACACTGTAGATTCATATGTCTATTATCTATACTCCCCCAGATGAAAGGAAGATCCAGGAGAGCTGATGCTTCATTTGTTTTCTTTGCTCCTTTTTTTTTTTTTTTTGGCCACACCATGAAGCATGAGGGATCTTAGTTCTCCGACCACGGATCGAACCCATGCCCTCTGCATTGGGAGTATGGAGTCTTAACTACTGGCCTGCCAGGGAAATCCATTCACTCCTTTATTTGTGTTGCCCAGAACAGTGCCTGGCATGTTGTAGATACTCCTAAAGATTTTCTGAGTGAGTGAATAAAAGCAAACTAGCAAGCTAGGTCTGAAACTAGTATTCCCATCTCTAGCTTCTCTCCTTCTAATCCAATCCAGCTTAGACATTGACCCTAGAATTACCTGGGTTTTCTTTTGAAAACATAGATCTGATCTTACTATTCCCGTGCTCTCAAATTCTGCATGTTTAGCAGAAACACAAATACTATTTCTAAAAGGAGAAGAAGAAATAACAAGTGATAACCACAGAATGTTACCTAGATCATCTCTGAGAAATAACATCCTAGTTTCTCTGCCTGTCAAAGTCTCATATAAGAGTTAACAAAGATACTAGGTCATAAGCAAACCAACACCATGAATAACAGCAACAAAAAATTCCCCAAACTAGCTGTGGCTTTTTACTAACTGTAGTAGAAGGTCCAAATTTAATAGATAGCATGACATTTTAATTTCTTTGAAGGTAACAGTCCCAGTACAATAATTAATACAGCCATATAATTTATAAGCATGTCTCTCCTTCCCCCAAATCACTTCATGGAGTAGGGATACAGGAGCGTAATCCAATCCTTATTGATAGATTCATGGCCTCTACAATCTAGACCCTACCTGTCTTTTTCCATTTCCTCTCCACCCCATTGTAGGGGAGCAAAATTTGCTACCCCAAATACCTCTTTGGCATGAGGATTAATTTAGGCTGGAAAACTCAGGAAGTTTTTCTTCTTACCTTCCCCTTAACTGCCTAAATGAATTCTCATAAAAAGCCTGTTCCTGCTAGAAAAATGGTACAGATGAACCGGTTTGCAGGGCAGAAATAGAGACACAGATGTAGAGAAAAAGTGTATGGACACCAAGGGAGGAAAGTGGCGGGGGGGAGGGGAGGTGGTGGTGGGATGAATTGGGAGATTGGGATTGACATATATACACTAATATGTATAAAATGGGTAGCTAATAAGAACCTGCTGTATAAAACATTAAAATCAAAAATTCAAAAAAAAAAAAAGCCTGTTCCTGGAATAGAGCTATCACCAGAGACATCTGCAAAGATGATGGGCTAGGTGTGATGGAGAGGCAGGGCCTAGCGACCAGAGTCCACTCTGTGTCCCATTGTCTCTGCACAGCCGGCAAACATTTATTTACCAAACATTTGCTTTTCCATCTTCATGTGCATTACGTCCCAAACCACTACCCCCAATATCCTCTTTTGTCTTTAGCTGAAGATGATATTTAAGGTGAGGGTTTTGGCTATTTTGGTGAGTTAGTTTTCCTGGCTTTATCCCATGTATAGATGTTGTTAGACTTTTGTTTGATTTTTCTTTTGTTAATCTGCCTCATGTTAATTTAATTCTCAGACCAGCCAGAAAAACTTAGAAGGAATTTGTTCCTCTCCCACACCGTGCTCCCCACACCCCAGCAAGAGTATACTTTTCTACTCACTTTATCACACCCGTGTTCTTCCCCCCTTCCTTCTGCTCAAACCTCCCCTGTATCCAGAACGTCCCCACTTCCCCCTCCAGCTGACTCCTTTATACCCCTTTCCCCTCTCCACCTGCCACAGTTGTGCTCATCCTCCAAGACCCTCTCCTCCCAATCAGAAGTGTGGTGCGGGCTTCCCTGGTGGCACAGTGGTTGGGAGTCCGCCTGCCGACTCAGGGGACACGGGTTCGTGCCCCAGTCCGGGACGATCCCACATGTCGCGGAGAGGCTGGGCCCGGGAGCCATGGCCGCTGGGCCTGCGCGTCCGGAGCCTGTGCTCCGCAACGGGAGAGGCCACAACAGTGAGAGGCCCGTGTACCGCAAAAAAAAAAAAAAAAAAAAAAAAAAAAAAAAGGTGTGGTGCTTCAAGGACAATGATGCTTCAAGGATAAAGGACAACCCTGCCTGGAAAGGTTTCAGCGTTACACCCCTTACCAGACTCTTAATCGCTTTCCCTACCAAGTTGTGATGGTTATGAAATTCCTGAGCCCACCTGGGTGACACCCACCTGGGTGTCCTGTCCCAAATAAGGAAAGGGACCTGTCCCAAATAAGGAAAGGCATCTGGCCTGTCCCACTCCCAGCCTACAGAAGGAAGGTATATGTGCCTCGACCAATCAGTAAACAAAATTTTCACCTTGGACCATTCCTTTGTTTTCTGGCTATAAAAACTGATCAATAGCACATGTTTGGGCTCAACTCTCCCAGACTACTAGGAAGTCGGCCCGCCGTTCTGGCAGCGACCCTTCCCTCTAATAAGTTCTATCTTCTTTACATTCTGGCTTGTGTCTGGAAATTCTTTTCCAACCCACGTTCGGACCATGACAAGAAGCAGTTGCCGACTTCCTTGAGTTCATCTGGTATTTTAAGCCTCTCATCAGCACTATTTTGGGTTTCGATCAAGGTCCTGTATGTCTCTGCCTCTCTTCATGACCAGACTGTAAACTTTGAGAGGAGGGTGGCAGTGTACACAATAGGTGCTCAAAGCGCGCCTGTCAGAATTGGCTTCTAGTCATGTGTGCCTCCAGGACATTACAATTCTCCACAGCTAGACCCTCTACGAGGCTGTTGTCCGTCAGCTTTAGGCATGGATGCTGGTGGCTGTGTCCTGCCAGGGCACAGTGATGCCAGAACACACAGACTTCACTAGCAGAGAGAAGAGACAGCCCTGTCTGCATCTACCTGACTGAGCCCTTAGGCCTGGTGGAGTTTCCGAGGGAGTCACCGGGGCAGATGTTTACGTAGAGGGCAGATGTATCTCATCAGGAGGAGCAAAAGGGCTTCTGATAAGCGGGTCCTGAAGTCATGGAAAGCAGAGCTTTGTCAGCCTCTACCTTTGAGGCAGCATGGAGGGAGAAATCTGCGTTGACCTGCAGGAAACCCTGTGGTCTGGTCTGGTCATGTCACCACAGACATCTCTCTCATGGGAGGGTCCAACCAGGGACCAGTGGAAGATTGGATGGAGTTAAGTTGGGGAACCAATGTGCAAGCTGCAAAACTCATGCACAAAACTTGACTGATTTCTGGAGTATGAACTAAGAGAATAAACATTTAAAAATTTTTTAAGTTACTTGAGAATTATGATAGATAGTAGAACAAACAAAAACTCAACAACCGTCCCAAACAAATACACTTCTATTGCTCTAGCTACAGCTCGACTCCTCCTTTCCTAAATCCGACGGAGATGTCCTACTCATCTTCCTCTTCTCCAGCGTTCCCGACAGAACTTCACCAACCCTGAGCAGGAAGAAATTCAGGAAACAGCGGGTATGGGGACAAATCCTGGATTTTTGTCCCAGCTCTGCCTCTGACTAGTTGTGTGACCTCGACTCACCTCTCTGGGCCTCAATTTTCTAATGTATAAAATGGGAGAGGTGGACTAGACTAGCCGAGTAATACACCAGTTCTAATAGATTTAATAGGTTTTCCCAAAAAGGGTTTTGAATCCAGATGTCTGGGAAATTCTGGGCTGGACAGGTTTCTGCACTGCAGGACTTCTCAGATGTATGCATTGTAACTTTTCAAGAGGGAGAGAAGTGCTGGGTGTCCCAGATTTCCTTGGCCACAGAATTCTTTTATTCCCATAAACCCCTGGGACTCACTTGGGTAGATGATGGGATGGAGAATCTCTGTTTCCTTTCCAAGCTTACTTGCCCTTCCCACGCCTGGCCTCACTGTGACTTCCCTGGTCGTGGTCTACCTTATTTTGCACGAGTCCCATTTTGTCCCATCGGCTCATCTCCCAGCCATTATCCTTTCAGTGCAAACAGAGTAACATGGGTTTCTTCATTTCTCTGAAAATCTAGATGCATCGTTGTCAAAATGTAAAAATAATATGACTATTTGAAAACAATGCAATACAGGGAAGTACAAGTAAATTACAATTTACCCCCAATTCTCACCACCCAGAAATAATTCTAACAAAGCATTTTTAAACTGAGCCAGAGGATTCTAGAATTGGCAAATTTTTATTTATTTAATGCTTCAATTACAAATGCATATGGCAAAATCTTTAAAACAGATTGAAGTTTTAGAACTCTTATATGTCTGAAACATTGAGTGGAGATTTTTTTTTTTTTTTTTTTTTTTTTATTTTTTGCTGTATGCGGGCCTCTCACTGTTGTGGCCTCTCCTGTTGTGGAGCACAGGTTGCAGACGCGCAGGCTCAGCGGCCACGGCTCACGGGCCTAGCCGCTCCGCGGTATGTGGGATCTTCCCGGACCGGGGCACGAACCCGCATCCCTTGCATCAGTAGGCTGATTCTCAACCACTGCGCCACCAGGGAAGCCCTGGAGATTTATTAATTAGGGTTGTTTAGATATTGTGGGAGGGGTTGTGATAGGTTGAAGTGTGTCTCCCCCCGACCCCAAATATATTGAAGCCCTAACCCCTAGTACCTCAGAATGTAAACTTATTTGAAAGTAGGGTCATTGCAGAGGTAGTTACATTAAGATGAGATCAGGACTTCCCCGGTGGTCCAGTGGTTAAGACTCCACGCTTCCACTGCAGGGGACACGGGTTTGATCCGTGGTGGGAAACTAAGATCCCATATGCCACGTGGCATGCTGCCCCCCACCCCAAAAAAGAATTATATATGCTTAACATCCTCCTATGGACTTACCTAGATCTTAAGCCTTACAGTAAATTGTATTTACCACAATAATTATTGAACACCAGCACTTAGCCCACCATATCTGCAGCATAAATAGAATAGCTTTTCAGTTTTACCCTAGCAGTTACAACACTTTCCTCTTCCACTAGAGAAACCGTACAGTAATGCAAGAGGGTGAGTGAAGTGCCCGTTACATGGAGCACCAGCCCGGATGCCTTCCACTCCCAACCAGGCATCAAATCATGAAAATGCAACAGCCCCACCATGGCTAACTCTCCTCCCTGGTTCAGTCTCCACTGTCCCATTTCCTCCTACCCACGACTCACCTAGGGCCAGAGGATCTATTCAAAAATGCACAGCTACTCGGTAGCGTCCTCTTGAAAAAAACGCACTATATAAGAGCTGTAAGTAGAATTTTTTAGTGTCTTACTGAGGAATATAGCCTGGGGAAACCGTTCTGAAGCTGGAAGGGAGGACCCAGGATATATACGAACTTTTTTGCTGAGAAAAACATGTAGTCAAGCAGAAAAATATTGTCGAACAGACATCTCAAGTTCTTTCTTTTTTTCTTTCTTTCTTCCTATAGAAGTGTATTTGGTTTACAATGATGTGTTAATTTCTGCTACACAGCAAATTGATTCATTTATACACATATATATGTTCTGTTTTTTTAAATATCCTTTTCTATTATAGTTTATCACAGGATATTGAATATGGTTCTCTGTGCTCTACAGTAGGACCTGTTGTTTATCCATTCTATGTGTAATAGCGTATATCTGCTGACCCCAACCTCTCACCCCATCCCTCCCCCAATCCCCTCCTCCTTGGCAACCACAAGTCTGTTCTCTATGTCCATGAGTCTGTTTCTGTTTTGTAGATAGGTTAATTTGTGTCATATTTTAGATACCACATATAAATGATATGGTATTTGTCTTTCTGTTTCTGACTTCACTTAGTATGATAATCTCTAGTTGCATCCATGTTACTGCAAATAGCATTATTTCATTCTTTTTTAGTGCTTTTCTATGTATGGAAACATGCAAGAATCTGGGGTCATTGAAAAATTTCCTTAGTTATGTATCTTAACTATCTAGGGTCTGGTATATCCAAAGCACAGAATGCTTCCTGTTTTTCTCTATTCTGAATTCCCACAAGGTGTACTGCAGTGGTTAATGGCTTGATCCCTATAAAACTGGAATGGCAGGCAACATTTTTTTCTTTACAGTAGAACGATCTCCAGGGAATATTGTACAGTGAAAAACAAAGCATGCACACGTGCATACACACACACACACACACACCGAAAATCAACTACTTGAATTAAAAGAATCAATCAGTCAATCAAAGAAAAAAAAAGCTGCTGGACTGTTGGTACCATGTAGCATCTTTTTTAATTTTATTTTTAATTTTTTTTCCTTTTATAACTTTAAAAACCAGTCTTACATATTCTTAGATAAATGTAAGGTGGTCTCTGTATGCCTATAGTACGCACTCTTTTCACAATGCATTTTATTCGTTTACTTTTCTATTTCTTCCAGAAGACCATGACTTCCTTGAGAGGAGGGAATTACTTGAGAGGAGGGTATGCCTTCATTGACCTTTGTATCCTAGCACGTGGCTTGGATCAAATAAGCAATCAATAAAAGTCAGTTGGATAAAGGAATCATTAAATAAAGGCAGAAACACTGCCTTTAACAGTTTCCTCTTCTCAGTTAAATTTACTAAGCCAATATTTTAACATAAACACAGATCCATCAAGGGTGTATGTTACTTCCTACCATTTTAAAGTTTTTTTGTTTTTGTTTTTTTGTTTTTTTTGGCTGTGTTGGGTCTTCGTTGCTGTGCAAGGGCTTTCTCCAGCTGCGGCGAGCGGGGGCCACTCTTCATCACGGTGCCCGGGCCTCTCACTGTCGCGGCCTCTCCCGTTGAGGAACACAGGCTCCAGACGCGCAGGCTCAGTAGTTGTGGCTCACGGGCCTAGTTGCTCCGCGGAGTGTGAGATCTTCCCAGACCAGGGCTCAAACCCATGTCCCGTGCATTAGCAGGCAGATTCTTAACCACTGCGCCACCAGGGAAGCCCTGTTTGTTTTTTTTTTGTTTGTTTTTTAAATCAGGAAGAGTCAAGAGGCCAAAAAAAAAAAAGTGAAATTAAACACACACACACCACAAACATCTAATTAGACCAAAACAAAACCAACTTACAAGCCTTGGCTCATCATCTATGTGCACTGATACCTACGTGCACTGATCCTATAATTTATGTCTACTAAACACTGTTATTTTCCTTCTCTGGGCATTAGGCAACTCAGGAAAGGGTTCCAGAAAATTTCAACACTACTGGCAATCATGATTATTAATATTATTAATACTGTTTATCTTTTTAATGGCCAGTCTTCTGTATTCGTGTGTCCGATCTGAGAGAAGAATGTATTTATAGGATTGCAGCCAAACGCAGCCCTGAATGTTTTCTTTTTTTTTAAATATACATTTTATTTATTTATTTATTTATTTATTTTTGTCTGCATTAGGTCTTCGTTGCTGTGCGCGGGCTTTCTCTAGTTGCGGAGAACGGGGGCTACTCTTCGTTGAGGTGCACAGGCTTCTCACTGCGGTGGCTTCTCTTGTTGCAGAGCATGGGCTCTAGGCACGCGGGTTTCAGTAGTTGTGGCTCACAGGCTCTAGAGTGCAGGCTCAGTAGTTGCGGCACAGGGGCTTAGTTGGTCCACGGCATGTGGGATCTTCCCGGACCAGGGCTCAAACCGGTGTCCCCTGCATTGGCAGGCGGATTCTTAACCACTGTGCCACCAGGGAAGCCATGAGGGGTGAGGCAGGGGATGTTAATAATCCCTGCTTCCAACTTCCTCCCTCCCTTCCCACCCAGGCTACTTCCTGCCACCTGAGTTGGCTAGTTCTCCAGGAAATAATTGCCCTTTTCAGGCTTCTCTTTGAGCAGAAAGAAAGGTCTGGATTCTCCTCCTTTTCAGAATCCACCCTATTCTATGGTTTTCCAAATAACCGCTCTTAGCATCTCTAAAGCCCTTAATTTCTCTCCTTCTGCTCTCAGATTGCAGTTTACATAAGAATCCCCCTGGGGAGTTGGTCAGAGATGCAGATCTCTGCTCTGCCCCTGGAGTTTGTCCAGGAGTTTGCTTAGTGAACAGAACTCTCCCTGGGAGTCCGATGATTTTACCTTTTTGTATGGCTTGCACTTTTTACCTTGAGCTTGGGGTAGTTTGAGCAAAAGTTTTGTAAACATTGGTGAAAAATCCTGAGGGAGGAAAAGAACAGCCAGACCAGAGCTGGAGTTCTTCTACAGAGTCACATAGTGCCGTGAACCTCAAAGATGAGACCAGGTCAGTTGTGATAGGATGGAGGCTGAGCTCCATTTACATTCCAGTGAGTGTCTGGAAAGGTGTCTACTGTGATGTTTTTATGGCATCCTGCAGTCTTTCAACTGTCCCCTTACTAATTCTTTCTAAAAGCTCTGCAAGACCCCACCTACCAGAGTTGCTCTGGCTTTTCCCACCATGAGCCTCCAGAGGCAGGTGGTCTGCAATGGAAGCAATGTCAGGGCATATAGCAGGGTAGAGCCCCCTACCCCTCCAGAGAGCTCCAACCCAGAGCAGGAGGCAGGGTTCCCGTTTCTGATTCCTGCTTCCTCCCCCCAGGGTTGGGCACATCTCAGTTAGAAGAAAGGAGTCAGATCCCATTATCTTGTGGATAGCACACCCTGAGGGCAGATGAATGAAAAGGCTCTTCACTTTCTCCCCTCCTCCATCCCCCTCCTGTGCCCTATAAATGTGTCCTTTGGGGTTTCAAAGGACTGGCTGTCAGATCTGGAAGAAGCAGGACCCTGCAGGTGACATACCACAGAACTGAATTAAAGGACAAAAGGCCTTTAAAAGGGGAAAAAAAAATTAGGAAGCCCAAATGGGGAGACGGTTCTTGGACAACAGCTAGGAGACACTGTGAGAGGCCTTTGAGGGTCTGAAATTGGAGTCTCACAGCAATTCCAGAAATTCAGGAAACCTGGGTGGGACTGTGGATCTCTAGTGGGATAGGATGGTGAAGTGATTCCCAAACTTAAAAAAAATCTCAAGATCTCTTATACTCTTAACAGTTATTGAGACAGAGCACAGAGAACTTGTAGGACACTACTCTGTACGATACAGTTACGGGACAGGGGGAACACTTTCCTTCTATCATCCTATGTTCAAGAGCTGGGTCTATGAAATAAACTGACAACAGGCAGATTAACAGGAGAAAAGGTATACAAATGTATTAATTTTTAATATCGTATGCACGGGGACATCACAGGAAGAAAAGAGAATACCCCAAAAAGCAATGATACTTGAGATTTTTTTTGTGTGTGTGTGGTATGTGGGCCTCTCACCGTTGTGGCCTCTCCCGTTGCGGAGCACAGGCTCCGGACGCGCAGACTCAGCGGCCATGGCTCACGGGCCTAGCTGCTCCGCGGCATGTGGGATCTTCCCGGACCGGGGCACGAACCCGTGTCCCCTGCATCGGCAGGCGGACTCTCAACAACTGCGCCACCAGGGAAGCCCCTATTTTGAGAGTTTTTATAACATCTTTATTGGGGGGGATGTAGGCTGTTTAGAGAGAAGTAAATAATTTTTAGAAAAGATGAATGCACCCTTAGAAGAATAGATAGGAGATATGAAAATGTAGGGGGGCAAAATTTGCCACCCCAAATATGTCTCTTTGGCATGGGAGTTATTTCAAGCTGAAAACAAACATGGCCCCCAAACCTTAGGAAGAACCTTTGACATTTTCCCCTAACTGCCTAAAATAATTTATACAGAGAGCCTGTTCCACGAAATGAACTATCACCGCAGATAACTATAGTATTATATGAATCAGGCATGGTAGACAAAGAGGAACTTAGCAGCTGGTGCTGAAAATCCCCTCTGTCTCATTGTCTGTGCTTGGCCCCCAGCAAACACTTGTTTACCAAACACTGGCTTTTCCATCTCCATGTGAATTGTCTTCCTCCCCTTTGAAGTCCCAAAACACTACCACCAACATCCTTTGTGTCTTTAGCTGAAGATGGTATTTTAAGGGGAGGGTTTTGGCCATTTTGGCAAGTTACGCAGTTTTCCTGGGTGTCTCCCGTGTGCAGACGTTATTAAACTTTTGTTTGATTTTCCCCCTGTTAGCCTGTCTCCTGTCAATTTAATTCTTAGAGCAGCCAGAAGAAACTACAAGGAAAAATTTTCCTTCCCAGCAATAGTTTGTGACAAAATTTGTCTGAGTGTGATAAAATCCAATCTTCCCTGGCTGTGAAACTACCTGGGGGGGGGGATTTATGACAAGTGAATTTCTTTTGCCTCCAAAGGAGGTGACAGATAAGGGGAGTTCAGAGAAAGCCTCTCCCTGCATTTGCTGTTTTTCCAAGTGCCTTCAGCTCAAAATAGTCAGTATGCCAAAGCAGCATATTTTAGGTTGTCATGTCTTCAATTTCTTCAGTATAATAATTGATACATGTCATTATACATTTTGTCCAAAAAACTAGAATGTACACCACCAAGACAGTGAACTAATGTAAACTGTGCACTTTGGGTGATTATGATGTGTCAATGTAGATTCATCAATTATAGCAAATGTACCAGTCTCGGGGATATTGATAATAGGGGAGGCTGTGCATGTGTGAGGTCAGGGGGCCTATGGGAAATCTCTACTTTCTGCTCAATTTGGCTGTAAAACTAAAACTGCTCTAGGGACTTCCCTGGTGGCACAGTGGATAAGACTGTGCTCCCAATGCAGGGGGCCTGGGTAAGTCTATTAACAAAAAAAAGTTATCGAGGATTCCAAAGAGCTTTTGTTTGTGTATACTGTATCTATTCATTTTTACCATATTTAAAATTTTGGGGAGGGGCTTCCCTGGTGGCGCAGTGGTTGAGAGTCCCTGCCGATGCAGGGGACACGGGTTCGTGCCCCGGTCCGGGAAGATCCCACATGCCGCGGAGCGGCTGGGCCCATGAGCCATGGCCACTGAGCCTGCGCGTCTGGAGCCTGTGCTCCGCAACGGGAGAGGCCACAACAGTGAGAGGCCCGCGTACCGCAAAAAAAAAAAAAAAAATTAAATTAAATTTATATATTCATTTATTTATTTTTGGCTGCGTTGGGTCTTCGTTGCTGTGCCGCGGGCTTTCTTTAGTTGCGGCGAGCGGGGGCTACTCTTCGTTGCAGTGCGCGGGCTTATTGCAGTGGCCTCTCCCATTGCGAAGCACGGGCTCCAGGTGCACAGGCTTGAGTAGTTGTGGCTCTCGGGCTCTAGAGCGCAGGCTCAGCAGTTGTGGCACAGGGGCTCAGTTGCTCTGCGGCATGTGGGATCTTCCTGGACCAGGGCTTGAACCTGTGTCCCCTGCATTGGTAGGCAGATTCTTAACCACTGTGCCACCAGGGAAGCCCCATATTTAAAATTAAAACTGAGAAATTTTTATGTACTTATTAATTTAATATTCAAAGTATTCATTAATTTAGAAATAACAAGCTCATGACCTATTAATGTTAATGACACAGTTTATGATAAATATATATTCAGCTGTTTGCATCCACGGGTCCAGCATCCGTGCATCCACGGGTCCAGCATCCGTGTGTTCAGCCAACTGTGAATAGACAATATTCTTCTCTGGGGAATTCCCTGACTGTCTAGTGGTTAGGATTCTGCGCTCCCACTGCAGGGGGCATGGGTTCAATCCCTGGTCGGAGAACTAAGATGCCTCATACCGCATGGCTTGGCAAGAAAAAAAAATCCCCCGCCCCCCAAATTCCAGAAATTTCTAAGAAACAAAACTTGAATTTACTGGGAGCTGGCAACTATTTACATACCATTTACATTGTGTTAGGTATTATAAGTAATCTAGAGATGATTTATAGTATATAGGAGAATGTGCTTAGGTTTTATGCAAACACTCCCGCCCACATTTTTTATTCTTTTTTTTTTTTTTTTTTTTTTTGACAGCCTGCAGCTTGCAGAATCTTAGTTCCCCCACCAGGGATTGACTGTTTTTTCTCCATTGTATACTCTTGCCTCCAGTGTCATAGATTAATTGACCATAGGAGCATGGGCTTATTTCTGGGCTCTCTATTCTGTTTCATTGATCTATGAGTCTGTTTTTGTGCCAGTACCGTACTATTTTGATTACTATAGTTTTATAGTATAGTCTGAAGTCAGGGAGTGTGATACCTCCAGCTTTGTTCTTTTTTCTCAAGATTGCTTTGGGGCTTCCCTGGTGGCGCAGTGGTTGAGAGTCTGCCTGCCGATGCAGGGGACACGGGTTCGTGCCCCGGTCCGGGAGGATCCCACATGCCGCGGAGCGGCTGGGTCCGTGAGCCATGGCCGCTGAGCCTGCGTGTCTGGAGCCTGTGCTCCACAACGGGAGAGGCCACAACAGTGAGAGGCCTGCATACTGCAAAAAAAAAAAAAAAAAAAAAAAAGATTGCTTTGGCTATTTGGGGTCTTTTGTGGTTACATATAAATTCTAAGATTTTTTTGTTCTAGTTCTGTGAAAAATGTCATGGGTATTTTGATAGGGAGTGCATTAAATCTGTAGATTGCTTTGGGTAGTATGTACATTAAAAAAATATTCTTCCAGTTCATGAACATGGAACATCTTGCCATTTCTTTGTATCATCTTCAATTTCCCTCATCAGTGTTTTACAGTTTTCAGAGTATAGATCTTTCACCGCCTTGGTTAAATTTATTCCTTGGTATTTTATTCCTTTCAAATCAATTGTAAATGGGATTGTTTTCTTGAATTCTCCTTCTGACAGTTCATTATTAGTGTATAGAAAAGCTACAGATTTCTGTATGTTAATCTTGTATCCTATGACTTTACTGAAGTTGTTTATTCTAATAGTTTTTTGGTGGCAACTTTAGGGTTTTATATATAGTATCATGTCATTTGCATAGTGACAGTTTTACTTCTTCCCTTGCAAGTTGGATGCCTTTTACTTTTTCTTATCTGATTACTGTGGCTAGGACTTCCAATACTATGTTAAATAGAAGTGGTGAGAGTGGGCATCCTTGTCTTATTCCTGATTTTAGAGGACATGCTTTCAGCTTTTCACTGAGTATGATGTTAGCTGTGGGTTTGTCATTAATGGCCTTTATCATGTTGAGATATGTTCCCAATACCAACTTTGATGAGAGTTTTTATCATGAATGGATGTTGAATTTTGTCAAATGCTTTTTCTGCATTTATTGAGATGATCATGTGATTTTTATCCTTCCTTTTGTTAAAGTGGTATATCACATTGATTGATTTGTGGATATTGAACCACCCTGCATCCCTGGAAATCTCACTTGATCATGGTGTATGATCCTTTTTTTGTATTGTTTGCTAATATTGTGTTGAGTATTTTTGCATCTATATTCATCAGAGATATTGGCTTGTACTTTTTTTTTTAGTGTCTTTTTCTGGTTTTGGTATCAGGGTAATAGTGACCTTGTAGGATGAATTTGGGAGTGTCCCCTCCTCTTCAATTTTTGGAATGGTTTGAGAAGGATAGGCATTAGCTCTTCTTTATATGTTTGGTAAATTCCTTGTGAAGCCATCAAGTCCTGAACTTTTATATGCTGGGATTTTTTTTTTTTTTTTTTTTTTTTACAAATTCAGTTTCACTACTAGCGATCATTTTGTTCAGATTGTCTATTACTTCATGATTCAGTCTTAAAGGCTGTATTTTTTAAATTTTATTTTTTCTTATCTTTGGCTGCGTCGGGTGTTAGTTGCGGCATGCGGGATCTTTCGTTGCAATGCACGGGCTCTTTGTTGTGGTGCACGGGCTTCTCTCTAGCTGTGGCGTGCGGGTTTTCTCTCTCTAGTTGTGGCGTGCAGGCTCCAGGGCATGTGGGCTCTGTAGTTTGCAGCATGTGGGCTCTAGTTGAGGCATGTGAGCTCAGTAGTTGTGGCATGCGGGCTTAGTTGCCCCGCGACATGTGGGATCTTAGTTCCCTGACCAGGGATGGAACCCACATCCCCTGCATTTTAAGGCAGATTCTTTACCACTGGACCACCAGGGAAGTCCCAAAGGCTGTATTTTCCTAAATATTTGTCCATTTCTTCTAGATTGTCCAATTTATTGGCATATACCTATTTGTAGTATTCTCTTATGATTTTTGATATCTCTGTGATATCTTGTCTTTTTAAAAATTTCTCTTTAATTTTTTATTTTGTTTATTTGGGTCTTCTGTCTTTTTTCTTGATAAGCATAGCTAAAGGCTTATCAATTTTATCTTTTCAAAAACGCAGCTCTTGGTTTCATTGATTTTTTAAAAATAAATTTATTTATTTATTCATTTATTTTTGGCTGCATTGAGTCTTCATTGCTGCACACGGGCTTTCTCTAGTTGTGAGCAGGGGCTGCTCTTCGTTGTGGTGCGCGGGCTTCTTATTGTGGTGGCTTCTCTTGTTGCAGAGCATGGACTCTAGGTGCGCAGGCTTTAGTAGGTGTGGCACACGGGTTCAGTAGTTGTGGCTTGCAGGCTCTAGAGTGCAGGCTCAGTAGTTGTGGGGCATGGGCTTAGTTGTTCCACGGCATGTGGGATCTTTCTGGACCAGGGCTTGAACCCGTGTTCCCTGCATTGGCAGGCGGATTCTTAACCACTGCACCACCAGGGAGGCCCCATTGATCTTTTCTAATGTTTTTTATCTCTATTTTATTTATTTTCTCTCTGATCTTTATTATTTCCTTCTTTCTGCTGACTTTCAGATGTGTTTGTTCTTCTCTTTCTAATTCCTTTAGATAGTAGGTTAGGCTGCTTTTTGATATTTTTCTTGTTTCTTGATGTAGGCCTATATAGCTGTAAACGTCCCTCTTAGAACTGCTTTTGCTGCGTCCCATAGATTTTGGAAAGTTGTGTTTTTATTTTCGTTTGTCTCAAGGTATTTTCAGATTTCCTCTTTAATTTCTTCATTGACTCATTGATTTTTTTAGTATCATGTTGTTTAGTCTCCATGTGTTTGTGTTTTTCCCACTTTTCTTCCTGTAATTGGTTTCTAGTTTCATACTATTGTGGTCAGAAATATTTCTTGATATAATTTCTATCCTCTTAAATTTGTCCAGACTTTTTTTTTTTTTTTTTTTTGTGGTATGCGGGCCTCTCACCACTGCGGCCTCTCCCGCCGCGGAGCACAGGCTCCAGACACGCAGGCCCAGTGGCCATGGCCCACGGGCCCAGCAGCCCCGCAGCATGTGGGATCTTCCCGGACTGGGGCACGAACCTGTGTTCCCACCTGCATTGGCAGGCGGACCCCCAACCACCGCACCACCAGGGAAGCCCCCAGACTTGTTTTGTGAAGTAGCATATGATCTATGCTGGAGAATGCTCCTTGTGCATTTGAAAAGAATGTATTCTGCTGTTTTTTGGAAGGTATCTATTAAGTTCAGATGATCTAATGAGGCATTTAAGATTACTATTTCTTTATTGGTTTTCTGTCTGGGTTATTTGTCCATTGATGTAAGTGAGGTATTAAAATCCCCTCTATTATTGTATTGTTGTCAATCTCTTCTATTATGTTTGTTAATACTTGCTTTATATATTTAGGTGCTCCTATATTAGGTACACATATGTTAACAAGCATTATATCCTCTTCTTGTATGGATCCCTTTATCATTATATAATACCTTTCTTTGTTACTTGTTATAGACTTTATTTTAAAGTCTGTTTTGTCTGATATGAGTATTGCTACTTATGCTTTCTTGTCGTTTTCATTTGCATGAAATATCTTTTTCCATCCTCTTTCAGTCTCTTGGTGTCTTTAGCTCTGAAGTGAATCTCTTGTAAGCAGCAAATAGATGACTCATGTTTTTTATCCAATCAGCCACTCTATGTCTTTTGATTGGAGCATTTAGTTCATTAACATTTAAAGAGATTATTGATAGGTATTTACTTATTGCCATTTTGTTACTTGTTTTCTGGTTCTTTCTATAGTTCTTCTTTGTCCTTCTTTTAGTTTCTTCCCTTGTGGCTTGATTATTTGCTGCAGTGGTATGCTCTCTAGTTTTTGTATATCTATTGTAGGTTTTGATTATTGGTTACCATATGCTTTGTATATGTTGACGTATAACTTTGTTTACTTGTTTGAAACTGGTAGTCATTTAAGTTCAAACACATCCCAAAAGATCTACCTTTTCTTACTCCCCTCTGTCACATTTTGTGTTTTTGCTGTCATATTTTATATCTTCATATTATCCTTTCACTGTTTATTGTAGTTATAGTTGATTTTACAATTTTTTTTGTCTTTTAGTCTTTGTAATAGCTTATTTAAGTTGTTGATCTACAGACTTTACTGTATATGTGCCTTTACTAGTGAGATTTTTCCTTTCCTATTGACTCTCACTCTTGTTATAGCCTTTTCTTTTCCACTTACAGAAGACCCTTTAACATCTCTTTTAGGATAGGTTTAATATTGATGAAATCTTTTTGTTTTTGCTTGTCTGAGAAGTTCTTTATTTCGCCTTTAATTCTAAATAGTTATCTTGCTGTGTAGAGTGTCCTAGGTTGCAGAATTTCCCCATACAGAACTTTAAATAAATCATGCCACTCCCTTCTGGCCTGCAAAGTTTCTGCAGACAAAACAGTTAATAGCCTTGTGGGAGTTTCCTTGTATATGAGTCTTTAGTTTTTCTCTTGTTGCCTTTATAATTTTTCCCTTTATCCTCAACGTTTGCCATTTTAATTATGATATGTTTTTGTGTGGGTCTGTTTGGGTTCATCTTGTTTGGGACCCTCTGTGCTTCCTGTACATGGATATCTTCTTCAGGTTCAGGAAGTTTTCAGCCATAATTTCATCAAATACATTTTCGATCCTTTTCTCTGGGTCTTCTCCTTCTGTGATTCCTATAATGTGAATGTTAGTATGCTTCATGTTGTCCCAGAGGTCCCTTAAACTATTCTCATTTTTTAAAATTTGTGGGGTTTTTTTTGTTCTGATTGGATTATTTCCATTATTCTATCTTCCAGATCACTTATACATTCTTCTGTATCACCTAGCCTCCTATTAATTTCTTCTAGTGTGTTTTTCATTTCAGTTATTGTATTCTTCAGTTTTGACTGGTTCTTTTTTTTTTTTCATTTTCTAGTTCCTTGTTAGTGTTCTCACTGTGTTCATCTATTCTTTTCCCTAATACAATTAGCATTCTTATTACTAATGCTTTGAACTCTTATCTGGTAAATTATTTATTTCTGTTTCATTAGTTGTTCTGTCAGAGATTTTCTCTTGTTCTTTCATTTGAAAAAAATTCCTCTGTCTTCTCATTTTGCCTAATTTCTCTATGAAATCAGGTGAAATAGTTACCTATTTAGGTCTTGAAGGGATGTTCTTGTGTGGGAGTGTCCCTGTACAGTCTGTGAGTGCCCAGTGGCTTTGGTGGTAGAGGTTGATCTGATGTGAGAATGAGTCATATCTTCCCCACAGAGTGTGCTGGCAACTCTCATCTTGGTAGGAAGTGAGGCTGGAGATGGAGGGGCTAGAGCCAGAGCCAGGTGTGTGGGGCTTCTACTATGCTCAGTGGCCAGCACCACCCTATTGGGGGCAGGGGTGGGTCACAAGTTACTGGAGCTGAGGGGCTGGATCTGAGCTGGTTCCATTCCCTCTTAATGTGCACTACCCAGTACTGGCACCCTCACTCCAAAAGGGAGCAGTGCTGGAGCAAGTGGGGCTTGAGCGGGCACTTGGCATGGGTAGGGGAGTGGGCTGTGGTGGTCCTAGCTCCAGTCAGTGCCCTGGACCTCTCCTGATTTGCTGCCTCTGTAATGCCAACAATGGCTCCCCTTGGCTGCCGCCCTCAGGCTAGTGTTGAGCTGTACTATGGAGCAATAGAGGCTGGAGTGGGTGCTCAGCTCAGGCTGGTGCACATGCTGGGGTGGTCATGGGAAAACGGCCAGAGTCCCCGGTAGTTTCAATCTGCTTCCTCTGCCTTGTGTTGGGAGTGAGCAAATGTATGTGTGCTCTTCACGAGCAGAGTCCAGGTTTTTTACAGCCCTCCTGTTAGTCCCATTGGTTTTCAAACCAGCTGCGGGGATTTGTCTTCCCTGTGTTGGACACCAGGCCTGGGGCACTCAATATGTGGCTCAAGCTACTTGTTTCCTAGTGAGGATCTCCGAGACTGTGTAATCACCCTCCTCCTCTGTGTCCCCTCCCAGGGGTGCATGTCCTGACATTATCACTTCTCTTCCCTTCCTACCCAATTCTGTGTGAATCTTCCTTATAGCCCTGGTTGTACAAGAGTCTTTCTGACCATCTTCAGTTTGTTTTCAGTGAGAATGCTCTGTATGTAGATGTATTTTTGATGTGTAGGAGGTGAGGTCCAAGTCTTCCTACTCCCCTCCTCGGAAATTTACATTTATAAAGGAAATTTCCATTTGTAGAGCTATCTTCCTCCCCTTTGTCAGGAAGAGGAGGACTCTTAACAGTTCTTACCAATGGAGAGGGCAGCGACTTAAATCTGCATAACAAACATTACTAAACAACCCTTGTTTATCATACTTCTCCTGGTCACTTTCCCATTACTTCCCTTACATGCTCAAAAGCCACCCAAAACCCTTTTGCCTTTGTTTAACCTAAGTTGGTATATTAAGCCCAAATTCCAGCCACTCATTTGAGGTACTCAATACTGAGTATCCAATACCTGTGAATCCATGTGCAATGCACATGTTAATAAACTTCTGTTTGTTTTTCTCTGCTTAATTTGTCTCTTGCCAGTCTAATTTATAGCCCCCCAGCTGAACAATCTAACATGGGTAGAGGAATAGGATTTCTCCCCTCCTCTATACCCTCAACTGACACCCCCCCAACCATTTTTCTATAGAATTTATATTTCTTGTTAACACTTCAGGAGCTGTGTTTATTTGAACTTTATTTGGGCTGTACTGGTAAACACATAATTACAACACATTTATTTGACATTTATGGAGCTCTTATTGTATGCAAGGAACTGTGCTAGATGCTGGAGCTACAGCAGTAAATGGGGGAGAGGAAGTTCTGTCCTCTTGGAGTGTGTAGTCCAGGAGAAGTGAAAAATTCTAGAGTAGTGAATTCCCATTGCCGTCAGTGCTGGGAAGGAGAAACGTGAGGTGCTGTGAGATTATGGAACAATCAAGGGTGTCCAGGTTAAGAGGCTGAGTGCAGGAGGGGTCAGCAAGGTTGTGGCGAGAACATTTTTCAGGTAAAATGAATGCCCCAGGCAGCAAAGTGGGTAATAAGGACAAAAATGGATTCAATGCTGGCCAAGTCTCAGAACCATGTGAAACAGCGTAGCATCTTTAGGGAGCTGGGGATTTGGACTTGTAGCCAAATGTTGAGAGCGAAGGGTGAGAAAAGCTTAATTATACTGTGGTGTCAGTGCAGGGTTAGGTCAGAGAAGTTCACATTTTATGCTATGATACTTGGACTTGGTCTTGTCTGACCTGGTCCTGCTAAGGTTTTATAGAAGTAAAGATCATATTTATACTTTTGGAAGCTCACTCTGGAGGCAGCATGGGTGGTGAGCTAAAAGAAAGGGAGGGAGGTGGAAGCAAGAAAGCTTCTGCAATAATACAGGTAAGAAATGATGTAGACCTGAATTGGGGGTGGGTAGGAGGGCAGATTTTAGGAATGTTTGGTGAAGCATTTGAGGAGAATTGCTGATAAGCTGGCAAAATGAATTCAAGCAGGATCAGGTGGATATGCTGTGAACAGTTTGCACAGCTCTAGGTGGCACCATTCACATCACATTGTGGTTGTTGTAATCTTCATAAGTAGTAATGCTGAGAGTTGTGCAGTGCACAGCCTGGGCAGCCTTACACAGCAACCCTGACCCTAAATTCATTTACTTCTATTACTTTTGAACCTTGGAGATTTTAAACTTTTATTTCTCTTCTGATTTTATTTCATTCACTTTCTTTTGGAAAAATCTCAGCATTGAAGGAAGGAGTAGGAAGTTAATGTAACTGGGCAGTGGCACTCTTTTATCTTTCTATATAATTTAACTACTTTTCCACTTAACATGGCAGAAATTGGAGCTAAAAACTTTGGGGTCAAGATGTGGCATTACCAATGCTCCCACATATCACAGAACCACAAGTGGAAATAGAGGCTTGTCTTGCACTAATATTTCTAACTGGATAGAGCTTCAGTGGGCTTCACTTTTCTTTTTAGAGCAGCAGAAAGTCTTTGCGAGCCAATTTTCCTGTTGGGTACAGGTGTTTTCCTCAACAGTTTAAATAAGTCTTCAGTAGACAGCTCAAAAAATCTGTTCTGGTTTATTGGCTTAAACTCTCTGGTTCTGGATTATTCTCTCTTATATAAGAATAGAAACATTCTATTTTTTTTTAATTGCTAAAAGTTTGTACCCTTTTACCAATATCACGCCATTTCTCCTACCCTGCAGTCCCTGGCAACCACTTTTCTGTTTCTATGAGTTTGACTTTTTTTAAAAAAGTGTATGTATTCATTTATTTATTTTTAGATTTCACATATAAGTGATACCATGCAGTATTTGTCTTTCTCTGTATGGCTTATTTTACTTAGTGTAATGCCCTCCAGGTTTATCCATATTGTTGAAAATGACAAGATTTTCTTCTTTTCTTAAGGCTGATAAATATTTCATTATATCTATATCTAAGTAAAGATACAGCTGTAGATATGTTTCACATTTTCTTTATCCATTCATCCATCAACAGACCCTGAGGTTGTTTCTGGATCTTGACTATTGTAAATAATGCTGCAATGAGTGTAAAGGGCATATATTTCTTTGAGATAATAGTTTTGTTTCCTTTGGATATATCCCCAAAAGTAGGATTGCTAGATCATGTGGTAATTCTATTTTTAATTTCTTGAGGCACCTCCATACTATTTTCCATGGTGACTGTACCAATTTACAATCTCACCAGTAGTGTACAAGGAATTCCTTTTCTTGACATACTCACCAGCATTTGTTATCTCTTGTCTCTCTGATGAGAGCTCTTCTAACAGGTGTGATGTGATAGCTCATTGTGGTTTTAATGTTCATTTTTATGATGATTAGTATGTTGAGCACCTTTTCATGGACCTTGTGGTCATTTTCTTGCCTTCTTTGGAAAAATGTCTACTTAAGTCCTTTGCCAATTTTTAATTGCATTATTTACTTTTTGTTATTGAGTTGTATGAGTTCCTTGTATATTTTGGATATGAACCCCTTATCAGATAAGTGGTTTGCAAATATTTTCTTCTCCTTTGCTGTGTAGAAGCTTTTTAGTTTGATGTCCCATTTGTTTTTTACTTTTGTTACCTTTTCTTTTAGTGTCAAATCCAAAAAAATCATCACCGAGACTAATGTCAAAGAGCTTACTGCCTATGTTTTCTTCTAGGAGTCTTATAGTTTGAGGTCTTAGGTTCAGTTATTTAATCCATTTTGAGTTGTTGTTGTTGTTTTTTTTTTTTTTTTGCGATACGCGGGCCTCTCACTGTTGTGGCCTCTCCCGTTGCGGAGCACAGGCTCTGGACGTGCAGGCTTAGCGACCATGGCTCACGGGCCCAGCCTCACGGGTCCAGCCGCTCTGCAGCATGTGGGATCCTCCCGGACCAGGGCACGAACCCACATCCCCTGCATTGGCAGGTGGACTCTCAACCACTGCGCCACCAGGGAAGCCCTTGAGTTGTTTTTGTGTGGTGTAAAACTTTCATTCTTTTTTTAGTGTATGGTGTACTTTCATTCTTCTGCATGTGGCTGTCCAGGTTTTGCAATACCATTTATTTAAGAGACTGTCCTTTTCCTATTGTATATTCTTGGCTCCTTTGTTGTAAATTAATTAGCCAAATATGTGGTGGTTTATTTCTGGGCTGTCAATCCTGTTCCATTGATCTATGTGTCTCTGTTACGTCAATACCATACTGTTTTGATTGCTTTGTACTACAGTTTGAAATTAGGAAGTGTTATGCCTCTTGCTTTGTTCTTCTTTCTCAAGATTGCTTTGGCTATTCAGGGTCTTTTGTAGTTCCACACAAATTTTGGGATTGTTTATTCTATTTCTGTGAAAAACGCCATTGGAATTTTTATAGGAATTGCATTGAACCTGTAGGTCACTTTGAGTACTGTAGACATTTTAACAATATTAATTCATCCAATCCATGAACATAAAATACCTTTTCATGTATGTGTATTTTCTTCAATTTCTTTCATCAGTGTCTAAAAGTTTTCAGTATACAGATCATTCACCTTCTTGATTCAGTTTATTCCTAAGCATTTTATTTCTTTTTGATGCAATTGTAAATGGGATTGCTTTTTTGGGGGGGGGGATTGCTTTCTTAATTTCTCTTTCTGATAGTTCATTGTTGGTGTTTAGAAACACAACTGAGTTTTTCATGTTGATTTTGTATCCTGCAGCTTTACTGAAATGGTTTATTAGTTCTAACAGTTTTTTGGTGGAGTCTTTAGGGTTTTGTATCTATAATATCATGCCATCTGTAAATAGTGACAGCTTTACTTCTTCCTTTCTGATTCCGATGCCTTTTCTTTTTTACTTGCCTAATTGCTCTGGCTAGGACTTCTAATATTATGTTGAATAAAAGTGGGGAGAGTGAGCATCCTTGACTTGCTCCTGATCTTAGAGAAAAAGCTCTTAGCGTTTCACTCTTGAATATGTTAGCTATGGGCTTGTCATATATGGCCTTTGTTATGTTGAGGTATATTCCCTCTATACCCAGTTTGTTGAGAGCTGAAACATTTTATCTTAAATAATACATCCAGAGAAAATGGACCAGGTGAGCTCAGATTGTTTCTGTAGCAAAATCAGGATATAAGTGAGCTCAGTTTTATAAATTCGCAGGGGCCACTAATTGGGATCTTTAAAATGTCATGGTTAATTAAGTCAAGCCAAGGATCTGAAGTCATTTCTTACTCTAATAGTAGTATACACAGAAAGACAGTCATGAAGTCATAGTTTTGAACAGCGGGGTAAATTTATATGAAATTTCATACCTGTGCCCCTCCTTCTTTTTCTGGTATGTAGCTGTTTTCATTTGCAAAAGATAAATCCATGCCAAGAATTCAACTGGTCATGACCTAAAATTACTTTAATCTTAGCGTGTACCTTGGAGGTTTGAAGTCCGCTTTCCTTGGCAACTGTGTATAGCCAATCCACACAGACTTTACATGTATGAACAGGGGTCTTTCTTCAGAAGTAGCAATGAGGTTTATTAGGATATCGAGTCAGGTATAGCTTGAGAAACCTAATATAAACCTATTATTTAATACAAACTGTCAAACATAAGGTTGGCTTATTAGTTTTAGAAGCTATGCAAAAGATGGAGTAAAATACAAGTACTGTTAAGGGGCAAGAAAAATTGTTCCAGGGAATCAGAATCCATCACCAAGATAACCAAAATAAGTGTTTTGACTAAGTTTGAGGTTGAGTAGAGGATGTCATAAATCATACTTTGGGGGAAAACCCCAAATCTGAATATGAAATTATGCTGCACATGTGATAGTATTTTTCATGTGTTTGCTTTGCACATGGCCCAGGTGCCACAGGTTAGGTTCTCCATTTTACAGACAAGAAAACTGAGGCTAGTGTCAACAAACAAGCTAAGTGGCAGAGTTTGGATCAAATTTTTAAAACTCTGATTAAAAAGAACCCCAAAAAACTCAGGCTCTCTTTTACGTACCCCAGTGCTTTTCTGTATCTTCACAAAGAGGTAAATAAATCATTCTGGATGGTTTTATTTTCTAGTGGCAAAGGGTCTATCCACTCAGGAAGCGAAACATAATAGAAAGCTTTCTAAAATTATGTAATGTATTTTCTTGCCCCCTTAACATTATTATGCTAAACAATACTGAACATTTACAATGTTTTCCTGAGAATTCATCCTTCATACGGGTGATACCAGAGATGAGATGATGCTCCCAGGGTCCGATGTATGGGGGGCACTGGCCACACACCGTGATGCTCTTCCAGTTTGTCAGAGCATGATTTTTATTCCTCCCCCAGCTGCTGTTGTGCTTGCAGTCTTTTCGCCGCCTTAAATGGGAATCTCCCAGGGTCTTAGAATATAAATAATTAAACCAGTTAGAATTGTACGTAAATAGAAGTAAATAGGCCTGAAAGCCTGCACAAGGAAAAGATTAAGAGCACAGTCCCTAATTTCCATTTTCATGTTACCACAGCCCAATTAAATACTTCTTTAAGTTTTGTGTCCCAGATGGGAGAGCGCACCACTTAACTGAGTTCTAGGTAAATGAGGGACAACGAAACTTTCATTAGAAGCAAGAGATACATATACACACACACGATTTATTTTTTCACTGGTACTGACCTACCCCACTTACAAATTTCCACTGGACTAAAAAATAATCTATTTTTGAAAAAGGACTATATTTTAAATACTCATTTAGCATGTTTATATTGTTCTATTGTTAAGAGTTTTTTTTCCACAGTGGAATGTGTTTTTGGTTTTCCTACCGCAAAAGCCTTTGTTATAGATTTGCATAGACTAGTCACTAATAAATCTTGCTTTAGTAAGGAAGTAGCAGAACAGGAGCCTAACTTTGGGCGAGTTTTAATGTTCCTGAGCCCTGGTTTCTTCATGTGTAAAATGCAGGTCAGTAACAATTCAAACGAGGTCATATGGTATAGCAGGCTGCCTTAGTCCATCAGGGCTGCTGTAACAGAATACCAGAGACTGGATGGCTTATAAACAGAAATTTATTTCTCATAGCTCTGGAGGCTGGGAAGTCCAAGATCAAGGCCCCAGCAGACTGGGTGTCTGGTGAAGGCCTGCTGCCTGGTTCATAGACAGCTGTCTTCTCGCTGTGTCCTCACATGGTGAAAGGGATGAGGGAGCTCTCTGGGGTCTCTCTTATAAGGGCACTAATCTCATTTATGAGGGCTGTGATTGGGGGGTTAGGATCAACACCTTAGCATTCAGCCTACAGCCCAGGCTTAGCACGGTAATGGCACAATAAAAGATGATTATTTGAACATGAATTCAACTGAAATTCAAGTTGAACAAAACTCAAAACCATATACTTACTCTATAGCTTAAAAAAAACTGTTCACTGTCATCTCCTCTACTAGAGGGAATTAAAGCTGGCCTGTTAAGTTGCCTGACAGGACCACTAAATGTCTAAATTGGGAATTGACTATATTCTATCCAGTTTAACCCTTTCTGTTAACACGGGGAAACAGAGATCCAGGGAGTTTGAGAAACTTGCCCAGAGACAGACAACTACTTTTGGGCTGGGCCAAGTGTAAGAGCAGGGTTCCTTTCATTAACACCAACATCTTTTCATTTACGTGGGCTTTCACAATTTACCAAGCACCTCATCAGCTCCATGACCTCATTTATTATACTATATCCATGAGCTTACAGAGATGGCTTTTGGGAGATTTTTTTGCATCTGCAGACCAGTGTTGCAATAGCTTATTCTATACTGACCCTTAAATTTAAAAAATATGTATGTACACACACATGTAAATGTGTGTGTACATATATATGCACATATGGAAGACACGGTACCACATCTCCCCAGGTTAACCCCATGTGGGCCACACCCTGGCAGTCACAAAGCACTAACAGAAAATGGTCTTCGGTTTCAGAATTCCCGAGTTGCCACTGATGCTTCAATACTAAAGGACTTAGAAGTGTTTACACTTTCAAGAGGAGTAGGAATGTTTTAGGCTTCCCTTTAATGAGTCTCATTTTGAGATAGGATGGCAAGGTTGGCCAGCCACTCTTCATGCAGTTTTTGTAGTAAGTCTTTCAGAGAATGAATGGTGAAGCCAATTTATTTCTCCTCCTGGAATTTGTCTTTCTTCTTTTTCTTTGTTGTGAGGTTATATAGTAAAGGTACGGGCACACAGACATTACGAAAGATAAGGGCTTATCACGTGAGGGAGGAAATCAGACAATAAATCCAGAGAAACCTACGGAAATTAAAAATCTGAACTCAGGGGCAGGGCAGGAGGTGACACGGTCTTTTCACAGAGCCGTTACACATAATGCAACTGTCCTCAAAAGCAGGAATGGAAAAGAACTAGCCATTCAGCTGCAGAACGAAGCTGGGGTCTTGGCTTTAGAGCTTTCAATGTCTTTAGCATTAGGCTGGGCAGGAGGTGCCTTTTCCGGAGTAGGCCAGAGAAGATAAGTCCAGTTTGGTTTTTAAGGCTTGAGTCAGCTCTGTGGCCAGCAGCTCGTGGAGGGACACACCGTCGTGGGAGTACACCCAGTTCCTCCCAGTCCAGTCGTAACGCTTGGGGCCACTGCAGGACAAAACACAGTCTGAGTAAGTCCACGGGAACAGCCCTTCAGAAGAAACTCTCACCAAGAAATTGACTGCAGTGCAGATCTAGAAAGTAATACTTAACGAGCCATGTATTTGACTTCTCGTCTTAGGGTCTATTTAATATAACTGAATCACTTTGCTGTACACCTGAAACTAACAAAACATTGTAAATCAACTATACTCCAATTAAAAAAAAAAGCAGGGCTTCCCTGGTGGCGCAGTGGTTGGGGGTCTGCCTGCCGATGCAGGGGACACGGGTTCGTGCCCCGGTCCCGGAAGATCCCACATGCCACGGAGTGGCTGGGCCCGTGAGCCATGGCCACTGAGCCTGTGCATCTGGAGCCTGTGCTCCGCAACAGGAGAGGCCACAGCAGTGAGAGGCCTGCATACCGGAAAAAAAAAAAAAAAAAAAAAAGCAGCTACACAATTATCCTCTGGTACAATTCACAGAACACCTCTCAAGACCTGAAAATATTTCAACCCTATTGATGAGTCTCCATGTATCACATTCTGATCTTTTGCTTTTCCTAACTCACATATGATACCTGAAATATCACAGCAGTGTCTTTTAGATGATGGCCATTCATGTACCACTGACATGATTTGTCCCTTACCTACATTATTATTATCATTTTAGTACGTTCATAACACTGGGCAACCACTACCTCTATCTAGTTTCAAAACATTTTCATCACCCAAAGGAAATTCCATATCCATTAAGCAGTTACTCCCTATTCACTCCTCTCCCCAGCCCCTGGCAACCATCTGTATTTACTATTTTAAAAAATAGTTTTCTTAATTCAATTTTAAGTCCATGAAGGTGAGAGTTTGATGGGCTAGTTCATCCATCTCAAGCTCATCTAGTGAACACAAGCCGTACGTGCACTTCATGCTGGGAACGCTGTGTTTGTGTGGACCCAGGTGTGGCTAGCTTTCACCGTGTCTTATTATTCCAGATGGACACAGAGTGTGCCCATTAATTCCACCTCCTCTGGGCCTCGTGGAGCCGGGTGGGGGGTGGGGGGGACACGTGCTGAGGCAGGAGATAGATAGGCCTCAGGGTAAGCACCTGGAGTTCGTTCCCTGTGGACAGAAACTCCAAAATATCAATAGCAGGACAGTTGGGAGAAGAGCTGAGCCCTGCCCAGATAAGAGAGAAAAGGCCGCACATCCCTCATTCTCAAAGTCAAGGAGACCTTCCCAAAGTCAAGGAGACCTTCCCAACTACACATGCAGAGAAAGGCTCCTTGCAAGTCAAAAGGGAGGGGGTGCCACCCCATAGTAAGTGATGTCAACTACCCATAGGCCTCTTCGCTAGAATCCATCTTGGCTAAGAGATGCACACGTACACAGTGGAGGACCCTGAGATATACCAAATATGGCCTCAGAACCAGACAAACCAAGATGATCGGTTAAAGGAAACCTGGAAGAAATGCTCCATAAAAGTGATTCAAACTACCACAAGGGCGCGACTCTCTCTCTGAGCCGCAAGTGTGTCTATCCACACGTACTGTACTCTTTTTCCTCCTAATAACACTTTACTTGCTTCACTACTTTCCGTCTCTATGTGGAAATTCATTTCTACACAGCTGATGGGCCGGGGCCTTGTCATTAGCCACTGGTCCCTGGTGGTCGAGTGGCTAGGATCCAGCGCTCTCCCTGCCACTGCCTGACCTCAATCTCTGGGCGGGAACCGAAATCCTGCTTCAAGTCGCTGCAGGCCGAGGCCAGCCGAGATCGGTGCCAGCAGCTAATGGTGCTACATGATGACGCCTCGATGGACAAAGGAGCAGAGGATGCTGAGAGCCCACGGGAAGGAGGGGCCCGAGTCCACCTGCACACTCAGGGGAGCTTTTCCGAAGTCCAAGACTGGGACGGGTTTGCCAGGGACGAGGAAAGCTTAGAAGGGAAGCATCTTTGGGGGGTTAGGAAAACATCAAGGATTTCTGGATTATCAGCCAAAAGCTGGGGTTTGAACGCTTCCTTAACAATGGGGATAAACCAAAAGCACTGGACTTTTGTTTAATATGCACAAATAGCTGAACACGTAAAGGCATAATAACCTGGACCAGATCCAGAGAACGTTCCCTTGGCTCTGGACTCCGATTTGCTGCCAGGATGCCAGGCAAGCGTGAGAACCTCCAGGCCCCTCCACGCTGCCTCGGACGTCCAGCTGTCCACCCAGACCTCTCCTTGATTCCACCCTACAATCTCCTCAAGCAAGGTGATGGGGTAAGGCCACTGTTTGCTCTGACCTGAAACGCTGTCAATTAAAAAGCCTCCCAAATATCAGAAATGCAGCCCTAGGAAGGATTATTTTGGACCAACATGAAAAATGGAGTGGAAAATAATTTCTTTTTTTTTTTTTTTTGAGGAACATAGTATCCATGACAGTAAATGGCTGCTCGGCAGATTTTCTTTCCAGATTCCCATCATGAATTACAGATTTTTAAAAAACAACAAAACTTGGAATTTCTTGGAATTTCTTATTATCCAGAAGTCGATTTTTCTAAACATGCCTGCGGTAGGATCCCATTGCTGGTAGGTGTGTCCAAATGCCATAAGGACTTTTTCTGTCTCAAGATACAACACGGGGGAATTCTGTTAGCGGAGCCATCACAGCTGGTTCTGGTGCCCTGCCTGCTATTTACAAAGCCACTGATTCCCAAAGCTGATGGCTGGATTTGAGCTGATCCAGCCAGTTTCTCTCATACTGGTTCCTCTGAGATGAAGGACAAGACTGCAGCCCTTGTGCATGGCCACAGTTAGGGTCAGGGCAACTGTTTGAGGCCAAAGAGAGCAGGCTAATTGGCCCTCCCAGGGTCACCCCCTAACCCCGGCCAAACTTCAAGTAAACTACCTGGATCTAAAAGCAAGACCATCTGTGAATAAGGGCCTCACTAGAAATGACAAGTGATTCCCTGGAGTTGTTTTTCTTGAATTATAACATACTTCCTAGACGAGGCTGGGATGAAGGAGGCCTAATGCTTTATTTATCTTGAATGAAGAATCACACATTACAGTACCATAAACAGTATCATATTAGCTGCCTAAAAGTGCTGTCAACTCTGGGGCAGGAGAAGAGTTAAATACTTTTTTTTTAAATGCAAAAAGCGTTAGGCAAAAAGACTTCCATGCTGGTTATATCTGGGCCTTTCCCAATTCACAGCGCGTTCTCTTTGGAAGTGCTAATGAGTGACCAGGAAGGCTGGTCTGAGAGCTTTTTGTGGGCGTCTCTTTTACTGTCTTACAACCACTTCAGCCAGAGGGATGAGGGACCCCCTCTCCCTGCATGTTCTCAGGCCTTGAGACGCAGTACAGACTGTCTCCAATACAATCTTTTATTCCACTAGATTGAAAGCACATCAATGGAAAAGGCAGGAGGGATGAAAAGCCCTAGAAGGGCTGTTCAAAACACCTTCCCACCTCCACAGAGTACACAGCCCTATTCTGCAAATGGAATTAAACTGACCTTTAACTGAGATGCTCAAAGTGAACCAGAGGCCAAACTTTGAAGACAAAGGGCAACTTGTTCAGATGCTGTAAAAGCAAAAGTGGCTTTTTCAAAGGCACGGCAGTGATTTAGTAGAGAAAAACTGTCAAGGTGGGCTCCGAAAATTTTTCACTTTGCATCTTGTTAACGTCCCAGTATCTGCTTTGAGAGCCACATGATCACCAGACAGAAGTGACAGAACCACAGTAAGCTTTCCTACCGAGCATGAGACACGCTGTAAAACATCAGAGAAGGTTCACTTACACTGCTGCTAACACATGAGGGTGACACTTCTTATACGGTCCACAAAGTCTTGTTTCGAACAAGCTAAACAATGAGAGATTTTGACTTCTGAACGTACCTGGATGGTGAAGACAACCAGATTTGCTTGTTTGGGGTCTGCTTGTTGATCACGTACGTTCCTAGATCTCCACCCAGTTTGATTGTTAAAACACCACCCTGGTGCATCAGATGGAAAAAGCATGAAGAAAATAAAACAAGACAAAGTTATCACTGTGTCATAATTGCCTCCTATTTTGTTATATCTCAACACTTTGCATTTATACAGGTACACAACACACACCATAAAGAACTGCCTTTAATTTAGTGTTTGGAATTAGGAAGTAATGCAGAAAGAGCCCTGCTCTCAGAATCAGACTATGATTAACCACAATGACACTTACAAAATCTCACAGTGCTTTTCCTCGTTTCCTATGAGGTGGGCAAGGTGAGAATATCCCTAGTTAAGTGACTAGTCAGAGGTATTGCATCTGGCAAACGAAAGGATCCGCATCCTTATTGCTGCCTTGGTTCCTCAAATACCAGCCAGAACATACTAGAGATATTAAAAAATGGAGACACCAACTCTACCGACGTCCCAGTCAGCACAAACATCGGGCAGGCCAAGTTCATGACCGAAGAAAGGAAAAAAGGCAAGAGAGAAGGAAATAATCAAACCACCTGCTTTGCTGGTCTCAGAAGAGCAGTAGCCTGGGCTCTGCCAGCAGAAGGCTGACAGTCCACACTGGGGTTCTTATTCCCAGACCCTTCCCAAGCTCACAAGCTTCTCAGATACCCCTCTCCAGCTTTAGTTTCCTCTATAGGAGCCTTGAGTTCGTCAAAAGACTGGCTGGTCCACCTTTGCCCAATAAATGCTCATTTAAATGTGAAAACCCTCTTTCAACAAAGGAGCCCTTTCCTCCCAAGGCCCGAGGTCTCTCTAGAATGGGCAGGATATTAAAGAAACAGCTACACGGCTGAGCTGGTGAACGGGGAGCCTCGTTGCCCCCCATCCCCTGCGCAGCCCACAGACAGGCAGCCTGTCTCTGTGCCTCTCAGAGCCCCTGTCCACCAAGGGGCCCCCCAGTGGTTCTTAGAAAAAGTTTTGTGGTTGGTTTGCAAACACAAAGAGCTGTTGAAAAGGTGGAGGGAATTCCCTGGTGGTCCAGTGGTTAGGACTCCGTGCTTCCACTGCTGGTCGCCCGGGTTCGATCGCTCGCCGGTCGGGGAACTAGGATCCCACAAGCGGTATGGAAAAAAATAAACAACAAACAAACAAAACATGGTGGAGAAAGTGCCAATAATATAACTGATAGGCATGGGATGGGGAGGACACTATTGGGTTATTTTTTAAATAATTTTTTTTCTGATTAAAAAAGAAACGTAGCAAAATTAGAGGCATTGGGAATACAGGTGGTATAAATAAAATGCAAACATCAATAAAAATAGCATCTACTATTTTTCAGTACCTACTCTGTGCCAGGCACTGTGCTTTGCACTTTGTGTACAACTGCTTCCTCCGTGACCATAACCATCGGAGTTGGAATCATTACCCAATTTATAGATGAGGACAACAGAGGGACAGGGTAATAAAGAAAACTTAGTAACGGGCAGGGCTGATCTTAAATTCAGGTCTGCTCGGGTCCATAAGATGCTGCTGTTTCCATAACACGAAGTGCTCTCTCCATCCCATTAATCAGCGACATGAGCTGTTCACTCTCAGGTATTGGCTGCCAGTTTTTAAATGCAGGGCTAGGATCACAGTATACATCAGTTTGCTTTTTAAAACATTTTTTCTTGAAACCCACGTGTACTATTTTGTTAGGACTACCTTTCATTTATTTCAAAATTTCTTACAACTGTATAATTTAGTAGTTTTTAGCATTCCACAAAGTATTTTCAGAAAGTGTGCAAACATCCCCACCGTCTAATTCCAGACTATTTCCGTCACCCCCAAAAGAAACCCTGTACCTATCAGCAGTCGCTTCTTCCCCCCTCCATATATAGTTTATGGCTTATTTTTCCATATGATATGAGGCCCAGAGAATCAAGACATAATTTCTTCTAATCTGACCTATTTGTGGCCCTTAAATGCTCCAATGTGCATTGACTCTATACCTGGGAGGTGCGTGATGCAGCGGAAAAGGCAGGGGGCCAGGTCTAGGGATGTGCGTTAAGCCCCATCAGCTGTGTCGTCTCCTTGGGACAATATCTTTTCTGCCTCCTTCAGAGACAGTGCGAGGGCGAGGGGCCGATGGGTGAGCTGAGGTGCTTCTGGGAAGGTTACCCTGACGCCCCTCAGCTGGGACCATGACCCGCGCATGTCCCCACAGCTTCTGTGCTTTCCTCACTGCGTCTGAGCTGCTAGCTTGTTTGCCGGTCACCTGCCCCTTCGCTCCACTACTATAAGCACCTTGCGAGCAGATCTGTCTTTTCATCCTAGCATTTTCAGTATTTGTACAAAATATCACTGAATTTAAAAAAAAATTGTGGATGAGTGAACAGAGTGGCTGATAACCAGGCACTGTGATAACACACACATACCACATGGAGGGCAAGGTTATGCAAGGCAACACTCAACCACGCCCCCTCTTGTTCGTGGTGTGTCATTAGACGTTTTTCCCCACAGAGCCAGAAGCTGTTTCCAAAGGCAAGTGGCAAGAGAAGGGAAACTAGCTGTCTTACTGGTTCCCCAGGAGTTCTTAAAGCTTTTGCAACTGTCTTCAAGTAGACAAATAAAGAGAGTTTTTTGTCCATTAGTGTTATTCCTTAAGGGGCAATCTGAGTGTCTACTTTGAGAGAGTGGGTAGACTTTAATGCAGGGCAGTGCAGGAGAGAGAGGCAGTACTTAGCAGCTGCTGAGACCCAGGCACTGACCAGTTGGAACAGACCCTGGCCACAGCTGGTGAGGCTTGATTCCCGACAGGCAGTATCAGTGGAAGCAAAAATAGCAAGGCTCAGGCTCTGTTGTCACCAGCTCAGTTGCAGAAACAGGCACATATGGGAATGGCACGTTGAGTCAGGGGATTTCACATGTGTGCATGTGGCTTCCCACACTCCTAAAACAGATGCTGACTTCCCCTTAAGGAATAAGAATAATGAATATAAAGCACTTTTACCTACACAGTTTCAATGAATCCTAAGATACACCCGGGGAGGTAGAGGTTACTGTCACCACTCCTTTACAGCTGAAGGACCTGCCCTCACAGATAATTCACTGAAGCGCTCTCGGAAAGAAAATACAAATGCAGGATGCTAGGCCAGGCCCTCTGTCACCATATCCAATAAAGTGCTAAGTCTGAGCAGGGGTGTGTGACCTAGGACCCAGAGGTGGTCTTCAGGGGTCTGCATAGAGCTCTGGAAGCTGATATGTACTCATAGGTATGCAGGGATGTTTTTCTTGGGAGAGCAGATTCTCACAGGGTGTCCTGATCGCCAAATGGTTAAGGAACCTCTGCTCTATGGCAATAATATGCAGACAACTCAGTGAACGAAGGACATGGCGGCAAGCAAATTCTCATTTAAGTGTCTAAGAGGCCAGGGCTCTGCCTGGGAAAAAAAACGAAGGCAGTTTGGAGGTAACTCTCTAAATAGTGTGGTGCTTCTCATGGTCTTCAGTGTCAAGTGTAGCAGACTCCGTGGTTGCCTAGTGACGGGAGGGGCTTGGGCTCTGGTAGGCAGTTCCCTCTGCTATCCATTACCAGTGAGGAGTGAGGCCTGAACCCAGACACTGACATCCACCGCGACCCGCCCCACTTGATGGACAACACAGTAGCCAAGAAGCTGCTCACGTCTCCCAGTCCACAGGAGGAAACTGAAGAAACGTGGCCTGGGTGTATCTGGAGTATTCCTTTCATTTGCCTATTTGGCCAGTAGCAAGTGGATAAAACAGCAGTAAGTGCTGAGTGGCATCAACGAAAGCATGTTCTGGAAAAGGAGGTGGGCCTCATTTCATTTACACAGTGAATCGACATTCGTTAAGTCCCCGCTAAGTACTTAGCAATGTTCCAGGCATTGGGAGACCAGGAATGGGCAGTGTTCCAGCTGTCAAGCTCAGTGTAGCCTTGGGCACTGATGTGTAAAGAGACAGTTACAACACAGGGTGATCGTCCTCGGCGTGCTGGGCAAGGAGGGCAGGGTGGTGTCTGCCTGGAGCATCTAGGAGGGCTGCAGAGAGGAGGTGACATCCAACTGGACCCTGAGGGCACGGAAAGACTGCACTCCAACCAAGCTCAAGTAATGGTGTTACAGGTGTTCTACTGTCTATAATGTAATTTCAACTGATTTATATGTGAAATACATAGTTTTCTAGCATCTGAAGGACTCTAATCAGGAATTCACACCTGAGGGTAGACAGCATTTCAAAGTACTCAGAAGTCCAAACTACAGAGGGAGCTACTATATGCCATTAACCTTATACACCTACACTAGAGATTTTCCTACTTGGCAAATGATTTCCTAGAAATATTTCTCCCCTAGTGAGTAGAATGGTATGGATTGGCTAGAAAAACTCAGGTGCCTCTTCCCTTGCAAGAATGGGTTTTAGACTCTGGAAAGTGCAGCAGCTGAATCACTCTTCAGAGAGACACTCTGAAGGTAGGTAAGATCCTGACCCACCACTGAGCAGAAGCTTTTGTTGCCTGCCTTAGTGAGGTAAGCAGAATCCAGCCGCTAGAATACTGGCACCTTTGCTTCTAATGAAACATTCAGGCAAAGTGTTTGAGTCAAGCAGGGGCTTCATTAATCCTATAAGAACAGGTGGTGTGACTATTTCTGTGGCATGTTCCTAAAGGTTTGCATGTGTGGCAGAGTTTAGCCTGAGCCTTGGTTTCCCCACAGTTACAGAGCCTGGTAAGGAGGCTGGGGTAGAGGAGACCTGTAACTTCCCCAGCTCTAATCATCCCACAGATGGTCAAGTTCCAGAGGCCAGTTTGTAATGGTTCCCAAGTAGCTCTGCCTTCTGAGTCTGCCTGCATAAGCATGTCTACAGCCCTGCCGGGACATTTCTGCTGCTGACAGCGACCAACGAATCCACCTGGAAGGCATTTGATCGTATCTTGCCTCGTTACCACGAAGTCCCTTACTGTCCTTACAACTAAGCTTGACACCTGCCCATCTGATGGAGTCCTTTTCTATCCAGTGCCCCCAACAGCAATATCCAATATACCATTTCTATCACTTTAGCCTGACAGCTGGTTGTCCTAGATAATTCCATGATTTAATCCCAAATGCACTCTTCATTGACATTTTCTGGTATTAATTAATTGCTGTCAAGAGGGCTGGCCTCTGCAGGGGATGTGCCCCCACTGGCAAAAAAGGGCTGCTCCCTAAGGCCTAAGCAATAATTCTAAACCCAAAGGCAGACCCTTGCTCAAGTCTGCCACCTGGTGGCCAGTCGATACACACCAGCACTGCCCTGGCTTCTAGGATTTGGGGCTTAAGTTTCATCCAGCCCTGGGGTTCTCGCCCAGCTGCATTAGAATCCTCTGAGGAGTTACTCTAAAAACTTTTAAAACCCCAAAGCCTGGCCTGGGCCACACTCTAGACCGATTTTTATTTGATTAATAAACATCTCTAGGGATGAGACCCAGGGATGCTCAGTAGAATCTCAGGTGAGCTTTTCAAAAACATGCTTCCTAGGACTGTACCCTGACCACTGTATGAGAATTTCCAGGAGTGGGGCCCATGTCTAGTCTGAATACATCTTGGGCAATCTCTCACCCTGCTTAGGAACTAGCCTGCCTGCATGATGAGAGGCGTCTTGCTACACAAACACATGCCTGGGTCCCTCCCTGATTTATCTTCACAGGTATAGAGTGAAGCTTGAGAATCTGTATTTTTAGGCAAACGTGAGGCTCAGAGAGGCCGAGTGACTTGCCCAAGGTCACAAGCCTGGTGATGCAGGGCTGACACCAGAACCCCAGTCTTTTGGTCCCATCCATAACCGCATACTGCTGGAGAGGAATTCTTTATCTTAGTGAGCTAAAATTCTTAAGGAGGATACAGAAGAATGAAAAGAAGCAAATAGGTACCCCAAAGGAGACATCATAGTCTTCAAATGTGTAAGGTTTGTCTGCAAGGTCTTCAAAAAACTCTGCTAAGGAGTCCAGCGTCTCCTCGGCCAGTCTTTCATAGGTGGTATCGTCCAGAGGGCTGTGAGGGGAATAGAAACAACCCCGATCATGCAATCACCAAACCGCTCCGTTTTATTAACATTAATGGACACATTTATTTTTTACTTAAATTTTTTAAATTGATGGAAAATATCTAACATATACTGAGTAAAAATTGAAACAGCATCAAAGGGTTTACAGAGAAGTAAGCCTTTCTTCCCAAATAGGCAGCCCCCATCCCAGAGTCAGCTATGATGAGCGATCTTTTAAATATATAAATGAAGCACCTTGCAGTTTTCCTTTCATATGTCTTGGAAATTGTTCCATATTAGCACATACAGTTTTCATAGTATTTTATCTTATGTTATTCATTCAGTTTGTCCCCTTCAGCAGGACACTGAGGTTGCTTCCATTGTTGTTAAAATTTGTTGGGCAAACCACAAAGTGGGAGAAAATATCTTTATTCTATATATCTGAAAAAGGACATATCTAGAACATGTAAAGAACTCTTAGAAATCAACAAGAAAATCCAATAGAAAAATGGGCAAAATACTTGAACAGATTTCGTTAAAAAAAAGATATCCAAATGGCTAATGAACATATGAAAAGGGGCTCAACTTTGTTAATCTTCAGGAAAATGCAAAGTAAAAAATCACATTGAGATACTACCAGAATGGTTAAAATGAAAGAGACAGATAATATGAAGAGTTGGCCAGGAAGTGCAGTAACCAGAGCTTTCCGATACTGCTGATGGGCAAGTAAATTGGACAATCGCTTTGGAAAACTGTTGATACTTCTACTAAAATTGAATATATTCATATCCTATGACCCATCAATTCCACTCTTGGGCATTTATGTAACAGAAACGCATACCCAAATATAAATTTCCTTAGCAGTGAAAAGACCAAAACCAATTTCGATTTGAAAAAAATTCAGATGACAGAAATATAGAGTTGTATAATACAGTTTGATACTTAATATTGTAATTGCTCTAAAAAAAAAAAAAAGAAATGCATACCCAAGTTCACCAAGAGACATGCACCATGCTAGAATGTTCATAGCAGAACTATCCAACAGCCCAAACTGGAGACTGCCCAAGTATCCATAGGAAATACCATAGATAAATAAATTGTGATATATTCATAAAATGGAATACTACAGTGAAAAACAGAATTGTCTATAAATATAACAATATGGACGAAACACTTCTTTTGATGGTGATTGAAAGAAGCCACATACAGATATATTTATATTTGATGATATAATTTATATAAAGTTAAAAAACAGGCAAAACTAATCCATGCTATTGGAAATCAGAATGGTGCTACTCTGGGGCAGGGAGGGGTTAATAACTAGAAGTGAGCAGAAGGCTTGCTTTCAAGGGGCTGGTAACATTCTATTTCTCGAAGCATTTCTTGAGTTACATGGTATCTTCAGTTTTTGAAAATTTATCAAGCTGTATACTTATAACTTGGAGACACTCCTGTATAGATACTATGTTTTCATTTTTTTAAATTGCTATAAATCCATAGAGACAGAAAGTAGATTAGTGGTTGCCAGGGGCTGGGGGAGGGAGGAATGGGGAGTGATTACGAATGGTTATGGGGTCTCCTTTTGGCGTGATGAAAATGTTCTGGAATTAGACAGTGGTGAAAGTTGCACAACCTTCTGAGGACACTAAAAACCACGGAATGGTATATTTTAAAATGGTGGCGTTTATGGTGTGTAAACTATGACAAAGAAAATTGCTATAAACATCCCTGTATGAGCTTCTGTGCCCGGGTGAGGACATGTCTGTAGGTTACAGGAGGTGTCTTGGACAGCTCCATCATCCGAGAGTTTCTAAGTGGCCCCAGGAAGACACCAGTGGCTGCCAGTCAGTCAGTGCAAGACAGAGGTTTGCAGTATGGCCCCTCCCCCACCCAGCCCATCACCCACCTCAAGGGCACAATGTGGGGAAGGCTACAGGGCTGATCAGGACATGGCGAGTGGGGGGCCTGCGGTGGGGCTGTGCTGGACGTCTCCCTCTCCCTCTCCTCGGCTACAGCCGATGGAGGGGGGATCTGGAGAGAACCAGGAGAGGTTGACATGTGCCTGGAGGAGCTTGGGGAACATAAAGGCACCCATGACTCAGGCATAAAGTCCAAAGTCAAGAGCTTGACAGGTGCTACCTGTCGATGACGGGGGGCCATGGCAGAAGTGGGCTGTCCTTAGCGTGGCAGGACGAAGGTGTGCTTCCCAGAGGCCAGAAGTAGACCCTGAAGAAGGAAGCTGGACTTGGGGCTTCCTGCAAAGGTCCCACCCAACCTCAGAGGACTGCCTGGAGGGACTGGAAGACAGAGAGTCTGCCCGAGGAGGTCACAGGTCCCACCGCCCGCCTCCCCTGCAGCCATGGGGAGTGACAGACAAGGAAGAGTCTCCAACCAGGGTTTCATAGAGGGAAGTCCCCCAGAGCCAGGGCAGAGGCTGTCCCAGTGCCGCTGGACATCTCGGCCTTCGAGGTGGATGAGTGACTGCATGGTCCTGTGGTTGCAGCCTGGGGGTGTGTATGGAAGCAGAGTCCCTGCAGATACAGGCGCAGGGCGGGGGGCTGCAGCTTTTCCCCAGAACCCATTGCGTCCTCCCTCCAGGCACCCGCTAGGCTACATTTCCTGGCCTCCCCAGCTGTTAGCTGGGGCCCCCGGACTAAGTCCTTCCTGCTAAAATGTGAGTGAGGGACAGATGTCACCTCCAGACCTTCCATGCTCTTGTCCCTTTCTGTGGAGTGGAAGCTGGACAGGGTGACCTGGCCTCGACCTGCAGAGGACAGTAAGTGGCTGATAGGCGATAGGAAGGTGGAAGGAGCCTGGCTCCCTGAATCATTTCACAGAGGCCTGGCCACCCCCCACCGACAGAGAGCGGGGACACGAACCACTCCTGGTTGGAGCCATTGCAGTTTTGGGTCTACTTGTTACAGACGCTTGGCCTGCCCTAGCTACTAAGATGTCAAAGAGAATAACAACAAAACTCTGGAAACAACCTAAATGTCCAGTAATAGGGGATGGGTTAAATGAATTATGGTACGTCCATAAAACTTAATACTATTTCATTAAAAATAATGCGGTGGGTAAGTAGTGATGTGGAAAGATGCTTATGAATGCTGCTGCTTAGGGAGAAAGCAGATGGGGTGGGTTGCTATGGGATGGTTTTGGTTTTCTTTAATTTTTTTTTGTTGTTGTTGTTAAAAAAGGTAAGAGAAAAGGAAAAAAAAAGTATGTGTATGTGTGCGTATGTGTATATTGAGAGAGAGGGAGAGGGAGGAAGAGATCTCTGATGTGGAAGGTGTTTTATCTCACCCAGCGTCACCCAAAGTTCCCGTTGTCCTCAAATTCATCCAACAGACCCACTGCTTTTTGACATTCAGGATCTGGTTGAGGCAGCAGAGGCTCAGACTCTAAAAGCCAAAGTGAAGAAGAACGTTACCATTTTTTACAACATACAGTCCATTAATGCACAGTTTGAATGTCGCTACTTCTACATTCGAGAGTGACGAGGTTAAAGTTTTTCAGGGTATATCTTTCTCAGGAAATTTTTTCGCCTTCTTTTAGTGCATCAAACTGTGCTCTCCGGGGCTCTCTCTAAGCCTGTGCTGTCCAACTCAGTAGCCACAAGCCACAGGCAGCTATTTAAATGTAAATTTATTGAATAATATAAAAATTTAGAAGTCAGTTCCTCGGTCCCATTGGCCATGTTTCGGGTGTCCTGTGGCATCATGTGGCTCGTGGCACAGACAGGACACACCCACCACCACGGGAGGCGCTGCTGGCAGCACTGCTCCGGACGGGGATGGGGCAGTTAGCATGGTGGGGGGGGTGGAGGGGGGTTGGGGGGTGCGATGGGAAGTGTCAGCCAAGTTCTTAGAATGTGACTCAAGTGAGCAACAACAGATAGCAGGTGTCCAGAAGACAGGCCGTGCCTCCAGTGCTATGTGACAGATCTCACTAACACGATCTGCAGGGGACACCGTGACCCACTGATTTCTTGCAATACGTAACTGCTGAGCGTCCTGGAGCCCGGCTCTGAGGACTAGGGTCTGAGCTGATGACTGCCAGGCAGGCGGACCAGCTAGAGAGATGGTGGAGGGGACGGAGGTCTGGACGGAGGGAGAGGTGGTACTGCCGAGCGGAGACGGCAGGGGAGTGATGGAGAGGTGGGCTGCTGGACTTCATCCCAGGAAGGCACCGAGGTGCTTCCTGAGGTTGGTGGCAAGGCTCACCTTCTCCAAAGAGCATGTGGTTGCCACTAAGAGAAGGGGGCAGAGGCTGTGGTTACTCTCTTGAGCCATCAGGGCCCTGGGCAGGCTGAGAAAGGAGGAGGCTGAGAAGTGAGCAGAGGAAAGGGGGGTGCAGAACGCAGATGGCCGTTTACAAACGTTGGCTCAGAAGGGAGAAGTGAGAGAGCGGCCGTGATAAGCACAGTATCGCCACAGCACATTCTAGAGTGTTCACCATCAGCGGGGTAGCGTCCTCAGACTTTAGACAAAGGCACTCAGTTAGTCCTCATAACATTCCAATGAGGGAAGTACTATTCACAGTCATTATTCACGACAGTGATGTCCTATAAAGTTGCCACAAACGCTGGATTAGCAAGTTACTAAGGGAAATATGGAGAGGTTCCTGCAAGCCTCAGGTCACATGTTCACCAAATGATCAATGCATAACCTTGTTTTACATGTGTTCCTGTTCTAAGGTGCCTTGTTTAATATATTGTTGATTCCTTGACACTGAACTCACAGCCAACAGCGCTAGAACTCACACTTTGGACAGAGCTTATCCAACCCAAGTATTTTCTCCCTAAGGCCCATCACAGCCTTCTTGCACAGAGCAACACTAGACAGCACTTCAGCACGATGCTTGCGGGTCACTTTAAACAGTGAAATTATAAACGGAAGTCACGAAAATGTGAAAAACGCGCCACCAGATAGACAGTGAACAGGACCCTTGTTTCCAGTGTGGGAGCTGAGAAGTGGACAGAGTGGCACTTTGTCTGACCTCAGCCAGGGACATGTGAGTGGAGGTGACTCACAGTTTTTGCTGCTCTGTGCACGTCCGAGAATGACCACAGAAGTGCCCTGAGTATCGATTTTGGGGATAGAAATACATTTTAGTGAGTAGGTGAATTCACAAGTAGAGGATGCAGGAATAAGGAGGGTCGACTGTATCTGTATTTTACAGATGAGGAAACTGAGGCACGGAAGGGTAACTTGCCCAGAGTCACACACACATAAAGTGGGGGAGCTGGGATTGGAACCCACGCTGTCTGGACCCAAGGTCTGGGCCCCAAAGGAAAGAATCACATCCTGGGAATGATACAGGACTCCAGACACGGAGGGGAGGTGTTTGAGAATGCAGGGCTCACCTCAGTCAATTTCCCTTCTCTCCGGGATCCTGGCCCCTCAGATCCTAGCTGTCTCAGTCTCTCTGCTACCTTCACACAGCTGTTTTTGTCTTTTTTTTTTTTTTTTGCTGTACGCGGGCCTCTCACTGTTGTGGCCTCTCCCGTTGCGGAGCACAGGCTCCGGACGCACAGGCTCAGCGGCCATGGCTCACGGGCCCAGCCGCTCCGCGGCATATGGGATCCTCCCAGACCGGGGCACGAACCCGTATCCCCTGCATCGGCAGGCGGACTCTCAACCACCGCGCCACCAGGGAGGCCCTGTTTTTGTCTTTTAATTTTACATCTTCCATGGTCTGGTGGGAGGGCTGGTCTAAAAGCAAGGTACTCATTCACAGCCAGAGTAGAAGACTTCATTCAGCTGTGTTGATTCAACAATCACAAGAGGAACAGTTGCCAAAGACTCCCTGCCTTGTCTCTCACCTGCTTTCCCCATCTAACATTCCCTGGGTAACCGCTTAACCCTCCCAAGCTCTGCTTCCTCCTCTGAAGGTAGGGATCATGGTACCGGCCTTGCAGTCTGGTTATGAGGATCCAACAAGAGGATATAAATATCCCAAACACGGGGCCTGAGGGTTCCATCAGTTTCCATTTTGAAGCATGTCAACAGAAGTGTGAAGAGGTAGGAGGTCAGAGAGGCAAAATCCGGCCTTTGCCCAAGGGAGGCAGATGGATTTCACGCTAGGGAGCCACCCAGGGCCACCCCTCCTGTGGCCACATCACCTGGAGCCAACGGACTGACTATGTGTCTCGTGCGGGTCTGCTTACTCGAGTCTCCAGGGTTCAGTGACTCCATGAGCGCAGCACAGAGGCTCATGGGAGACATTGGAGGAAATACCAGATAGTTCTTGGGCCCACAGGCTCAAGTTCAGGCACTGGAACCACACGACTCAACTAAGGCCTGGCCTGGTGGTCGGCAGGGAGGCCAGCCTTCACCCCAGGGTCCCCTCAGTCTCCTGGGCCCTGTCAAACCACAAGCCTGAAGAGAGAATCAGCTCTCATCCGCTGCTGGGGAGGACAAACTGGTACGACCACTCTTGGCATCTAGTGAGGGGGATACCTGCCGGCCCCTCGCTCAGCAATGCCAGTCTGAGGACTTCACCCAAGAGGAGGTCCTGTCCACTCACGGGCACGCCCAGTGCAGCACCCCTGTAAGAGCAGCTCACTGGACTCAACCGGATGTGACAGGAGGAGCCTGGACAAGGTGTGACATACTCACCCAACGGCTGCTATCCAGCAGACAAAGCAAATAAATGACAACTGTGTGCATCAGTGTCGCCGAGTCTCAAACACTGATCACCAGGAGTACAGCACAGCGGAATAAATACAGCAAAATGGTTTCTTTAAATGAATGCTACATGCTTTAGGGAGACATACACAAGGAGGTGAAACTCTGAGAAGGGGATGCCTGACAGAATTCAGGATAGCAGATTCCTCTCAGGGAGGACCAGGCTGTAACAGAAAGAGCACCAGGCCTTCGTGGAACACTCAATATTGTATTTTTTTAAAAAAATATTTATTTATTTATTTGGCTGCGTCGGGTCTTAGTTGTGGCTCACGGGATCTTCGTTGCGGCATGCGGGATCTTTCATTGCAGCACTCGGGCTCTTCGTTGCAGCGCAGAGGCTTCTCTCTAGTTGCGTGCGGGCTCCAGAGCGTGCAGACTCAGTAGTTGCGGCACGCCGGCTCAGTAGTTGTGGTGCACGGGCTTAGTTGCCCCGAGGCATGTGGGATCTTAGTTCCCCGACCAGGGATTGAACCCACATCCCCTGCATTGGAAGGTGGATTCTTAACCACTGGACCACCAGGGAAGTCCCTGGAACACTCCATATTCAATTTCTTAACCTAGTGGTGGGAACATGGGAGTTTGTTATTAATCTTTAAACAATACAGATATATTTTTTAAAATATTTATTTTATTATCTATTTTTGGCTGCATTGGGTCTTCGTTGCTGCGTGCAGGCTTTCTCTAGTTGCGGCGAGCAGGGGCTACTCTTTGTTGCGGTGCGCGGGCTTCTCATTGCAGTGGCTTCTCTTGCTGTGGAGCATGGGCTCTAGCCGTGCAGGCTTCAGTAGTCGTGGCATGGGGGCTCAGTAGTTGTGGCTCACGGGCTCTAGAGCTCAAGCTCAGTAGTTGTGGCTCACGGCTCTAGAGCTCAGGCTCAATAGTTGTGGCACACGGGCTTGGTTGCTCCGCGGCATGTGGGATCTTCCCGGACCAGGGCTCGAACCTGTGCCCCCTGCATCGGCAGGTGGATTCTTAACCACTGCGCCACCAGGGAAGCCCACGGATATTTTAAATACACTTTTGTGTATAGACTCTACATATAGAGTCATGTATACTGTCTGTGGAAGACAATAACAATGAATTTAGAGTGAAGTAGGGCATAACCCACCCAGGCAAAGGCCATGGGGTCATAAGTGACGATCGTGTCCCTCTAGAAAAATTAATAGATGCCTAAATGCCTTCCGAGGTACGCAGAAGTGGTTGCAGCAGGAGCTCCTGAAGTTGTTTAAGAGCAGTGGCACCTAGGTATCACCTCCTTGGAGCTGCCTCCAGCATTAAAGGGGAAAGGTTAGAGACCCTGTCACTGTCACACTCTCTTATTATTAGGGTCGGAGGCTGCCTGCTGGAAGTAGGGTCTTCTCCAAGCCTCGGGGTGAATAAGGCAGGCAGTGGAGGGCTGTGAGCTGCAGGCTTACAAGGCATTTCTGTGGATTCTGGGTTCTGCTGACCAGCTGGAACTGAACATTGACAATCAGAAGCTAAATCTGCTCACCTCCAAAGCTGTGCACACAGTAGCCGCCAGACACACGTGGCCACTGAGCACTTGAAACATGGCTGGTGTGACCGAGGAACTGGATTTTAAACTTCACTTAATTTTAGTTTAAAAATGATACTCAATATGGTTACTGGAAATTTTAAAATATGTTTGGGGACAACTCAAGTGTGTGAATTTACTTTTTCAGTTGTGAATTTTATAAAATCTAAATATAGATCAAGTATTTCCACAGTAAACTCAGTTTAACATCTGATGGACAAGGGATGGACGTATGAAATCCATACTGGATTTGGAAGAATGAGTACAAAGAGGGAATGTGAAATATCTCAGTAATGATCTTTCAGTCTTGATTACCTGTTGACATGGTAACATTCTGGCTATAGTAGGTTACGTAAATGTATTGTTGAAATTAATTTCACCTGTTTCTTTTTACTTCCCAATGTAACTACTAGAAAACTTATTGCACAGGTGGCTCCCATTCTATTTCTGCTGTGGAAGTAGAAGCAGCCAGCAGAGAAAATAAAGCCAGAGAAAAGGGTCCCCAAATGAACTCCCCAAACGATCTTGGGTCAGAAGTCATCAGGACCCACATGGAGTCCAAGGGACTTTAGGGATCGACCTGAGGACAGTTAAGGCCTTAAAAAAACAGGATCGTGATCCCAGTTGTCACTGTCATCCACCCAACTCCACAAGTACTGAAGATGTGCAAGGGAACTGCGGAATAGACAGGTTAAACCAACCTGATTAACTATGGAAAAAGGGGCCCAATGGGTAGCCTAGGTTGTTAACCACCTAGCAACCTCCCAGTGGCCCAAATCCCAGTATGTGCCAAGTGCCCACCTCCCGGGTGCACCTCTGAATCAACAGCCCTTAACAGCCACTAGGTACCGTCCAAAAGCCCATGCCATATCTTGTCAATCTCCTAAATTAAAAACTGCCGAGGACACAGGCAGGCGTGGAATGGCACGTCAGGGCAGCTCCAGGTGAGAGCAGCACAGAAGGAGCAGAGTAATAAACGGGGGCGCTCTGCAGAAGGGGATCATGGGACCAGCATGGCCATAACTACCTAGTTTTCCTGAGAAGAGGGGGAAATCCGTGATTCCAGCTTTGAGTGTTGACAACCAATCCCAGTGTTTCTTCAAACAGGGTCAAATAACACACGTCAGCGGGAGGTGTAGGCCTAAAGTCTAAATTCCGGAGCTCCGTGAACAATTTGGGCTGGATTTCACCTGCCTCCTTCACCATCCACAATCCATCAAGCGGACCAGCCACTCAGAGTTGATCGTCGCCCGCTTTCCTGGCCTTTATCCAGGCCATTCTCTCCTCTGAGAGCCCCTCACTGCCCCCTGCCGTCTTCAGACCCTGATTAAACATCATCTCCATCCTCCGGTGTAACCTTTTCAACCCCACAGACTTTCTTTGGGCTTCCTCCTTTCAAGTCGTGGGGTAACCGGGTCAGGTGTTTCTTTGTATCCCCGCGAGGGAAGATAAGTGCAATTAAGTGCTGAAGACTTTACATATGTTAATTAAACTGCAGGCCAGCTCGGCAAAATGGGTACTCTCCCCTTCACAGAAAAAGAAGGCAGGCCTCAGAGAGGTTCTGGGATCCCCCGACGTCCCCGAGCTCTGCTGAGTCCAGGGGCCAGACTTTGGAACCCAGGTCCGATCCAAAAGCCCTGCTGCTCTAGCTACTGTGCTCCACAACTTTGACATCTTTACCTCGCTCGCTGAAAGCGTTTCGTTCATAAAAGCCCATGCTTGAAAACATCAATCTGACAGTATGGCTACTCATATTTATATACTGTCAATATTATATTGATATATACTATTTTACTGAAGTAGTTCTATGTTTACAGCATGCTAATATATAGATAATATACATATTATGTATATTATAGTACCTGGCATATATTATTAAAGTTCTCGCAAAGAGAAGTGACAAGCTTAGAGCCACCACAGGTCCCTAAGAGCCGATGCCCGCCCGCCTTCCCTGCCTTTGCCGGCGCGGTTCCCGCAGTTGCACTGCAGGCTACAATCTCTGTCTTCTCACCAGAAAGCAGAAGCCAGTGCAACTGTAACCGGGAGAAACGGAGACTGGGGAATGCACGGCGGCCGCCGCCGCCCTTCCCCCGCCTGAGCGCGGCCCCGCGGGAGCTGGAGCGAGCGGGTGCGCGTGCCCGGCGTGCGCGGCCTCGCTACGCCGGCGTGCGGCCTGGGTGGCTACCCGTGCAGATACTCACGGGCTGGCTCGGTGTGCAGGCCGCGGCGGTCCCGGTGCGCAGGCCCCGGCAGCCGTAGAGCCGGGAGTCCTTCGTTGGCCGCGGGGCCCCGGCGCGGGCCTGGGCAGAGCCCGGGGGTGCCGAGCGGGGCAAGAGGCTGGCAGCCGCTCGGCGCCCAAACGTCCACATGCTCCTCGCGATCTGCGGCCGCTCCGCCTCCTGCTCCGGGAACTCCGTGCGCCACCTGGTGGTCACGGGTTGCAGCTGCAGTCGCAAGCTTCCCTTTTCTGCAGGCTTGGAAACGAGCAGAAGTTAGACTTCAGGAAGAGCTTCCCTGCGTTGCTCTATTTATGCATTTAACAAAAATAGAGAACCTGTTTCGTGCAAAGCAGGGGGCTTACCTCTTGGGCAACATAGTGAATGCGTAACCAAGGTCCCTGACCTCGGAGACTTCAGCTTAGACCCGCTGCTGACGAATTTTATACAAAAGGCTTTGGGAGCTGTAGTTTTGCTGTGAACGGGTTGGGGTCCTGAAGCTGCTTGGCCGCCAGTATAGGTTACAGCAGTTAGGAGATTGCGGACAGGAGACTGACTGCCTGATTTAAATATGTCCCCTGCCCACTTCCTACCTGTGTGGCCAGTGGGTAAGTTAATTAACCTCTCTGTGTCTCATCTGTAAAATGGGGTATACAAGTTTCTACTTCACAGGGTTGTTATAAGGATAAAATGAGTTAATCTATGTGAAGTTTTCTTGGACAGGCCCTGGATCCTGTTAAGTCCACAATAAATACTAAGTTGTTAATACATTTTAAAATAAAATTTTACTTAGGTAGTGTAGTGCAAAGGAATATGAACTGTGAAAGTTCTTTTGTATTTTATATGTGCTTTAGAAAATGTCAAATATGTGTACTAGAGAATATCATCTTTATGGGTAAGATAGTGGGAAGAGGAGATAGAAAGTGTTAAAATTCTACCAAAGCCACCTTGGTACTTTGTGAATAGAGTAGATAAGACACACATATAAATACTTAGGACAGTGACAAGTGTTAAATGGGTGTCAGCGTTGCATGGGAGAGTATATACAACTAGGGGTGGGGGCAGTCAGGGAAGTCTTCACGGAGGAAGGGACATTTGTTCAGGGCCTTGAAAAACAGGATAAAGGAGGTGGAATCTGACTGGCTCTCTGACAGGGCATTCTTTTGGTTGGGAGACATTTTCCTGCATTCAAGTAATTCTAAACAGCAGTTTATTGAGCACCTGTTATGTAGATGTTAGGCATGAAGAAACCATTTCTTCTTGTAAAGTGTCTGGAGATACTTTTTTTTTTTATATAAATTTTATTTATTTATTTATTTATTTATGACTGTTGGGTCTTTGTTGCTGGGCATGGGCTTTCTCTAGTTGCAGTGAGTGGGGGCTACTCTTCATGGCAGTGCACGGGCTTCTCATTGCAGTGGCTTCTCTTGTTGCGGAGCACGGGCTCTCGGCACGCGGGCCTCAGCAGTTGTGGCTCGCGGGCTCCAGAGGGCAGGCTCAGTAGTTGTGGCACACGGGCTTATTTGCTCCACAGCATGTGGGATCTTCCCGGACCAGGGCTCGAACCCGTGTCCCCTGTATTGGCAGGCGGATTCTTAACCACTGAGCCACCAGGGAAGCCCTGGAGATACTTTTGCTTGTCACAACTAGGCCGGGGTAGGGTGTGTGTGCGCTATTGGCATCTAGTAGGTAGAGCCCAGGGATGCTGTTAGACATCCTGCCATGAACAGGAAGGACACCCACAACACAGAATTATCTAGTCCAAAACGTCAATGGTGCCAAGTCTGAGAAGCACTCACTAAAGCCACACTGGTAGAATCCACTGGAGGCAAAGAGAAGTGTGTTGGTTGTTGGCCTCTGCCCCAGACCCGTGGCACTAACAGTGAGGCCCTTCCTCACACACTCAGAACATCATTACTTAGAGAGTTGAATTACTATTAACCAGCATGCTTAGCGTGTTCTGGCATAGAAAGTGCCCCGGTACCTGCTCCAACTGCCTGCAAAGTTGGTATCACTGCCCTGTCTTTTCAGCCAAGGAAACAGGCTTGGAATAGCAGAGCAGAGAATATTAAGGTCTCCCAAAAATCTGTTCTTCTCCAGATTCTGGGAGGTGATCAAAGGCAATTGGGCACACCTGGTAAGAGGCTGGCCCCCCCCCAACCCCACCCATGGATGTGCATAGATGTGGAGGGACCCTGTAGGTACCAGTGCCTTTCCCCTGCTCTCTAGGTTGCCTCCCCCTAAAGGCAGGTGCTAGGGGGTGGTGTATGGCAACCCCAATGCCTGTCTGGTTGAGGGCGGGGGAGAATTTCCCTGGAACTCACATTGTCGGCCCTTAGGGTACTTTTTTTTTTTTTTAACCACTTTATTGGAGTATAATAGCTTTACAATGGTGTGTTAGTTTCTGCTTTATAACAAAGTGAATCAGTTATACATATACATATGTTCCCATATCTCTTCCCTCTTGCATCTCCCTCCCTATCCCACCCTCCCTATCCCACCCCTCTAGGTGGTCACAAAGCACCGAGCTGATCTCCCTGTGCTATGCGGCTGCTTCCCACTAGCTATCTATTTTACGTTTGGTAGTGTATATATGTCCATGCCACTCTCTCGCTTTGTCACAGCTTACCTTAGGGTACTTTGATGAGATGTATTCTAGGACAGTGATTTGCAAAATGTGCGGAGCAGCAGCTTCGGCAGCACCTGAGAACTTGTTAGAAAGGCAAATTCTCAAGTCCTATTCAGACCTACGGGTCAGAAACTCTACGAGTAGGGCCCAGCAATCTGTGATTTAATAAGCCCTCCAGGGAAATCTGAAGTACCTTGAGGTTTGAGAACCACTGCAGTAGGGTACATCTTGGGCAAAATTGTGAATTAAGCTGGTGTCACGAGGTTATCTTTCTAAATCTAAAATGTTAATCTAACCATAGCGCTACTGTTAGTTCCCTTTCACCACCATCAGGATAAGTGCTCTTTCCACTAGCTTTTGTGTACCCTACCCTCCGGGTAATCTGAGTATACCAATTAGGGTTAGATTTTGCTGAGTATATCAGAGAACAAGAAAATAATGTTTTAAACAATTTAGAAGTTTATTTCTCTTTCACATCCAAAGATGTTGAGAAACTGGCATCCAGTTTTCTTGGGCAGCTCAACAAAGTTATTAGGAGTCCTTCCAGCTCTCCAATCTATTATCTGGGGTGTGGCCCTTGTCCTCACAGTCCAGAATAGTTGCCAGTATATCAGCCATCACACGTGTATTCTAGGCAGCAGGGTGGAGGGAAAGGCATCCTCTCCCTTCAAAAGACACATTCTGGAATTTTCACCTAATACTTTCACTTGCATCTCATAGGCTAGAAATTAATCATGTGACCTTACTTAGCTGCAAGGGAGGCCAGGAAATGGAGTCATTTAGCTGAGCAGCCAATGTGTCCCAACTAAAATTTGGAAATCCTGTTATTAAAGAAAAGGGGAGAATGGGGGAGGGATGGACTGGGAGTTTGGGGTTATCAGATGCAAACTATTACATATAGAATGGATGGACAACAAGGTCCTACTGTATAGCACAGGGAACTATATTCAATATCCTGGGATAAACCATAATGGAAAAGAATATAAAAAAGAATGTGTATATGTGTATAACTGAGTCACTTTGCTGTACAGCAGAAATTAACACAGCATTGTAAATCATCTATACTTCAATAAAAAAATAAAATTTAAAAAAAGGGGATGGGACTTCCCTGATGGTCCAGTGGTTAAGACTCTGCGCTCCCAATGCAGGGAGCGTGGGTTTGATTCCTGGTCAGGGAACTACCAAAAAAATTCGGGGGTGGGGTGAATGGATATGAGGAGGCAGCTGGACATCTTTGCCTTCGCACACGACTCACAATTCCCAGAACCAGCGATGCTTTCTTTCCCTTCTGGGTCATCCCTCATGTTGTTCCTTAGTTTTCCATCTCTTTGCCTGGTGTGGAAGATTGGATTTCTCAAAGAGCACCACACAAATATTTATTTCATCTCACATGGACTCCAAAGTCTTTGACACTCCTCAGAGGTGATGCTGTGTGACTTCCAAGATTAGGTCATAAAAAGGATATAGGTTTCTCCGAACTCCATCGTTTGGGAATTCTTGCTCAGGGGACCAGCCATCATATTTTGAGGAAATCCAAACTAGCCCAAGTAGAGACCACATAGAGAGGAACTGAGGCCCCCAGTCAACAGCCAGCATCAACCACTAGACAAGTGAGTGAATCAGCCTTCAGGTGATGCCAGCCCCAGCCTTAGAGCCTTCCAGCCGAGGCCCCAGACACCATGGAACAGAAACAAGGTATCCTCACTGTGCCTTGTCTGAATTCCAGACCCACAGCATCTGTGAGCATAAAAGATACGGGCATGGGTTTAAGCCAGTATGTTTCAGGGTAATTTGTTCAACAGTCATGATAACTAGAACATGTGGTTATCTCCTTCTCTTCCTCTAGGATTCAACTTAGATGTCAGATGTGACCCTTTCCACAGTCTTTTCTGAAACCAACCTCTCTGTTCTCACAAGCGTGTCTTAGGCACCCTCCTCTGTGTTTCCACAGGCTGTGATGTCATTGTGACTTTCCTTATTTAGCTAGTGTTTCCTTATTTAGCTAAATAAGACACTCTATTGGTGAGTGAATGAATGAAAGAAAAAATGAATGATGTTCTTCTTTGTTGGTCTCTTATTCCTCTAGGAATGCCTTTATTATCTTGGGTCTCACTGCCAAGGAATAGTATGGAACTAACTGATACTGGCCAGTAGAGATTTACAGAGTAATGTCATCCTCGAGATGTTTATTTGTATTTTACTTGGAGTCTCAAAACTTTTAAGACCCAGTGAATGGATTTTTAAAATCTTACCCCCGAAAATAAATAAGTAAGTAAGTAAATAAATAAATAGTCTTACCTCGAATCTGAAAGTTCTCCAGTCTATACCGTCTCAATAAATATTATCTTCAGACACTGAATGGTTCTTGGCAGTAACCTGGGTTGTCACCCCCCACCTCCACCTTCCTTTCCCTCACTCCCCACACTCAACCCCTCAATGAGTTCTGTCAATTCTACCTCCAAAATGTATACCAAATCTGCCTAGTTTCTTTTTTTTTTTTTTTTTTTGGTCCCTGTTTAGAACCATTCTCTTGCTTGGATAACTGCAATGGCTTCATACCTGGTCTTTCACCTCCCACCCCAGCCAGCTGTTTCTTCACACGGAAGGCAGTGTAAGAATGCCTTTCTTACGGCATTCCTTTTTTTCCCAAAGCAACGATTTAGTGCTTTGCACAAATGATTTATGTTTTATAAAAAGTTAGGAGATTTGAAAAAACGTACTCAAAGAGAGCAAGAAATCACCCCTTGGAATATGTTTTCTACGGTAAATGTGTAGTGAACATTCTTCCACACAATGCAGTAGGTGTATATATTTGGTCGGTTGAACAAGGATGCAAGGCAAAACCAATCTCATTCTTTTTAATTTTTAAATATTTTTTTACTTATTTATTGGCTGCGTTGGGTCTTCGTTGCTGTGCACAGGCTTTCCCTAGTTGCAGTGAGCGGGGGGTTACTCTTCGTTGTGGTGCGCGGGCTTCTCATTGTGGTGGCTTCTCTTGTTGTGGAGCGCAGGCTCTGGGCGCACAGGCTTCAGTAGTTGCAGCATGCAGGCTCAGTAGTTGCAGCATGCAGGCCCTAGAGCACATGGGCTTCAGTAGTTGCAGCGCATGGGCTCAGTAGTTGTGGCACGTGAGCTCTAGAGCACAGGCTCCGTCGTTGTGGTGCACGGGCTTAGACGCTGCATGGCATGTGGGATCTTCCTGGACCAGGGATCGAACCCATGTCCCCTGCATTGGCAGGCAGAGTCTTAACCACTGTGCCACCAGGGAAGTCCCTCATTCTTTTTTAAATGCATGAGTCTACCCAACGAGAATACAAGTTACATGAGAGGAAGCAGCTTGTCTGTTTTTGTTCCCTGATATGTCCCCAGAGCCAGATAAGGGCCTGGCATATAGAAGGTCCTCAATATTCAATATTTGTTGAATAAATAAATTATTACTATGCAAATACTATCCATGGCACAACCAATATTTATATTTGATACATTTCCTTTCATGGACAGTTAGGTGTTTTTCATGGAGTTTTAATTGCCTTACCCCCACTTGTGTTGTCTGCCTTGACTGTATTCTTACATTCCTCAGCTTCCCCAGGACTGTGTGAAATCCCTGGAATGTCCTGTCCTGCAGAAACCCCTCTCTTGGGAGGCTCCTCCCTCCTGCTCCAACCTGGGATAATATTCTTTAGGCTCAGGGCACAATTCCATCCTGGAACTCCCCATCTGAATTCCATGCCTTCCCTTTCCTGGAGTTACTTCCTTGTTTGGATGGAGAACAAGCTCCAGAAACATTCTAAGAAAGTGTTTGGAGAAGGACAGCTTCTCTACGTTTTCCTGGGGAAAGAGATCTGACCTCTGCTCACCCCTGGAGCTCATCCTGGACCCCCTCCTCACCATTCCCTCTGCTTCCCTTTCTAGTGCTTCCACTTGCCATGCCCTTCTGTCCCTCAGGCCTTTGCACTTGCTCGTCTTGCTGGATGCTCTTTCTCCAGCTCATCCCAGGGGGACCCTTCTCATCTTTCAGGCCTCAGTCTGCATGTTCCCTCCTTAAGGGGCCCTGCTCTGAACAATGTACCTAACGGAGACCTCTCCCTCTACTCCTGTCTCTCGGTCACCTCCCTCCATTGATTTCCTTTGTAGCACGTATCCTAACGGACACGTATATTGTGTGTGTCTTGCTTGCTCACTGGACGTCTCCCACACTAGAATATCAGCTCCGTGTCTGTCCTGTTCACTGTCGTATCCTCCTGCTGGATGTGGTGCCAGGTAAACAGCAGGTGCTCAGTGACTATTTGCCCAATGAATGAATGGATGAACAGTGCTGCTCTGTGACCTGCTGGCTAAGCTTTATCTGTAGAATGAGGCTGATAGTGGTATCCACCACATAGTGTAGGAAGAATTTAAATGAAATAAGGAATACATTTTAAAAAAATGATTATCTGCATATAGTTAGACCTTGACAGTTATTATTCTATTTTATTTTTCTGGCCCTGAATTCTAGGCCCAACTCTGACCCTGCTAGGGCAAACCTGAGCTAATCACAGAACTTCTGGGCTGTCAGAATTTATTCAGTCAGGTATTTATTGAGTGCCTGCACTCTGTTCTAGTGCTGGAGATACGGTGATAAACAAAATAAACAAAAATTCTTGCTGTCATGGAACTTACATTCCAAGATGTCTGATGGCCTAGATACTTTCTCTGATATTCTGGGTCACTTAGGAATTGGAATCATCTGACTGAGTTTTGACTGGAGGAGGGGATGAGGACTGGCCTTGTCTGATGATGTGGCAGGTCTCCTCTGTGCCTGTTTGAAAGTGCGTTTGCTTGACATGGTGCAACGTCTAATGAGCTGAGAGCACATCAGAATTCAAGGAGTCGGCTGACTGCCAGCAAAGCCTTCTGCCCAGAGGGTCTTGAGATGGGTTGGGGGGAAGAGAGCAGCCCAGGTGGTGAAAACAGCCAAGGGGCCCCACCTGCCTTGGGATAACATTTCTTCTGATTTCCCACAGCAAACCTTTCTGATCCTTCTTGCTGGAAAAGAAAAAAAGATTTCTTATAGAAATGCACTCTTCTTGGGCCAAAGGAAAGTGCTGTGTTCATAGGTGTGTGTGTGTGGTAGGTGCTAATATGGTCCTCTCTGACTTGCCCCTAATTTTCAGATGAAGAAATGGAGGCCCAGAGAATTTAAGTGATATGCCCATGATTGAAATGGGACTAGAACCCAGGCCTCTGGATTTCTGGCTCAGTGCTCCGACCCTACAATCCTAGACAACAGTAGTTTCCTAGTTACCATATACAGGCAGACCTCATTTTATTGCACTTCGCTTTATTGTACAATACTTCACAAATATTGCATTTTTTACAAAGAGAAGGTTTGTGGCAGCCCTGTGTCGAGCAAGTTTCCCGGAGCCATTTTTCCAACAGCATTTGCTCACTTTGTGTCCCTGTGTCACATTTTGGTAATTCTTGAAATATTTCAAACTTTTATTATTCTTATTATATTTGTTATGTTGACTGTGATCAGCAATCTTTTGCGTTACTACCACAAGAAGATTACAACTCGATGAGGGCTCAGATGATAGCATTTTTTAGCAGTAAAGTATTTTTAATTAAGGTATGTACATTGGTTTTTTTTAACATGTAATGCAATTACACACTTAATAGACTATAGTATAGTGCAAACACAACTTTTATATGCACTGGGAAACCAAAAAAATTGTGTGACTCTCTTTATTAGGATATTCACTTTATTGAGGTGGTCTGGAACCGAACCTGTAATATCCCAAGGTGTGCCTGTATCAGTCCCAGGGAAGGGCTCTGATTGGTTCTGCTGGGGTCGTGTACCTACCCCTTGGAGCAATCACTGTTGCTAAGGGGATGGGGTGACATGACTGGTCAGGCCAGGGGGTGTGGGCATATTGCCAGATGAAGGCAGATGGGAAAGCTTTCCAGGGTGCCAAAAATGGGTGCTCTCCCAGTCCACCACAGATGATAAAAACGTTCGTCTCCAAATCTCACTCATTCTTGCTTGGCTTTCAGCTTCAGCTCAATGCCCTGACTCAGAGCCTAACACTTAACTTCCTGCCAGGAGGTGACTTCAGCTCTGGGGAGAAGCAAGCCCATTGTGTTTGCTTGGATCGATTGATAAGAGAAATTACCAAGGATGTTCTTTTCTGACATTTGCCAGGGGCAAATTTTTCTATAAGGAGGAATGAGAACTAGCAGTTATGTCCCAGGAGACTGATTATGGGGCCAGAATCTGAATCCCAGCTCTGGAATGCAATTTGATACATGACCTTGCATTTAATGTAGATTAAGTTCATAAGCTATTCAACAAATTAATCGATCAATAATTCTAAAATGTTTTTGATAATAAACAGAAACGTGAATTATTTAAATAATATGCTAAATATGGAAACTTTCAGTGGACAGAAAAAAAGGAGGTTTGGATTTATTTACTGAGAAAGAGTCCCTGCAGGATCCCTAGGGGACATGTGTCATAGTGTTTGATCCTTGATCTGACAGATTAGGAAAGCTTCAGGCAAAGGACTCTCACTGTACAAAAAACTCTTAATGGAGTCTTGTTGAGAGGACCTGAAGAGAGAAGCATATGATGTATCTGAAATATCACTTTGGGAGAGTCAGTCTTGTTGAATTTGTGTTAATGTAACAGTAGCCCTCAAACTGGCATGGCAGAAACATGTAGACTTTGTGGACTTAGATATATTTGCAAAGAATAATTTTTTAAAAAGTTAAAAACATAATTCTCATACAAATATATACTGAGCATGTGTCAAAGATTAAGTAGAGAGGCGTTATGGACTAAATTGCGTTCCCCCCAAATTCATATGATGAAATCCTAACCTCCAGTCCTTTAGAATGTAACTATATTTGGAGATAAAACTTTTTTTTTTTTTTAATTGGCGGTACGGGGGCCTCTCAATGCTGTGGCCTCTCCCGCTGTGGAGCACAGGCTCAGGATGCGCAGGCTCAGCGGCCACAGCTCATGGACCCAGCCGCTCCACGGTACGCGGGATCCTCCCGGACTGGGGCACGAACCCGTGTCCCCTGCATCGACAGGCGGACCCCCAACCACCGCGCCACCAGGGAAGCCCTGGAGATAGAACTTTTAAAGAGATAATTAAGGTTAAATGGGGTCACAAAGGTGGGGCCCTAATCCAATATAACTGTTGTCTTTATAAGAAGAGGAAGGAACACCTGGGTTGCACAGGAACAGAGAAAGACCATGTGAGGCAGCAAGAAGGCAGCCGTCTACCAGCCAGGGAGGGGGTGCCTCAGAGGAAGCCACCCATCTGGCACCTTGATCATGGACTTCTAGGCTCCAGAACTGTGAGAAAATAAATTTCTGTCATTCAAGCCACCCAGTCTGTGGTATTCTGTTATGGAAGCCCCAAAGAAGTACAAGAGAGAATCAGCAGGAAGGCAAAGGTGGTTTCAAAGAGGAAGGAAGAGACTGAGCTATATGGACAGTGATAATGAGAGTGCTGGAGTGAGATTGCTAAGTTAGATCCATGACTGGTGAGTGTCCTTCAGGTCTGTAAAACTAGAACCTTCAGGGTACCTTCCTAGACAAGAATCGTTTGCATCTTTTTTTTTTTTAAATATTTATTTATTTGGCTGTGCCAGGTCTTAGATTAGTGGCGTCACGTAGGACCTTTGTTGTGGCATCCGGGATCTTTTTTCTTTACTTGCGGCATGCGAACTCTTAGTTGTGGCATGTGGGATCTAGTTCCCTGACCAGGGATCGAACCCGGGCCCCCTGCATTGGGAGCGCGGAGTCTTAGCCACTGGACCACCAGGGAAGTCCCAAGAACCGTTTGCATCTTATCAGTCTTCTACAAGTTGACATTCGTTGAGATCTAATAAATTCCAAGTAACAAGTCAGACTTTGTCACATTGTCCTAGAGCAGAGTTTGTCATCAGTGGAACTATTGCCATTTTGGACTGGACGATTCTATGTTTTGTGGGCCATCCTGTGCCTTATGAGATGTTTAGCAGCATCCCTGACCTCTACCTGGTAGATGGTGGTAGTATGTGCTCCCCCATCCACTTGTGACAATCAAAATGCTTCTAGACAAAATGCTTCTTGCCAAATGTTCCCTGGTGGTAGGTGGGCAAAACTGTCCCTAGTTGAGAACCACTGTCCTAGTATAACTTTGAATCAAAGGCCCAAAGCCATCTTGACTTCCAAGTTTTAGATAAATGTCATTAACAGTATTCATATTTCTGCCCCTCCCTATTGGTATGACTTTGGTCTGTTTTTTAACCTCTCTGAGTTTCTGTTTCTTTAGCTGTAAAACCAAGCAACACACCTTTACCTCAGAGTTTTGTGTGATTAAGTGAAACTGTATGTGCAAAACAAAGACATCATCTAACCCTTGTCATGCACTAGGCCCATGATTGGCCATGTCCACACACCTGTGGCCCCAGAGGGCCGAGAGCTCCCCTGGGACCACTTTAGCTGGTGGAGCACAGATATCCAGTCCCCACTTCAGGAGATGGCAGGCCCGTTCGGATCACTGAGAAGCCAGGGCCCGGCAGCTGATCTGGGCACCTCTCCTCACCGCTGCAGGCGGGGCAGAGGAGTGTGGGTCGTCTTGACAAGACTTAGGTGAGGAACGGGGAGTGGCTGGCTACCCACCCTTCTTTACCCTTGGCCATCATCGTGTTGCCCTCTCTCCTCCCCCTAACCTGATGCTGTTGTCAACCCCTCCATTGCTTTCTGCGAGGACTCTGGCCCTGCCTGTTCCTCTCTCTCCTCTGGCTTAGGCAATCAAGGGTACCACAGAAGGGGGCAGGAATTCCATATGGAAGTGTAACTGGCATCTTCGTTGCTACCCTTGCACTTCTGGTTTTCAGAGGTGAGCTTGTTGATCAACTGAATTGAATTTATGTGTGTGTGTGTTTTGTTTTGTTTTAATTTTTATTGGAGTGTAGTTGATTCACAATGTTGTGTTAGTTTCAGATGTACAGCAAAGTGAATCAGTTATACATATCCACACATCCACTCTTTTTTAGATTCTTTTCCCATTTAGACCATTACAGAGTATTGAAAAGAGTTCCCTATACTTATAGAGTAGGTCCTTATTAGTTATCTATTTTATATATAGTAGTGTGTATGCGTCAGTCCCAATCTTCCAATTTATCCCTCCCCACCATATGTGTGTACTGTTAGCATATTTTTATACTTTGGTATGATTTGAGGGGAAAGGGGCTTTTGTGGTCCCAGGCCCCCTCCCTGAAGGAGGAGACAAGGGATTACTTAGGAAGCCACTCTCAGACTAGCCCAGCTCCCTCCATGGGACACCCCCGGGACTCCATTGTCCAGCAAAGGGGCCCGTGTGCATGGGGCCCTGGGACTGGGGAAGTGGTTATGTTAGGGTTTCTGTTTTCTTTTTCTTTTCTTTTTTTTAAGCTGCTAAATGTGTGGTAATTTTTTTTTTTTTTTTTTTTTTGCAGGGGGTAGTTCAGAACTGGTTCATCCTGAGGTGATAGAACCCTCTCCCATCTGTGGGGACAACTGCTCCCCATTCCCTGAGTATAGAACACTGACAGGTGCAGCCTGGGCTTAAGGCTCTCCCTGGAGTGAAATGACGCTACCTCCAGGGAAAAGGAGAACTGAGTCAGAGCATCTGGTGAGCGCCTTCTCTCCAGGCTCTTCAGCTCCGCTTCTCATTCCCGCAGTAACCTCGCTACCTGAGTGGAAGCCATACAAACTAATATACACAAGCTATTAATTATAGGAATCACTCTGAATTATCATATTAGTGAACCAACCTGTGTGAATCATGACTGGTCAGTAAGGTCATATGCTGCACCGAGCTGTAGGTAGGCCCTGGGAGACGGGGAGTGCTCAGGTCAAGGGCAAGGCAACTGGTCCTAGATCCACGGCACCATTTGCTGACCCTGGGCAAGAAGACCCTTAATCTCCCTGGATTTCAACTGCCTCACAAATAAAATAGTGAGAATCACGTACTAGAATTTTTTTAAGAAGTGGGGGTAGGACCTATGAGCAGTGATGTTCTGGGTGGGAACTCAGGCTCATTTCTTGTAGAAATGGTGCAGCTGGGTGGCCCACGATTCACCGTTTAACAAATTTAATGAAGCCCCACTGTGTGCTGGCGCTGTTCTAGGGACTGATGATACAACAGTGAGCAAAACAGGCAAAAATCTCTTCCGTCTTTTATTCTATTGTGGAGAGACTGACAATAAACCAAATAAGTTAAATAATGTGTCAGTTGGTGATAGGTGGTATGGAGAAAAGTAAAGCAAGGAAGAGGGAGAGGAAGTGTAGTGGCCAGCCCCAGATGGCCCTCCCAGGATCCCCCCTGGTATTCACACACTTGGGTGGTTCCTTCCACATTGTACCACATTGTACCAGGGTTAGTCTGTGTGAGCAATAGAATGTGGCAGAAGTGATGGAATGTCGTGTCTGAGATTAGGTCTTAGAAGACTGTGACTTGCTTCTTGGGCTCATCCTCTGATCACTCACTGTAGGGGAAACTGGTGGCCCTACTGTGAGGACAGTCAGGCAGCATACGAAGAGGCCTGGCGAGGAGCTGAGGTACCCAGTCAAAAGCCAGTGAGGAAAGGGGTTTGCCAACAGACTACAACTTCACATGAGACCCTGGACCAGAGCTCGGAGGAAGCCTTTTCCTCAGTGCTCTAGAGCTGAGAATGTACTCTGAATGTACTTTCTGCATGGCTACCATCACTAGGCCCTGTGCTAAGTAGCTTATGTCTACTATCTCACCTAATTCTCCTAACAGCCATACTGAGTGTACTATTATTATCTCCATTTTACAGACCAAGGCTCAGAGGCTAATTCATATGCCCAAATCCTCCAGCTACGAAGTGTCTGAGCTGGGACTCACACTTGGGTCCTTTTTTTTTTTTTTTTTTTTGCAGTACGCGGGCCTCTCACTGCCGCGGCCTCTCCCGGGGCACGAACCCGTGTCCCCTGCATCGGCAGGAGGAGTCTCAATCACTGCGCCACCAGGGAAGCCTCACACTTGGTCTTTAAGCTCTCATGATATTCCACCTCTCCTTTGCTCTTTTCAGACCAGGCTTGTGATGTAACACTAATGCCCTTTTCCCTTCCTTGTTTTATCTCTTGTCCTCCAAATCATTCCTAAATATTGACATTTATTGAGCCCTCTGGCCCCCGGGCCACAGTCGTCCCTCTCTTTCACCTCTGGAGTGTCAAAGGGTGGCTCCAGTATTCACGAAGTTGATGGTCTATCCCACCCCAGGTTCCTAGTTCCTGGAATCTTGTAAGAACATTTAACTGGAGATCTACCCTCTTGACAAAGTTTAAGTGCACGATAAGTGAGCTTTTAGAAGCGCTGATACCAAATATATATATATATATATATTTTGGCCGTGCTGTGTGGCATGTGGGATCTTATTTCCCTGACCAGAGATTGAACCCATGCCCGAACCCATGCCCCCTGCATTGGGAGCGCAGAGTCTTAACCACTGGACCACCAGGGAAGTCCCATGATACAGTATTGTTAACTATAGGCACAGCAGGTCTCTAGAACTTATCTTGCGTCAGGGACGCTTACACCTGTTAAATAGCAGCTCCCCATTCTCCCCTCACATGTCAGCTTTGGCTCCAGCCCTCTTTGTCCCCTATGAAGGATATAAACTTCCTGCATTTCCTTAATTCTGGAACTTGCTCTCTGGTGCCATTGCATGCTCCTCCTTTCTTTCTTTCTTTCTTTCTTTATTTATTTTAATTTTTTTGCAGTACACGGGCCTCTCACTGCTGTGGCTTCTCCCGTTGCGGAGCACAGGCTCCGGACGCGCAGGCTCAGCAGCCATGGCTCACGGGCCCAGCCGCTCCGTGGCATGTGGGATCTTCCCGGACCGGGGCACGAACCCGTGTCCCCTGCATGGGCAGGCGGACTCTCAACCACTGCGCCACCAGGGAAGCCCCGCTCCTCCTTTCTTACTGCTTTTATGTAGCTTCCTTTTGTATCAGAGAGGTATCTAATTATTAAGATAATGAGAGGTGCGATCTCTCACTTCTCAGGTTTCTGCTCCACAGGCTATGAGGCACGTTGGTGCTCCTGCTGGGAAAACAGAGAGATTTCAATCTAGGGCACACACCCAAATGCTGTAGGGGCCAGGCAGTTACTGGAAATGAGCAGCAGGCCCTGTGGAACACATGGCCCTCTTGGAGTGCCTTTCTATTTCCTGTTCTGCTGGAGACACGGGGATAAGCACTATTTCACCTCTCTTAACATTGATGTGAAAACCCCACAGCACAAGCAGGATGATAAGCAGCAACTGTCATGGGCTGTGTGCTGTGGTGATAGTGGGGTGGGCTGGGGAGGACTGTGGAACGCAGAGAAAATGTTTATATAAGGTGTGGCTGCAACTCAGGACGGCTGAATAGCATCCCATGGGAATGCAGGCCTACTGTGTACAGATATTCCTACAGAAGACCGCCATCTTGGGTGATTTGGGTATATAAAATTGACTAAATTTTTTTTTTTTTTTTTGCTGTACGCAGGCCTCTCACTGTTGCGGCCTCTCCCGTTGCGGAGCACAGGCTCCGGACGCACAGGCTCAGTGGCCATAGCTCACGGGCCTAGCTGCTCCGCGGCATGTGGGATCTTCCTGGACCGGGGCACGAACCCGCGTCCCTTGCATTGGCAGGTGGACTCTCAACCACTGCGCCACCAGGGAAGCCCCTTTTTTTTCTTTTTTTAATTGAAGTGTAGTTGATTTAGAATATTGTGTTAGTTTCAGATGTACAGCAAAGTGATTCAATTATATATATATTTTTTTTTCAGATTATTTTCCATTATAGGTTATTATAAGATATTGAATATAGTTCCCTGTGTTATACAGTAAATCCTTGTTGTTTATGTATAGTAGCGTGTATCTGTTAATCCCATACTCCTAATTTATCCCCCCACTCTTTCCCCTTTGGTAACCATAAGTTTGTTTTCTATGAAAATTGACTAATTTTTAATTTTTGAAAAATAATTTTAAAATACTGTATAGGTCAGTATAATGCAAGTCAAACAAAACATTTATGGGCTCATTCGGGGTTCTAAACCTTGGCTGCAGGTTAGGGCCACCTGGTGAGCTTTTAGAAGCGCTGATACCAAATCACACCCCCAGCCAATTCAGTCAGAATCTGAGAGGCAGGATGAGTCATCAGTATTTTTCAAAATGTCCCAGGTGATTCCAAAGTGCAGTTAAGGTTCAGAACTACTGGGCTTGATGACCATCAGTTTGTGACCTCACTTCTAAGGGCATGTTTTGGCAGGAGGCTGTTATGAGTACTCTGTGCCACCTGGGTCTTTTCTAGTGTTCATTGGCAGGGATGCTAGATCACCAGATGTCAGGTGCCCTGGATGGGACCTCCAAAGGAAAACATTAAATGCTCTCCTGTTCTATTTCTCTTGAGGGCCCCAACTCTTTGTCATGAAATGTGGGTTTTTATGGTGATGGCAGAAGAGGTCCCTGAGAAACTCATATGTTGTTTGACCTTAAATGGGTGCAAAGCCTCTTTTCATGGTCCACACTATCTGATTTAACATCTTGTCCTGTGTACAATTTCTTATTCAGTCACCTGGGTATACTGTCTATATGTTATACGATAATGACTAGATGTCATGCACGTGCAGTCACATCGCAACCATGTGACAATGCCCAGTGGGTAGGTATGCACAAAAAATCATCTTCAAGGTCTCAGGACTGAGTATGGCGGGCCTCACCAGAGATCATGGTATTATGGTGGTATTAACTATGGTGGGCAAATGGCAGCTCTGATAGTCCTTCCCCCCTCCTCAGGTGGAGGTATTTCCCACAATCCCATCCTTGACTCTGCTGTCTTGTCTCTCTTGGATCACTTACTTTGGCTTGCACACTCATACCTCTTAAATCTCTGCCGAGAATTCTTATTGTCTGCTGAGTTCCAAGCCCATATTTCCAACAGTCTATTAGACATTTCCACCTGAATGTCTTATAGGAACCATGGACTCAATGGTTAAATAATAAATCCTGAATTTATTATTATTTTCAATAAATTTGTTACTCTCTCTCCATTTGCTTTGTTTTTTGCTTTTTTTTTTTTTTTTTTTAAGGAATTTACTGAAAGGACACACAAATGAAGAACTGATAAACCAGAAGTAAGGAGGATAGGAGCCCAGGAAACTTGTTGATTCACAGCCTCAGATACACATGGGTAGCCTTTTAAGACACTATCTTTGGACGACTCATTTACAAGTACCTCCAGTCCCCATGTGTTTCTGCTCAAGATTCAAATTCCTGAGCGAGATGAGCTGGTTGGCCTATCTTGGGTCATGTGCTCACCCCTGACTTTAACTCAGGTGGGTGGAGCCTGTGGTTGGAAACCCACCAGCTCTACCTCATTTCTATTTTTGCAAGTAAAGTAATTCATGGTCAACATTAATTTAAGCAGTTCAGAAGTTTATAAAATGAAAAGTAAAAATTTCCCTCCTTCTAATCCACATTTTCCTAAATTCCTAGTGCTGTTTCCCAGAGGTAACCACTGTTAAGTTTCTTTTGTATCAGAAGAAGTACTTCAAGGTAAACAAGTAGGGCTTATTTCTAGGACCGCTCCCTTTCTTTATCCCAACAATATTACAGCGCTGATTATCATGTTTTTCAGCCCATTTCCATAAATAGAGCAAAATCAATAGTATCAATGGAGGGCTTCCCTGGTGGCGCAGTGGTTGAGAGTCCGCCTGCCGATGCAGGGGACACGGGTTCATGCCCCGGGCTGGGAAGATCCCACGTGCCGCGGAGCGGCTGGACCCGTGAGCCATGGCCGCTGAGCCTGCGCGTCCAGAGCCTGTGCTCTGCAATGGGAGAGGCCACAACAGTGAGAGGCCTGCGTAACGGGAAAAAAAAAAAAAATAGTATTGATGGATGGATGATTGCCAAGATTTTTGTTAAGAAATGTAGTACTTGTTAAGTTACTGTCAGTAAACTTTCTCCATCTTCTAAACTTCCTGACTCCCCAAATATATATTTTTTCATATAACAGAGGCCATGCCAATTTTAAAATCAACATTTTATAGGTATCCTTGCTGTTTATAAATCTGATATAGAAACTGGTGTTCAAAAATCTTCTACATTATTCTGCTAATAGGAAGGAAACAAACTAGAAGCTGGTTTGTCAAAATCCAGTTAAGTCTCTCTCTCTGGACCAGAAAATGCAGTATTACATAAGTAATTTTGGGGAGATAGATATTTGCAGTTTTTTTTCTTGTTTGAAGTCTGGGGGAATACTTTTCTTATAAAATATTTTACAGATAGAGAGGAAGTTAGAATTGACTGATACAAGCCTTCTTATACTACTGGCCATTTGGAAACAGCTACGTAAGCAGCAAAGAGGGACGTCAGCTGGTGTGTTCCCACTAAGCAATTTTGGGGGCGAAAGGTTATCTTGATTGTCTTCAGATGGTCACACAAAGCAGGGCTGTCTCTCCCCTCTTCATTGGGCTCCAAGCAGGACATTCTGGATGCACCGTGGCCTGCTTCTCTGATTTTTTCCCATCAAATGAAAGAATTTATATGAATGCAGAGGGATCCCCATTCCCCTGCACATGCTAAGGACTCCCCTGCTCCCCAAGACCACAAGGAAAAGCAGAAGGGAAAGTGGAAAGATGTAGAGTGTAATTATTCTGTGCTGGCTCTGGGACAGCTAAATACTTGATGTTCTGACCTGTAAACAAAGTATGGAGCTGTTTCTTGTACGCAGCCTGTGCTCATTCTACACTCTGTTCAATTTTTCTAATTGAACTTCAGAGACGAATGCCATATAAACTTGTCATTGAATGGCACATGGCTGCTTCTCAACCAACTGTCCCACCTCCAAAGCATGGGACTACTGCTAAGAAGACAACTTAGTAGTAATTGTTCTTTGTGTATCAATTCTATTGAATAATCTGGAGGTAATTATTATCAGAAATGGGCAGAATTTTATTCAATTGCTTGTGTTGAAAGCAAAGAGGGGGTCTCTAAGATTATTCTGTGGGGAAGACTTAGAAGTCCCATCTGCCAAGGCACTCCCTTGATCCAAAATGCGGAGGGGCAATGTTCCTCTGCTGCTATGCTCTTCTTGAGGGAATGTGGGTTTCCCTTTTGTGGAAGTTGGGCTCCTCTTTCTATCAACACTACTTCTTTCCTCCTTCACCTCCCCTCCGATCAGACCCTCTCTGAATATGTAGTCAATCCCCGTTTATTGGTCCAAGATTAAAACCTAAGCTCAGAACCGGGTATTGCACGCAGTATATACACTTGCTTAACCAACACTTGCTGAGTTAACTGGAAAGAATTCACAGTTACAGTAGAAACCTTCTAATTGGAGTCAAGCAATTGGGAGTTCCTCTTTATTTTTTTTCATTCTAGCCTGCAGGGCCGGGTGAAAGCATAGCTAAAAGTGATGTAGCCCAGGTGTGTAATCAGAACTGCAGGTACGCAGAACTGTCAAACTTAAAGGGCAGGTTGAAGAGAAAATGAGATGATAAATGGATATGTCTGTTAGCTAGGCGTTTGCAATGGGGGATACAATCAATCTATTGTATAGAATTGACAGGGGAGGGCAGTCCAGGGTCTCTTCTAGTGGGTGTTCTGACATGGTGGCCTGAGGGAGTTATGAAGGGCCCAGCACTTATACACTCTGTCTTCTCGTGAATTCCTATGGTATGTTTTTAATAATTCATAGAATAGACAGAAAATCAATAAGAATATAGAAGACCTGAACAATACTATCAAACAACCAGACCTAACTGACATTTATAGAACATTCTACCCAATAACAGCAGAATAAACATTCTTCTCAAGTGTTCAAGGAACATCTACCAAGATGGACCATATTCTGGGCCATGAAATAAGTCCCAATAAATTTGAAAGAATTATGTCATACAGAGTATATTCTCTGATCACAATGGAATTAAATTAGAACTCAACAACAGGAAAATTCTTAAAGTCCCCAAGTATTTGCACACTAAATAATACATTTAAAAGTAGCCTATGGATCACAGAAGAAATCAAAAGGGAACAGGAAATATTTCGAACTGAATTAAAAAGAAATCACCCCATATCAAAATTTATGAGATGCTACTAAAACAATACCTAGAAAAAAATTTACAGCACTAAAAGTCTGTATTAGAAAAGATTTCAGATCAGTGACCTTAGTTTCTATCTTAAGAAGCCAAAAGAAGAGCACATTAAACCCAAAGCAAGAGGAAGAAAGGAAATAATATACATTTAAAATTTTTTATTTTTTATTGAGATGTAACATGTAACATTTTAGTTTTAGGTATGCAACATAGTTTGATATATATTTTGAAATAATTACCACTATAAGTTAATATCGATCACCTCACAGTTACCATTTTTTCCCTTTTGACAGAACTTTTAAATCCTATTTCCTTGCAACTTTCAAATATACAATATAGTATTGTATATTTGACTGTAGTATGTTGTATATTTGTCACCATGCTGTACATTACATCCCCAGATTGTATTTATCTTACAACTGGAAGTTTATACCTTTTGATCGCCTCCACCCATTTCACAGTACATACTTATAGTACAATATTACTGTCTATGTTTAATAAACTTTACATTAAATCTCTATGGCTATGTTAGTACTCGTTACAAGTTTGTGCTCTTAAACATCCTAAATCTTATCCCCGTATCCCCCCATCCCCTGTTAACCACTGTTTTACTTTTTTTTTTTTTTTTTTTTACATTCCACATATAAGTGATGTTATGTAACATGTACTTGTCTTTCTCTGTCTGGCTTATCTCACTTAGCAAAATGTGCTTAAAGTCCATCCATGTTGTCACAAGAAAGCAGGATATCCTCCTTTCTCATGGCTAAATAATACTACATTGTGTATATATCACATCTTTGGGTTTTCATTTCCTTTGGGTATATTCCCAGAAGTATTGGAATTGCTGGATTGTGTGGTAGGTCTATTTTTAATTTTTTGAGGAACTTCCATATTGTTTTCCACAGTGGTTGGACCAATTTACATTCCCATCAACAGTGTATAAGAGTTTCCTTTTCACCACATCCTCTTCAGCACCTGTGGTCACTTGTCTTCTTCATGATAGCCATTCTAACAGGTGTGAGGTGAGTTGTTTTGTTAACGGATCCTTTTTTTTTTTTTTTTTTTTTTTGGCCACACCGTGCAGCATGTGGGATCTTAGTTCCCCCACCAGGGATCGAACCCACACCTCCTGCATTGGAAGTGCAGAGTCTTAACCACTGCACTGCTAGGGAAGTCCCTCTTATAGTTGTTTTGAATTGCATTTTTTGATGATTAGTGATGTTGAGCACCTTCTCATGTGCCTGTTGGCCATTTTGACATCCTCTTTGGAGAAATGACTATTTAGTTCTTCTGCCCTTTTTTTTTTTTTTTTTTTTTTGCAGTACACGGGCCTCTCACTGTTGTGGCCTCTCCTGTTGCGGAGCACAGGCTCCGGATGCGCAGGCTCAGCGGCCATGGCTCACGGGCCCAGCCGCTCCGCGGCATGTGGGATCTTCCCGGACCGGGGCACGAACCCGCATCCCCTGCATCGGCAGGCGGACTCTCAACCACTGCGCCACCAGGGAAGCCCCTTCTGCCCATTTTTAAATAAAAGCTTTTTTGTTGTTGTTGTTATTAAGTTGTGTTAGTTCTTTATATTATTTTGGATATTATCCCTTACCCAATATATGACTTGCAAAAATTTTCTCCCATTCTGAAGGCTGCCTTTTCATTTTGTTAGTCGTGTCTTGGCTCTGCAGAAGGTTTGTGTTTGGTGTGGTCCGATGTGTTAAGTTTTGCTTTTGATGTTTGTGCTTTTGGTGTTATGTTCAAAAAATCCTTGTCAAGACCAACATCGATGAGCTTCTTCCCTATGTTTTCTTCAGGAGTTTTATGGTATCTAGTCTTATGTTTAAATCTTTGATCCATTTGGAGTTAATTTTTGTGACTGAGGTGAGATAGGGGTTCAGTTTCATTGTTCTGCATGTATTTCTCCAGTTTTTCTAGCACCATTTATTGAAGAGACTATCCTTTCCCCCATAGGGTATTCTTGGCTCCCTTGTTGAATATTAGTTGACCATATATGCCAGGATTGAATTCTGAGCTCTCTATTCTTTTCCACGGGTCTATATGTCAATTTTTGTGCCAGTGTATATTATACAGTTTTATTACTATGGCTTTGCAATGTACTTTGAAATCAGAGAGTGTGATACATCTGGTTTTGTTCTTTTTTCTCAGCATTGCTTTGGTTATTCAAGGTCTTTTGTTGTTCCACACAAAATTTAGCATGGTTTCTTCTGTGTCTGTGAAGAATGCCTTTGTTATTTTGATGGGGATTGTGTTGGATCTGTAGATGGCTTTGGGTAGTATGGCTATTTAAACAATATTAATTCTGCTGATCCGTGAACATGGGTTCCCTTTTCCATACATCCTCGCCAGCATTTGTTATCACTTGTATTTTTAGAATAGTTATTCTAACATGTATGAGGTGGTATCTCATTGTAGTTTTGATTTTCATTTTCCTGATGATTAATGATGTTGAGCAACTTTTCATGTACCTGATGGCCTTTTGTGTATATTTGGAAGATATCTATTCAGTTCCTCTGCCCATTTTTTTTTTTTTTTTTTTTTTTTTGCTGTACGCGGGCCTCTCACTGTTGTGGCCTCTCCCGTTGCGGAGCACAGGCTCCAGACGCTCAGGCTCAGTGGCCATGGCTCACGGCCCAGCCGCTCTGCGGCATGTGGGATCCTCCCGGACCGGGGCACAAACCCGTGTCCCCTGCATCGGCAGGCGGACTCTCAACCACTGTGCCACCAGGGAAGCCCCCTCTGCTCATTTTTAAAATCAGATTTTTTTGGTTATTCAGTTGTATGAGTTCCTTATGTATTTTGGATATTAATCTCTTAACAGATAAATGATTTACAAATATATTCTCCCATTCTGTGGGTTGCCTTTTCATTTTATTAATGGTTTTCTTTGCTGTACAGAAGCTTTTAATTTTTACTGTTTTAATTGAGATGTAATTGAGATTATGTAAATTTCAGGTATACAACATGTTGACTTGATACAATGGTAATCGTACCTCAATATATAAGTGTAACATTAGCTAACACCTTTATCATGTCACATAATTATCTTTTTTTTTTGTGGTGTGTATACTTAAGATCTAGTCTCTTATCAAGTTTATCTACAATACAATATCTTTATGTTTAATCACTATATTGCACATTAGATCTCCAGGATTTATTTATCTACTAGTTGCAAGTTTGTACATCTAAACAACATTTCTACTGTTCCCCAATCCCCCCCACCCCCAGCCTCTGGTAGCCGTCATTTTATGCTCTGTTTGTACAAGTTTGACTTTTTTAGATTCCGCATGCTAGTGATATCATACAGTGTTTATCTTTCTCTGACTTATTTCATTTAGCATAATGTCCTTGAGGCAAATTCATATTGTCACTAATGGCAGGATTTCTTTCCTTCTCATGGCTGAACAATATTCCGTTGTATATATGTACCACATCTTCTTAATCCGTTCATCCATCGATGGATCTTAGGTTGTTTCCTTACCTTGGCTATTGTGAATAATGCTGCACTAAACATGGGAGTTCATATATCTCCTTGATATCCTGTATTCATTTCCTCTGGATATATGCCCAGAAGTGGGATCGTTGAATCATATGGTGTTTTTAAAAAAGTTTTTAAAGGAATCTCCATACTGTTTTCCCATAGTGGCTGCACCAATTTACATCCTACAACAGTGTACAAGGGTTCCCTTTTCTCCACATCCTTACCAACACTCCTTATCTCTTGTCTTCTTGATAATAGCCATTCTAACAGTTGAGGCGATATCTCATAGTGGTTTGGATTTGTATTTCCCTGAAAATTAGTTATGTTGAGAATCTTTTCATGTACCTGTTGGGCATTTGGATGTCTTCTTTGGAAGAAATTTAGTTCCTCTGCCCATTTTAAAAGTAGATTGTTTTTTGTTATTGAGTTTTACAAATTGTTGATAGATTTTGGATAATAACCCCTTGTTTGATATATGATTAGCAAATATTTTTCCCATTCTGTAGGTTATCTTTTTGTGTATCTCTTTTGCTGTGCAGAAGCTTTTAAGTTTGATATAGTCCCATTTGTTGATTTTTTGCTTTTATTATTTGTCCTTTTGGTGTCATATCCAGAAAATGATTGCCAAGACCAGTGTCAATGAGCCTCTTCCCTGTTTTTTTTCCCTTGGAGTTTTATGGTATTATACCTAAGTGTTTGATCCATTTTGAGTTAGCTTTTCTTTTTTCTTTTCTTTTTTTTTGCGGTACGCGGGCCTCTCACTGTTGTGGCCTCTCCCGTTGCGGAGCACAGGCTCTGGACACGCAGGCTCAGTGGCCATGGCTCACGGGCCTAGCCGCTCCACGGCATGTGGGGTCTTCCTGGACCGGGGCATGAACCCGCGTCCCCTGCATCGGCAGGCGGACTCTCAACCACTGTGCCACCAGGGAAGCCCTGAATTAGTGTTTTTGATTTTTCTGAATATATAACTGGGATTGCAATGGCTGGATCATATGGTAATTCTATTTTTAGTTTTCTGATGAACCTCCATACTGTTTTCCATAGTGGCTGCACCAATTTACATTCCCACCAACAGTGTTCAAGGGTTCCCTTTCCTTCACATCCTTGCTAGCATTTGGCAAGTTTGGGAAGGATTGGTATCAATTCTTTAACTGTTTGGTCAAATTCACCAGTGAAGCCAGCGAATGAAAGCCTGGACTTCAGTTGGGCAGTTTTTGGATACTGATTGAATCTCCCTAGTAATTGGTCTGTTCATATTTTCTATTTCTTAATGATTCAGTCTTGGTGGGTTGTAGGTTTCTAGCAATTTATCCATTTCTTCTAGGTTGTCGAATTTGTTGGCATACAATTGTTCATACTAGTCTCTTATGATCCTTTGTGTTTCTGTGGTATCAGTTGTAATACCTTTCATTTCCTATTTTATCTATTTTTTTGACTCCTCTTTTTTCTTAGAAAGTTGAACTAAAGGTTTGTCTACTTTGTTTATTGTTTCAGAAAACCAGCTTTTGCTTTCATTGATCTTTTCTATTGTCTTCCTTGTCTCTATTTCATTCATTTTTTCCCCCTGATCTTTGTTATTGCCTTTCTACTACTAACTTGGGCTTAGTTTTAATTTTCTGGTTCCTTAAGATGTATAGTTAGGTTGTTTAAGGTCTTTCTTGTTTCTTTTTTTTAAAATAAATTTATTTATTTTTCTATTTATTTTTGGCTGTGCTGGGTCTTCATTGCTGTGCACGGGCTTTCTCTAGTTGCACTAAGTGGGGACTACTCTTTGTTGCAGTTTGCAGGGTTCTCATTGCGGTGGCTTCTCTTGTTGCAGAGCATGGGCTCTAGGTGCACAGGCTTCAGTAGTTGTGGCACGTAGGCTCAGTAGTTGTGGCTCACGGACTCTAGAGTGCAGGCTCAGTAGTTGTGGCACACAGGCTTAGTTGCTCTGCAGCCTGTGGGATCTTCCTGGACCAGGGCTTGAACCTGTGTCCCCTGCATTGGCAGGCAGATTCTTAACCACTGTGCAACCAGGGAAGTCCCTCTTTCTTGTTTCTTTTTAAAATTAATTAATTATTTATTTTTGGCTGTGTCGGGTCTTCGTTTCTGTGCGAGGGCTTTCTCTAGTTGTGGCAAGCGGGGGCCACTCTTCATCGCGGTGCGTGGACCTCTCACTATCACGGCCTCTCTTGTTGTGGAGCACAGGCTCCAGACGCGCAGGCTCAGTAGTTGTGGCTCACGGGCCTAGTTGCTCTGCGGCATGTGGGATCTTCCCAAACCAGGGTTCGAACCCATGTCCCATGCATTGGCAGGCAGATTCTCAACCACTGCGCCATGGGGGAAGCCGTTTCTTGTTTCTTTTTCTTTTTCTTTTTTTTTTTGCAGCATGCGGGCCTCTCACTGCTGTGGCCTCTCCCATTGCGGAGCACAGGCTCCGGACGCGCAGGCTCAGCGGCCATGGCTCACGGGCCCAGCCGCTCCGTGGCATGCAGGATCCTCCCGGACTGGGGCACGAACCCGTGTCCCCTGCATCGGCAGGCGGACTCTCAACCACTGCGCCACCAGGGAAGCCCCCTTTCTTGTTTCTTAATGTAAGCATTTATCACTATGAATTTCTCTCTTAGAACCGCTTTTGCTGCATGCCATAAGATTTGATATGTTGTATTTCCATTTTCATTTGTCTCTAGATATTTTTTTGATTTCTCTTCATTTCTTCTTTGACCCATTGGTTGTTCAGGAGCATGTTGTTTAATCTCCATGTATTTGAGAATTTTCCAGTTTTCTTCTTGTCATTGATTTCTACTTTGATACCATTGTGGTCAGAAAAGATGCATGACTTTTTTCAATCTTCTTAAAATTATTGACTTGTTTTGTGGCCTAACATATGACATATCTTGGAGAATGTTCCCTGTACACTTGAGAAAAATGTGTATTCTGCTGCTTTTGGATAGAATGATCTGAAAATGTCAAGTCTGTCTGGTCTTATATGTAGTTTAAGTCCAAATGTAAGTTTTCAATTTTCTAAGTTAAATACCAGGAGTTGAATTGCTGAGTCACAAGATAAGGGTATGTTTATTAGAAACTGACACATTTTTCCCTAGTGGCTGTACCATTTTGCATTCCCAACAGCAAAGTATGGCAGTTAGAATTGCCTTACATTCTCATTTATTGGAGTATAGTTGATTTACAATGTTCTGTTTGTTAGTTTCAGGTGTACAGCACAGTGAATCAGCCATACATATACACATATCCAATTTTTAATTTTTTTAATTACAAATTTTGGGAGGTGCTTTATACATTCTCTTATTTATATATAATATAGGTTATTATGTTTGCTCAAGACCACTGTGCCTATTAAATGATATACTGTATGTAAAGAAGCTAGAACATAAAAAATTAGTATGGGTTCTTATAAGGTTAGAAATGGGGAGAGGAAGAATTGGTCATCTGTGTTCCTTTTTTTCATTTTCTAAGTTGATGTGTGTCACCTCCACATTCTTGTCCCCAAAGTTTTCAAAAATACTAACTCCAACATGATGTAAAGGATAGCCACTCTTTTTTAGATTCTTTTCCCATATAAGCCATTACAGAGTATTGAGTAGAGTTTCCTGTGCTATAAAGTAGGTCCTTATTAGTTATCTATTTAATGTATAGTAGTGTGTATATGTCAATCCCAATTTCCCAATTTATCCCTCCCCCCACTTACCCACTGGGAACTGTAAGTTTGTTTGCTACATCTGTGACTCTATTTCTGTTTTGTAAATAAGTTCATTTTTACCCTTTTTTTAGATTCCACATATAAGCAATATCAGATGATATTTGTCTTTCTCTGTCTGACTGACTTCACTCAGTCTGACAATCTCTAGGTCCATTCATGTTGCTGCAAATGGCATCATTTTGTTCTTTTTTATGGATAAGTAGTATTCTATTGTATATATATACCACATCTTTATCCATTCCTCTGTCGATGGACATTTAGGTTGCTTCCATGTCCTGGCTATTGTAAATAGTGCTGCAGTGAACATTGGGGTGCATATATCTTTTCGAATTATGATTTTCTTCAGGTATATGCTGAGGAGTGGGACTGCAGGAACATATGGTAGTTCTATTTTTAGTTTTCTGTTCTCCATAGTGGCTGTACCAATTTACATTCCCACCAACAGTGTAGGAGGGCTCCCTTTTCTCCACACCCTCTCCAGCATTTCTTGTTTGTAGATTAAAAAAAATTTTTTTTTAAGTATTAAAATTTTTTTAAATTATTTTTGGCTGTGTTGGGTCTTCATTGCTGCATGTGGGCTTTCTCTAGTTGCGGTGAGCGTGGGCTACTCTTTGTTGCAGTGCACAGGCTTCTCAATGCGGTGGCTTCTCTTGTTGCAGAGCATGGTCTCTAGGCACACGGGCTTCAGTAGTTGTGGCTCACAGGCTCTAGAGCGCAGGCTCAGTAGTTGTGGCGCACGGGCTTAGTTGCTCTGTGGCATGTGGGATCTTCCCAGACCAGGGCTTGATCCCGTGTCCCCTGCATTGGCAGGAGGATTCTTAACCACTGTACCACCAGGGAAGCCCTGTAGATTTTTTTGATGATGGCCATTCTGACTGGTGTGAGGTGATAGCTCATTGCAGCTTTGATTTGCATTTCTCATGATTAGTGATGTTGAGCATCTTTTGATGTGCTTTTTGGCCATCTGTAAGAATGTTCATTTTTGTCACAGCATCCTGATCATGCTTCATGGATGCTGTATAATTTATTATCTTTGAAGATGTATGGTAATTTTTGTTTTGAACTTTACTTCTTGCTGTCCTTGTTTACCCCAGTGGCAATTTTCTGTTTGTATATTTCAGTCTCATTTTAGAGAATTTCCTTAGATGTCTTGTGATATTTGGTTGGCTGTGCATTGAGTGGGGACTAAAATGTGAGTGAGCAATGGGTGTGGGGGGTGTAGTGGAACTTCACTGTAGGGTGCCTTGGCTGAGTCAGTTGTTAGGGAAATCTCCAGTGTTATTACCTTTAAGCTTTCCCCCTCGGTAAGGTAACTATATAATTTGTGGTAAAAATGGAACATTTTTGAGAGTGAAAGTATATACTGTTATTATGCCTGAGTGTCCGGCATAAACTCAGACTATCTTAGGCAAATTAGCGTATGGTCATCTACTTCCTGGTAGTGATATTTTTTTCAGAGAAAATTCTTCCACACCCAGTATGGGTGCTAGAAGTCAAGCTGTCTGCATCTAGGAACTGTGTGGAAGAAGATGTCTAGGGACTCATTATTTATCTTTCAGTGCACATGCTTATGGCCCCAAATTGGAAGCTACCCAAATGTCAATCAGCAATAGAGTAGAAAATTGTGGGATAATCATACAGCAGAATACTACTCAGCAATGAAAAAGAATGAGCTTTCACTGTATACAGTGAAATGAATGGTTCTCATACAGTGTTGAACAACAATACCACCAAAAAGCTAGATAAAGAGGACATGCTCTATTACTCTATATGAAGTTCAAGAACTGGCAAAACTAATCCATGATGATAGAAATAATAATAATGGTTACCTTTGGGGCATTGATGGAAAGGCATCAATCCTACCAATGGTATTGATGGGGAGGGGGCATGAAAGAGCCTGTAGGTTAGCTGGAAATATTCTCTCTCTTGCTCTAGGTGCTGCTTACAAGGGTGTGTGTATATATGTAAAAAATCATTGCATCATACAATTAATAGTTGTGCACTCTATTATATGTAAGTTATACCTCAATTTTTAAAAGAAGGTACAAAGTGTTGAGGTTTTCTGAGACAGGTGAGTTGACCACAGACTGGCTAAGGGTGATGGTGGTGGGGGGGAGAGAGGATTGGGCATTATGGACAGCTTCATGGCATTGAAATAGCATTTGAGTTAAGTCTTAAAATAGTGGTTCTCAACAGTTCTTGGGTCAAAGTCACTGTGAATTTGATGGAAATTATTGTCTTTCTCTTCATGAAAAAAGCCCCCATATACACAAAGGCATACCCAACTTGTGTATATTATTTCATGGCCCTATTAATATTCATCTGTGACCCTCCTAAGAATCAATGGGTCCTGGGCTTAAGGACCCCTGCTTAGATAAATGGATACAAATGGGAGGGGGAAGAGTAGGACTGCAGCTAAGTAAACCCCTATAGTAAGATCGGGCATCTGCTAGCACATATGGATACCAGGCAGAGAGAGGCAAAGAATCCTCCATGATCCACTTCAGTAAAATTTCCCATTGACAGCCCAACCCAGGATAAATTCCCAGCACCAACTCTGCAGATGAAATTAATACTTATACTGAGTCACCAAGCCTCCAAGCTGTATTTACAAAAGCTAATATTATGTTTGCTTATGAGAATCAGCTTGCTTTAACTTGAAGTATTTTACACTGAGCATCTTACTCATCAGGAATGTCTTTTTGCTTTCTAATGATTTTTTCTGCAGTGTATGATTATGCAGCCTCTTAACCTTCTGCTGCTTGGGACACTCATGTGATACTATAGATGTATTAACTGCTTAAATATCCATTGCCCCTCTCTGCTGAGTCTATTCCTATGTGAAAAGTACACTTCCCAACACTTTGACGACAGACTTGTCAATGTTATTTGCTTTGGCCAGTGGAATGTGAGAAGTTCTGTAAACCATGTTGAAGCAGAAGCTTTATGAGCTCCCATGGTTCCACTATCACATTTTTTCTTCTGCCATAAACGTGGCATGTCCTAGATAGGGGTTGCTCTGGATCCCAATCCAGAGATTTGGGGATTGTTTGTTACCACAACATAACATAGTGAAAGCTGACTAACACACCAGGACATTTGGGAAAGTCTCTTGAACAAGTTGAGCAGAATCTGCTATTGAGTCTTTTCTCAGGGCCCGGGGAATTTTCTCTCCATTTTCATCTATCAATCACGAGAGTCAGTTTATTTAGGATTCCAGAATATGTAAAAATGAGGGGTATCTAAGTTACTTATTTTTTATTAACAAAAGAAAGAAATGTAAAGACCATAAACCATTAGAATTAATATAATACCACAATTGAGAACAAAATATTTTATTTCTCTCAATAAAACTATAGTTTACAATAGTATTTACTAAATAAATTATATAATCTCTTTTACAAGCAATAAACTAAATCACAAATATTTCAAAGACACTGTATGTACACGACATAAGGCCTTTTATAAATAGCTTTGCTTTTCTCATTTCACTAGTAAACAGTGAAAAAATCTTTATAGAAGCTAATTTTCTATAAAGTATATGCAGACCTATTACACTGATCTTTATATGAAACCAATTTAAACTTTTAATGACATGGGCTGATTATAACTTTGAAAAAGAGCATAATTCAGACTTTATTTACCATTTTGCATGGATAGATTTTTAAAAAATATATAAGCAGATTACATATGGTGCTTATGGATAATCACTGGATGCATGCAAAATGAAATAATGCAAGTGTCAATAGTAAAATAGCACTTCCAAGTCCAAAGGCAATGGTATAGAAAGCAGCTTAAATAGAGTTCATGCAGTTCTTCACAGTTCAGCAAGCAACAGCAAATGACAGAAGAGTGTGGTATTTTTCACATCACATCTGCTGATCAGCCTCTCGGCCAAGGCTCCCCTGACATCTCGCAAACTCCAAGTCCAGTTGATTATGACTCTGTGTGTAGTGGGGCTCAGCCAAGTTTCCTTTGGGAAATTGTGGAGTGGAGAAACTTCTCTCTCACAACCATGTTCCTGCCTCATCCATCTGCTTAGGTGGTCACCATTTTCACTTACTGGGGGAGAAAAAAAGAAAGCAGATGTAAGACTAAGTTTTGGCATCAATTTATAATGGCACCTCATGATTGGAAACAAGTTCATTCTTTCTTCCAATGACTTGTGCCTGGAAAACATGCAGGTAGAAATGGGAGGGCATTAGGCCTGGAATTGATTCTTTTGCAGTGATGAACATCTGCTTCCCTGGACCTGCAACATGTAAATTACACCAAGATTTATCAAGCACTTACCACATCACAGCTTAGTGCTAGGGACTCTGAAGGAAACAGCGCTGGCTAAGACACACTCCTGCCCTCCAAGTGCACAGGGCTTTGGGTATGTGCTGTGGTATATCAGGCCTGAAGCCAATCAGAGCAACTTGAACATGGTCTGGAACTCAAGAATGCTGTGTGCATTTTTACACACTATCCCTGTGGCTGGGGAGCAAAAAATATGTCCAGCAAATACTGGACCTAAAATGGTAGCCACTTAAGGTCAGAAGCAGCTAATTGAACCCCTGACAGCTGTACGAAGATATACACGGGGAAGTGGTACCATGGTCAGTCAGACACAATGGCTTAAATCTATTGATTCTCTCTAATTATTACAGCTACAGGACGTTATGCAAGTTACTTAACCATCTTTGCACCTTAATTATCTGTTAAATGGGAGTAATAAACCCTACTTTATAAGTGATAAACTTTTCTATGAGGAAATAGTATCTGTACAAATAGACACACATACATGATATACACAAATTCTATACATCTCATTTAGTGCCTGGCAATATTAGTGTCTCCAAAATAGTAGTTAAGAAGGTTGTAGTTGGGATCACAGAGATTGTGTGGCCCAACATATTCATTTGGAGGCTGAAAAAACTTGAGTAAAAAGTTTGAAATGACTGAAAATTATTAGGAAAGAAACTATACCAAAGAGGATTCTGTTTAAAAGTATTACATCTCGTAATTTGAGCCTATTGTGAGTTGTAACTTTTGTTGTTTAATAGTTGAGACTCCTCCCTCTCATTAATCTAAAACATGTTCACACTGTTACTTTCTATCCTGTTCTGTTGATCTATATTTCCGTTTTTGTGCCAGCACCATATTGTTGTGATGACTACAGCTTTGTAGTAAAGTCTGAAGTCAGGGAGCCTGATTCCTCCAGCTCCATTTTTCTTTCTCAAGATTGCTTTGGCTATTCGAGGTCTCTTGTGTCTCCATACATATTTTAAGATTTTTGTGTTCTAGTTCTGTGAAAAATGCCATTGGTAATTTGACAGGGATTGCACTGAATCTGTAGATTGCCTTGGTATTACAGTCATTTTGACAATATTGATTTTTCCAATCCAAAAACATGGTATATCTTTCCAGCTGTTTCTATCATCTTCAATTTCTTTCATCAGCATCTTACAGTTTTCAGAGTACAGGTCTTTTGCCTCCTTAGGTAGGTTTATTCCTAGGTATTTTATTCTTTTTGATGCTAAGGTAAATGGGATTGTTTCCTTAATTTCTCCTTCTGATCTTTCATTGCTAGTGTATAGAAATGCAACAGATTTCTGTGTATTAATTTTGTATTCTGCCACTTTACCGAATTCATTGATGAGCTCTAGTAGTTTTCTGGTAGCATTTTTAGGATTATCTATGTATACTATCCTGTCATCTGCAAACAGTGGCAGTTTTACTTCTTTTCCAATTTGTATTCCTTTTATTTCTTTTTCTATTCTGATTGCTGTGGCTAGCACTTCCAAAACTATGTTGAATAATAGTGGTGAGAGTGGACATCCTTGTCTTGTTCCTGATCTTAGAGGAAATGCTTTCAGCTTTTCACCACTGAGTATGATGTTAGCTGTGGGTCTGTCATCTATGGCTTTTCTTATGTTGAGGTAGGTTCTCTTTATGCCCACTTTCTGGAGAGTTTTTAATCAGAAACGGGTACTGAATTTTGTCAAAAGCTTGTTCTGCATCTATTGAGATGATCATATGATTTTTATTATTAAATTTGTTAATGTGGTGTATCACACTGATTGATCTGCATATATTGAAGAACCCTTGCATCCCTGGGATAAACCCCACTTGATCATGGTGTATGATCCTTTTAATGTGCTGTTGGATTCGGTTTGCTCGTATTTTGTTGAGGATTTTTGTGTCTATGTGCATCAGTGATGTTGGCCTGGAGTTTTCTTTTGTTGTTGTTGTTGTATCTTTGACTGGTTTTGGTATCAGGGTGATGTTGGCCTGAGTTTGGGAGTGTTCCTTCCTCTGCAATTGTTTGGAATAGTTTCAGAAGGATAGGTGTTAAGTCTTCTCTAAATGTTTGATAGAATTCACCTATGAAGCCAGCTGGTTCTGGACTTTTGTTCGTTGGAAGTTTTAAAGTCACAGTTTCAATCTCATTACTTGTGATTGGTCTGTTCATATTTTCTATTTCTTCCTGGTTCTGTCTTGGAAGATTGTACCTTTCTAACAATTGGTCCATTTCTTCTAGGTTGACTGTTTTATTAGCATATGGTCGCTTGTAGTAGTCTGTTATCCTTTGTGTTTCTGTGGTGTCAGTTGTAACTTTTTTCATTTCTAATTTTATTGATTTGAGTCTGCTCCCTTTTTTTTCTTGATGAGTCTGGCTAAAGGTTTATCAACTTTGTTTATCTTTTCAAGGAACCAGCTTTTAGTTTCACTGGTCTTTGCTATTGTTTTCTTCGTCTCTATTTCATTTATTTCTGCTCTGATCTTTATGATATCTTTCCTTCTACTGCCTTTTGGTTTTGTTTGTTCCTCTTTCTCTAGTTGCTTTATGTGTAAGAACAGGTTGTTTGTGATTTTTCTTGTTTTCTAAGATTGTATTGCTATAAACTTCCCTCTTAGAACTGCTTTTGCTGCATCCCTTAGGTTTTGGATTGTTATGCTTTCATTTTCATTTGTCTCTAGGTATTTTTTGATTTCCTCAGTGATCCATTGGTTGTTTAGCAGCATATTGTTTACGCTCCATGTGTTTGTGTTTTTTAGTTTATTTCTTGTAGTTGATTTCTAATCTCAGTGTTGTGGTCAGAAAAGATACTTGATACAACTTCAATTTTCTTAAATTTACTGAGACTTGCTTTGTGGCCCAGCATATGATTTATCCTGGAGAACCTTCCATGTGCACTTGAGAAGAATGTGTATTCTGCTGCTTTTGGATGGAGTGTTCTATAAATATTGGTTAAGGCCCTCTGATCTAATGTGTCATTTAAGGCCTGTGTTTCCTTATTGATTTTCTGTCTGGGTGATCTGTCCATTGATGAAAGTGGGGTGTTAAAGTCACCCACTATTATTGTGTTACTGTTGGTTTCTCCTTTAATGGCTATTAGTATTTGCCTTATATATTGAGGTGCTTCTATGTTGGGTGCATATATATTTACAATTGTTATATCTTCTTGGATTGATCCTTGATCATTCTGTAGTGTCCTTCTTTGTCTCTTGTAATAGGCTTTATTTTAAAGTCTCTTTTGTCTGATATGAGTATCGCTACTCTAGGTTTCTTTTGATTTCCATGTGCATGGAATACCTTCTTCCATCCCCTCACTTGCAGTCTATATGTGTCCCTAGATCTGAGGTGGGTCTCTTGTAGACAGCATATATATGGATCTTGTTTTTGTATCCATTCAGCCAGTCTATGTCTTTTGGTTGGAGCATTTAATCCATTTACTTTTAAGGTAATTATCAATATGTATGTTCTTACTGCCATCTTGTTAACTGTTTTGGATTTGTTTTTGTAGGTCTTTTTCTTCCCTTCCTCTTTTGTTCTCCTCTCTTGTAATTTGATGTCTAACTTTAGTGATGTGTTTGGATTCCTTTTTCTTTTTTGTGTATCTATTGTTGATTTTCGGTTTGTGGTTACCATGAGGTTTTGATATAGCAGTTTATACACACACACACACACACATACACACAAGACTGTTTTCAGTTGCTGGTCTCTTATTTTCAAATGCATTTCCAATATCCTACACTTGTACCCTTCTCTTCTCATGATTGCTGATTTTTATATAATATTTGTGTGTGGATGATTTCCTACCTTTACCATATGAGATTGCCTTTACTGGTGAGCTTTTTCATTTGTAATTTTCTTGTTTCTAGTCATGGCCTTTTCTTTTTCATCTAGAGAAGTTCCTTTAGCATTTGTTGTAAAGCTGGTTTGGTGGTGCTGAATTCTCTTAGCTTTTGCTTGTAAAGCTTTTGATTTCTCTGTCAAATCTGAACAAGAGCCTTGGTGGGTAGAGTATTCTTGGTTGAAGGTTTTTCCTTTTTGTCACTCTAAATACATCATGCCATTCCCTTCTGGCCTGCAGAGTTTCTGCTGAAAAACCAGCTGATAACCATATGAGGATTCCCTTGTATATTATTTGTTGCTTTTACCTTGTTGGTTTTAATACTTTCTCATGGTCTTTTTGTCAGTTTGATTAATATGCGTCTTGGCATGTTCCTCCTTGGGTTTATCCTATATGGGACTCTTTGTGCTTCCTGGACTTGGGTGGCTGTTTCCTTTCCCATGTTAGGGAAGTTGTTGGCTATTATCTCTTCAAATATTTTCTCAGGCCCTCTTTCTCTCTCTTGCATTATAGGAGTCCCAGAAGGAGAAATGTTGGTGCATTTAATGTTGTCCCAGAGGCCTCTGAGACTGTCCTCATTTCTTTTCATTCTTTTTTCTTTGTTCTGTTCTGAAGCAGTGATTTTCACCATTCTATCTTCCAGCTCACTTATTCATTCTTCTGCCTCATTTATTCTGCTATTGATTCCTTCTAGTGTATTTTTCATTTCAGTTATTGTATTTTTCATATGTTTTGTTCTTTAAACTTCTAGCTCTTTATTAAACATTTCTTGTATCCTCTCAGTCTGTGCCTCCAATCTTTTTCTGAGATCTTGAGTCATTTTTTACTATCATTATTCTGAATTCTTTTTCAGGTAGATTGCCTATCTCCACTTCACTTAGTTGTTCTTCTGGGGTTTTTATCTTGTTGCTTCGTCTGGCACATATTTCTCTGCTGTCTCATTTTGTCTAACTTTCTGTGTTTGTGGTCTCTGTTCCTCAGGCTGCAGGACTGTAATCCTTCTCGGTTCTGGTGTCTACACCCTGGTGTGTGAATTTGGCCCAGGAGCTTGTGCAGGCTTCTTGGTGGGAGGGACTGGTGCCTGCCCACTGGTGGAGCTGGGTCTTGTCCCTCTGATGGGCAGGGTCACATCAAGGGGTGTGTTTACAGGTGGCTGTTGGCTCAGGATGACTTTAGGCAGCCTGTCTGCTGATGGGTGGGGCTGTGTTCCCACCCTGTTTGTTGTTTGGTCTGAGGCATTCCAGCATTGGAGGCTGCAGGCTGTTGGGTGGGGCCAGGTCTCAGTGCCAAAATGGTGACCTCCAGGAGAACTCAAGCCAATGAGTATTCCCTGGGGCATGCACCACCATTGTCCTTGCCCCTGCAGTGAGCACAGCTGACCCCCACATCCCCAGGAGGCCCTCCAAGACCCACAGGTGGGTCTGGCCCAGGCTCTTAATGGAGTCACTGCTTTGCCCTGGGTCCCAGTTCATGTGAAACCTCTGCATGCCTTCCAAGAGTGGAGTCTGTTTCTCCCAGTCCTGTTGGAGCTCCTGCACTCAAGCCCTGCTGGCCTTCAAAGCCAAATGCTCTGGGGGATCCTCCTCCCAATGCCAGAACCCCAGTCTGGGAAGCCTGCCATGAGGCTCAGAACTCTCACTCCTGTGGGAGAACCTCTGTGATATAATTATTTTCCAGTTTGTGGGTCACCCACTGGTATGGGATTTGATTTTATTGTGAATGTGCCTCTCCCACCATCTCACTGTAGCTTCTTCTTTGTCTCTGGATGTAGAATATCTTTTTTGTTAGATTCAAGTCTTTCTGTGTTGATGGTTGTTCAGCAGTTAGTTGTGACTTTGGTGTTTTTGTGAGAGAAGGTGAGCTCAAGTCCTCTACTCCACCATCTTATTTCTTGTCCCGTTGGAATCAAGTTTTTTGTAAACTGAAGGTCTTGTAGAAGTTTCTATAAACTTCGTTAAGCACTCACTCTCACCCCCAGGGTACAAGAATGTCAAAGTTGGGTGAGAACTGCCAATTCTATATCCATGTTGTAATGTAATCCTGGGATGACATGTTTGGTTACCTGAAAGTGTCCATTTATAACCCTAATAAAATGAGGTGGCCTGACAGGTCTTTTTTTTTTTGACAGGTCTTTAAGTCTTCTGTGGAACTTGAAAGCACAGCATCTCCCTGCTTGTAAACTTGGCCATGGTAAGCTGGCTCCAGAAGGCAATTTTATTATCCATTATTTAGTATTAAGTGTGCAATAATTTTCCTTTCTTCAAATTATAATCCACAAGTCCTGTATTGGCCATCAGTGAAGAGACAAAGTGTCAGCTGTCTGTCTACCCTGGGAAGAAACTCATAGCTTGAGTTTATTCTTCAAAATATGGTGCATGTAGAATCCCCTCCAGCTCCCCAACATGAAGATGGGTTCTTCAGGTATTAGTGCCCTGAACACCAGCAACTTCTTCTGAGGTGCTGAGACTCAACCCTCTCCTGACCTGATGGATTTAGAAACAGAAATGGGAACTGGTGCTTTGGAGAGAGAACCTAGCCATATCTCAGGTAAGGGATGGCAGAAAATTTCAGTTCTATCACCAACTGAACTGCTGTGTTTGTTTGTTCATTTGTTTATTTATTTATTTAAACATCTTTATTGGAGTATAACTGCTTTACAATGGTGTGTTTCTGTTTTATAACAAATTGAATCAGCTATACATATATAAATATCCCTATATCTCCTCCCTCTTGCGTCTCCCTCCCACCCTCCCTATCCCACCCCCTAGGTGGTCATAAAGCACCGAGCTGATCTCCCTGTGCTATGAGGCTGCTTCCCACTAGCTATCTACTTTACATTTGGTAGTGTATATATGTCCATGCCACTCTCTCACGTCATCCCAGCTTACCCTTCCCCCTCCCCGTGTCCTCAAGTCCATTCTCTACATCTGTGTCTTTATTCCTGTCCTGCCCCTAGGTTCTTCAGAACCATTTGGGTTTTTTTTTAAGATTCCATATATATATGTTAGCATACAGAATTTGTTTTTCTCTTTCTGACTTACTTCACTCTGTATGACAGACCCTAGGTCCATCCACCTCACTACAAATAACTCAATTTCATTTCTTTTTATGGCTGAGTAATATTCCATTGTATATATGTGCCACATCTTCTTTATCCATTCATCTGTCGATGGACACTTAGGTTGCTTCCGTGTCCTGGCTATTGTAAATAGAGCTGCAATGAACATTTTGGTACATGAAGGTTGCTTCCATGTCCTGGCTATTGTAAATAGAGCTGCAATGAACATTTTGGTACATGACTCTTTTTGAATTATGGTTTTCTCAGAGAATATGCCCAGTAGTGGGATTGCTGGGTTGTATGGTAATTCTATTTTTAGTTTTTTAAGGAACCTGCGTACTGTTCTCCATAGTGGCTGTATCAATTTACATTCCCACCAACAGTGCAAGAGGGTTCCCTTTTCTCTACACTCTCTCCAGCATTTACTATTTGCAGAATTTTTGATGATGGCCATTCTGAACGGTGTGAGGTGATACCTCATTGTAGTTTTGATTTGCATTTCTCTAATGATTAGTGACGCTGAGCATTCTTTCATGTGTTTGTTGGCCATCAGTATATCTTCTTCGGAGAAATGTCTATTTAGGTCTTCTGCCCATTTTTGGATTGAGTTGTTTGGTTTTTTTTGATATGGAGCTGCATGAGCTGCATGTAAATTTTGGAGATTAATCCTTTGTCAGTTGCTTCATTGGCAAATATTTTCTCCCATTCTGAGGGTTGTCTTTTCGTCTTGTTTATGGTTTCCTTTGCTGTGCAAAAGCTTTTCAGTTTTATTAGGTCCCATTTGTTCATTTTTGTTTTTATTTCCATTTCTCTAGGAGGTGGGTCTAAAAGGATCTTGCTGTGATTTATGTCATAGAGTGTTCTGCCTATGTTTTCCTCTAAGAGTTTGATAGTTTCTGGCCTTACATTTAGGTCTTTAATCCATTCTGAGTTTATTTTAGTGTATGGTGTTAGGGAGTGTTCTAATTTCATTCTTTTACATGTAGGTGCCCAGTTTTCCCAGCACCTACTGAAAACGCTGTCTTTTCTCCATTGTATATTCTTGCGTCCTTTTTCAAAAATAAGGTGACCATAGGTGTGTGGGTTTATCTCTGGGCTTTCCCTCCTGTTCCATTGATGTATGTTTCTGTTTTTGTGCCAGTACCATACTGCCTTGATTACTGCAGCTTTGTAGTAGAGTCTTAAGTCTGGGAGCCTGATTCCTCCAGCTCCATTTTTCTTTCTCAAGATTGCTTTGGCGATTCGGGGTCTTTTGTGTTTCCATACAAATTGTGAAAATAATTTTTGTTCTAGTTCTGTGAAAAATGCCATTGGTAGTTTGTTAGGGATTGCATCGAATCTGTAGATTGCTTTGGGTAGTAGAGTCATTTTCCCAATGTTGATTCTTCCAATCCAAGAACATGGTATATCTCTCCATCTATTTGTATCATCTTTAATTTCTTTCATCAGTGTCTTATAATTTTCTGCATACAGGTCTTTTGTCTCCCTAGGTAGGTTTATTCCTTGGTATTTTATTCTTTTTGTTGCAATGGTAAGTGGGCGTGTTTCCTTAATTTCTCTTTTAGATTTTTCATCATTAGTGTATAGGAATGGAAGAAATTTCTGTGTATTAATTTTGTATCCTTCTACTTTACCAAATTCATTGATTAGCTCTAGTAGTTTTCTGGTAGCATCTTTAGGATTCTCTATGTATAGTATCATGTCATCTGCAAACAGTGACAGCTTTACTTCTTCTTTTCCGATTTGGACTCATTTCTTTTTCTTCTCTGACTGCTATGGCTAAAACTTCCAAAACTATGTTTGTTGAATAATAGTGGTGAGAGTGGACAACCTTGTCTTGTTTGTGATCTTAGAGGAAATGGTTTCAGTTTTTCACCATAGAGAACGATGTTGGCTGTGGGTTTTTCATATATGGCTGTTATTATGTTGAGGTAAGTTCCCTCTATGCCTAATAACTGCTGTGTTTTAAAAGAACATTGCCCCTGAGTGTCAGGAGCTCATGGAACAAGGATACCCCAGGGACTCTTTAGTGCGGTCATCTTAACCAGTCAGACTGCACGCAATCATACATCCACACAGATGCCAGTGTTTCTTCCTAAGCATGTGATGCTTTGAGAATGCATGATATATTTTAAATTCTGGGACCTGAAGGTAAAGGTATGATAACAGTTGCCGTGAAAGGAGTAGAGGTTTAAGGTATTTCTGTGGCCTTAATCCTTAGCATTGTTTAGCCACATATGTGAGTAAGTGTGTGGGTGTGTGAGAGGCTTGTATTTTTATTTCCACTTAAACTCAAGTACTTAATTCTGTGATTGAAACTACACAGTAATGCACACATGTGGTCAAAGACTGCAAAGCCTTTTCAATAAAATTATTTAAAACACAGACACAGAGAAATAAGGGAACATAGCAAAGCAAAAGCAGTTTGTTTGCTAACCACAAAGCCCTTTGGGAGGGTGGACTGCACTTTTTGGAAGCCAGATTTCCCCAGTGACCCCCGAAGTATAGATCACTTCAAGATGAGCTAAGTTGGAGGGTCTAAGTTGACTTTTTAGAGGCATGTGCAGACGGCATCAAAGACGAGAAGTTTCTCTTCCAAGGTCTCATTTCTAGGCTCATTTCCTACCCTCACTTTTTTTCAAGCTTTTCCCTGAAAGATACACACACATATATACCCTCAACCGACTGTTTAAAAGACATATTTAGCCAATAGAATTTCACAAGATCTGGAATGTGCTGTGAGGAGATTTAAGGGCAGCGCTGAAACAAAGCAGAACTTCAGGACAGTCAGACTGGCTAAGATGATCACACTAAATAGTCCCTGGGGTATCCTTGTTCCATGAGCTCCTGACCCTCAGGGGCAATGTTCTTTTTAAACTACAACTGCCTCAGAGTTCAGCTCCAGGGTCCCACAGAAGCAGGATCTTTTCCTGTCTGGTGTCCAAGGGCAGCCTCATTTTGAATTCAAGTTGAAATTCTTTGCCAAAATACCCTTGAGGAAAATATTGATTTCTCTCCAGGCTATTGTAGGTGGCAAGTCCCTTATTTCCTTTTCCTATACTGAGCCCGTTTTCCCCAGCCCCACTGTTTTCCTTTCTAGTTCATATTGTTCTTTTGGCCAACGTTCTATCTGTTGCCATGAGAGCACACCAGCTCATCCTGCCTCACTCCCCTCATTTTCGTCTAAACTCACAGCATCACCACAAACACATGTAAAGGCTTCACAATGCCCCACCCTAATCATCCCCTTGGGTCTGGTGTCCCCTCCAGCTCTGGGCTCACCAAAGATGCTTCAAACACCAAGCAGCCACCATGTTCTCTGGAAATCTTTTTTTTTTTTTTTAACATAAGGCTCTATATTTACTTTTTATCACATTCATATCTACCTCATATTGGGGGTACTTCACAAGGCACAATCACTTGGAAATAGATTGGAATAGGGGATTTCTCTTTGAACAACAGTTGCTGGTGTCCAAAAGCTCGCCATTTTTTTTTTAAGGAGATGAACAAATACATACACTAGTGCTACAGAAATCAGGACACGGTCTATATATATGGAGTCCAACCACAGTGCTATGGGGTTTTATAGCTGGAAGGAAGCTTAGGTCTAAATTTCCTACCTTTGCACTTAAAAAAAATTTAGATTCAGAATCAGTGGTGAAATTATTCTTTCCCAAGAACCAGAGACTACAGGGCCTTAATTAAGAAGCCTTGAGGCAGAAGGTAGGACTTGGAACAACCTTGAAGAGTATGTACAATTTGGATGAAAACTACCATGTTGTGCCTATCTGGTAGAATGTTTGTTGAATTCTGAGGTGTTGGCAGCACATGGAGTACCAGGCCTCCTGCCAACCTTCAAATGCCCTATCAAAGTGTTCCACACCAACCAGCAGATAGATTACTGATAAGAGGAGAACAGACCCACGAAAAAACTGGCACTGATTTCAGATGCCTCGTGGGATGTATTTAGGATTATGGCCTCTCATTTCAAAAATGTTAGTGCAGCAGCAGTATTTTAATACAGTTCCCTGCCTGATTGATTTGTTTTCCAAAGACCTAAGAGAAGCTGGAGGAAATCAGTGATTTATGTGGGCTGACAATTCTACAGTGGACTTTCCCGCCTGAGAGTGACTTCTGCTAATTGTAAATCCAAATGGTTACCTTGTTATCTAATATATCATGCAGCCCTGGGGCTGCAACCAAATTCACTCTGGATAGTGTAGGGAGAGGAATATGGTACTGGTTTCATTTGAAAAGGAGCACTGCCTTGGGATGAGGCCACTGGCTTCTCTCTCCCTGTGTAGAAGGAAAGGGTGAGATGCCAGAGGCCCCCAGGCACAGCCTAGAGTGTAGGAACCAGAAGCTGCACCCCTATCAAGACGCCCCTCTCAGCACTTTTCTTGGTACCATTTTTCTTTACAAAAACACACAGTAGCCGGCATGGATTGAATTGTGCCTCCCCCCCCCGCCCCTGACACCCCACATTCATATGTTGAAGCTCTAACCCCTAGTACTTCAGAATGGGATCTTATTTGGAGATACAGTCTTTACAGAAGTAAGGAAGTTAAAATAAGGTCCTTACGGTCAGCTCTGATTCAATAGGACCGGTATGCTTATAAAAAGGGGGAAAATTTGGACACAGAGACAGACACACAGAAGGAAGACACAGGGAGAAGATGGCCATCAACAAGCCAAGGAGGGAAGCCAGAAACAGATCCTTCCCTTACAGCCCTCAGAAGGAATCAACCCTGCCAACACCTTGATCTTGGACTTCTAGCTTCCAGAACTGTGAGACAATACACTTCTGTTGTTTATGCCACCCAGTTTGTGATATTTTGTAATGGCAGCCCTAGGAAACAAATACAGTAGCCATTACTGGGATTTAGAAAGTTTTTAAAAAAAATAAGGATCCATATTTGAATTTTTTTGTACTTAATCCGATCCTCCACTGGGGGCTACCGCCAAAGCTACAGTTACCTGGGGGGTGGAGTGGCTGTAAGGGACAACCTGTCAAAGATTGAAAGTGAAGAAAAGGTTTTTTTCACTCCATATTTTTTGATACTTCATTCAATTTGCTGCCTAAGCAGCAGAAAGAAGCATTTTCTGTGTTGAATCCCCAAACTGCCATAGGGCCTTTTCAAAGAGGCTCAAGTGGAACTGGCCTTAATGGATGAGAAGGGCACGATGGGATCCTAGGGAAGATTAGCACCTTCATTGCTGTGCCTGATTGTAATTGCAGCCTCTAGTTCCACTTGAGGGAGCTGCCTTTGCCGTCTGAAGGATGTGCCCCTGCCAAACGTGCGTGCACCGCAGTGTGAGGCGACCGTAAAGTACACGGAGTGGAGACAGCCCTCTGAGCCTCACACTGGCACTTAATAGCATTCAAGGACCTCAACAGCTCCTTATCCTGGTTGGTCAGAGGCGCCTTCCTACCACTAGGTGGCAGTAGGGTCTGCTGCAGGAACGCAGTCCCAAGACCAGTTCATAAACTTGAATGTGATTAAGGTTCACCTTAGAATCAAGTTCATTTTTCCTCTGATGTAAAGCAAAGCTAACTGGCCAGCCATCTTAGGAGGGCTCTTAGGGAAGTGATACAGATTTCCCTTTCATCTAGCACAGAAGAATTATAGGATGCTCAGAGCTGAAGGACCCTGTCGACAAGCTGACTGGGTCTCAGCCCTGTATGTGTGGGGAACTTTTAAAAATACCATTGCCCTGGTCCACCCTCAGGGATTTTATTTCTAATACACAATATGTCCCCAACAGGTGACTGTATCAGTTAATACATTCGTTTACCTGACACCTTTTTGCGAGGAATCCACCATAATTTGGAAACATCTACCCAACCTCACAGTGACTAAGCCGGGGAGACGGGAAGTGAATGAAAAAATGGGGCCAAGCGTGGTAAAGAGCATGCTTGCCCTTTCACATGTCCTCGGTAAGGCGGTGTAGTTGAATAGTGTCCCCTGAAAACTCACGTACACCTGGAACCTTTGAAATGTGATTTTATTCAGAAATATGGTCTTTGCAGATGTAATTAGTTAAGATGAGTTCATCCTGGATTACGGTGGGCCCTAAATCCAGTGACAGGTGTTCTCACAAGAAGAGAGGACACAGAGGCACAGAGTCACAGGGAGGTAGTGGGAACTGGGGCACGGATCAGAGTGCTGCAAGTCAAACAACGCTGAGGACCACGTGGACCACCAGAGGCTGGAGGAAGCCAGGAAGGATCCTCTCCTAGAGCCTTCAGATGTACCAGGGTGCCGCCAACACCTTGACCTCAGATTTCTGGCCTCCAGACTGGGAGACAAATTTCTGTTGTTTAAGCCTCCCAGCCTGGGTACTTTGTCACGGCAGCCCTAGGAGCACAGGCAAAGCCAAACCAAAGGGAAGCCAGGCCCTCATCTCCACTCCCTAGTCATCTGCACACCATCCATCACACTTGGGGAGGCCTTGTTCTTTACTAAGTGGACAGTACTTATGCATCCTCCCTTCTACCCAATTTTCCCATTCCTCCTCAGGGCCCAGGAGAGCGAATGGCATGAAGGAGGCCAGCCCGGCTCTCACAAGGTCCACAGGTGTGATTTAAACTTGCTTTCCCGAAAAATTCAGACTTCCGGGTAAGATGGCGGAAGGGTAAGACGCGGAGATCACCTTCCTCCCCACGGATACACCAGAAATACAGCTACACGTGGAACAACTCCTACAGAACACCTACTGAACGCTGGCAGAAGACCCCAGACCTCCCAAAAGGCAAGAAACTCCCCACATACCTGGGTAGGGCAAAGCGGAGAGATTCCCGCACAGAGGATCGGTGCCGAGCAGCACTCACCAGCCCGAGAGGCTTGTCTGCTCGCTCGCCGGGGCGGGCGGCGCTGGAAGCTGAGGCTCGGGCTTCGGTCAGAGCGCAGGGAGAGGACTGGGGCTGGCGGCGAGAACTCAGCCTGAAGGGGGCTAATGTGCCACAGCTAGCCGGCAGGGAGTCCGGGAAAGGTAAAGATGATCCAAGATTCTATTTCCCAGATCCAAAATCTTGGAAATAGAATAGACAAAATGCAAGAAACAGTTAACAAGGACCTAGAAGAACTAAAGATGAATCAAGCATCCATTAAAAACACAATAAATGAAATAAAAAATACTCTAGATGGGATCAATAGCAGAATAACTGAGGCAGAAGAACGGATAAGTGAGGTGGAAGATAAAATAGTGGAAATAACTGCTGCAGAACAAAATAAAGAAAAAAGAATGAAAAGAACAGAGGACAGTCTCAGAGACCTCTGGGACAACATTAAATGCACCAACATTCGAATTATAGGGGTTCCAGAAGAAGAAGAGAAAAAGAAAGGGACTGAGAAAATATTTGAAGAGATTATAGTTGAAAACTTCCCTAATATGGGAAAGGAAATAGTTAACCAAGTCCAGGAGGCACAGAGAGTCCCATACAGAATAAATCCAAGGAGAAATAAGCCAAGACACATATTAATCAAACTGTCAAAAATTAAACACAAAGAAATCATATTAAAAGCAGCAAGGCAAAAACAACAAATAACACACAAGGAAATCCCCATCAGGATAACAGCTGATCTCTCAGCAGAAACTCTACAAGCCAGAAGGGAGTGGCAGGACATAATTAAAGTGATGAAGGAGAAAAACCTGCAACCAAGATTACTCTACCCAGCAAGGATCTCATTCAGATTTGATGGAGAAATTAAAACCTTCACAGACAAGCAAAAGCTGAGAGAGTTCAGCACCACCAAACCAGCTTTACAACAAATGCTAAAGGAACTTCTCTAGGCAAGAAACACAACAGAAGGAAAAGACCTACAATAATGAACCCAAAACAATTAAGAAAATGGGAATAGGAACATACATATTGATAATTACCTTAAATGTAAATGGACTAAATGCTCCCACCAAAAGACACAGGTTGGCTGAATGGATACAAAAACAAGACCCATATATATGCTGTCTACAAGAGACCCACTTCAGACCTAGAGACACATACAGACTGAAAGTAAGGGGATGGAAAAAGATATTCCATGCAAATGGAAACCAAAAGAAAGCTGGAGTAGCAATTCTCATATCAGACAAAATAGACTTTAAAATAAAGACTACTAGAAGAGACAAAGAAGGACACTACATAATGATCAAGGGATCGATCCAAGAAGAAGATATAACAATTGTAAATATTTATGCACCCAACATAGGAGCACCTCAATACATAAGGCAAATACTAACAGCCATAAAAGGAGAAATCGACAGTAACACAATCATAGTAGGGGACTTTAACACCCCACTTTCACCAATGGACAGATCATCCAAAATGAAAATAAATAAGGAAACACAAGCTTTAAATGATACATTAAACAAGATGGACTTAATTGATATTTATAGGACATTCCATCCAAAAACAACAGAATACACATTTTTCTCAAGTGCTCATGGAACATTCTCCAGGATAGATCATATCTTGGGTCACAAATCAAGCCTTGGTAAATTTAAGAAAATTGAAATTGTATCAAGTATCTTTTCCGACCACAATGCTATGAGACTAGATATCAATTACAGGAAAAGAGCTGTAAAAAATACAAACACATGGAGGCTAAACAATACACTACTTAATAACAAAGTGATCACTGAAGAAATCAAAGGGGAAATTAAAAAATACCTAGAAACAAATGACAATGGAGACACGACGACCCAAAACCTATGGGATGCAGCAAAAGCAGTTCTAAGAGGGAAGTTTATAGCAATACAATCCCACCTTAAGAAACAGGAAACATCTCGAATAAACAACCTAACCTTGCACCTAAAGCAATTAGAGAAAGAAGAACAAAAACATCCTAAAGTTAGCAGAAGGAAAGAAATCATAAAAATCAGATCAGAAATAAATGAAAAAGAAATGAAGGAAACGATAGCTAAGATCAATAAAACTAAAAGCTGGTTCTTTGAGAAGATAAACAAAATTGATAAACCATTAGCCAGACTCATCAAGAAAAAAAGGGAGAAGACTCAAATCAATAGAATTAGAAATGAAAAAGGAGAAGTAACAACTGACACTGCAGAAATACAAAAGATCATGAGAGATTACTACAAGCAACTCTATGCCAATAAAATGGACAACCTGGAAGAAATGGACAAATTCTTAGAAATGCACAACCTGCCAAGACTGAATCAGGAAGAAATAGAAAATATGAACAGACCAATCACAAGCACTGAAATTGAAACTGTGATAAAAAATCTTCCAACAAACAAAAGCCCAGGACCAGATGGCTTCACAGGTGAATTCTATCAAGCATTTAGAGAAGAGCTAACACCTATCCTTCTCAAACTCTTCCAAAATATAGCAGAGGGAGGAACACTCCCAAACTCATTCTACGAGGCCACCATCACCTTGATACCAAAACCAGACAAGGATGTCACAAAGAAAGAAAACTACAGGCCAATATCACTGATGAACATAGATGCAAAAATCCTCAACAAAATACTAGCAAACAGAATCCAACAGCACATTAAAAGGATCATACACCATGATCAAGTGGGGTTTATTCCAGGAATGCAAGGATTCTTCAATATACGCAAATCAATCAACGTGATACACCGTATTAACAAATTGAAGGAGAAAAACCATATGATCATCTCAATAGATGCAGAGAAAGCTTTTGACAAAATTCAACACCCATTTATGATAAAAACCCTGCAGAAAGTAGGCGTAGAGGGAACTTTCCTCAACATAATAAAGGCCATATATGACAAACCCACAGCCAGCATTGTCCTCAATGGTGAAAAACTGAAACCATTTCCACTAAGATCAGGAACAAGACAAGGTTGCCCACTCTCACCACTCTTATTCAACATAGTTTTGGAAGTTTTAGCCACAGCAATCAGAGAAGAAAAGGAAATAAAAGGAATCCAAATCGGAAAAGAAGAAGTAAAGCTGTCACTGTTTGCAGATGACATGATACTATACATAGAGAATCCTAAAGATGCTACCAGAAAACTAACAGAGCTAATCAATGAATTTGGTAAAGTTGCAGGATACAAAATTAATGCACAGAAATCTCTGGCATTCCTATATACTAATGATGAAAAATCTGAAAGTGAAATCAAGGAAACACTCCCATTTACCATTGCAACAAAAAGAATAAAATACCAAGGAATAAACCTACCTAGGGAGACAAAAGACCTGTATGCAGAAAATTATACGACACTGATGAAAGAAATTAAAGATGATACAAATAGATGGAGAGATGTACCATGTTCTTGGATTGGAAGAATCAACATTGTGAAAAAATGGATCAACACTGTGAAAATGACTCTACTACCCAAAGCAATCTACAGATTCAATGCAATCCCTATCAAACTACCCCTGGCATTTTTCACAGAACTAGAGCAAAAAATTTCGCAATTTGTATGGAAACACAAAAGACCCCGAATAGCCAAAGCAATCTTGAGAACGAAAAATGGAGCTGGAGGAATCAGGCTCCCTGACTTCAGACTATACTACAAAGCAGTAATCAAGCAGTAATCAAGACAGTATGGTACTGGCACAAAAACAGAAAGATAGATCAATGGAACAGGATAGAAAGCCCAGAGATAAACCCACGCACATATGGTCACCTTATCTTTGATAAAGGAGGCAGGAATGTACAGTGGAGAAAGGACAGTCTCTTCAATAAGTGGCGCTGGGAAAACTGGATAGGGACATGTAAAAGTATGAGATTAGATCACTCCCTAACACCATACACAAAAATAAGCTCAAAATGGATTAAGGACCTAAATGTAAGGCCAGACACTATCAAACTCTTAGAGGAAAACATAGGCAGAACACTCTATGACATAAATCACAGCAAGATCCTTTTTGACCCACCTCCTAGAGAAATGGAAATAAAGACAAAAATAAACACATGGGACCTAATGAAACTTCAAAGCTTTTGCACAGCAAAGGAAACCATAAACAAGACCAAAAGACAACCCTCAGAATGGGAGAAAATATTTGCAAATGAAGCAACTGACAAAGGATTAATCTCCAAAATTTATAAGCAGCTCATGCAGCTCAATAACAAAAAAACAAACAACCCAATCCAAAAATGGGCAGAAGACCTAAATAGACATTTCTCCACAGAAGATATACAGACTGCCAACAAACACATGAAAGGATGCTCAACATCTTTACTCATTAGAGAAATGCAAATCAAAACTACAATGAGATATCATCTCACACCAGTCAGAATGGCCATCATCAAAAACTCTACAAACAATAAATGCTGGAGAGGGTGTGGAAAAAAAGGAACACTCTTGCACTGCTGGCGGGAATGTGAATTGGTACAGCCACTATGGAGAACGGTATGGAGGTTCCTTAAAAAACTACAAATAGAACTACCATATGACCCAGCAATCCCACTACTGGGCATATACCCTGAGAAAACCATAATTCAAAAAGAGACATGTACCAAAATGTTCATAGCAGCCCTATTTACAATAGCCCGGAGATGGAAACAACCTAAGTGTCCATCATCGGATGAATGGGTAAAGAAGATGTGGCACATATATACAATGGAATATTACTCAGCCATAAAAAGAAATGAAATTGAGCTACTTGTAATGAGGTGGATGGACCTAGAGTCTGTCATACAGAGTGAAGTAAGTCAGAAAGAGAAAGACAAATACTGTATGCTGACACATATATATGGAATTTAAGAAAAAAAAATGTCATGAAGAACATAGGGGTAAGACAGGAATACAGACACAGACCTACTAGAGAATGGACTTGAGGATATGGGGAGGGGGAAGGGTAAGCTGTGACAAAGTGAAAGAGCGGCATGGACATATATACACTACCAAACATAAGGTAGATAGCTAGTGGGAAGCAGCCGCATAGCACAGGGAGATCAGCTCGGTGCTTTGTGACCACCTGGAGGGGTGGGATAGGGAGGGTGGGAGGGAGACGCAAAAGGGAGGGGATATGGGAACATATGTATATGTATAACTGATTAAATTTGTTATAAAGCAAAAAATAAAATATAAAAAAATAAAAAAATAAACTTGCTTTCCCTAAAAGTCTCATTTGTTCCTAGTCTGGTTCCTTTTGAATCGGTTTTTGTTTTCTGAAGGCTCAGGAGCCTGGCAAACCCTGGCTTCCTATGACGATGGAGAAGATGGAGATCAAAATCAGAAACAAAAGCAGCAGGGAAAGTGTGGAGGGAGTGGGGAAGGAGAGAGAGGCTGGTGTTAGGAGGTAAAGAAAGAAGAATAATGGTGCCACCCAAAGAGGGCCTGGATGAATAGACTCAGGCAAGCGCAAGAGCAGAACTGGCCTTGAGGAAGGTGGAAATCACCTGGCCTGTGAGGCCAGGATTCACTGTGAAACTAGGACAGAACAGAAAAAAATCTACCATAGCCCTGTCTGCTGTCATTTAATTGTTAACTGTGGGCCTAATACAACTGAAAAGCCAGTATGCGTTTATAACTCCAATTCCCTAAGGTAATCCTTAAACAGCAGTTTAATACTGTTTGTTTAAAAAAAAAAAAATCCTACAGTGACCTCCTAATCCAGCCCAGCGGGTTGTCTCATTAATTTGAAGCTGGCGTCGCTCGTTTCAGGACAGGAATCCCTCTAGGTGCCATGGGGTGCAGGCAGTTGGATCCATTTTTTCAGCTTTTCTACATGTCTTAGAAATATTATTTGGTCAATGACTTAAGAGGGTCAAGCCTTCCTAGAGATAAAAAAGGGCCCTATTTTGTTCTTTCTGAAATCTCTTCATTTCTCAACGATGTGGTCATATGGTGAAAGAAAATGGCATTCTGGTGAAATGCCTTACAAGCCCAAGGCAGCCTTGGCTTCTTCTCTTCCTGTTTTGGTCTCACTAAAATCTGCCAAAACCTCGAGCAGCATCTTTGGTTGGTGGGGACTGTAGCTCTCTGCTGAGAAGCGATAGAATTGCCACTGTTGCACATAAACATCTTTTGCAGCAGCCAATGCTGGCTCATGCAAGGAGGGATTCAAGAGACCCGATACTTCACATCCAAGTCATTAATGTCAATGCCAGCAGAGTCAAGTCCAGAAAGGCAGTTTCTCTTGCCAAAAAGTTCCACTGAATTTCCTAGGACCCCCGTGACCTAATTTAAAGTGTTTTTCTTCTCAGGCTTTTTTCATACATAATAGTCTGATAAGCTGTTAATTCACAATCATTTCCACTTCTCTGCCACCCTTCATCCCATGATGAAAGAGTATTATTAACCACCGTAAAGACACATTAAATAACAAAGCTGTCCAACAGCTGCACATCAGAGCACTGATCTGCAATACTGGCACGGCTAAAAAAAATGGCTTAACTGTTTCTCTGCCCACAGCTATTTTTGTACTTCAGCCACCTTGCAGGAACACATATCTGGATGAAAGGACATATTATTGAGAGGCTGTTAATATGGAACAGTGTAAAAAGAAAAGGGCATAACCTCAAGACCTAAATAACAGAAGTGAGAAAATTGTCGTTTTGTGGCAGCCCTCTTTCAAACTTCTATATTATTTACAAAAGCAATTCCATTATCTCCCACTTACCCATCCATTCTCAGCTAGTCATAAAAAAGGGACACGCTCACCCATGACATTTTTCAGCTGCATTGCCTTTGTTGGTTGTTCCTCTTTCCATTAACACCAAATTGCATTCTACACCAGGTAAAGGAGTCGCCTGAGGAACTGAAATAATAAGCTGTCATGATCAGCACCTTAGAATATCGGACTATTCAAAAAGTGGAATCTAGCCCTATTATGAAGATGGCATGATTGCCCATTTAAAATCAAGAGCCTGCTTATCTCTGCTGTATTCTTTTAAATACCCTAATCTGTGTCATCAACTCAAAACTCAATGGAAACACCTCTTTGGTCATTGGATAAAATCATCTTCAAAAACACGATGATTTGAGTATTTGAAAATGAATCAGATAGCCTGGAACTGCAGCGTGAAGGTGAATGGCCTTTTCCAAGCAATAACTAGGAACATGGAACCTGAACCAAATGCTTCAATAAGGGTGCTGGAACAATTAGCAGCCTTTTAAGGTAACCTATCCTTTTAATTTCATGTCAAATTATCAGAAAAAGCAGGATAGCTGGCCTAATTCACATGCACATAATGTGGGTGGATCTTTAAAAAGGAAATTTCATATGTTATCTGGTGTGCATAAATCATTTGAGTTTAAATCATATTTTACAGTGATATAAACAGTATTGTCCATTAGTATGCAAACAGTAGCACTAGGGGATTAGTTACAACTACCAATTCTTAAAGGAGAAGAAACATTACAAGAGAGATCTATGTTTGGTTATAACACCCACTGTAATGTCACCACAGAAGCCTTCAACTGCCCTTTCAGTAAGGATGGCTACGATTAAGAGGATTCTAATCAGGTCAAGAGGAAGGAAAGACAAAGGTGTAGGCAAGATTGGTTTTCCCTTCTGATGCTTTTCTTTGCCATCCACTCTTTCACAGTGTGGAGGCAAATGACAATATTGAAGGGAAGGCAATAAGCTGCATCCTTTAAGATTGGAAGAGCATGCTAAATAAAAATCTCCAGCATGAAAACACACCCTGGAATTACAAGTTAATGGTGCAGAACTTTCTAGATGCACTGCCACAAAAGTTAAGTTTAACTACTGTGATGGTTGATGGTAGAATATGTGATGAAACAGTGAAATTTGAAGAAACAGCTATAGCTCTTCTGGGAAAAACCTTATTTCTACAACTCCTTGTAATTTAGAATAAGTCATGGCCAGTCAGACCTAGAAGGGGTCTTAAGAGGTGACTTAATGATCTATTTCATAGATGAGAAAACTGAGGACCAAAAAGGTTGATTAATTCAAGGTCAGTGATTAATGAGAGGCAGAGATAAGCATAGTATCCTGGTGCCTATTTCTAATTAATTCTTGTCTTATTTGATTCTGCAAGAGTTGAAGGGACTGAGTTAAAGTAGTAGAACAATGGTGTGGGGGACCATTTCTGGGGGACCATGAGGTCTAACTATTTTCCTATTCATACTAAGATGTTATTTGCCCTTTCATTCTCATTCCCTCTCATGGGTGCCCAGTTGAATACAGTCATGTGCCAGATCATGCCAGACCAATGTAGGTAGAAGTTGATATGAGAATCCAGCTTCTTCAGACAATAGGGACTGCAAAAAAGTAAAATAATGGCACTCTTCTCACTAAGCTTATTTTTTTCCTGGAAAAGTTATTTTCATAAAAATTTATTTAACATTTTAATAGTTATTATTTTAAATGAACGAATATTTAAAATTTTTCTCATTTTAAAAATATAAAATATTGATAGATATAACCCACATACACAAAAGCTATTTGGGATCCTCAATTTTTAGAATGTAAAGGGATTCAGAGATGAAAAGGTTTAAGAACTGTGGCACTAAAACTTGAAAAAATAGAAAGGAAACCAAGATGAAAGTGGAATTTTATAAAAACTACTCTCACTTCTTTTTTGGATCCATCTCTCACCTTCATGAGGAGCATGATTCCAATGAGATGGACACATCAATCAATCAGTAACAACTACAGTGATATGGTGCTTCATGGTTAACACTACAGTGATAGGGGTGTAGGTAGGAGCTGGATTTGAATTTCGGCTCTGCCATTTACTAGCTCTGGGGGCTGATCAGTTAAGCCTCAGGTTCCTTATCTGAATGAATGGAGACAAATATAACACATACCTTCATGAAAGAGCTAGCATAAGAAGAGCACTGGGATGGTGCCTGCATATGGTAAGTACTCATTTGGCCATTATAATTATTGTTCAAAATCCTATGCTACAAAAAGGCAACCTACTGAATGGGAGAAGATATTTGCAAATGATATGTCTGATAATAGGTCAATATCCAAAATGTATAAAGAACTCATGTAACTCAACATTATATATATAAACAACCTGATTAAAAAACAGGCAGAGGACCTGAATAAACATTTTTCCAAAGAAGACATACAGATGGCCAACAGGCACATGAAAAGATGCTCAACATCACTAAAATGCAAATCAAAACCACAATGAGATGTCACCTCACACCTGTCAGAATGGCTATTATCAAAAAGACAACAAATAATGAGTGTTACAAGGATGTAGAGAAAAGGGAACCCTAGTACACTGTTGGTGGAAATGTAAATTGGTACAGCCACTATGGAAAACAGTATGGAGATTCCTCAAAAAATTAAAAATAGAATTACCATATGATTCAGCAATTCCACTCCTGGGTATATATCCGGAAAAAAATGAAAACATTAATTCAAAAAGATATACACACCCCTATGTTCATTACAGCATCATTTTCAATAGCCAAGTTATGGAAGCAACCTAAATGCCCATCAATAGATGAATGGATAAAGAAGATGTGACACATACACACACACAATGGAATATTACTCAGCCATAAAAAAGAATGAGAATTTTGCAATTTTCAACAACATGGACTGACCTGGAGGGTATTATGCTTAGTGACATAAATCAGACAGAGAAAGACAAATACTATATGTTTTCACTTGTATGTGGAATCTAAAAAAATAAAGGAATGAATAAAACAAAACAAAAACAGACTCATAAATACAGAGAACAAATTGTTGGTTCCAGAGGGGAGAAGGGTGGCGAGAGGGGCAAGATAGGTGAAGAGAATTTAGAGGTACACACTACTAGGTATAAAATAAACAAGTTACAAGGATGTATGTAATGTACAACACAGAGAATATAGCCAATATTTATAACTGTCAATATATATGGAGTATAATCTATAAAAGTAACAAATTACCTGAAGCTAAAATAATATAAAATATATTGCATCAGTTGCCATATGATCCAGCAATCCCACTCCTGGGCATATATCTGGACAAAACTCTAATTCAAAAAGACACACGCACCTCTATGTCCACAGCAACACTATTCACAATAGCCAAGACACAGAAACAACCTAAGCGTCCATTGACAGAGGAATGGATAAAGAAGATGTCGTATATATACACAATGGAATATCACTCAGCCATATAAAAGAATGAAATGATGCCATTTGCAGCAACATGGATGGACCTAGAGATGATCATACTAAGCAAAGTAAGCCAGACAAAGACAAATACCATGTGATATCACTCATATGTGGAACCTAAAATATGACCCAAATGAACTTATCTACCAAACAGAAACAGGCTCAGACATAGAAAACAGACTTGTGGTTGCCAAGGGGGAAGGGGGGGTGGGGTAGGCATGGGTTGGGAGCTTGGGATTAGCAGATGCAGACTGTTATATAGCGAATGTATAACCAACAAGGTCCTACTGTATAGCACAGAGAACTATATTCAATATCCTATGATAAACCATAATGGTAAAGAATATAAAAAAGAACGTATATATGTATAACTGAATCACTTTGCTGTACAGCAGAAATTAACACAATATTGTAAATCAACTATACGTCAGTAAAATAAAGAAAATGCTCCAAAATATTTCACAGCTTATTGCTATTAGCTATAAAATAAGATGAAACTAGTTTGTCTCCAAGCTTGGTGAGAAAAGTTTCTACTGTCTGGTTACCCTCCTACAGCCCGACCTCCCTCTCCTTTCCTGTCCTCCAATGCTTCTGAATCACAACAAACGCTGTGCTAGGAAGACTGGTCAGCTGACCACACCAGCCAGCTAACCACCACCACTATCTCTTTCAGTTCTAAAGGCCCATGATATTTCTAATTGGTCCTCAAATGCTCTCAATATAAGCAACAATTAAATGCTGTGGCTTTTCCCTATGGCTTCTGAGGAAGCATTATCCTTTTCCAAAGTGCTTTGCTTTTCAATTTCAAATAAAGACATTTAAAAAACCCAATAAAGTTAGACACTAATAAAACCAAATAAATAGCAACATTCTTAGAAATAAAACTGACGGTACCAAGGAGGAACAATCAAAACAATGAATAAGATAACTTTTCTACCAAAGGAATAAGGGATAACAGATAAGGAACTGGCGCCAGCAATGCCATTTAACTACCCTGTGATTTTACATTCCACTCAGGAGTGTCACAGGCCCCCGGCTGGTGCAAATCTGGTTTTTGTAAAGATACACGCAAGTGGCATGAACCCTCAGCTCAGGAAGATGAGATTTTCACCTGGTCTTTCAGCTTTCCTGATTTCTACTTCCAGATGAAAAATTTAAAAATACTGTATATTTTTTTTCCTAGTTAATTCCCTGTCTTCTTGGTTGTGGAGGGGAGCCAACTCTTCTGCAAGGATTTTGCAGTATAACCTACTTTTTTAAAAAAGTGAAGGCAGTGTGGGGAGGAGTATTGTTCAGTGCAAAAAGACTGTGTGCCACAACTGGGATATTTGCGGTGTAAAAAAAAAAAAATCCTCTCACAATGGTTGGTGGGGAGGAGGTTCCTGTTTTATACAGGGGGTCAAGGAAAGCTCATCTGAGAAAGAGATGTTTGTGCTGAGACCTGAAGGGAGGGAGGAAGCAAGTATGGGGCAGCTGAGAAAAAGTGTCCAGATGGAAACAGTAAGGTCCTGAGGCAGAAATGTGCTTGGTCTGTGGGAGGAATGCCCAGGAGGCCAGTGTGACCGCAACAGCATTTGCAAGGACAGAGCAAGGCAGGAGGTTAGAGAGGCGGGGAGACCAGACAGGCATAGGGCCTTAAGGGCTTTGGATGTTGCTCTGGGAGAGGTGGGAAGACGCTGGAAGGCTTTGGGCTGAGGAGTAGCAATTTGGGACTGATGTCCTGCAGGGGACACTTGAGGAGATACAGTGCAAGGCTAGGGGATACGGGGAAGCAGAGGGTGGGGGCGTGGAGATGTGCTGCTGATGCCCATGGTGGAGCCTGCACATGGAGAGTGATGGAGAGTGTTGGCTCAGGCTCGGCAAAGCTTTCAAAAGTAGAAAACTCTGAATCGGCACTTCCCCGTTTCACGAGACCTTGTGCAGGTGGAAAGGGCGTGGAGAATGGGCGTGAGATGTACTTTGTAAGGAAAATAGTCTCCTCTTTTGCAGTCCAGACCATCGGGGTATCTTTCTAGGCCTCACCTAACAATTCAGTTAAGCCTCCAGAGACAACTTGAGGCGCACTAAAGGGTGTTCCCTTAAGTGATCACTCATGATCCTCCAGGCAGCCTTGTGAGGTAGAGAGGGCAGGTGTTAGTTTCCTCCTTTGGCCAATAAGGACACACAGAGTGTTGCCAGAGCTGCGCCAGGTCCTCGCTCAAAACCCACCAACCCCCCACCTTTAGCAGGAGTTAACATAAATCTTTACGTCACAGGATCTGGGGATAAGAAAGGAAGTTATAGGGAGAGACAGACAAAAAAATCAGATGGAACCAGCAGGGACCAAGATGGTGACAAATCTGACCTCTGACAGACCCTGAGTCTCACTCTACACTGATTTTACTACATTAGCGAATTAAATGATACACCTACTGGTGGCCACGACCGGAAATTAAGGACCAAAAAAGGATAAAAAGAGAGTGGTACCCCACTCCCTCGAAAAGCCCTGCCCCTTCCCAGGTGGACTAATGCACATGCCTCTCCATCATGAGCCTCACTCCTCCTCCCTTTGTCTTTACTCTTTAAAATAAAGTCCTTTTCACCACGTGGGTGAGAAGTTGATCTGTGAACTAAGTTCTCACTTCTCCATTTTTTGGCCATTGAATAAAGCTTGTGCTGCATTGATCTCAGCTTCAGCTTCATTATTTGGCTACACGAACCCAAATGGAAAAAGAACCTTTTCCAGCTGAGGCAGAGGGCCTTAGCCAAGCTAGGGCCTGGGCACAGTCCATATGACTTAATTCAGTAACGAGAAGTTTCTGCCCAGATCACACAGCTGGTGACAACTGAGGGAGGGAGGGAGTCAAGATCATTTGGCACTGAATTCAGGTTCTTCTCATAACTTGGTTCTGTGCCTCTTAGGCTACCAATTTATCAAGGGAGTAAGCCCAAGGCGAAGAAGATTCACACGCAAGTGGATACAGTTGAGTCAAAGAAGACATAACTCTGTGGGCAATGACACTGAGGCGCCCCACTTGGCTTCAACAGTAGGGGATTTGTTCTCATAACATACAGTGATTTAGGATTTTATGCTAGACACCCTTCTGTGCGCTGTTCTATAGGAACTGTGGGACGACATGGCTTGTGAAAAGACACACCATTTGTAGAAGTGACAGGGTGCTATTATTTCTTTTAAAACCCAAGTATGTCTGATCTTACAGAACTTGTTCTTGTGTGAGCCATGGCCCAGGCCCATTTGTAAACCAGGAGGGGAAGGGGAAGAAACCAGAAATTACTTACTAAATAGACATCAAGCACGGAGGCATTATCATCCTGCATTTCCAGAGCATTTGGCTCAGAAGCCAAGTAGATGGTCCCCTCTTCCAAGGTAAATGTTGAACTGGAAGGTAACCCTTTACTGGAAAAATAAAAAAGAATGATGAGCATGTGGACTTCAGAACAAAATCCAAGGACTTCTCCAAAGTGGTGGCTGAGGTGGGAAAGCTTTGGGGCAAGAAAACAAATTTAGGGCGTTTGAAGGAAATATGGTTATACCTATAGAGATGCTCACTTGAGTTTAAAGGATTTGGCTTTACTGACAGTGCCTTTTCTCTGTCTACTTCAGCGCGTGAGACACTTCACACTTCTGAGAGGTGATCTGTGGACTCCACACCTTGTGAGGGTGGACTGCTGGGAATTTAGAGGCCCACCAGTCATCTCTGACTCTGAACAGTTAGTTCTCGCTGTTTAAATTCTTCTCTCAACAGTACTGATGCTTTCCTAGCTTATAGAAGATAACCTTGTACCTCATTAGCAGTGATGATTTCTTTTTTTTACATCTTTATTGGAGTATAGTTGCTTTACAATGGTGTGTTAGTTTCTGCTTTATAACAAAGTGAATCAGTTATACATATACATATGTTCCCATATCTCTTCCCTCTTGCGTCTCCCTCCCTCCCGATGATTTCTTTCCATTGTTTTTTTCTTTTTCTTTTTGGCATGAAAGGTTCAGTTACATCCATGGTTCTCAAAGGAGCATGGGGGGCTGGTGAAAGCCCAACCTCCTGGGCTTGTAGGATTGAAGGAAGGAAGGATTGAAGGAATGTATAATCTTTCCCCCACTGAAATAAAAATTAGTTATGTTTTTAACCTGTGGAAATTTCCACGTGATGCTTTTGCAGGAACAAAATATCTGAATAGACATTTCTCCAAAAAAGATATACAAATGGCCAATAAACCCATGGAAAGATGCTCAACATCATTAGTCGTTAGGGGGATGCAAATCAAAACCACAATGAGATACCACTTCATACCCACTAGGCCGGCTGTAACAAAAAAGACAGATGATAAAGTGTTGGGGTGGATGTGGAGAAGTGTGAGCCCTCTTACATTGCTGATGGGCATGTAAAATGATGCAGCTACTTTGGAAAACAGTTTGGTGTATCTTCAAAATCATATGACCCAACAACTCCACTCCTTGGTATATACGTAAGGAAAATGAAAATATATGCCTACACAAAAACTTGAACATGAATGTTCACAGCATTACTCATAATAGCCAACATGTGGAAATAATCCAAATGTCCACCAACTGATGAATGGATAAATAATTCATACAGTGGAATATTATTTTGCAATGAAAAATAACAAAGCACTGATATATGCAACAACATGTGTGAATCGTGAAAACACGGTAAGTGAAAGAAGCTGGTCATAAAGGACCACATGTTGTATGATTCCATTTAGGTGAAGGGTAAGAAGAGGCAAATCTATGAGACAGAAGGATGTTAGTGGTTGCCAGGGGCAGGGGTGAGGGGGCAATAGGGAGTGACTACTATTGGGTGTGGGGTTTCTTTTTAAAGCATTGAGAACATTCTAAATTTAGATTCTGGTAACAGTTACACAACTTTGTGAATATACTAAACCCACAAAACCGTATACTTTAAATGGATGAATTTTGTAGTATGTGAAATATATCTTAATAAAGTTTTTTAAAAGTTTCATGAGGTACCTAAGGGTCATGATTCTTTTCTTTATATTGAAGAATAGTTGTTTTACAATGTTGTACCAATCTCTGCTGTACAGCAAAGTGACTCAGTTATACACATATACACATTCTTTTTTATATTCTTTTCCATTATGGTTTATCACAGGAAATTGAATATAATTCCCTGTGCTATATATTAGGACCTTGTTGTTTATCCATTCTAAATGTAATCGTTTGCATCTACCAACCCCAAACTCCCAGTCCATCCCTCTCCCTCCCCCCCTCCCCTTTGGCAACCACAAGTCTGTTCTCTATGTCTATGAGTCTGTTTCTGTTTGGTAGATAAGTTCATTTGTGTCATATTTTAGATTTCACATATAAGCGATATCATATGATATTTGTCTTTGTCTGACTTACTTCATTTAGTATGATAATCTCTAGGTCCATCCATATTGCTGCAAATAGCATTATTTCATTCTTTTTATGGCTGAGTAATATTGCATTGTGTGTGTGTGTATACATACATACATACCTAATACACATATATACACACACCACATCTTTTTTATCCATTCATCTGTTGATGGACATTTAGGTTGCTCCCATGTCCTGGCTATTGTAAATAGTGCTGCTATGAACATTGTGTTGCATGCACCTTTTTGAATTGAGTTTTTGTCTTTTCTGGATATATGCCCAGGAGAGGGACTGCTGAATCATATGTACCACATAACTCTATTTTTAGCTTTTTAAAGAACCTCCATACCGCTCTCCATAGTGGCTGCACCAACGTATATTCCCACCAAGGGTCATGATTCTAAACTTGATCTCTCAGTACACAGTATTAGAAATATCAGAAATGTGATGGAATAGATATTTTTAGGTTACATACATTTTAGAATTATCTGTATTGAATAAACCCCCGATTTATTTGCCGGTCATTCAGAAAACATCTCCTTTTTCCTAATAGAGAAAAAAATTCTAGTTGACCTGACATGAGAGAGTTGGGCTCTGCGATTTCAAGGCCTGAGGTGGAGAGATGCTGCTTGCAGGCTGGGGAAGCCTGGGGACCATCAGCAGTGTCACAGGGCCAGTGCTGCTGAAGTACGAGCAGAGGTAAGGGGACCTTTATCCTGGAGGATGCTTTGCCTAGAAGATGCAAATTGCTGGCCCACAGAGCCAGTCTGGCTGGGAGAAGTGTGTTTTGGGCCCAAGGAGATTTTTTTTAATTTGAATGATTGCTAAATTAAGAAACAGGAAATCCCTACCAAATCCAGTTTTCCACAGCTTCTTATGAGAAACGAGAAGAGCAGGCAACTCTGAGCCCACATTTCTGAGTAGCGATGAGGTTGTGGCATGTCCTTTCTGGTTCCCCAGGGTCCCCACTGCTCTCTTCGGTGTCACACCTGGCCTTTCTACCCATTTGCATCACCTCTGCCTGGCCCCTCTGTGTATATGTCAGCCCAACATCCCTACTTCGCTGATGAGGGGACTAAGGCCCAGGGAGGCACAGTAACTTGCCCAAGGTCACACTGCAGTTGAATAGGATATAAACTAGGATATAAACTCTGTTTTCCAATTAAACACTTTTTCTATGGTCATCTGTGATGAAATTTTAGAAATTTGCCACTGCAGAAATTGAGGGAGCTGAGGCCAATGTATCTAGGAGCTTGAAAATCATCATATAAACCAGCAAAAACAAATGCAGGATTTGAGAATAATAAACATTTGAGAATAATAATAAAGATTTGAGAATAATAATAAAGATTTGAGAATAATAATAAACAAATGCAGGATTTGAGAATAAATGAGAATAAGAATACCAAACATGCAGGATTGTTGTGAGCTTGATGTGAGCTGTGGAGATCTTTTGTTTGAGAAGAGTTATCATGGCCAGAAAGGTTTGAGGAAAAGTAAGTAGGTAAAATATGCTTTATAAGCCACATATCTATCTTTCTCAAAAAGTTAAAAGAGTTACCATATGAGCCAGCAATCTCATTTCTGGGTATATATCCCAAAGAACGGAAAACAGGTTCTCAGATATTTGTTCCCCCAGTGTTATGGGCTGGAATGTGTGCCTCCCCCAACCCTCCATTTATATCTTGAACTCTTAACCCCCAGTACTTCAGAATGTGTCTGTATTTGGACATACGTTCTTTAAAGAGGTGATTAAGGTTAAGTGAGATCATTGGGGTGGCTCTAATCCAATATGACTGGTGTCCTTATAAGAAGGGGAGGAGATTAGGACACAGACACACAGAGAAAAGACCATGTGAAGATAGCGGGAGAAGACGGCCGTCTACAAGTCAAGGCGAGAGGCCTCAGAGTAAACCAACCTTGCTGACACAGTGATCTCGGACCTCTAGCCTCCAGAACTGTGAGAAAATACATTTCTGTTGTTCAAGCCACTCAGTCTGTGGTACTTTGTTACGGTAACCCTAAAACTAATATACCCATGTTCACAGCAGCATTTTTCACAGTAGCCTATAGGTGGTATCATTCCACCTACTTCCTCATGTAAGTAGTCAAATTCACAGAGATATGAAAGTAGAAGGGTGGTTGCCTGGGCTGAGGGGAGGGAGGAAATGGGGAGTTGTTTCATGGGTACAGAGTTTCAGTTTTGCAAGATGAAAAGGTTCTGGAGATTGGTTGCACAACAATGTGAATGTACCTAACACTGTTGAACTGTACACTTAAAAATGGTTAAGATGGTAAATTTTAAGTTACATGTATTTTACCACAGTTAAAAAATGTAATAAATATTCATTATTAAAAATAATGAATATCTAATAGTTCACAAGAACAACAAAGCTATTTAAGCTTCCAATGTTTTAATACTTAAAACAAAATGACATATAAATATATAGCTCTATATAAATAATCAGGCATTTATAAAGTCCCATTAAGTGCACTCAGAATAATCTGACATTATATACAATGGAATATTGCTCAGCCATAAAAAGAAACGAAATTGAGTTATTTGTAGTGAGGTGGATGGACCTGGAGTCTGTCATACAGAGTGAAGTAAGTCAGAAGGAGAAAAACAAATACCATATACTAACATATATATGGAATCTAAGAAAAAAAAATGTCATGAAGAGCCTAGGGGTAGGACGGGAATAAAGACACAGACCTACTAGAGCATGGACTTGAGGATATGGGGAGGGGGAAGGGTAAGCTGTGACAAAGTGAGAGAGTGGCATGGACATATATATACTACCAAACGTAGGGTGGATAGCTAGTGGGAAGCAGCCGCACGGCACAGGGAGATCAGCTCGGTGCTTTGTGACCACCTAGAGGGGTGGGATAGGGAGGGTGGGAGGGAGGGAGGGAGACGCAAGAGGGAAGAGATATGGGAACATATGTATATGTATAAGTGATTCACTTTGTTGTAAAGCAGAATCTAACACACCATTGTAAAGCAATTATACTCCAATAGATGTTAAAAAATAGCAAAAGCTATATAACCAATTGATTCATCTTTTAAAAATATTTGTTATCTTCATTATTCAGTATGTACTGAGTGAGATCAGAGTACAGAACTGGCATTTTACTTGCCTAAAACTCTTAGATTAGGTCCTACGTACTGCCCAAGAAAGAATGAGAATACACTCTAGGGAAACGGATACCTGAGCAGATAAGGCATTCCAGGCAGAGCATGAACTTTGGAATCAGATGACTGGCTTTGAATTCTGGCTCTTCCTCTTAGCTGTGTGTGTGATACTGGATGAGTTTCTTAACCCCTCTGAACTCCAGTTTCCCACATGTAAAATGAGAATAATACCAAACATGCAGGATTGTTGGAGTGATGAGTGATAACGAATGGACAACACAAAGAGCCATTGTTGCACATTGTATTCTAGGTGCCAGGATGCAGCAGAGATGAAAATAAACAGAGATCTCTGCCTCATGGAACTTACATAGCATCGAGGAGAACAGATAATGAGAAAAATACTTAAAATACATATTACATTGGTCAAAAGCACCAAGGAGAAAAATAAAGCACAGAAGGGAGAGAAGTGAGTGAGTGGCATAGACCATTTCCAAGCAGCACACTTTCCAGGCTCTGCCATTGGAGTTTTTGGGGTCTCAGGCATGAGTCAGACACTAGGGGACACACCCAGGTCTCCTATACTCCATGGGACACAATAGCAAGCCCTCCGAAGCCCACTGAAGTCCCTTTCCCTGGGCTGGGACAGGCACCCACACTCCCTGACAGTTCTCTCCAAAGATCACACTCAAACTGCCAACTCTTCTTGGCTTCTCTAACTTCTTTTAGGGAGTGGAGGTGGTGGTCAACTAACGGTTTTTGACCACTTCCTTTGCATGTCCTGCAGTCTCACACCTTGCTTTTGTTTTGGGTCTCTGGTGAAACTGATAGTAAAAATATTTCATTTTAACATTCCGTTATGTTACTTTTAGCAAAGAGGTTAGTAAAGGTTATACATGAAAATGCTTCACATAAGGACATAAAGTATTATCTGGGCTTTAAGAACCTTTATGCTATACTTTGAATGTGTATGTCATTGCTACTTAAAAAATTAATGAAGAGCAATTATCAAAAGAGTAGGGAGGTAATGTAAGAGTAAACCATCCAACCTAAATAAATCCATCCCTAGCCGACAGCAAATTCCTCCTTCTTTGAAGATGCCCCAAGTAGAAAGGTAAGATATGTTCTAAAAGGGATTTTCGGGACTTCCCTGGTGGCGCAGTGGTTAAGAATCCGCCTGCCAATGCAGGGGACACGGGTTCGACCTCTGGTCCGGGAAGATCCCACATGCCATGGAGCAACTAAGCCCATGCACCACAACTACTGAGCCTGTGCTCTACAGCCTGCGAGCCACAACTACTGAGCCCATGTGCCACAACTACTGAAGCCCGCGTGCCTAGAGCCCGTGCTCCGCAACAAGAGAAGCCACCACAACGAGAAGCCCGCACACCGCAACGAAGAGTAGCCCCCGCTCGCCTCAACTAGAGAAAGCCCAAGCACAGCAACGAAGACCCAACACAGCCAAAAATAAATAAATTTTTTTTAAAAAAGGGATTTTCACTTAAATGTTTAATGTCACTGATCAATTTCATGTTCATTTCTCTTCAGTTCTGACATTGGGAAATATTTTTGCTATTGCCCTGTTTTCTTACTCACTGTTGATTTCCTGGGCACAAGCCTATTTGGAATCAATTTCTAATTTCTCTGGCTGAGAGTTTTCCAGATTCCATTTTAGGGGTCACTTATAAGTGTGAGCATCTCTCTTGGGTAGAATGCCTTCAAAACCCAGGGATCCAGTCAGAGGGCTTGCCATTCCTCAGCCTTGTAGCTTGGGAAGATCCATGTCTAGAAGCAATTTTACATGAATGGGTTTAAAAGTCTGGCTGGCTGCCTGGGTTCTGCACCATCAAGTTTTGCCACAGTTCCCTCAAGTCAGACTGTCTGAGGGCTAATTGCACCTAATTTGCAGCAAGGCGCTCAGGAAACAGTTAATCTATCTAGTTCTGTTCCTCCCTTGTAAAAGCAGAGCAACTGCCAATATTCTTCAGCTGCTCTGTGCTCTGGTCTCTGCACACATCACAAACTTGTCACAGGTAAGAGCAGTACAAGGAGGGGGAATTTTATGTCCTCCCAGCTCCCTCTGGGAGCTGACATTAATGGTTCTCTGATGCCACGCAGGCTTCTCTATCATTTACAAAAATGCTCCTTTCTTTTACCAGCAACATTAGTTTGGCTTCATTGGAGAGCATTAGCCTGGCTGGACTGCTGAAAACAGACATCAGTCATTTTATAGCCTGGAACACTCTGATTTCTGTTTGCAGACCTAATGAGTGTTTTATAGCTAATTCTCGTGAGGGTATTTGCTCAGAGAACATATGGTTTTTGTCTTTTAAAAGCACAATTTCTGTCTTTTGAAAGTCATCCTCTCACTGCCTTAATTTCTTTTGTGTCAAAGTAATATCATAATGTATCATACAATACAGATGACTTATGATGAAATAAACAACCTCCTGCTCTCACCTGCACCCCAGTCATCTCCCCAAAGGCGGCACCTTTCACCATTTCTCTTTTTAGCCCTTCTGACGGTTCCCTTCATATCTTTTGATGAGTCAGGGAATAAAATATATTCTCAACCCAAGGCAGCATCTATTGATTCAATATAAAGGATGTTTACCTATCCCTACTTCGTACTTCCTTCCAACATTTGCTATTTATATTTTATTTATTGTGTAACTGTAAATCATATACTTAATAACTTTTTCTAGTCCATCATCCACAAACCATATATCTTTAATTTCCCATATTATTTACTCTTTGTCCCTGCTTTCCTCTCTCATTTTGTATTAGATATACTTTAAAAAGATCTTTAAAAATCTTTACTTTGTCTTGGCTATTCATACTTATATTACCTTATTCTTATCTTGTAGCTATAAACAATTTTTCCTGCTTTGTCCATGGATTGATTCTAAAATTAGAAAATCAATACATAGAGTTTATATTATTATGACTATGTAAATGTTGTTAATGCCTAGCCAACAGTGTGTTAGGGTTACATTTCCCTCTCTGGATTCAAAATCATGATTGCTGGGCCATGCAAAGAAAAATGGTCCCATCATCAAGGTTAACTGGAATCTCTCTGTTTTTTTTTTTTTTTTTTTTTAACTTTTGCTCAAATTCCTACCACGTTTTAGTCTGCTTCACAGTTGGAGGTTTTTGCCCTTTAGACATGGACTGAATGCCATGTGGGTAAAACCTAGGAAACATCTGGACTAAGTGTGGAGGCCTGAATACAAGCCCTGCTTCTCGGATTATTAGTTACAACGCTGGGCAAGTCATGACCCTGAGGGTCCTGGTTCCTCCTCTGAAAGTGAGAATGGCAGTCCCCGTCCAGCCCACCTCCCAGGGCCATCAAGAGGACCAAGTCAGAACATGCAAGTGAAAGAAAGGCAGACAGAGGGTAATGCTCTTCTGTATAAACTACCTAGAGTATCACTATGACTTCTACCTCCGGGACTCTGCTTGTTTCCTGGGGGTGGGGGGAGGGGGTGTTTATTTGAGGAGGTCTGCTGGCATAGACAGATTTATCATAACACTTTGGAAAGAATTCTTTTTCTGCTGGTCTAAGTTTAGCTACCGGAACACTGACTGATGATAACAAATGTGGACGGGAAAGCTCTACTTGCAGAGACAACCGACAAGTATAGCCTAGTCTCACTTAAAGGCTACAAATACTTGTTCAGTCCTAGAGACACACTCTGCATATGGGCAGGCCCACCCCAGCATGACTCAGGCACTTCTGATGGGATGATCAAGGCAAGGCCACATGCCCCTCTTGGAAAAGCTCAACTCTGGCTAGGGTGGCTTGCGGGTGGAGGCTGCTCTAGGGTCTGGAGTTCTGAAGCCCTGGCACTGGGGTGCCTATTTGCAGCTGCGATAGTGTCAGCCTGCAGCAAGTCTCATGCCTGTGCCAGGATGAGCATCTCCTTCATGCCAAGCTCCTTGGTTGAGTGTACGGGCACATCTACAAGACCCCCCCCCCCGCCCCTCCCGCAAAGTATGGACCCAGAGAACTGGGAAGCCCTTGGCCATGGTCACTGCATCCAGAATGCTTTACCACCCACCTTCCTAACCTACCCTGCCAGACAGGAGGCTTTCAGAAGGATCTGTTGCTTTCTTTCTGTCTTCTCTCCTTTTCAGCCACTTCCATGCTTTCCCACTTTGGCTGTTTTTAGACAAGGAGGCTGCCTGTTTCTAATAAAAGGCAAGCAGAGTGGCAGGCTCTCTCTGGAATTGAGCAATGGCTGCCTTATGGGTCTAACACTTGGATTTAACCCTCGTCTCTCCCTGCATAAGTGACACCTGAGGCACAAAGACTGTTGTAGACAGAGCACAAAGAGTAGCACTTTGAACTGGCAGGGGAAGAGAGAAGCAAGCAGTGTGCTGCCAAGTCTATTAGTTCTGGGGACCGGAAGTCACAGCTGCTGAGAGAGCTGGCAGCAACTGAGCTCCTGCCACCAGCAGCTTCAGAAGCAAGCAGAGGAAGGAGGTCAGGGCCCTCCCTCTGAGGAAAACCTGTGTACGTGTGTGGGTGGTGGCTGGAGGGAGAATGCTTTCAAAAAGGAACCCCCATCCAAGTTCGGGGAACTTTTCCACCATATATCTCTAGGAGATTTATTTTTCTTTTCAACATCCTCCCACACACATTTGGGACGAAGTGAGAGAGTGGCATGGACATATATACTACCAAATATAAAACAGCTAGTGGGAAGCAGCCGCATAGCACAGGGAGATCAGCTCGGTGCTTTGTGACCACCTAGAGGGGTGGGATAGGGAGGGTGGGAGGGAGGGAGATGCAAGAGGGAGGAGATATGGGGATATATGTGTGTGTATAGCTGATTCACTTTGTTATAAAGCAGAAACTAACACACACCATTGTAAAGCAATTATACTCCAATAAAGATATTAAAAAAAAAATAAAGCTAGCAGTCCTCATTGACGGTGATGTTTATACTGTGATGATTGCATTACAGACATTATTTCATTTAATCATCAAAGATCCCCCTGATAGGATGACCAAAAAAGCACATGAAAAGATGCTCAACATCACTAATCATTAGAGAAATGCAAATCAAAACTACAGAGAGGTATCACCTCACACCGGTCACTATGGCCATCATCAAAAAATCTACAAACAATAAATGCTGGAGAGGGTGTAGAGAAAAGGGAACCCTCTTGCACTGTTGGTGGGAATGTAAATTGGTACGGCCACTATGGAGAAGAGTATGGAGGTTCCTTAAAAAACTAAAACTAGAACTACTACCATATGACCCAGCAATCGCAGTCCTGAGCGTATACCTGGAGAAAACCGTACTTTGAAAAGATACATGCACCCCAGTTTTCATTGCATCACTATTTACAATAGCCAGGACATGGAAGCAACCTAAATGTCCATCAACAGAGGAATGGATAAAGAAGATGTGATACATATATACAATGGAATATTAGCCATAAACAAGAACAAAATAATGCCATTTGCAGCAACATGGATGGGTTGTAATACTGAGTGAGGTAAGGCAGACAGAGAAAGACAAATGTCATATGATATCACTTATATGTGGAATCTAAAAAAAAAAGTACAAATAAACTTATTTACAAAACAGAAGTAGAGTCTTGGATGTAGAAAACAAACTTATGGTTACCAGGGGGATAAGGTTGGGGGAGGGATAAATTGGGAGACTGGGATTGACATATACACACTACTATATATAAAATAGATAATAATAACCTACTGTATAGCACGGGGAACTCTACTCAATACTCTGTAATGGCCTATATGGGAAAAGAATCTTTTAAAAAAGTGGACATATGTATATGTATAACTGATTCACTTTGCTGTACACCTGGAACTAACACCACACTGTAAATCAACTAGACTCCAATAAAAATTAAAAAAATAAAGATCGCCCTGTTAGGTTGGGTCTCTTCCTATTTATTTTGTACATGTGAGTTTTAAGGCTAACGTGTCTAACCACAGTTAATAAATGGTGGCATTGGATTTGAGCCCAGGCCTGACTCTGGAGCAATGCCACACATATTCACTCAAGTGTCCAACCACTGCAAAAAATTCACCCTTTGCTATGTTCCTAAGATATCCCCAGCAACAATGGTTTAATTATATAAAAGAAAAAAGGACATATATAAATCTGTTTCCAAATGACAAATCTATTACTATAAATAAGTCTTTATTATCTGACTTAAGACAGGCAGGAACAGATATTAAAGAACAGCAAGAGGAACTCTGATACCCCAATACACAAAAATTAATTTGAGACGGATCACAGACAAAATGTGAAAGCTAAAACTATTAAGCTTCCAGGAGAAAACAAAGGGGAATGTCCCCTTGACCTTGGGGGGTCATGACTAGGAAGAGACAGAAGGGAACTTCTGGTATGATGGGAATATTCTTTTTTTTTTTTTTTTTTTTTTTTGCGGTACGTGGGCCTCTCATCACTGCGGCCTCTCCTGCTGTGGAGCACAGGCTCTGGACACACAGGCCCAGCGGCCATGGCTCAAGGGCCCTGCCGCTCCGTGGCATTTGGGATCTTCCCAGACCGGGCCATGAACCCGTGTCCCCTGCATCGGCATGCGGACTCTCAACCACTGCGCCACCAGGGAAGCCCGTGAATATTCTTTATCTCGATCTGGGTGATGGTTACTGGAGTATACACATTTTTGTCAAAATTTATGAAACTATACACTTAAAATGTGTGCATTTTACTATACACAAATTATATTTCAACAATGAACTGTCTGCATGAAAAAACAGTATCTGCTTTTCTGCTCACAAAACTATAAGTCATCCATTCAAATGTATACTGAGTGCCTACTTCATCCAGGTACTGTGCTAAAAGTGAAAAATAAGTTGGTAAACAGTTGTCACATGGCTGAGTCACTGGCTTAAGGAGCTTTCAGAAAAGTTGGTGAGATGATAAATGTTAAAAAGAGCAAAATGACTAGATATATATCATTATTATCAAATATAAAAATGCAAACACCCTCAGATAAGTGGCATGCACTGAAAACAGTACTCTAGCTAGAGGAAAGCACCACAAAGGCAACAGGAATTGGGACCTTTTAAATCACAGGGGACCCATGGCGTCCATGGTATGTGGAAGAATATGCTAGAACAAGAGGCAGGGTAGCTGACTTCTGGTACTAACTTGGCACTAAGTGTGGTGTGTGCTGTATTTGGGTGAGCCGTTTAACTGCCCTGAGCCCTGGTTTCCTCTGTAAAAATCAGGGCTTTGAACTTGGAGAGGTCCTTCCAGCTTTCAAAAGCTTTGATCCTTAGCCTAGTTGGCCCTCTTTCAACTTCCCCAGAAAACCAAGACTGAGGTCAGAGCAGCCTATCAGGAATACAGTATGCTGAAATGGAAATGTCCATGCTGTGTAAGCCAATGGAACCATAAGGGTTTAAGATAAAGTGAACAAATAATTCTGAACCACAGCACCCTTACCCCCTACCCTGTACCTCAATGACATGACTCCCACGGATGGTGGTTTGTAGTCAGATACTCTGCCATCTCTTTACACTTGCTTCCTAGCAAGATTGGGGAAAAAGATTCCAGAAAAAGAAATCCTTATTCAGAGAGATGGTGCTATAGGTTAAATTGTATCCCCTTAAAAGTTGTATGTTGACAACTTAGTCCTCAGTACCTCAGAATGTGACCTTATTTGGGAATAGGGTCATTGCAGATGTAATTAGTTAAGATGAGGACATACTGGAGTAGGGTGGGCCAGTAACAATTCGTGTTGTTATGAAAAGGGGACATTTGAACACAGACGTGCACACAGGGAGAACGCCATGTCACAATAAAGGCAGAGACCAGGTGATGCCTCTGTAAGCCAAGGAATGCCAAAGATTGCCAGGAAATCACCAGAAGCCAGGTGACAAGCAAGAAACAGATTCATCCCCACAGTCCTCAGAAGGAAGCAGCACTGTCAACATCTCAGACTCCTGGCCTCCTGAACAGCGAGACAAGCCACCCGGTGTGTGGTACTTTGTTATGGCCACCCCAGCAAACGTACAGGTGGTATAAATGCTTAAAGGAAAACCCTGCCTTGGCCAGTGGGCTGGGGCTCACTAACTTTCCCTTCCTTTCCTTAGCCCATAACACCAGTAAACTTAACCTTCAGGAAATTTATCATTTGGGTACCTGAAAGAAGTACTATTCCTTTTCTTTGCTAAACACTACATTTCCTATTTTTAAAAAGTAAGGCACTCCAGTAAAATCTCCCAAACATTTGTTGAGCCTACCAGGAATATCTAGATAGTGTTTGTGGCTTAGATTTCGGACTCCACTCAGGTCCTCCTCATGTCAATGTGCTAAATATGCACAGGGTGGAGATGACCACCTCAGCACATAAGTGGCATCATTTACTCAAAATCCAAATTACTATCAAGTCTGCAGAAGCTGCTGGAAAAAAATAATACGAGAACAGATTACAAGGCAGCTTTGCTCTCACTGATGTACACTGTAATTATCACTGTTCAGGGCTATCAGAAAACCATTAGCAGAATTGATTTTTAGTGGGCCTGCTAGCTTCAAAGAGGTGCATAATGACATGAAGGTTTCTCACACGTGGCCGGGCCAATGCCAAACTAATTATAAGCTCTGCCTGGAATAATCGGAAAATGTCACAGAAACTACTGGTTTCTGCTGGACAGGTCAACACCCTGTCTGGAGTCATTAGGAACATAAGGAGTTTAAGGAGAGACAAATCGAACAGAGCCCTAGTTTGCCAAGGATGGGAGGTGGCTGGCTGAGATGGGTGGGGAATAGAGTACTGGCATCTCTGAGAAGAACTGGGACTTGTTCTGGCTTCCAAATCATGGCTCAGCTTTAATGATCTCTCGCAGTGGTCCTTTTATACACCAAAACCCTTCTTTTAAGTTAAGGAATTAAAAACTAGGTGCTTTAGAAAGTCAGGACACCCCATTAGCTTCAATAGTGGTTCTCATACCAACCATGCACTAGAATTCACAGGCTCAGGAAGCTGAATTTTTACCAACTTGCTGTTTCTGAAGCAGGTGGTTCTAGAACCTGTAGTTTAAGAAATACTGCCTTATAGACACAGGAAGAAAAATACTGCATGATCTCAATTACATGAGGAGATTTCAGGTGCTCTACACACACACACACACACACACACACACTTCCAGTTATAAGATAAAATAAGTCCTGGGGATGGAATAGACAGCACGGTGACTGTCGTTAACAATACTGTATTGTATGTCTGAAAGTTGCAGAGAGAGTAGATCTTAAAAACAAACAAAATCAAACCAAACCAACTAAAACAGACACAAAACATAGTCCCTAACCTTTAAGAGTCCATAACCTAGTGAAGAAACAAGCTAACTTCGAGTAAATAAAACCAATTCCTAGTCTCAAAAAAAAATAAATAGTAACTATGTGAGGAGATGGATATATTAATCAGCTTGACTACAGTAACCATTTCACTATGTATAGCAACTCATCATGTTTTACACCTTAAACATATGCCATTTTTATTAAAAATATACACTGTAAAAATAAGAGTTCTGGTGGAGAACAGTTTGTAATAACCTATGCAAAATAAGAACAGGAAATATAATAAGTTCCAAATATATTCAGCATGATAAAACTTTGATGAATTGCATATATATTATTTCCTATATAATTTTTGGGAAACTAGTATTTTAGAGAAATGGTCATAGGCATTCAAATTAATATATCAGGTTGTCATAAATAAACACTAAGATCTAAAAAAAAAAAAAGAAAAAAGAAATATTGGCTTAACAGAATGGTAAGGCAGTGCAGTGGGACATGCAGTCCAGACATGGTGTGGTATGCGTCTACTAAGGACCAGAAGGGCCCATCCTGGGGAACCTGACAAAGCATGAGGAAGATGTTGGTCTCTGCTGAAGGGCCTCGCCCATGCCTTCGAGGTTCAATGCTGGCTCTGCTCTGCAGCTGGTGTTGAGAGTGCCTGGAAGGGTTGGCGTCCAGTTCTGTAGGCTGGACCTGGCTGGTGTTCAGGAGCTCTGAATACCATTGACTTTACTGGGGTCAGATATGTAGCCATTTACCAGGTGTCACGCTCAAGAAATCCTACCTTCCAGAAAAAACACATAAATCATCTAATAAATGATTAGGCACTTTGTAAAACACCATAAAAAAGGCTACCCATTATTTTACACTGTTCACATACCTGACTCTTTGACATGTGTAAATGTGCTTAGCAATCTGTAAATACAAATATTAATGTTTAAAGTTGTCACTGAAATGATACCCTTTCCCATTTATTCTACCTATTCTGGAGAAGTCTAAATTATCCATTTTGGGAGTTTGACTTAGGCTATTAATTTTGGATAATGCCTATCTTTCATATGCACGTCTACATCCTATTAATGTGAAATTTCTCAATGGCTATTAACAAAAATGTTCTCAAAGTATTTACCATTCAGAGGCCTCCACAGCATTTCCTTAGATGACGTAGTTATATGACATGTGAGTTGATTTACGAAGAGGCACCTGAAAGCTTTGGTTCTCCCCTCGTGGTTTCCCCTTCTAACCAGTGTTACTTAGCTGCCACTTAGGCAGTTACTCCATCTCTCTGAGATTGTTCTTTATCCATATGATAACTTTCCTTGTTTATCACAAGACTGACGTGAGTAATTTATATGCAAGTGTCTCCCATGCTTCTTGCCCTTGGGACGTCCTCTTCTCCACTAAAGCTGGAGGTGCCTGAATTTACCTCCTCGTTGTCCCCTTGTCTCTAGCAATATAACAGCATTTGCGAGGATTCAGTGAGGTGACTCTTATAAAGTCTGTCGCTTGTGTTGAATACATTTTAGCTGTTATTAATATTATCACTGAAGATAATTCTAATAGACATTTTATGGACTTCAGTGGCATATAAGGAGTGGTGTACTGGGAAGTGTTTAACAACTAGAATTTTGGGAAAAAATGTCTGTGTGTATATATGCTTATTATAAATTTTACTGGCAAAGAATGTGTAGCACACAATATACAAAAAATAATAAAACATGCAATAGTCTTTACTGTCAATTCCATATAACCAATTGATTGTCATAGAATGCTTCTGTTGATTTTTGGTAGAACTTCTGCATCCACAGCCAACTTATGATTGCAGTAGATGACTGTGTAGTTCTAACATGATGTTGGTTGGTATTTTCCTTTACATTAATAAGACAAAATACAATAAAGACACTTGTCAGAACTTCACTCACTTGTCAATGGTATAAGCTACTTTTCTGATAAGTGGAAAAACAGTTTTCAAATAATGGAAAATTACTTCCTCAATATTTTATGCTATTGACAATGCAATGGCTATAGATACGACACACTTTGAAGGTTTAAAAAGAGATGATTAACAAAACAATAAATCTAGCCCTGACTTATAGCGCTTGACAATTGCTGTGGAATAAATACTTCTGCTTCAGTTTACCAACGTGATGTTGCTGAATGAGGAGCTGGAATGGAATGCACCATAGAAGACTACCTAGTATTCCCAAGATACAGATCCAGTGTACATAAACAACCTCAAGGGCAAATAACAGTAGGTATATAGTGAAGTAATTAGGAAGGGATGATTTTGAGTATTACGTTTTTAAAAATATAACTGGGCTTCCTTGGTGGCGCAGTGGTTGAGAGTCCGCCTGCCAATGCAGGGAACACGGGTTCGTGCCCCAGTCAGGGAGCATCCCACATGCCGCGGAGCGGCTGGGCCCGTGAGCCATGGCCGCTGAGCCTGCGTGTCCGGAGCCTGTGCTCTGCAACGGGAGAGGTCACAACAGTGAGAGGCCCGCGTACCACACACACACACACACACACACACACACTATATATATATATATATATATATATATATATATATATATATATATATATATAACTCATTTAGTTGTTAGTTTATGTAATTTAATTTCTAATAATGGCTGTGCTTAACAACTGGCTTGCAAAATTTCACAGTTGACTCTCAAGTGCCAGAAGGAGCGGGCTCCAGCACACTGCTAGACAAACGCTAAAGGAAAACCTTAGGAGACATTTTGGACACAATCTATTGGAGTTGCTGCTTCCATCAGAATCACTATGGCTGCTGGCAAAATGTTACCACATGCTTTGTGACCACCTAGAGGGGTGGGATAGGGAGGATGGGAGGGAGACGCAAGAGGGAGGGGATATGGGGATCTATGTATACATATAGCTGATTCACTTTGTTATACAGCAGAAACTAACACAACATTGTAAAGCAATTATATTCCAATAAAGATGTTAAAAAAAATGTTACCAGTCAGTGAACAATAGAGCCTGGTGGGATTCCAGAATAATCAAATCTATACATCCATATGTAATTTCTTAATCAACAGACATTAAAAATACAATTGCATGAACATTTCAACTTTGAAGAGTGAGAGCCCACTTCTTTTAGTTCTACAAACTGAGAGCTAGAAAAGAGTGTATATACCTTCTTGTAGGGAAGATATTATATATTTAGGGAATAAAATCTACAACATTTGGATGAACAAAAGTTCATCTATCTTGGTATTAATGACCTACTTTGTTTAACCAACACTTTTCTTCACCTTGCAGGAAAGATGATCTCAGATGATCCCCTTGATGCAATATTACCTGTGTAGGACAATTTCCTACTAATTGCCAGGAACAACCAAACACCAGCGGTAATCGTGAAAGCATAGGCCAGTCCTGTTCCAAGTACATAATGAATAAGCATCTAAAAGACTTGACATAGTATCTGGTCTTGACAACCTATAATTAACCCCGGCTATAATTCTAGATGGCACAGAGTTTCAGTGAAAAACAATTTCAGGGAAAACAAATGCTCCTTGAAATAAATTTAGACTTCACCGGGCAATGATTTTAGAAAGTCAGCCTCAACCCTCATAATATTTAAGAAAGGATCAATGGAAAGGTCATTGGATTCAGAGTTGAAGGACCTAGATTCTGCTACTACCTATCTTGTGTGCCGAGTGATGCTGAATTTAAGTAATGTCACCTCTATTTACCTTAGTTTCCTAATTTTTATTTTTATTTATTTATTTAAAATATTTATTTATTTATTTTTGGCTGCATTGGGTCTTCGTTGCTGCGTGCAGGCTTTCTCTAGTTGCGGCGAGTGGGGGCTATTCTCTGTGGTGCGTGGGCTTCTCATTGCGGTGGCTTCTCTTGTTGCAGAGCACGGGCTCTGGGTGCACAGGCTTCAGTAGTTGTGGCACACGGGCTTAGTTGGTCCGTGGCATGTGGGATCTTCCTGGACCAGGGATTGAATCCGCATTGGCAGGCGGATTCTTTTTTTTTTTTTTTTTGCGGTACACGGGCCTCTCACTGTTGTGGCCTCTCCCGTTGCGGAGCACAGACTCAGGACACGCAGGCTCAGCGGCCATGGCTCACGGGCCCAGCCGCTCCGCGGCATGTAGGATCCTCCCAGACCGGGGCACGAACCCGTGTCCCCTGCATCGGCAGGCGGACTCTCAACCACTGCGCCACCAGGGAAGCCCGGCAGACGGATTCTTAACCACTGCCCACCAGGGAAGTCCCTAGTTTCCTAATTTTTAAAGTAAAAGTGTGGGGCTAAATAATGGCCAGTTTTTTAAAACGAGGAAATCAACCTCCATAATCAAAAGCATTTCATGTCCCGTGATAGAATTAAAAATTAAAACGCAGCAAACATATCCTCCATGTAACTCCCTTGAACAACCGTTAAGACCCTCCTACAGATTTTCAAGGTCACACTCCTCTTTGCTCTCGTGAACACACACTGTGATTCCTCTAGTTTCCAAATGTACACTTGACCTTCTTTCAAATGTGTATTCTCAGTTTTCCCTATTGAAGCTTGTTTACTTGTGAGAACAAGGCTCTCTTTTCTAGTAGATCATAAAGCAATTCCCGGAAGGGGCTGTTGTGGGAGGTGTAGGATATGCCCAGGTACAAAAGATATCTCATAATGTTGATATGTTAGGAAGACAGGGTGAGGTGGTCCCAGCCCCTTGGCTGGTGAGTATTCTTCTTCTACCTCTAGCAGTGTAGTTCTTCAAATGGCTAAGTCTTACTTTAAAATTCTGAGTCTGTGGTCTTTTTCGACACTGTCCAATTAAAAAATTCTGCAGTTTTCAGTATATCGTGCCTGAGATTAAACAACAACAAAAACCACCACCCCTAAGAATAGTAATAGTTGCCCCTTACTGAGGCACTGAACCTGGCACTTTATATATATTATCTCATTTACAATGTTACCAACCTATCAAAGTGGGTATTATCAACACAGTTTCATACCTGAAGCAAAGGAGGTCCTGAGAAGCTAAGTACTGTGCCCGAAGACCCAGGTGGCACAGGCTAGTAAGTGTATGATCTCCCTTACCCTACCTGCCACTGCAAATTAAAACCCCAGCACGACCCAGGCAAGACTGATGCCTGTCTTGGTTTTGAACGGGGAAGAGAGCAGTAGAACAGCTTAGAGAGATTCAGTGCTTGGCAGTTTCACCATAAACATCGTTCATGAGACACAGCTGGGAGCTGGGATAGAATACCCATTCTGAAGTGAATGTGACACTTTACCAAGCAAAGCTTTACCATCAACACATGCAAAAAAGGGTCCAACCCAGTAAGGACTGTCCAACACATTATCCAACCCAGTAAGGACTTCCATGCTAAGATGAAAACCATACCTGCAGAATGTACTGAAATATTATTTGTTAGAAAAGCATGGAAAATATCTATAGACGCTATGTATATTTCAGAACTGTGTGAAAATATAACTTTATTAAGCAACTATCACAACAAGCTCTCAACTGGCTACTAAATGTGATCCAGATTTAAACATCAAAATGATTCTATGATAATGCCAAGCACTGGCAAGGTTGTGATGCAACTAAAACTGCTCTACGTTGCTGGGGGCAGGTGTACGGTGAAAACTATTTGAAGAAAAGCATACTTATCGACCCACCAATTCCAATCCTAGGTATACACCCCCTAAAAATGCATGCATATGATACCAAAAGTCATGTATGAGAATATCCTTAGGAGCTTTGTATAGTAGCCCTAAACCAGAATCAACACAAATGTCCATTATCAATAGAATAAACAAATATTGGTAAACAATGGATACTATTCAGCAATGAAAATGAATAAATATAGCCACACCAAACAACATGGGTGAAACCCACAAACATAATATGGAGCAAAGAAGCTGGGTACAAAAGAGTACATGGTATGACTCTATTTATATAATGTCCCAAATCAGGCAAAACTAACAAACAGTATTAGAAGTCAGGAGGGTGGTGAGGTTTGGGAAGGAGGAAGTGGGTAGTGATTGTAAAGGGCCTTGAGAGGGCATCCGAGAAAAATAGCAACAAAAAACACAATTCTATGAGGTAGGGATTATTTTTATACAGATTAAAAAAAGGGACTTTTAGAGAGGTTATGAAAACATACACAAGGTTATACTTATTTAGTTATAAGTGGCCTTAGCCGAATTCTAAGCCACATCTGAGCCTTCTCATTCCTTTCTTCACAGGAGTAGTATTAAATTATAGTGGATTTCTCTTTTTGCCCACCCAGCACGCCTTTCCTCTGCTGGTAAGGGCAGCCCACTCAGCCTCTGGAGAACTAGCCTTCCCTCATTCCATGTGGTCCTGTGGGGAACGTACATGACAGCACCTCACCCCGTGAGGGTGTCTTTGACTAACCTATGCTCATTGGACACTCTAAGGGGTCTGAATCTTGGATGAATGATGGGTGAAAACTATAGGAGCTCAGTAATAACACCAGCAGCAGGCGAACGTGAAGCTGTCTGTGGGTTTGACATCCTCAGAAAGCAAGCTCAGTGGAAGCAAGAGCATGACAGATTCCCTGCTATATCCTCACCGAGGACACAGTGCCTGGGACATTGTAGATGCTCAGTAAATACTGCTCAATGAATGAATGAATCCCCTGAGCTGTCACATTTCATATTCTTCCCTTGACTTGACAGTTTAGCCTTTTCCTTACATTATGTGAACTAACTGGTGTTTTCCCAGTGTAATGCCAGCTTTTATTCCTTTTGCAATGGCAGCTTCTCTTGCTTGCAAGCAAAGAACCCTATCTGATTATTATTTCCGGAATTGTTACATGTGCCATAATATTTGAAAATACAGCCCTGTGGCATTCTATTCTCCTATAGCAATGTATTTTACCCACTATTGTCACCCTAAATAAGGATGCTGACAGAAAATTCTTCAATTGGGGCATCAAGGAACTATATAATCTCATAGGAGAGAGGTAATTTATTCAGTGCCATACAGGTCCCTGTGAAAAAGACCAGCTACAATATGTGAGGAAGTAGCTTATTTCTACACTGCATTTGACTCATCCTAAACTTGGACCAACTTCCACACGTTTATCCAGGAACAGTCATAAAAACAAAATCAATGCAAACAGCATATGAGTTCACAGGAAATATTAACATTTTCTCAGGAAGAGATGGGATGATTGTTTTCGAGGAACGGTATCAAGATATAAAAACCCGGGCTTCCCTGGTGACGCAGTGGTTGAGAGTCTGCCTGCCGATGCAGGGGACACGGGTTCGTGCCCCGGTCCGGGAAGATCCCACATGCCACAGAGCGGCTACGCCCGTGAGCCATGGCCGATGAGCCTGAGCGTCCAGAGCCTGTGCTCCGCAATGGGAGAGGCCACAACAGTGAGAGGCCTGTGTACCGCAAAAAAAAAAAAAAAAGATATAAAAACCAATAGTGTGCACAGAACCAGTATCAAAGAAATCATACACCTTTCTTGCTTTGATTTTCGTCTCCTTGACAGTGGAAAAGGCTGGAGTTGATGTAAAAAGAGTGCCTTAGAGTGATGACGATGACACGTGTTGCCAAGGCAACAATCTCTGAGTAAAGTTTCCTAAGCCTGCAGTGAATGGAACATGGTCTGACTACATGTACCTTTCCCTCAGGAGAGACGCAGCCTGGTTTCCTATATTTGGGACATAAAGAAATTACAGCTGTCTGTATGTCAACTATGGGCACTTAAGTATAAGCAAGAAACTTTCCCTTACCCCGGACACATACGCATGGAAAATTTCTTCGACCCAATCCCAAATTCTGGAAACTGGGAAATTTGAGCTATAAAAGCCAAAGGAATCCATACCAGCCTTGTATGGGTTGAGGTTCCAAGGCAGGTTAAAATATAATCTGCATAATACGTTAATCACAGTTAAGTGTGGCTGCAAAAAGACCTATACCATTTAACAGATTACCTGTGTCCTTGTGTGTACAACCCATATACCGAGTACACCGCATTTCAAGTAAAGCCTCACAGGTAGTTTTAAAACATGATCCCCAGCACTCACATTATAAGAAATGCTGTTATAATGCATGATTGTTGTGTAGGTTTTGGTGATGTCACTTTGAGGGAAGAAACACCAACCACTTAAAAAACAAAACAAAACAAAAGTCCATACTCTATTTAGATTTTGTAAGTTTTACTTAATGCTCTTTTTCTGTTCCAGGACCCCATCAGGATATTACACTACATTTAGTCATTATATCTCCTTGGGCTATAATCTTATAGACTGTGATGGTTTCTTAAACTTTCCCTGTTTTTGAAGACCTTGACAGTTTTGAGGAGTACTTATTAGGTATTTTGTAGAATGTCCCACGATTTGGGTTTGGCGGATGTCTTTCTCATGGTTAGACAGTAATGATAGGTTTTTGGGAGGAAGATCACAGAGGTAAAGTACCATTCTCATCACATCATATCAAGGGTATAGAGTATTAACATGACTGATCCCTGATGATGTTAATCTTGATTACCTGGCCAAGGTGGTGTTTATCAGGTTGCTTCACTGTAAAGTTACCCCTACCTCCCTTTCCATGCTGTGTTCTTTGGAAGCAAGCTGCTAGGTAGAGCTAACACTTAAGGATGGGGAGTTATGCTCCACCTCTTTTTTTTTTTTTTTTTTTTTTGTGGTACGCGGGCCTCTCACTGCTGCGGCCTCTCCCGTTGCAGAGCACAGGCTCCGGACGTGCAGGCCCAGCGGCCATGGCTCATGGGCCCAGCCGCTCCGCAGCATGTGGGATCCTCCCGGACCGGGGCCCAAACCCGTGTCCCCTGCATCGGCAGGCGGACTCTCAACCACTGTGCCACCAGGGAAGCCCCTACGCTCCACCTCTTTGAGGGCAGAGTAGCTACATAATTATTTGGAATTCTTCTGATGGGAGATTTGTTTCTTCTCCCCCATTAATTTATTTATTCAATCATACAGCAATATCAGTATGGACTTGTATATTTATTTATTCTTTGGTTTATAATTCAATACTATGTTATTTTATTGCTCGAATTGTTCCAGTTTCACCCGTTGAGAATTCTTTCAGTTGGCTCCCATGCCCTCTGACATATCCCCGTTGTTTTGCTGTTTGAACACCAATTACTTTTTCTTTTTTAATACAGAAGGATAGATATCCGTATCTTTGGATGGCTTATCTATGGAAACACTGAGGGACTAGGTTGATTCTTCTAATCCTCAGTAAATATTGAGCTCTGGCATCATTTTACAGTTAATTCAAAGGTTTAAGACTGACCTCATTCACTTCGTCATTCATTCATTGGACAAACTTTGTACAGGGGTTCAGAACTGGGTTACTTTCCTTAAACCATTCCTAGCCCATGATTGGTATTAATTCACATTGAAAGGCTAGGTCTTTCAGAACTAGGCTGACCATCAGAGGTGGCAACGGTGAAGTAAACTCTGCTAGAACGTTAGCCTTTCCAGGGATACTCTCTGCTCCTTTGTACTTCACCTTGTACTTTCAAGTCGTATCTTCACAGTCACTGGTTGGAACCAGTCCACTGGTTATCACCAGTTAGAAGCAATCCACTGGTTATCACTGGTGGAACCAGCTTCCTGGTTGGAGGTCCTGGGGTAATGTAGACAGAATATGGAATCATTCATCCTTGGGGACCCAGGGGAGTTCAGGTGTCCTCTAATTGTGTTAGTTGGGCATAGTACTGAGCACGCAGTGTGTCTACAAGAATGTCTGAAGGGCTATCTTACTAAAAAACTGGATATTTGAGTACATGTTACACTCTAGGCACTAGACAGTCATACATATTTTCTCATCTTATCCTCACAATAATCTTATAGGAAGATATCATTATTCTCTTATTACAGGTGAAGAGATTGAGGCCTAGGAGGTTAAGTCACGTAGCTGCTGAACGGCAGATTGGCATTCTAATTCAAAAGTCTCTATGCTAGCTTACCCCTCCAGACTGGAAATTATGGCTATATAATATTACAGTTTCCTCAAAGGAAGCATGCCGTGCCAAGTGGGTGCAGTGTAAGCCTTAGGCCTATTTAAGGCCACATGCTTGCTGGCTTGGTTTCGCTCTATTCATAAGAAAGGGCAAAGATGGGTTAGACTTTCCTCCCATGAGGCTCTGTATTGGTTACAATCAAGCATCTTCTCTTGGGAGTTACCTTAAGAGAAACCCAGAACTGCAAGGTTACAAGGAAACCAAAAGGCACTCTAGCTAAGAAAGCCACGTGATGTTTCCCTCCCCTCCCCAGCAGCTCTCCCAGATGGTCGTTCAGCTCCAGTGAGAGGCTCAGTATTTTCAGAGGTAGCCTATTTCTTCTCTAACCACACTAGAAACTCTTCCTTGTATAGAACAATTGTCTCTCTGTAACTTCTAGGCATGGGTTTTGACTCTCTGCCTTCTGAAGAGGAGCTCTCAGCCTGCTTCCACATGCCAGCCCCATCAGCTTCCTGGACTGTGCGGGGAGTCCGGTTAGCCCTGTATCAGGTACTGCTTATTTTGGGGCGGATCCAAGGGAGCATCCTTCACAGCAAGGCAACCACAGAACTGCGGTGCCAATGTATCCAAAGTCAGCATATTAATACATGCCCGTCTTCTGAGATAGCAAAGATCGAACGTTTACTCGTCATCAATAAATATTAGCTCTTTACTTCCCTTAGGACCTTTACTTCTCTTGATGGGATCACAATCATCCTTTGGTAAACCCTTAAGAGACATTTAGCCCACTGGGTTCATGTAAAGTGCCCCTATGGGTGAAGGTGGAACCACATACATTTCTAAGTGTCTATCAGATTCAAGGTTCAAAACAAATAAGTCAAGGAAATCTCGGACATGCCTGAGTATAAAAGCAGTCTCTAAGAAGAATGATGGCTTACTGGCAAAAGAGAAGGAAGTTTCGGGCTTCCCTGGTGGCGCAGCGGTTGACAGTCCGCCTGCCGTTGCAGGGGACATGGGTTCGTGCCCCGGTCCAGGAAGATCCCACATGCCGCGGAGCGGCTAGGCCTGTGAGCCATGGCCGCTGAGCCTGAGCGTCCGGAGCCCATGCTCCACAATGGGAGAGGCCACAACAGTGAGAGGCCCGCGTACCGCAAAAAAAAAAAAAAAAAAAAAAAAAAGAGAAGGAAGTTTCAAGACTGCCACTGGGAAAGAAAAATGCTATTGGTTTCATTTCCTTCTGATATGAATAGCAGGTGCTCAGACACACTGAGCTGACACACAAGTGTGATGGGGGAAAATACGTAGCTCTACCAACTGCCAGGAGCTGAGAAATAGAAGATATATTTTTATTCAAGTTCTTTTCCCCTTGGGGATCAGATCTTGCGTTTTACGTTAATTTGGCTGGAAGAATTTCACCCATGGAAAGCTACTGTCAGAGCACAAAGAAAGCACCTGAAAATTATCACCACCAATTACTGAATGCCCATGGTGGGAAGTGTGCAGTCTAAGGAACTGAAGTCTGAAGTGTAATAGCTATGTGATTGAACGCCAGCATGTATCTGAAATGCAGAGTTTCAGGCAAAGACTGTATAATGAATGCCCCAACTGCTCTCACAGGAAAGGTCACTGAGCAGGGGAGTGTCAGCCCTGTAACAACTGAACCAAAGTAAACTTTTATTGGAAGAAACATCAGAAGTATACTCCTTCCAGAAATGGTCAGCATGTCATCCTTAGAGGGACCGCTTGTTTGGTTTAATGCCCTGTAGTTGCTATCCTGAAACTATTAATAATTTTTGAACAAGGGGCCCACATTTTTATTTTGCAGGAGATCCCACAAATTATGTAGTCGTCCCGAATGGCTGTGATGCTTTGGGAAGGTCAAGTGGTTTTGCTTAATAATCTAAATTAAATATAAGTTTCAATACAGCAAGATAAAGGTTCTTTTTAAAAGTAAAAGGATGGTATTTTTGGTTGAGAAACAGAATCGTAAGGTTTTAGAGACTGTGGTAATAGTAGAGAACATGGTTATTATCAAGCAGAACTTGGCCCAAGGTTGTATTATACTGAAATGTTTAGTTGGAGTACAATTTAGAATTGTCTTGAAGTTGTCAATATATATGACACAGTTGTGCTTTTGACTATGAACGTTTTCCTCTCTTATTCACGTGATAAGTTTTAAGAAATGTTAACTAGATACCAAGTACAATTCTAGGTACCAGAAATGCAAAGAGGAATTAAGTCAGCCCCTGGCCTCAAGGTCAAGTATCATAGAGGATGGTAAGCTTGGCCAGTGTCTTTTCCATAATTTTAATACCTTGAGCTCCAGATTCAGTCTAGATGGTCTGAATGATCCTCTTCAAATCAAAGAACAACGTGAGAGTATTTAAGGCAAGTATTAAACATCTAATTTTATCTATGGAAAATTAACAATAAAATCCATCTAATCTTTATGAGGCAGTCAGAATTTGAGAACCTTGCTCACTTACTAAGGTAAAGAAATGCTTCATGATTTGAGGAGAAGCTTACTTCATCTATTTATCTTAAATCAGTTTAACACAAGCCTAATAATTTTGAATGCACTTAACTGGTTCTCTGAATTCAGAGAGGACTGCTTTTTCTATTTGCGTATGAAAAATAATATACCCTCCTTTGATAGCAGAGAAATATCATCAAATCTTTGGATTCTGCATAAAACAAGAGTATTTTGTCCAGAATCAAAAGTTTATTCTATGTTTTTTTTTCCAAATCAGAATTTTAAATAAAAAAGTAATCTCAATACTACATATTGTTACATTCCTGAAAAATTGGAGAAGGCAAAACGTGTATATGTGTTCAGGTAAAAATGGTGTAAATACATTTCCACCTTTGCTTCCTACATAAGAACTCATAAAATTGAGAAAAAAAGCCTAGAACCAACCTGATTCACAGAATCCCCCCAAACTTAGGAATTAGAAGCACCAGGGGTCTCTGAAAGTGTGTATATGTGTGTGTATGTGGTGGGGGGCAACTAAGATAAGTACATTTAAGAAGCAGGCAGATCGGGACTTCCCTGGTGGCTCAGTGATTAAGAATCCGCCTGCCGATGCAGGGGACACTGGTTCGTTCCCTGGTCCGGGAAGATCCCACATGCAGCAGAGCAACTAGGCCCACTTGCCACAATTACTGAAGCCAGCATACCGCAGTGAGAGGCCCACGTACCGCGACCAAGGGTGTGCAGAAATGAAGACCCAATGCAGCCAGGAAAAAAAAAAAGGAGCAGGCAGATCATCTCTCCCACTCCCTACCATGGGGCAACTGCCCTTTCTCAATCCTGGCACACATTCAAACACAAACAAATGGAGACTGATTCTCTACAGTGGGTAGAATAGAGGGTCTCTGGACCAGGGGCCATCAGGCACCATGGAGGGCTAGAGATCATTCTGGAAATGAGGAGATTAGGTGGGTGTTAGCTTGCTCCATTCAGAGGCAGCCTCCTTCCCTCACTCAGGTCCCAGAATGCTGGCAGGCAGCCTTTATCCTCCAGGCTGGAGAGATTGGTAGAGTCATTCCTGGGGAATCTTATCAACCCAAGAAGACAAAGATACTGATTATCAGAGGCTCCCCCAACTAAACAACTCAGCCAGATCACTGTACAGTGAAAACCACAGATGAAAAGCCCCAGCCACACACGTAGAGCTTTTAATTATCTTGTTAGTGTCCCACTTTTTGTTTGAAATGGTTTTATTGTGATATTATACACACACCATACAACTGATCCATTTAAAGTACATAATCCAATGTTTTTAGTATATTCAGAGTTGTGCAACTATCACTGCAACCAATATTAGAAGATTTTCATCACCTCCAAAAGAAAATTGTACTTATAAGCAGAACTCTCCATTTTCCCCAATTCCCTCAGCACTAGGTGACAACTAATCCACTTTCTGTTTCTATAGACTCACAGTGGTGCCCTTTTAAGTATGAACAGACAACCGAAGATTACCATAAATCTGAGAAAAGTCACTATTTTAAAAGATAGAGACGGAAAATACAGAAAAAAAACCTAATTGGAGGGAAACTGAGATTATGCATGGAGAAAAAAATGCCGAAATATCCACATCCCAACTATCTTTCATATCCTCAGATAAGTAACTGTAACTATGAAACAAAAGAATATGATACTTAAAAAACAATAAAGACAAGACAGAGGTCTTGGGGAATAAAAATACAATAGTAGAAATGACTCAGTAATAGGGCTGGATGAAAATTTGAGGAAATCTCACACACACAAAAACAGAGCAAAGAAACAAAGAGATGGGAGACAGAGAAAAACAAGAGAAACATAGAAGGCCAGTCCAGCAGTTCTGATTTTCAAATGAGGAAATACAGAGAGAAGAGAGAAAACAGAGGCAAGGAAATCATCAAGAAAATGTCCTAGAAACAAAATCCTCCTACGCTGTTGGTGGGAATGTAAATTGGTGCAGCCGCGATGGCAAAGAGTATGGAGGTTCCTTAAAAAACTAAAACTAGAGTTACCACATGATCCAGCAATCCCACTCCTGGGCATATTATCTGGAAAAGATGAAAACTTTAATTCAAAAGATATGTGCACCCCAGTGTTCACAGCAGCACTATTTACAATAGCCAAGACATGGAAGCAACCTAAGTGTCCGTCGACAGATGAATGGATAAAGAAGATGTAGAACATATATACAATGGAATATTACTTAGCCATAAAAAAGGAAATAATGCCATTTGCGGCAACATGTTTGGACCTAGAGATGATCATACTAAGAGAAGTAAGTCAGACAGAGAAAGACAAATACCATATGATATCAGTTATACATGAAATATAAAAAAATAATACAAACGAACTTATTTGCAAAATAGAAATAGACTCACAGACAGAAAACAAACTTATGTTTACCAAAGGGGAAAGGGGTCAGGAGGGATAAATTAGGAATATGGTATTAATAGATTCACACCACTATATATAAAATACCTCAAGGATTTACTGTATAGCACAGGGAACTATATTCAATATCTTATAACCTATTATTATAAGATATTGAATATAAGAATCTGAGAAAAGAATCTGAAAAAGAATCTGAAAGTGTGCATGTATATATGCGTGTGTGTGTGTATGTGTGTGTGTGTATATATATATATATGGCTGAATCGCTGTGCTGTACACCTGAAACTAACTCAATGTTGTAAATCAACTATACTTCAATTAAAAAAAAGAAAATGTCCTAGATCTAAAAAAACAAAACAAAAAAGGAAAAAACCAAACCAAAACAAAAAAAGTAAAAGAAACAAAGAAAATTTCCTAGACCTGAAAGACATGAGTGTGCAGAGTGAAAAGGTCCATTGGATATACTTTACAATGAATAAAAATAAGACCCACTCCAACATACTTTATTAGGACAAAGTGAAGATCTTTAAACTTTCATATAGGGAAAACAATAGGTCACATATAAAGGATCAGGAAGCAGAATGACTTTGAACTTCTCAGTAAAAACCTGGGGAGCCTGAGGCAATGGAATAATGCCTTTAAAAACCTAAAGGAAAACTATTTCCAAAATAAAATCTTACAGCCTGCCAAACTGTTATGTGAGTGAGCTAAGCATAAAGACATTTTCAGACATGCACGAACTCAAAAAATTTGCTCCCCACGAGTCCTTTTCTCAAAAAGATACTGGACGATGTACTCCACAAAAACAAGGGAACAATCCCCAAAAGAGGAAGATTTGAGAACTGTGAAGCAGGGGAGCCAATACCGGAGACAAAGGTAAAGGAAGTTCTCAGGATGACAGTTGTACACCAGGCACAGAGGGCAGACTGAATCAGGTCAGAAGGTCCCAGGGAGAGATGCTTCAGGTGATGACAGTGATGCAATGTCTGATGCATCTGAACCAATTATGCATGGTGAATATCTTGAGATTCAATTAGTAACAAGTATTAGACAACTAAGTAAACAAAAAAGAACAGAACATCATTTATTTTTGGGAAAAATACAAGGAAAAGTAATGAGATTTTATAAGGCACAGTTGTAAATAGTGATTATGACATAATAAGGTAAATAACAATCTAACCAAAATTATGATGCAACTCTACTAGGGGGATAGAGGGGTAGAGAAGGGTTAGTGTGGAGGTAGGGGTAATAAAAGGGAGCTATATTATCCTTTTCCAAAATGAGAACAAGAAGTAGAAACACAAGCATTCTGTTTAGAGAGATGGAGAGAAACAGCCAAAAAATCAGATAAAAAGGTGAAAGTGATTGCCTTTGGGAAGGAGGAAATGGGGGTGAGGAGTGGATGGGTTGATGGTTTTCATTAGTAGTAATTGAAGAACTATTTGACTCTAAAGTATATCTTTGATAAAAACTTAAAAAAATATGAAAAAAGCATGAGAACAGTGCCATAAAATATGCGTGATATGAAGTAGCATTTATGCTATGATTATAATCATATAACAAATCTGAAAAGAGCTTGACTGGGGTTCACAAAGGCATTAAAAATTGTATTATGGGCCTCCCTGGTGGCGCAGTGGTTGAGAGTCCGCCTGCCGATGCAGGGGATACGGGTTCGTGCCCCGGTCTGGGAGGATCCTATATGCCGCGGAGCGGCTGGGCCCGTGAGCCATGGCCGCTGAGCCTGCGCATCGGGAGCCTGTGCTCCGCAACGGGAGAGGCCACAACAGTGAGAGGCCCGCGTACCGCAAAAAAAAAAAAAAAAAAAAAAAAAAAAAAAAAAAATTGTATTATGGTGGTGGGATTAAGAATAACTGCTTTCTTTTCCAAATTCCCTACACTATAAAGTTCTTATATAACTGTTATAATCAGAAAATGAATTCACAAAGCTGAAAAAGAGTATTCCTTATCATGGACCGAAAATTGGTCAAGAATTAGTTCTATTTTCCAAATCCAAGATCAAGTTATCAGGGAAGGATTCTGGGTGGCTGGTGTTTTCTCTTTTTCTTACTCTTTTTTACTTCCAAGTCAGTATTGGGAATATTATGAACCAACCTTCTAAAAATGATCAGTTAATCAAAGGTAGTGTTTATGTTTAGTTTCTCCACTCAGTACCATGAGTCTCAGATATAGTCTTTGCAATGAGATAAAAATAATTGCTCTGTCAATTTTGAGGAAATGAGAAAAAATATCTCCAAATATCCAAAGTTAATACTGCTCAAATAAAGTTAATCTTTAAAATTTTGTGGTGTGAGACATATGCATTACAATGACTTTTAATTTTAATGTTCAAGAAATGAAATAAAACCAGTTCTGTGGTCTAACTCTGGAGACATCTCACACAACATTCCAAAGATTCCATCAGATTTAAAAATTAAAAATATTAATGCCTTTTCATTGCGAATGTGATACACGATGAAATTTAGTAAACTATCAAACAGGAGAAAATAAGGTAAAAAACCATACCTAGTTCTACAACTCAAAGCTACAAAATCATAAACGCTGCTTGGATGTCTCTGAATGAAAATGAATACTGAAAAAACTTAAATTTCTTTGACTAATATTTACACAAACTTTTCTCTTATCTGTAGGATGCTCTGTTTGAAACCCACTTCCACAGAGGAGGCTTTTAGTTTCAGGGGTAAGTGACCCTGTGGGTGGTATTTTAGTTGAAACAGTCTGAACAATTAAGAAGCAGAAAATCTGTCTCATTAAAAAAAAATACTGACTTTTTCCTTACAGGCTATGTTTGGTACTACCACTGGTGCCTATACAACTGGCATAGCTCCCCGTCTTTGCTAACAGAACCCCCAAATTTTGAGTTTAGGTAGTGGGTGGAGATCAGTAGTCTCAGAGTAGGTAGGCCTCTTTCCAGACTCCTATGCAACAAGAAGTGGTCATGCAATCTACTTCTGACCATGAGTTATTAAGGAGGTCTTTTGGGGCCATGACTGGGAAAGCTCCCCCCAGCTCCCCTACCCATTGGATAAAAGAACAGACCATCACCATATGAAACACCCTCCCTTTTTTTTTGCTTTGTTCTTTCTGTTTCCTTCTTGAATGCATTTCCTGGAGTGAGGACAAGATGTCTAAGGCTGTGGCAGCTACTTTGTGACCATGGGGCAACAATATGGAAAGAGCATGGATCCATGAGAATGTCATTGGGCAGCTGCACCCATCCTGGACTGCACACTTCCAGACTTTATGTCAAATAAATGACAAATCTTCTTTATTATATTTTAAGCCAGTACTGCCCAATGTTTTTTTAGTGTCATGACATTCATAGGACAGGATAATATTTGTACTGTCCTACAGGGAACATGGAGGAGACTGCTGGCTGCTGAGATGAATAGCCCTTGGGACTTTGGCTCTCCTAGGTCTCCCTCACCACCCTGAAGACTGAGGGGGGAATAAATATCTCTGCTCCTCTTTCTGTGGCTCACCAGTGGGTCTCACCATACAGGTTGGAAAGTTCTAGTTTAAGCTGTGCTTACCAATCAGTATTCTGTTACTTGGGCTGAAAGCATTTCTAACTATTACTGGGCTCACTTCTACTTCTTAATGCAAAGTGACAAGATTTCATAAGATATCTTATACATTCTCTAACAACATATAAATATATAAGAAACACTGAGCTAAGCCTAAATCACATCACATGATTCCACTGACTGGACTATTTGTTATTTAACTTGTTTTCTTTTTTGTCAGTTATGGGGCACTTCCTAATTGGCTAAGGTCACATTTCATGAGATCTTAAAATAGGAAAGCTTTCAAACGATGCAACTGAGAATATAGTCATTATGATTGAAGAACTATAGATTTCTGAGGAAAAAAATTCATTAGTATCTAGAAATTCATTTTATGGGTCAAGTTATTACATTTTTTTAATACATTCTTAGGTTTGGGTACACAGTGGCCTTGATAATAACTGACTTTTCTACATTATTGTCATGTATGTTTCTGAGTAAGTCCCTTTAACCAACTCCACTAGTGCTTACCCTACAGGGTTGACAGGTGCATTAAATAAAATAACACCCGTAGAGTGCCTGGTAGACTACATGGTATAGAGTAGGCATCCAATACATGTTCTTAATATTATTATCATAACAAGAAATGTAAAAATTATGCATTAATTAATGGTAGCCATATAACTCATCAATTTTCAAAAATCTTCCATATTTAGTAAAAGACTTTATAAATATTATTAGATAAGTGCTATAAAAATATGAAGCACTCACCATCCCCCAGAATTCATGTAATTATTTCAATCTCAGGCCAGCTCCCAAGTGACCTGCCTTCCTGTCTTAGCAAAGAGGTGCCATGCTCCGGTTATGTCTGAGAACTGTGTGTTCTTCAACAAAAATATCCAGTTCCCTAGTTCTCCAGAGAACATACTGAGAGGATTTTACGTGGGAGCCCCTTGTTTGTTAAGAACTGTTTTTACGTCACTAAGGCACAGAAATTAATTTTAAATCTGCCTCAGCCACAGAATGACACATGGGACCGAATGACAGTCAAGGGCAAACTGGGGAACTCTGCTCTCTCAGTGTCTGGAGTGATAAGCTCAAGGCATCTGTCTGCACTTGAAAAGGTAGACGTATTAATTATTGTTACGAATATGGCTAGAAGCAAATGATCAGTATACATCTTCCTGGAATTAAGTTTTTAATAAAACAGCATTTCCCTTTTGGGGATCCCTTCTTAGTTCAACTAAGAATATACACCTCAAATGTTGCATTTGGATAATGAAGAAACATTTTCTGAGCCAGGGAAAGGGACACTACCATTAGGGACATAGAGTTTTTGCTATTTAGTGCCTTCCAGTGCTGCGGGCATCACAGACAGCTCCAGGCAAGTCATCTTTCCTAACTCTGTTCTCCTAACTCACTTTGCACAGATCTTTCATTGAACTGAATACCACTCACCTTCCATTCTATATATTCAAATATGAGAGTTTTTTAAGAGCAAAGATTTTCCATCTTTTCCATCCTCTCTAGCATCTTATATAATGTCCTGTGACTAGAAGGTCCTCCCCAAATGTTTGGGGATATTGAATTAAAGTACGTGAGAATGTGTATTATCGATGTGAACAGACGTGGTAAGGATCCCAGCCTGGGGCACTGAGATGAGGCAATGTCCATTTTTAGGATTTAGATCTGTCTGATAGGCTGGTGGGGCAGGCCCAGTGCATGTCTATTTGCTGAGGGTTGAGGGAGATCTAAGAAAGCAGATGAACTGAGTCACGTCTTAATTATCAGATGATATGTTTAGTTCAGTGGTAGGCTAACCCCAAGGACTCATGCTTTATTCCTAGGGCTAGAGACACAGAGAAAGTCACGGAGTGGGGGATGCTTCCTGATTTACAGCCTCGTGATAAGCTACCAGTCAAAGCAAAAATACAAAGGACTCATGGCAAAATAGACTTTTAAACTCATTCACACCGAACCAGGCACATACTCATTATGGAGGAATCCATTATTGATGATGTCTATTTTGAAAGAGGGTGCCCTGAACAAGGACAGGAAGTATAGGTCCCAGTACCATTTCTGCTATTAAGTTATGCTGCAACTTCAGAATACTCAGTCGGCAACTCTCTGGGCCTCTCTTAATTTATAGACAAAGAAGTAGAAGCAGATGGAATACAACACATCTAATTATTCTGTCACCTCCAACCCCTCTAAAATGACAATAAAGGGTTAAAAAAAGACATAAACTTAAAAAAAGGGCAGAAGATGGGGAGAGGGTAACAGACACAACAGTTTGGAGCCTAGAAGCCACGTAGACAGGTAGCAACTGATTGCAAACCCAAGAGAGCTGAATCCTAAGCCACCAGTGGGGAAAGCAGAGAGACACATAGCCAGGCAAATACTCGGGCCCATTCCAGCAGCACACTGGAAGGCTTTTTTTCCCCTCTGATGAGGACATAGAACAGAGGACATCTGGACCCAGGGACACCAGAGGCAGCTGAGGGAAAAGAGAGTGATGAGGTTGAACATGTGCCTATTAGATGCTGAGACACCCAGCCCTCCTCCCTGCCAAAGGTCCCAGAAGGCTGACAGCCAGGCCTTTCCCCTCCAAGCAAGAAACTGGAAGCATCTTCTATAGGGAATCAGATCAGGTCACAGCAAAGACTGGTGGACACCAACACTGGTTCCACATCAAAGAGTCCAACTGGATGCCCTTTAGTGAAGCTTGGTCAACTCAAATGCTTAAGCTTCCAGTCAGACTTTTAATTTCCCATTCAAACATATGGTTGAGCAACAGGCAAAGATTTCCAGAAATTTGAGGAAAACTTTGAATATGAAAGAGGCAGACCAAAACGAACAGAAAAAGGCAACCCACATGAAAATTGAGACCAAAAGATAAGAGACAAAAATCAGAGCAAAACAAAAAACAAAATCTTGATCTCTTCAGGAGAAAAGAGAAGAAATTTCAACTGTGAAATAAGGAAAGATTGCTAGAAAGGAGACCAGTAAACAAAAAAGATTTTTTTTTTACTGAATCTTTTTTCAGTAAACAAAAAAGAATTCTCATAATATATGGCAACAAAAATGAAAACCTCAGTGGAAGGATTAGGAGATAAAGTGGAGGAATTCTCTGAGAGAGTAAAATAGGAAGACAAACAGATGGAAAGAAAGAAAGAAAAGTAAACTGGAGGACAAATCCAGGAGATTCTATATGCATAAAAGGAGTTGTAGGAAGAAGAAAGGAAGTAGAGGGAGGAAATTTAAAAAGTTACAAAAATTTTCCCAAACTCCAAAGCATGCGTTTGCAGATCAAAAAGGCCTTCTGAGATTGGTGGAAAATAGACCTGAAGCAAAGCCTATTATCATGAACCACTGAGACACTAGGGGGAAACTGAAGAGATAATAAGCTTCTAGAAAAAAACACAGGCCATATACAGAAGATCAGGAATCAGAACAGCACTGCATTTCTCAATGGTAACTGGAAACTAGAAGATAACAGAGCAAAGCCTTCACAGTTAAAAACAACAACAAAAAAGATTTACAGTGTAGAGTTTTATATCAGCTAATCTATCAATCAAGTGTTAGGGTGAGAAAAAAGACTTGTTTGGACATGCAAGGCCTTGAATATTTTGCCACCCATGAATCCTTAGGAAGATACTGGGGGATGCGCTCCACCAAAATGAGGGAGCAAACCAAAAGAGAGGCAGATACAGGATATGCTAAACAGGGGAACCAACACAGACAAGAGTTGATAAGGATCCCAGGATGGTGGAGAAGGGAGACTCCAAGATAGCATATGAACTTCAGGCCCTAGAGGGCAATCCAATCCAGACGGGAGCAAGTCAGAAGGCTTTGGGGGAAACTTCTGTAAGGCAGTGAAATTAACAGAACATGATGCATCTAAATAGTTTGGGAAGCAATTAAGACAACTGGTGGAGAGTTTAGGCTTCCATTAAATACAAATACACAGAAAGCTAAGCAAACGAAAGAACAAGATGATTATTACAGAGAAAATAAAAAGTCATACAGAAAAGGAAACCCAAACATAATATTCACATGATTATAATAAAACACTTGATATAGATCTAAGCACAATCATGATATAACTATACTGGAAGACTAGAAGAGTGGGTGGGAAGGACGCATGTTTGTGGTGGGTGTGGAATGGGGAAAAGACAGCTAAATCTTCATCTTCTATAGTGGGAAGTTATTAGCTAATGTCTAAATCTGAAAGATTGAGAAACAGCAATATAAGCATGCTGTTTAGAGATACAGAATTAACTGCCAAACAAATCAGCTAAAAGAATTGAAGGTGGTCACAGCTGGGGACAGTAAAGTGTATGGGGAGGTGAACAAGGACCTTCTCTATTTCCTAATAAACTTTATACAACTATTTGACTGTCAAATTCAGTACACAGAATTTTGATATAAAAAAATAAAAGGGCTGGATGACATGATGTCAAAAGGACCCTTCCATTGCCAAAGCTCCATGATTCTTTTAGGGCAAGTTTTGCTACTGGGATTGGAAAAGTTATCAGGAGGATGGGCAGGGAAATTCACTAATGAACTTGGCCTTGGCTTGCCTGACTTCTCTTCTGTCACAACTCAGTGAGGACAAAGAAAATGGCTAGTAATGGCAGATAGAATTATCAGGACATGAACCCAGATGCACTTACATATAAATAAAGGATAAAACACCTTTTCCCAGACATTAGTGATTAAATACTCAAAAGTATTCTTCCAATGTGATGAGAAACAAACAAAAGAAAAGACAGAGAAACTAACACATATTTTCTCCAGTAGCCATCAGGATGAATTTTCATTTTATCCAAATCCTTTGTTGAGAAAACAAGTCTGGTAGTTTTTAAGGTCTTCTGTGACCTTCCAAACACTAATTTTTAATATGGCTGGCCAGAAAAGTAATGAGCTCCTTCACATCATTATATATTTCATCTTTATTACTTTATCCTTGAAAGCAGGTTATTAAATAATTACATTTTGGATTAATATTATTTTGATTTGAGATTTTATCATTGTCTCCTAATTCCCTCATTACTCTTACCTAATTCTCCTGTCACCCAGACTATCATGAGCTTCAAGCAAAAGGTGGTTGTGTAGACATGTTTAGTCAGCCAGTGGGGGGGGGCGAGGAGGTCCGTTAGTTTCTCCAAAATTAATGAGTCCTCAGCAGCAGGTTTATATTTGTGACTTCCACGGTGAAATCTTTACCCCAAAGCACAAGTCATCTAAGTTACAGGGAGATAAAGCTGGTTACTGTGGAGATAATTCCACAGATAACAGAAGGATTTAACACAGGGTGCTGGGGATCAACTTCCTTCTAGCCTTGGAAAAAATGAGGTTTGTTACTTTGTGTATATTAGGTGTATTGGAGAATCAAACTCAGGATCCAGGTGTAGACTATATGATGTAAATCTGGGGGGTTTTTTTTGCCAAAAAAAGGCCTGGGTTTGAGGAGGGGAAGCTAAACTAACAGGCATATAATGAAGCTGCTATCAGGCTACAATTTTCTCTGCAGGTGCCCCAGTCACAACTGGAGAAAGATATGACATGGCTCTTAGGTTCTCCTGTAATCCCAGCATGCCTAAAAAGGTCCTAATTTCTAAAATGAGATATTCTTCTCTTGGGAGGCTGGGTAACAAAGCAGGCTTCTGCTTCAGGATTCTGAGGAGTGTTATTCTCCCCCAAACACGTATCATCATTTTCTTGGTGACCTAGTTTCCTGACACAAGAGAAAAGTTGACTAAATCCTTCTCTTCACTCTAAGGAGAATGGAAGTGACACCACACCTCTCCACCAGCCAAAAGTGTGTTTGCTCTAAACTGAGTTTTATTCAGTTGATGAGATGGGGTAGGCTGGGGTCTTGGCAATAAAGTGCTTTGATAGGGCATGGGTGATGGCTATCTTGCCTCCAAATTCTATCAGCTGCTCTATCTCCTGGATTCCCCAGGCTTACAAACCTCTTTGTGGAATTCTTGAGCTGAAGAACCTTTTTATCTATCCCATGTGCCTGGAATTAGCTATGACATTTCTATGAGTATTTATAACCAGCATCTACTCTAGCGCAGTACCAGGGAAAGTGTTATTGGCTGTCAGACAGACTTGTTGGTAAATATCGGAGTCTCTAATTGCACACAGTATTGAAAAAAATTATGGCTACCTTACATTCCATTATTACCTTGGCATAGTACTAAATTGACTCTACGATTCCTTTTGTAAGAGTCTAGATCAATTCTTGCTCTTGCACGCACACACCATCTTTGTGAAGCTTTGATTTTTGTAATTCTTTTTTTTTTTTTTTGCGGTACGTGGGCCTCTCACTGTTGTGGCCTCTCCCATTGCAGAGCACAGGCTCCGGACGCGCAGGCTCAGTGGCCATGGCTCATAGGCCTAGCCACGCCATGGCATGTGGGATCTTCCCAGACCGGGGCATGAACCCGTGTCCCCTGCATCGGCAGGCGGACTCTCAACCACTGCACCACCAGGGAAGCCCTGTAATTCTTTTTTGTGAAAGAACTTACTTCTATCTAAGTTTTTGCTCTGTGTGCTCTGGTTGTTATTTATATGCTGTCTCCAGTCTCCTTTGCAATGCTGGGCAAACCACATTCCTCAGGCTCCTTGGACAGGTTCTGACAGTTGAGGACACTGGCAGGAAGCAGGGTGGGCGGAAGAGAGAAGGGTCTCTTCTCTTATTTTTTTTCCTTCCTTCTTTGGACGATGTCTTTGGAGCCGGTTGTGTCCCTGCCACTATCCCAGCTCTTTAGGTGACATCCTCCTCCATTGTCCCTGCTCCTAAGGGGGCATCTGGTCCCCACGTGGGGCCCTCCTTCATGAGTCTAGGTTCTGGTGACATGGTAGGGCTCCTGCTAAGAGCTGCTTCCTGCAGTTAGTTATTTACCTGGGTTTCTGCAACTCCCTCCTTTCACTCTTCCAGCCTCCCATGCTCTGTAACCAATTCCATTGCCTAAATTCTCTTTGAAGTTCCAAATGTGTTTTCTGTTTCCTTGACAGAACTCTGACTAATAAAGTACTCCATGAGGGCTTTTTGCCAAAAACAACTATATCTTGCCCCTTACAGTGGGACTTATGGGGAAGCTGCAAGGTGTTAGGGTCTGGAATCACTTGATTATTTTAACAAGTATTTTGAGGCTGCCTACTATGTGCCACGAGGCATGATAAGTACTTTCCAATTATTATTTCATTTAATCTTTGTAACAACGCTCTGGGGCAGTAGCATCATAATCCGTATTTTATAAATGAAGAACCGAGGCACACAAAGGTAAAGTGACTTGCCCAATGTTCGATAGCTAGAAGTGGCAGTTTGAGGACTAATGCCCTAACTGATGATATATAATAGTGAAAGTGAAAGAGAAAAACTTGGCCGGGGCTGGAGGGGTCAAGGAGGTCTGTCTGCAGGTAGGAGTATTCAGAAGAAGAAGCATAAAAGCACAGAGTTTGGAGAGGTCAGATTCAAAATTCAGCATCAACAGGAGGGTTGCAGACACCTTCCAAGGGGCTGGCAGAGCCCCCAGCTGGCATCTGGGTATGGCAGGGAGCTGCCGTGGCCACAGCAGATACTGCAGGCACGTGCTGGCCCTCCCTGGAGGTTATGGTTAGAGAACTGGAATTACTAGCAAGTTCTTGCACCCAACTTTCTTCTCCCTTCATTTTGTAAGTAATGAAGTGTTCTTTTTAACCTTACTGTGTCAACAGAGGATATGGGATTTCCTAAATCAAGCAGAAACATACCTAACAAAAGTCTCTTCTCGATGAAGTTCTGCCATTTACAATGTAATGGGTATTATGTAGAGGGTATTATGCCTAGCGAAATAAGTCAGAGAAAGACAAATACTGTATATTATCACTTACATGTGAAATCCAAAAAATAAAACAAATGAATGAATATAATAAAAACAGAAACAGATTCACAGATACAGAGAACAAACTAGTGATTACCAGTGGGGAGAGGGAAGGGGGAGGGGCAAGATAGGGGTAGGAGATTAAGAGATACAAACTACCATGTAGAAAATAAATAAGCAACAAGGTTATATTGTACAGCACAGGCAATCTGGCTAATATTTTATAATAACTTTGAATGGAGTATAATCTATAAAAATACTGAATCACTATGCAGTACACCTGAAACTAATATAGAATTTCAAATCAACTATATTTCAATTTAAAAATAAGTCTCTTCTCAATGATCATGTAACAATTTGGAGTCAACCTGTAGAGTTGGAAAATAGAAACGTAAGGAAATAGTTATTTTAGGTTTCTTATGAATTTAACTTAATATGTCATATTTTTAGTGTTTGAACACTAAGAATCTAACATCTTTGAAATGAAAATCTTTACTCAAAATCACATTGAAAAAGAAAAGGCAAAACGGGTAAGAAAGAAGAGAACTTGTGTGGATGTTACTGAATTTCCATTAAAAGCATCATCTAAAAGCCATCTTGTCTGAGATGTGATGATATGGACGAGGGCAGCTGTTGAATGGCTGAGGCTCGTGCCTTATATTCTCTGTCAATGCTGTGCATGGAAATCATGGCTCTACTTTTTAGCCATTTGACCTCAGGAAAGTTAGCTAATATTGCTAAGCAACTCCCGTCTGTAAACTGGAGATAACGAAGATAATGACCTTATAGGGTTGCTGTGAGAATTGAGTGACTTGATCCCATGTTAAGAACTTAACACAAACCCTTAATAAGGTCCAATAATTAGCTGTTTTTGTAGTTGTTATTGGATTATTATTGGCGATTTGAAGTATGACTAGTACTATGACAGAGAAGTTCCCATAGGTACCACATTTTTAGTAAGCAAACTTAGCCCAATGACTTCTAGAATAAACATCATAGGTAGATGCTAACATAAGCACAGCACTTTGCCTACTGGAAATACTATAGTTATTAAGCAGCAAAAAACGGCTCAAACACAGGGCCAGAATTCACGTTAGGAAAAAAATCAACCACTGACCATCTGTGCATAACACACACATCAAGGATAAGACCAGAAGTCTTTGGAGACCATGATGAAAGGGGCGGTACAGTGGAAAGAACATGAGGCTTGGACCCCAGAGAACTGTGTGACAGTTTAAATCCTATTAGCAGGCTATGTGACCTTGGATATATCACATAATGCATGTCTCTGCATTTCTCTTTCCTTATCTTTTAGACACATCTGTAAGATAATGGGTCTCTAATATTCTTTGGGATGGCTCTATTTGTATGTCTTTAAATTTGAATGGTAAGCAATTTGTGGGGAGGTACTTTTAGCTGGAGGCAATGGTTCCACCCTCTCCTAGGTTTGCCATACTCTACAGGCAGGAAGAAAGCGGCACAGAACTTTGCTTGGAACCACTGAGTCAGCCTCTGAGGTCTAGAATGTTGGACCCATCATTTAGGGAGCCTTTGTCAGCCGTCCCTCTATGGGCAAATGACCAGTGGTTTTCCTCTGACCTATCTGCCCTTCTCACAATACACAATGTCTTCAGGATGAGTCAACTATTAGAAATAGCCACTAGCAAAACATGAGACTAGACAGAGTGGTGATGTTGGAAAAGGCATCTTTGATGGGGAAAGGATAAATATATTGGAATGCAGTAGGGTTTTCTATGCTTATGCATAATCAAAGCTCCAGCTTTGCTACCAACTGTGCAGGAAATCACAAAAAAGAATTAATATTCATGTGTGTAACCAATATCCACAACATTAAACTAAATTGTTCTTAACTTTGAGATAAAACACATTTGCCTCTGCATTTCTTAGTGCTCAATTTATACCTCCTTTCAAAGGACAGAAGTATTATTAGGAAAGAAAAATTTAAGAATAAAAACTTCAGAATGTAAATCCCGCTATTTGACTGGGAAGCAAGAATCCACAATAGTTTCTTTTTATTCCTATGAGTTGCATGCTGTAACATAAGACTGTTGAGCAGAACTTGAAAATATGTACCCCCACTAAGCAGGTCAAATATATACTTTAAAAAATGATACTATTTTTTCTTTGCTTCCTAGTCAATTTTTGGAGTATGCTTAAAAAAAAAAAGAAGAAATTGCGATTGGGGTTTTTGAAGTCACAAACAATAATCCTTTAAAAAAAGGAATAATTCTAAGAGACAGCAGCTTCCTATTGCAGTATATAATTTAGGTGTGGAGACATCCAGGCACTAACTGACACTTTTCAAACTTAAGGATTCTGAAAAGACTGACAGAATGACAACCACTAGCTGAAGTATTTACAGCGTATTTAAGTGCAGATATGTTTAGTATAATGCAAAGTGGGAAAACAGACCACTCTGCCTTAACAGAAAAATGATTCATAGATAAAGAAAGAGAAAAGCCTAACATGTGAATTATAACATCACTTTTCTTTCCAGGCTATCTGGATTAGGTCTTAAACCTTAGTGGGCCACATGAGACTTAGAATATTGTCTATGTATTACCTCAAGAGACACCACGTAGGACTAGGAGGGCTCTAAAGGAAAAAATGATAGGAACAAAATATGACAACTTCTTTTCAGTTTGCTGGTAAGGTTTCCCTGTTGAATAATTAGGGGTGGGTATGGTGGGGAGGGAAGTAGGGATATGGATTCCCAGGGGTTCGCCTGCCATAACTTCTCTTCAGGGTTCTTTAGCATGTCTGTGCCTTTTTCGCACCTTTTCCTTATGATTTCCATAAGGCAGTCATTAAGATCCAAGGCATGTCTTTGGCTTCTCTTATACATCAAGGCTAAAAGCAGAAATGCCCACAGGAGCAGGCAGGCAAGAGCAGAGGTGAACAAAGCAGAGGTTGCTGACCTGGAGGGTCCATGCTTCTCCCCTCCAGCAGATAAATGCCAGGAAGCAATGGAGCCAAGTGGTGCCAAAGCTAGTGATTTTTCAAAAGGATCTGGCCATTTTAGTGAAACGATATGATTTTAAAATGTTAGTTTCTTTTAAAACATTCTAGGTTCACTCCAGAGGGCAGACAGCAGAAGCAAAAAGAACTACAATCCTGCAGCTTGTGGAATGAAAACCACATTCACCGAAAGACAGACAAAATGAAAAGGCACAAGACTATGTACCAGATGAAGGAACAAGATAAAACACCAGAAAAACAACTAAATGAAGTGGAGATAGGCAAACTTCCAGAAAAACAATTCAGAATAATGATAGTGAAGATGATCCAGGACCTCAGAAAAAGAATGAAGGCAAAGATCGAGAAGATGCAAGAAATGTTTAACAAAGACCTAGAAGAATTAAAGAACAAACAAACAAACAAACAAACAAACAAACCTTTAGCTAGACTCATCAAGAAAAAGAGGGAGAGGACTCAAATCAATAAAATTAGAAATGAAAAATGACAAGTTACAATGGACACCGCAGAAATACAAAGCATCCTAAGAGACTACTACAAGCAACTCTATACCAATAAAATGGACAACCTGGAAGAAATGGACAAATCCTTAGAAAGGTATAAGCTTCCAAGACTGAACCAGGAAGAAACAGAAAATATGAACAGACCAATCACAAGTAATGAAACTGAAACTGTGATCAAAAATCTTCCAACACACAAAAGTCCAGGACCAGATGGCTTTACAAGTGAAGTCTATCAAACATTTAGAGAAGAGCTAACAACCATCCTTCTCAAAATCTTCCAAAAAATTGCAGAGGAAGGAACACCACCAACCTCATTCTATGAGGCCAGCATCACCCTGACACCAAAACCAGACAAAGATACTACAAAAAAAGAAAATTATAGACCAATATCACTGATGAATATACATGCAAAAATCCTCAACAAAATACTAGCAAACAGAATTCAACAACACATGAAAAGGATCATACACCATGATCAAGTGGGATTTATCCCAGGGATGCAAAGATTCTTCAGTATATGCAAATCAATCAATGTGATACACCATATTAACAAATTGAAGAATGAATATCATATGATCATTTAAATAGATACAGAAAAAGCTTTTGACAAAATTCAACACTGATTTATGATAAACACTCTCCAGAAAGTGGGCATAGAGGGAACCTACCTCAACATACTAAAGGCCATATATGACAAACCCACAGCTAACATTCTCAATGGTGAAAAACTGAAAGCATTTCCTCTTAGATAAGGAACAAGACAAGGATGTCCACTCTCGTCACTATTATTCAACATAGTTTTGGAAGTCCTAGCCATGGCAATCAGAGAATAAAAAGAAATAAAAGGAATGCAAATTGGAAAAGAAGAAGTAAAACTGTCACTGTTCACAGATGACATGTTACTATGCATAGATAATCCTAAAGATGCCACAAGAAAACTACTAGAGCTAATCAATGAATTTAATAAAGTTGCAAGGTACAAAATTAATGCTCAGAAATCTCTTGCATTCCTATACACTAACAATGCAAGATCAGAATAAGAGATTAAGGAAACAATCCCATTCACCATGGCAACAAAAAGAATAAAATATCTAGAAATAAACATACCTAAGGAGACAAAAGACTTGCCTGATGATGAAAGAAATCAAACATGACACAAATAGATGGAGAGATACACCATGTTCTTGGACTGGAAGAATCAATATTGTGAAAATGACTATACCACCCAAAGCAATCTACAGATTCAATGCAATACCTATCAAATTACCAATGGCATTTTTTATAGAAGTAGAACAAAAAATCTTAAAATTTGTATGGAGACACAAAAGACCCCGAATAACCAAAGCAATCTTGAGAGAAAAAAAATGGAACTGGAGGAATCAGACTCCCTGACTTCAGACTATACTACAAAGCTACAGTAATCAAGACAATATGGTACTGGCACAAAAACAGAAATATAGATCAATGGAACAGGATAGAAGGCCCAGAGATAAACCCACACACCTATGGTCAACTAATCTATGACAAAGGAGGCAAGGATACAAAATGGAAAATGACAGTCTCTTCAATAAGTGGTCCTGGGAAAACTGGAGAGCTACATGTAAAAGAATGAAATCACAACATTCCTTAACACCATACACAAAAATAAACTCAATATGGATTAAAGATCTAAATGTAAGACAGGGCACTATAAAACTCTTAGAGGAAAACAGAGGAAGAACACTCTTTGACATAAATCACAGCAAGATCTTTTCTACCCACCTCCTACAGTAATGGAAATAAAAATAAAAATAAATAAATGGGACCTAATGAAACTTAAAAGCTTTTGCACAGCAAAGGAAACTATAAAGAAGACGAATAGACAACCCTCAGAATGGGCAAAAATATTTGCAAATGAATCAATGGACAAAGAATTACTCTCCAAAATATATAAAGAGCTCATGCAGCTCAATATTAAAAAAACAAACAACCAAATTAAAAAATGGGCAGAAGACCTAAATAGACATTTCTCCAAAGAAGACATACAGATGGCCAAGAGGCACATGAAAAGATGCTCAACATCACTAATTATTAGAGAAATGCAAATCAAAACTACAATGAGGTGTCACCTCACAGCAGTTAGAATGGGCATCATTAGAAAATCTACAAACAATAAATGCTGGAGAGGGTGTGGAGAAAAGGGAACCCTCTTGCACTGTTGGTGGAATGTAAATTGATACAGCCACTATGGAGAACAGTATGGAGGTTCCTTAAAAAACTAAAAATAGAATTACTATATGATCCAGTAATCCTACTACTGGGCATATACCCAGAGAAAACCATAATTCAAAGAGACACATGCACCCCAATGTTCACTGCAGCACTATTTACAATAGCCAGGTCATGGAAGCAACCTAAATGCCCATCGACAGACAAATGGATAAAGAAGAAGTGGTACATATATACAATGGAATATTACTCATCCATAAAAAGGAACGAAACTGGGTCATTTGTAGAGACGTAGATGGACCTAATAAAAAGGAACGAAACTGGGTCATTTGTAGAGACGTAGATGGACCTAGAGACTGTCATACAGAGTGAATTAAGTCAGAAAGAGAAAAACAAATATTGTATATTAACGCATATATGTGGAATCTAGAAAAATGGTATAGATGAACTGGTTTGCAAGGCAGAAACAGAGACACAGATGTAGAGAACAAATGTATGGACACCAAGTGGGGAAAGAGGGCAGGGGGTGGTGGTGGATGAACTGGGAGATTGGGATTCACATATACATACACTAATATGTATAAACTAGATAACCATAATAAATAAGTAAGTAAGTAAGTAAGTAAATAAATAAATAAATTGTATAGCACTCTACCAAAAAAAAAAATTCTAGGTTCACAACATGCTTTTCTCTGGCTTGCATTCCTTTGGCAGGACACCCACTTGATTGTGACAAAGGCTGCTGGTGGGCCAGCCCAGTGGTGTGTAGCTGGTATGGTTTTCTGATGTTCAGCCTAGAGCCCACTCCCCAAGCCTTTTTAAAGACTTTGTGAATTCCCTGTATCAAATCCCTTTCTGCTTAAGATAGAGTGGTTTCTTGTTTTTGCAATTGAACTGGGATGGATAGCAAAATATAAGATATCAAATCACAATTTAGAGATACAATGCCACAGAAGATTTATTTCAAATAATTCTCTTCAAAAAAAAAAGGGGGGGGGCGGAAATATCATAGATAACACTGATGCTTTTCTCAGCTAAATATACATGTTAACCACTGTCAGCATAAATAAAAGTACCAAGAGTTATACCATAGCCCTGGAGCATGCAGAGGTAGCTTGCTCCCAAGCCGGCCAGAAAGGATTGGGAGTCAGAAGGAACTCTGATTCAGATCCTGAAGGAACCTTATGAATACCCAAGAGGTGAATACCTCTGGCCAAGAGACTGAATACTTAATCAAAACCACTGCCACCAAAAACAAACCAACAAAACCCTTTTATTTTTGTGCTGAAAATTCTAGTAAATAATTTTATACATATCCAACTATCTGCCCTGATAATGAGAACAGTAGCAAATGGTAAGAAACCACCGCAGCTTCACATGAGAATTGGTTTTGACCTTGCAAAGCATTTCCTGCAACTTTCCAGCCATCTTTCGAGCTGCTATTTATATTTGAGAGCAAAACAACAGCCTTCAGCTGTACCGTACAGATAGGAAAAACTGTTGCTTGACAAATTTACATAACAAATTTGAACATTCAAGGTACACATTCATTTTAGGTATAAGTCACTTTAAATTCTTCTAATTTGAGGAAGCTAACCAAATTACTTTTACAGTTCAGGTGAGTTGAATAATTTACAATGGAGCCTTATTTGTTGGTCCTACAGCAGAGCTATCCAAACGGAAGCCCAGCCAAGATTTGTGATTCACCTTGTCATTTGCTCTTCTTCTCTAGACCTAGATGGGCTGTCTCACCTGCTACCACCTAACCTGTATCTAGCCAAGAGAGAAGGGAACAGCAACAAAAAGAATTTCTAGAACCTCCAACTACCAAAACTTAACTTGCCAAAAGACCAAGCTAGAATTTATAAACATGCATACATTAAAAATGAATCTACCATATTGAGTCCTCTTTCTGGAAGTGAACCAAGTTGCTAGGGTGGAGGGGGAAATGACTTACAGTATAAAAAACATTTCACCTGCACAAATTTGATCTTGATTCTTGAGAGCTGACTTATGACAAGAACCAGTTCAACATTTAACAGATAATTTTTGAGAATGTATATACACAATTATCCCTGACCTGTAATTGAAGCTAGTTACAAAAGTGCATATATAAACATAGAAAAAATAGCTAATCCCACAATGTTGTGACCTCTTTGTAGAGGTACTTTCTATTACTAGAACCAATGTTTCAGAATATTTTGTTAAAAAAATAATAATAACAAATTAACTTGCTATCTAAGAAACTTCAGTACCCCTCCCCAATATTCAAATTCACTTTAAATGTTTGAGAGTCCCTATATTAGTTTCCTATTGCTGCTGTGACAAATTGTCATAAACTTAATGTCTTAAAATAAGACCAATTTATTATTTTATAGCTCTGGCAGTTAGAAGTCCTAAAATTCAAGGGGTTGGAAGAACTGTGTTCCTTTGTGGATGATCTAAGGGAGAATCTGTTTCCTTGCCTGTTTTGGCATTTAGACTCTACCTGCATTCCTTGACTCATGCCCCATCCTCCACCTTCAAAGCCAGCAGTGTAGCATCTTCAAATCTCTCTCTCTCTGACCTCTGCTTCTGCCATCACATCTCCTTCTCTGACTCTAATCTTCCTGACTTCCTCTGACAAGGACCCTGTGATTACATTGGGCCTATCTGCATAATTCAGGATACTCCTCCCATCTCCAGACCTTTAACTCAGTCATACTGGCAAAGCCCTTTTGCGACAGCCTCTTCAATAAGTGGTGCTTGGAAAACTGGATAGCTACATGTAAAAGAATGAAATTAGAACACTCCCTAACACCATACACTAAAATAAATGCAAAATGGATTAAACACCTAAATGTAAGGCCAGAAACTATAAAACTCTTTGAGGAAAACATAGGCAGAACACTCTGTGACATAAATCACAGCAAGATCCTTTTTGACCCACCTCCTAGAGAAATGGAAATAAAAACAAAAATAAACAAATGGGACCTAATGAAACTTCAAAGCTTTTGCACAGCAAAGGAAACCATAAACAAGACGAAAAGACAACCCTCAGAATGGGAGAAAAAATTTGCCAATGAAGCAACTGACAAAGGATTAATCTCCAAAATTTACAAGCAGCTCATGCAGCTCCATATCAAAAAAACAAACAACCCAATCCAAAAATGGGCAGAAGACCTAAATAGACATTTCTTCCAAGAAGATATACAGATTGCCAAAAAACACATGAAAGCATGCTCAACATCACTAATCATTAGAGAAATGCAAATCAAAACTACAATGAGATATCATCTCACACCAGGCAGAATGGCCATCATCAGAAAATTTATAAACAGTAAATGCTGGAGAGGGTTTGGAGAAAAGGGAACCCTCTTGCATGGTTGGTGAGAATGTAAATTGATACAGCCACTATGGAGGTGCCTTAAAAAACTAAAAACAGAACTACCTTATGACCCAGCAATCCCACTACTGGGCATATGCCCTGAGAAAACCATAATTCAAAAAGAGTCATGTACCACAATGTTCACTGCAGCTCTATTTACAATAGCCAGGACATGGAAACAACCTAAGGGTCCATCGACAGATGAATGGATAAAGAAGATGTGGCACATATACACAGTGGAATATTACTCAGCCATAAAAAGAAATGCAACTGAGTTATTTGTAGTGAGGTGGATGGACCTAGAGTCTGTCATACAGAGTGAAGTAAGTCAGAAAGAGAAAAACAAATACCGTATGTTAACACATATATATGGAATCTAAAAAAAAAAAAAAAAATATATATATATATATATATGGTTCTGAAGAACCTAGGGGAAGGACAGGAATAAAGATGCAGACATAGAGAATGGACTTGAGGACATGGGGAGGGGGAAGGGTAAACTGGGACAAAGTGAGAGAGTGGCATGGACATATATACACTACCAAATGTAAAACAGATAGCTAGTGGGAAGCAGCCGCATAGCACAGGGAGATCAGCTCGGTGCTTTGTGACCACCTAGAGGGGTGGGATAGGGAGGGTGGGAGGGAGGGAGTTGCGAGAGGGAGGGGATATGGGGATATATGTATACGTACAGCTGATTCACTTTGATATGCAGCAGAAACTAACACAACATTGCAAAGCAATTATACTTCAATAAAGATGTTAAAAAAAAAAAAAGGCCCTTTTGCTATATAAGGTAACAGCGTCACAGATACCAGGGATTAGGATGTGGACAATTTGCGGGGGCTGTTATTCTATCTATCAGTAGTTGCTAAGGTCACTCATACGGAAAGAAAATACTCAGATACTTTGTAACTATTTGTGTAAATATTAACCAGGAGTGCTTGCTTAAAATATCCACTCATACGATTATTAAAATAAAAATGATGAAAGATTCATCTTCTTCCACAGAGTGAAGTACATAGTTTCTACAGGACATAATGATTAACTGTACAGAAAAATCAGGAGGGTTTTCCCTCCTGTCACAGTAAATATCCAGCATTTTCTCTCTTTCTGTTACAGGGCAGGCGACGGTCCCAACCTGGTTGTTAGGGATGACTTGTTCTCATTCAGAGATACTGGCTAGCTATGATGTTAGTGTGGTAATAGCCCACTGGTAGTTTGATTGCACTAAGTATTACCTGCTTGAATAAAGCGTAGTCCTGTCGTGTGGATAATGTTCATTGACGTACAAGGAAGAAGATGAAATTGTGGTCGCCAAGGAAGCAGCTTCAAACAGCGATGGAGTGCTAGGCACCAGGTCTGGCCTGTGTCGGGATCCCAATGCTGGGTGAGAAAAAGCAAAACAAACACTCATGAATCTCGGTAAGAAATGCTGCTTTAGTGTATATAATAATTTAAATGAGTCAAAGGCATTCATTCTACATATCAGGCTGCAAATTGAATTATGAAATAACCGTGCTCTTCTGAACTACAGCAGAAATGTAAAATAGCTTCTTGCAAACAGGTAAAACAGAAAGGAAATTGCATTAATTTACAAAATGGCTTATGGAAATGCCATTATGAATGTTCTTTTAAAAACCTAATAAAGTGATTTACTGTTTTGAAAGATGACATAAAAACTCCTAGGAGCTTAAGGAGATAATTCGACAGAGATTAAAAGGATGACTGGCAAATGTATAAACAGACAGTGAACTTGCTTTCCTCTCCCGAGGCTATGCCCATATCTGTGATTCTCAGTGCAGATCTAAGAACTTAGACTTGTTAAGAGCCAAGAAACAAATGCTTCACAGACTAACAGCAAGCTATACCTTAACCCTGTTTGAGCCCATACACATCTTTGAATATTATCCACAGCTCTTCTTGACATTATATTCTAACAGCAAGGCTGCCTTTTTAAAAATGAGAAAACTCTTATTTTTCTTTAAAATGTACGTACCTATGAAAATACTTATGCAGGAGCCCTCCCTCATCAGGAAAGTGGAACAGTCAAGGCTGAGCAGTGACCCAGCCTACTCTCTCTATGTGGATTTTTTTTTTTTTTTGAGAGTTGAATCTGGATCTTTTCTTTTTTTTTTCTGGATCATTTTTACTCATCCTATCCTAAACTTTGGACAAATTCACATTCATTATTGGTCAGCTTCTCAGAGACAGTATTTTGTTGAAAGGTCCAGCCACACAGAACAGAACTCCTTTAAACAGAGACATGCATGTTCCCAGAGATGGAACATTGTGGATGAATCCTGTCTTTAAAGTTCTGTAGTTGGGCTCAAGCTGATTTATTTTTCACCAGTGGAGATATTTTATAATTTTATGGAACTACAGCTGACCTATAACAATGTATTAGTTTTAAGGTATACAACGTAGTGATTAGATTTATGTATATATTGTGAACTGATCATCACAGTAAGTTGAGTTAACATCCTATCACCACAGTTACAGCATTTTTTTCTGGTGATGAGCATTTTTAAGATCTCCTCTCTTAGTAACTTTCAAACATGCAATACAGTATTAGCTCGTGTCACCATGCTGTACTGTGGATTCTTTTTTTTTTTTTTTTTTTTTTTTGCGCTACGCAGGCCTCTCACTGTTGTGGCCTCTCCTGTTGCGGAGCACAGGCTCTGGACACACAGGCTCAGTGGCCATGGCTCACGGGCCCAGCCGCTCCGCGGCATGTGGGATCTTCCCGGACTGGGGCACGAACCCGTGTCCCCTGCATCGGCAGGCGGACTCTCAACCACTGCGCCACCAGGGAAGCCCATGTACTGTGGATTCTTTTCAATCACTTCCCCAAACTAAACTAAAACAGATGATAATAAATACAATATAACCTTACGGTGTTTCTGGTATTCCTTTATAGGCACAATAGGCTCAAAATTGTGTACTGTCAGGGAGTGAACGAATGGAAATTGATCCTAATAGGCACTATCATGTGAGTGTGAGGTTTGGATCTTGGACTTGGAGGGAAATAGATGGAGAGGTGGGGCGAGGCGTGGAGGGAGAAGGGGGCAAGCACAGAAGGTCTGGACTCTGGACTAGGAATCCAGACACACATTAAAATGTATGAGATGGTGCAGCTCTGCATCTGATTCAGATCAAAATAAAGAACTGCCATGATGAATAACAGATGATAATCATATAAAAACACAAGTGACAACATGCTCAACATGCAAAAGTCAGAAAGGCTTCCATACGACAGTTGGCTAGCAATCTTCAATATACTTGATCCCGCTTTCTCATTAAATACAGAGAAAAATATGAAAACTCTCAGTAACATAGAAAACTGAATCTGAAAAATAACCTCACATCAGATTCCAATGAATCACTACTAAATATAAGGCGGATAGAGCTAGACTGAGAACAACTAATGCAGACTCAGGTCTTGGGCATCCTCAGCCTGATTTCATAAACCAGAGGCTCGCTGAGTGACAGAATACAGAAAAACACTACCTGTCCAGTGACTCGGGCCCAGGTCAGACAGCACCCAAACACTGGGTAGCTGACCCTTAGGAGCAGTTCTTTGAAGTAGAGAACTGTTTCCTTATGTGCCCATACTCTTCAGTTTTTTAAAATAACTAGTGTGGTGGGCAGAATCCTAGGATGACTCTCAATGACCTGTACCCTTGTATAATCTCCCTTTGAGTGTGGGTGGAAGCTGTGAGAATGATGAGATATTACTCCTGTGATTATTTTATCTTATGTGGCAAAAGGAATCTTGCAGATGTAATTAAGGCCACTAATCAGTTAACTCTGAGTTAGTCAAAGGGAAGATTATTCAGGTGAGCCTGGACTAGTCATGTGAGCCCTTTAAATTTGTGTCTAGAGGTCAGAGATGGTGATGGCAGAGATTCCAAGTGTAAGGGGGGATTGACCTGCAAGAAATTCTCCATCTGAAGATGGAGGGGGGCTGCATGGCAAGGAATGAGGATGCTCTCTAGGGGCTGAGCCTGGCCCACAGCTGTTAGACAGCAATGACATGGGACTTCAGCTCTACAACTGCAAGGAAGTGAATTCTGCCAACAACAGGATGAGCTTGGAGGAGGATTCTTCTCCAGAAACTCCAGATGAGAACTCAGCCAGCTGACACCTTGATCCCAGTTTTTGAGACCCTGAAAAGCTGTGTTGGAGAACCCAGGTAAGCCTTGCTAGTCTCTGACTTATAGAACTGTGAGGTAATAAATGGAAGTTATAATAAGCTGCTAACTAACTTTCTGGTAATTTGTCACATGGCAAAAGAAAACTAATACAACCCAGACATACTGAGAATGATAGAAAACAAATGATTAAAAACTGGAGGGAAATTTGGTAATGACTTGGTGCATTATAAAAGGGGAAGTCCCCAAGTATAGAGCATTATAGAAAGGCCGAACCTTGCAGCAAACTTTGTAGATGCAGAGAATTATCAAGATAAACTCATTTAAAAATAGTACGTTAACAGTTTCAAAGAATATGCTCAATAGGTTTTTCGTCAAACTTAAGAGACTTTTTCTGGTGAAGTACCTTTAGATCTAAAGCAATGGGTCCAATAGTTCAGTTGAAAAAAGCATAATTTGTGCACTGCTTCCTATGTTTCCAGATTTTCTAGATGCTGTGTAGTGTATTTATTATACTTATCCCTAAGATTAACAACCGGACTCATGGCTTAAACTTTAGAAGCAATACATACATTTTTATTGAGGTATAGCCAATAGAAGTCATAATGAGCACACTATTTGAAAGTTTAACTATCACAGTTTAAAAATAAGTTTATCCTAGAAAATTAGGCAGTGTGGTAGGGAGATGCCAATGCAGGGACGTTTAGGGAAAGAGGTGGATGCCTGTCAGAAACTGGAGCCATCAACTCAGAGAGAGGAGCAAGGGCAATTCAGTAACTCTAGCTGAAATCACTAAATCTGCATAAAAGTCGGTTTATAAGATGAGAAAGAAACCCAACATGGCAGATATGGATAAGTGCTGCAGAAGGGAAAAGGATGAACACACTATTCTAAAGATTGAGGAAAAGAAAATCCCAGAAGAGATCTAATCTTCTACAGGAAATAAAAGAAAATTTTGGGAAATGTTGGCATTCCCAAAAGAATATACTGATAATAAAATCTAAAATGTCACTTCCTCTTATAGGATTAGAAGAGAAAATCCAAATGATCAACTCGATAGAGAAAAATATTTGATAAAATGCAACACTCATTCCTGATAAAAACTTTAGAAACTAGGAATAAAAAGAAACTTCCTTGACTTGATTATGGGCATCAAATACAGCAAAATTCTTTCTCAGCAGTGAAACATTAGAAATATTCCCTTTAAAATCAGGATGAGGCAAGGCCGCCCACAATCACTACTTCTGTTCATCAATCTACCAGAAGTCCTACTTAGCAAGTAAGAAAGAAAGAAAAAAAGATGTGAGGTCTATGCAGTAGCAACAAACAGCCAGAAAAACCAAACCTTAAAAATATACTACCTGGGGAGAGACCTTTAAGATGGTGGAGGAGTAAAACATGGAGATCACTTTCCTCCCCACAAATACTTCAGAAATACGTCTACATGTGGAACAACTCCTACACAACACCTACTGAATGCTGGCAGAAGACCTCAGACTTCCCCAAAGAAAAGAAACTCCCCACATACCTGGATAGGGCCAAAGAAAAAAGGAAAAACAGAGACAAAAGAATAGGGATGGGACCTGCACCAGTGGGAGGGAGCTGTGAAGGAGGAAAGGTTTCCACACACTAGGAAGCCCCTTCACTGGCGGAGATGAGGGGTGGGCGGGGGAAGCTTCGGAGCCGCGGACGAGAGCACAGCCACAGGGCTGCGGAGGGCAAAGCGGAGAGATTCCCGCACAGAGGATCGGTGCCGACCAGCACTCACCAGCCCGAGAGGCTTGTCTACTCAGCCGCTGGGGCGGGCGGGGCTGGGAGCTGAGGCTTGGGCTTCGGTCGGAGCGCAGGGAGAGGACTGGGGTTGGCTGTGTGAACACAGCCTGAAGGGGGCTAGTGCACCACGGCTAGCCGGGAGGGAGTCCGGGAAAAAGTCTGGACCTGCCTAAGAGGCAAGAGACCATTGTTTTGGGGTGCGCGAGGAGAGGGGATTCAGAGCACCGCCTAAACGAGCTCCAGAGATGGGCATGAGCTGCAGCTATCAATGTGGACCCCAGAGACGGGCATGACATGCTAAGGCTGCTGCTGGAGCCACCAAGAAGCCTGTGTGCAAGCACAGGTCACTATCCACACCTCCCCTCCTGGGAGCCTGTGCAGCCCGTCACTGCCAGGGTCCCGTGATCCAAGGACAACTTCCCTGGGAGAACACATGGTGTGCCTCAGGCTGGTGCAACGTCACGCCGGCCTCTTCTGCCGCAGGCTCGCCCTGCATCTGTACCCCTCCCTCCCCACAGGCCTGAGTGAGCCAGAGCCCCCAAAATAGCTGCTCCTTTAACCCCGCCCTGTCTGAGTGAAGAACAGACGCCCTCAGGCAACCTACATGCAGAGGCGGGCCCATATCCAAAGCTGAACCCCAGGAGCTGTGCGAAGAAGGAAGAGAAAGATAAATTTCCCCAGCAGTGTCAGGAGCAATGGATTAAATCTCCAAAATCAACTTGATGTACCCTGCATCACTGGAATACCTGAACAGACAACGAATCATCCCAAAATCAAGGCACTGGATTTTGGGAGCAACTGTAGACTTGGGGTTTGCTTTCTGCAACTACTTTGTTTCTAGTTTTATGTTTATCTTAGTTTAGTATTTAGAGTTTATTATCACTGGTAGATTTTTTTTTATTGATTTGGTTGCTCTCCTCCTTTTTTTTCTTAATATAGATATACATATATTTTTCTGTTTTCTCTTTTTGTGAGTGTGTATGTGTATGCATCTTTCTGTGATTTTGTCTGTATAGCTTTGCTTTTACCATTTGTCCTATGATTCTGTCTTTTTTTTTTTTTTTTTTAGTATACTTTTTAGCGCTTGTTATCATTGGTGGATTTGTTTTTCGGTTTGGTTGCTCCTCTATTTATTTTCTTTTTTTTATTACTGTTTAATTTTTTAATTTTCAATAATTTTTAAATTTTTTATTTTAATAACTTTATTTTATTATTTTCTTCTTTCTTTCTTTTCTTCTCCCTTTTCTTCTGAGCCATGTGGCTGACAGGGTCTTGGTGTTCTGGCCAGGTGTCAGGCCTGTGCCTCTGAGATGGGAGAGCCAAGTTCAGTACACTGGTCCACCAGAGACCTCCCTGCTGTACGTAATATCAAGCTGCGAAAGCTCTCCCAGAGATCTCCATCTCAACGCTAAGACCCAGCTCCACTCAACGACCAGCAAGCTAAAGTGCTGGACACCCTATTCCAACCTAGCAAGACAGGAACACAACCCCACCCATTAGCAGAGAGGCTGCCTAAAATCATAATAAGGTCACAGACACCCCAAAACACACCACTGGACGTGGTCCTACCCACCAGAAAGACAAGATCCAGCCTCATCCACCACAACACAGGGACTAGTCCCCTCCACCAGGAAGCCTACACAACCCACTGAACCAACCTTAGTCAATGGGTACAGACACGAAAAACAACAGGAACTATGAACCTGAAGCCTGTGAAAAGGAGACCCAAACGAAGTAAGTGAAGCAAAATGAGAAGACAGAGAAACACACAGCAGATGAAGGAGCAAGGTAAAAACCCACCAGACCAAACAAATGAAGAGGAACTAGGCAGTCTACCTGCAAAACAATTCAGAATAATGATAGTAAAGATGATCCAAAATCTTGGAAATAGAATAAAGAAAATATAAGAAACGTTTAACAAGGGCCTAAAAGAGCTAAAGAGCAAACAAACAATGATGAACAACACAATAAATGGAATTAAAAATTCTCTGGAAGGGATCAATAGCAGAATAACTGAGGCAGAAGAATGGATAAGTGACCTGGAAGATAAAATAGTGGAAATAACTACTGCAGAGCAGAATAAAGAAAAAAGAATTGAGGACAGTCTCCGAGACCTCTGGGACAACATTAAACACACCAACATTCGAATTATAGGGGTCCCAGAAGAAGAAGAGAAAAAGAAAGGGACTGAGAAAATATTCGAAGAGATTATAGTTGAAAACTTCCCTAATATGGGAAAGGAAATACTTAAACAAGTCCAGGTAGCACAGAGAGTCCCATACAGGATAAATCCAAGGAGAAACATGCCAAGACACATATTAATCAAACTTTCAAAAATCAAATACAAAGAAAAAATATTAAAAAGCAGCGAGGGAAAAACAACAAATAACATACAAAGGAATCCCCATAAGGTAACAGGTGATCTTTCAGCAGAAACTCTGCAAGACAGAAGGGAGTGAAAGGGCATATTTAAAGTCATGAAAGGGAAACACCAACAACCAAGATTACTCTACCCAGCAAGGATCTCATTCAGATTCAATGGAGAAATTAAAATCTTTACAGACAAGCAAAAGCTAAGAGAATTCAGCACCACCAAACCAGCTTTACCACAAATGCTACAGGAACTTCTCTAGGCAGGTAAGAAAGCCAAGGAAAAGACCTACAATAACAAATGCAAAACAATTCAGAAAATGGTAATAGGAACATACATATCAATAATTACCTTAAATGTAAATGGACTAAATGCTCCAACCAAGACACAGACTGGCTGAATGGATAAAAAATCAAGACCCGTATATATGCAAGAGACCCACTTCAGACGTAGGGACACATTCAGACTGAAAGTGAGGGGACAGAAAAAGATATTCCATGCAAATGGAAATCAAAAGAAGCTGGAGTAGCAATTCTCATATCAGACAATATAGATTTTAAAATAAAGACTATTACAAGAGACAAAAAAGGACACTACATAATGATCAAGGGATCAATCCAAGAAGAAGATATAACAATTGTAAATATCTATGCAGCCAACATAGGAGCACTTCAATACATAAGGCAAATGCTAACAGCCATAAAAGCAGAAGTCGACAATAACACAATCATAGTAGGGGACGTTAACACTCTATTTTCACCAATGGACAGATCATCCCAAATGAAAATAAATAAGGAAACACAAGCTTTGAATGACACATTAAACAAGATGAACTTAACTGATATTAATGGGACATTCCATCCAAAAACAACAGAATGCACTCTCTTTTACTTTTTTCTTTTTAACATCTTTATTGGAGTTTAACTGCTTTACAATGGTGTGTTAGTTTCTGCTTTATAACAAAGTGAATCAGCTTTACATATACATATATCCTCATATCTCCTCCACCTTGAGTCTCCCTCCCACCCTCCCTATCCCACCCCTGTGCTCACAAAGCACCGAGCTGATCTCCTTGTGTTATGCAGCTGCTTCCCCCTAGCTATCTATTTTACATTTGTTAGTATATATAGGTCCATGCCACTCTCTCCGTCCCAGCTTACCCTTCCTCCTCCCCGTGTCCCCAAGTCCATTCTCTACACAGAATACACTTTCTTCTCAAGTGCTCATGGAACATTCTCCAGGATAGATCATATCTTGGGTCACAAATCAAGCATTGGTAAATTTAAGAAAATTGAAATTGTATCAAGAATATTTTCTGACCACAACGCTATGAGACTAGATAGCAATTACAGGAAAAAAATCTGTAAAAAATACAAACACATGGAGGCTAAACAGTATACTACTAAATAACCAAGAGATTACTGAAGAAATCAAAGAGGAAATCAAAAAATACCTAGAAACAAATGAGAATGAAAACACGATGACCCAAAACCTATTGGATGCAGCAAAAGCAGTTCTAAGAGGGAAGTTTATAGCAATACAATCCTACCTCAGGAAACAAGAAACATCTCAAATAAATAACCTAACCTTAGATCTTAAACAATTAGAGAAAGAAGAATAAAAAAACCCCAAAGTTAGCAGAAGGAAAGAAATCATAATGATCAGATCAGAAATAAATGAAAAGAAAAGAAGGAAACAATAGCAAAGATCAATAAAACTAAAAGCTGGTTCTTTGAGAAGATAAACAAAATTGATAAACCATTAGCCAGACTAATCAAGAAAAAAAGGGAGAAGACTCAAATCAACAGAATTAGAAATGAAAAAGGAGAAGTAACAACTGCCACTGAAGAAATACAAAGGATCATGAGAGATTACTACAAGCAACTATAGGCCAATAAAATGGACAACCTGGAAGAAATGGACAAATTCTTAGAAAGGCACAACCTTCTGAGACTGAACCAGGAAAAATAGAAAATATAAACAGACCAAGTACCAAGTACTGAAATTGAGACTGTGATTAAAAATCTTCCAACAAACAAAAGCCCAGGACCAGATGGCTTTATAGGTGAATTCTATCAAACATTTAGGGAAGAGCTAATACCTATCCTTCTCAAACTCTTCCAAAATATAGCAGAGGGAGGAACACTCCCAAACTCATTCCACGAGGCCACCATCACCCTCATAGCTAAATCAGGCAAAGATGTCACAGAGAAAGAAAACTACAGGTCAATATCCCTGATGAACATAGATGCAAAAATCCTCAATAAAATACTAGCAAACAGAATCTAACAGCAGATTAAAAGGATCATACACCATGATCAAGTGGGGTTTATCTCAGAGATGCAAAGATTCTTCAATAAATGCAAATCAATCAATGTGATTAAACCATATTGACAAATTGAAGGAGAAAAACCATATGATCAACTCAATAGATGCAGAGAAAGCTTTCGACAAAATTCAACACCCATTTATGATAAAAACCCTCTAGAAAGTAGGCATAGAAGGAAGTTACCTGAACATAATAAAGGCCATATTTGACAAAGGCACAGCTAACATTGTTCTCAATGGTGAAAAACTCAATGGTGAAAAACTGAAAGCATTTACACTAAGATCAGGAACAAGACAAGGTTGTCCACTCTCACCACTACTATTCAACATAGTTTTGGAAGTTTTAGCCACAGCAATCAGAGATGAGAAAGAAATAAAAGGAATCCAAATCAGAAAAGCAGAAGTAAAGCTGTCACTGTTTACAGATGACATGATATTATACATAGAGAATCCTAAATATGCCACCAGAAAACCACTAGGGCTAATCAATGGATTTGGTAAAGTAGCAGGATACAAAATTAATGCACAAAAATCTCTTGCATTCCTATACACTAATGATGAAAAATCTGAAGGAGAAATTAAGGAAACACTCCCATTTACCATAGCAACGAAAAGAATAAAATACCTAGGAATAAACCTACCTAAGGAGACCAAAGACCTGTATGCAGACAACTACAGGACACTGATGAAAGAAATTAAAGATGATACAAATAGATGGAGAGGTCACCATGTTCTTGGATTGGAAGAATCAACATTTTGAAAATGACTATACTACCCAAAGCAATCTACACATTCAAAGTGATCCCTATCAAACTATCAATGGCATTTTTCATAGAACTAGAACAAAAAAGTTCACAATTTGTATGGAAACACAAAAGACCCCGAATAGCCAAAGCAATCTTGAGAAAGAAAAATGGAGCTGGAGGAATCAGGCTCCTGGACTTCCAACTATACTACAAAGCTACAGTAATCAAGACAGTACAGTACTGGCACAAAAAACAGAAATATAGATCAATGGAACAGGATAGAAAGCCCAGAGATAAACCCACGCACATATGGTCACCTTATTTTTGATAAAGGAAGCAAGAATATACAATGGAGAAAAGATAGTTTCTTTAATAAGTGATGCTGGGAAAACTGGACAGTTACATGTAAAAGAACGAAATTAGAACACTCCCTAACACCATACACTAAAATAAACTCAAAATGGAGTAAAGACCTAAGTGTAAGGCCAGACACTATAAAACTCTTAAAGGAAAACATAGGCAGAACACTCTATGACATAAATCACAGCAAGATCCTTTTTGACCCACCTCCTAGAGAAATGGAAATAAAAACAAAGATAAACAAATGGAACCTAAAGAAACTTAAAAGCTCTTGCACAGCAAAGGAAACCATAAACAAGACAAAAAGACAACCCTCAGAATGGGAGAAAAAATTTGCCAATGAAGCAACTGACAAAGGATTAACCTCCAAAATTTACAAGCAGCTCATGTAGCTCCATATCAAAAAAACCCCAAAAAACCCAATCCAAAAATGGGCAGAAGACCTACATAGACATTTCTTCCAAGAAGATATACTGATTGCCAACAAATACATGAAAGAATGCTAAACATCACTAATCATTAAAGAAATGCAAATCAAAACTACAATGAGGTATCACCTCACACCAGTCAGAATGGCCATCATCAAAAGTCTGCAAACAATTAATGCTGGAGAGGATGTGGAGAAAAGGGAACCCTCTTGCACTGTTGGTGGGAATGTAAATTTGATACAGCCACTATGGAGAACAGTATGGACATTCCTTAAAAATCTAAAAATAGAACTACCATATGACCCAGCAATCCCACTACTGAGCATATACCCTGAGAAAACCATAATTCAAAAAGAGTCATGTACCACAGTGTTCACTGCAGGACCATTTACAGTAGCCAGGACATGGAAGCAACCTAAGTGTCCATCGACAGATGAATGGATAAAGAAGATGTGGCACATATATACAATGGAATATTACTCAGCCATAAAAAGAAATGAAATTTAGTTATTTGTAGTGAGGTGGATGGACCTAGAGTCTGTCATACAGAGTGAAGTAAGTCAGAAAGAGAAAAACAAATACTGTATGCTAGCACATATATATGGAATCTAGAAAAAAAAAAAAAGGTTCAGAAGAACCTAGGGGCAGGACAGGAATAAAGACGCAGACATGGAGAATGGATTTGAGGACATGGGGAGGGGGAAGGGTAAGCTGGGACAAAGTGAGAGAGTGGCATGGACATATATACACTACCAAATGTAAAATAGATAGCTAGTGGAAGCAGCCACATAGCACAGGGAGATCAGCTTGGTGCTTTGTGACCACCTAGAGGGGTGGAATAGGGAGGGTTGGAGGAATACACAAGAGGGAGGACATACGGTGATTTATGTATATGTATGGCTGATTCACTTTGTAATAAAGCAGAAACTAACACACCATTGTAAAGCAATTATACTCCAATAAAGATGTTAAAAAAAAAAAAAGATGAGTGGAGTTTAAACCTAAACATTTCTGGGAAGGTACCCTATTAAGCCATTCTTTAAGTAATACTAACACTGTATTGTATTCGTTTTCCAGAATGTTCTTTAATGCAAAAGTTTGATAGTGGTTGGATTGTCTCAGAATATGGAGCACCTGGATGGGGCAGCTTTGAATAGTCTCGAAAGGTGCCAACGTGAGAGGAGTTTTCCAGGGGTATTGGAAACAGATCCTATTAAATGCAACACTTATTGACCACCTACTTTGTGACAGGTTCTATGCTGTATATTAACCACGTGAATTATCAAAATATCCCCATGAAGAAGGTAGCACAATTAGCCCCAGTTACTGATGAGGAAAGCAATGCTCAGATATTAAGGGTCCACAGCTAGGTCCATAGCTAGGACTGGTGGATCTTGGATTTGAAGCCAAATTTCAAGATCCTAAAACTGTGCCTGGCACATAGTAGGCACTCAATAAACGTATGTCAGATCATTCTAAGCCCAAGACTCCTTCCCCAGCACCAGAGAAAAAGAGAAGAGGGTGGTGCTGAAGAGAAACTCTGCCAAAGGTCAACACTTGGGTGGGATTTTGGTGGCCTCCCCAAATCCCCAATTTAAGCAATACTGTTTGAGGCTATAGGAAGCTCAGCCTTAATCATTGCTTTGTCAGCTTCATGCACTATGGGTCCTTTGTGAAATAGAAATAGAGAACAGAGTTTCTCTCAGACACTCAAGTATCACTGAGATTCAGACACGCCCTTTCTTACTGAGTGCAGATTTAACTTCTGTAGTTCCCTGATGCAGGCAGAAATTGAGCCAGAGCAAACGGGAGGCTTTCTTTCCAAAGGTCTGCCCAAATGGTGATCTGCCATCAGAGCCTTTGCAACAGATTTCTGATGGGCAGTTGATGAAATTAATCGAGGGTAACCTGCAAAGTTGATGCTCTTGGGAATGACTCTTTGTTTGGCCTTTTAGGTTGGTATTTGTCAGAAACCCCAGACACTCCATTAAATCATTTTTGTCATTAAAAAAAAATATATATATATATATACATTACCTGAAAAGACAGAAAATACGTTATCTATGTCTTTATCTCTATAACCATTTGAGAAATAAATCTAACAAAAGGTAGGAATATATGACATGCCAGGAGAAAATTATAAAACTTTTATTAAACTCATTAAAGAGGACCTAAATAAATTGGTAATTCACTGTTACATTGTGTATGTATATATGTCTATGTATATAATGTATGTATATGTTTGAAAAATATATATATACAAGCCCAGACCAAGGTCTACTAGTAAAAACACTGAAACCTTCAGATGTGTTATCTTCAGGTAGTGGGATTATAGATCTTTGTTTCTGAATATTTTAGTCTGTTTTAAATTTTTTTTACCATAAACTATATACAGTATTGTTTATGTGTTATAAAAATTTTACATTAAGTGTGTCATACTGTAAACATCATTTTAAAAATTAGTTAAGAGACTTTGTTTCCTAGAGAAAGTACTTTCTCATTTTTCTACTGTGAGTTTACATTACTTATACAAGTAAAATCACAAGAACTTTTATCTTTTCTTTTTCTAAGTTCCATGTCTTTACCTTCTTCATCAAGGCTGCTAAAACTTTGCCCTTCGGTCAGCAAATCACGCTTCTCATCCTTCCATTCCTGGCTAATTGAGGACACAATCTCCTGTGAGGTTGCCTTCAGGGCGGCAATGGAGTTGCACCGTTTTTTAGAAGGTGAGGCCTTCAAAGCTAGAAAAAGGAAAAGGAGAGACAATTATAGTTATTGTAAAACCACATGAATATATTATTTATTAAATTAAAATTTTACTCATGATTTATTAAGATTTTAGTCATTATTTCAGTAGGATGCAAGATGCTTTGTTTTATATACATGAGGAAAGGGAGATGATATTATGTTTTGGCAATTTTATTTGTCCAAAATGATTTGACTTAAATTAGAATAGCTTAGAATAAATTTGGATTGAGATATCTCTCCAGATGTTGAAATATAGTCTTATTTGAGGTGAAATTCAAATGCTGCTGAAGAATTATATTTCCTCCTCCAAGCAATGTTTTTCTAGGGCTGGGAAGAGGTTGAGTGCGTCGATAAGCGCAGATGGTAAAGTAAGGAGAATTCTCATGACCCCAGTTTTATTAACTTGGGACTGGGAATTTCTAAACATGCCAGTGTTTAATCTTATACTCATGTTACCCAATTTAGCCAACTTACTTCTGGTTGCTTTTTTCTTTCAGTGACTTTCCACTGAAATTTCCTGCCTTTGGGTCTTTTCTAGGTCATGGTTACTTCAGATGTATAATTCACTCCTGATTTTTGTCCAGACAGCATTGTATAACTTCTGAAATGTGTTGGGAACCTGAACAAAGGCAAGTGTACTTCACCATCAATCATGCTCACTGAAGGCTGGAACTTGACTTCTGATATGTCAGTGGGAGCTGCTTCAGCTGCAGCCAGACCATCCCCATGTATATTTTCTCCATGCTGCAATCGTTCTTCTTGCTTAACACTGTTAGAGAATTTTCTTGGAGGGTAGAGGGAGAGGGAGGTTGAGGCCTCTTTACGCTTTCCCCTGAACTTGGTGTTAGCAGTGTCTCTCTTCCTTTGGAGGTTTGCATACAGGGCTAACCTGACAGCAGATGCATTACAGTGATTGTGTTCAGCCTTGGGAATCTCAGAGCTTAGATTACACTGCTCATCAGGGGCATCCCATCAGCAGCTTGCAAAAACTTAATTGGAGAAGGACTTTGGGACACACAAATGAGGAAAGAATAGAGGGCAATCTTTCACTGAAAGAGAAGGGAAGATTTATGTGTCCCGTGAGCAGTCTTATAACCATAATAACATAATCGTAATCAATAACATTTTAGAAGGCTTGAGAATTTGGAAGCCAGCATCCACATTCCTTATCTCAAACTATCCAGATGGTCTTCAGAGGGAGGTAGGCCCTTTTATAGGTCCAGAAACAGAGCAGAAAAACTGTGACCTGCTCAAGGTCACAAAGCTAGAAACCATGAAATCCCAGGTGTCTTTGTTTGAAGTTGTCTAACTGGTGGTTCATTTCCTAGCTCTTTGGCATTCTATTTTCTGGTTAGAGTGAGGCAGGAATAAGATAAAACTAGAGTTTGTTTTTCTTTGAGGGGAGGAGACTTCGAATGTTTAAAAACTGATCAGATGGATTTGAGTGGCAAATAAGTGGACCAATGTGTCATTTTTTAAACTCCTCATCCCATCAAAAGAGTGGTCACGGGCTTCCCTGGTGGTGCAGTGGTTGAGAGTCCGCCTGCTGATGCAGGGGACACGGGTTCGTGCCCCGGTCTGGGAGGATCCCACATGCCGCGGAGCAGCTGGGCCCGTGAGCCATGGCTGCTGGGCCTGTGAGTCTGGAGCCTGTGCTCCGCAACGGGAGAGGCCACAACAGTGAGAGGCCCGTGTACCGCAAAAAAAAAAAAAAAAAAAAAAAAAAGAGTGGTCACATTTGCTTTACAGGTGTGAAGTAATTATCCATACACTGGCTTTGGCTTTAATATTCTATCTGCTAGCTTTCATAAACTCTCAGCTCTCACCTTTCAATCTAGTACAGTTGACTTGAACAACACAGGTTTGAACTGTGTGGGCCCACTCATATATGGATTTTTTTCAATACCAAATGCTATAGTCCCACATGATCTGGGGTTGGTTGAATCCTCGGATGCTGAGGAAGCACACATGTGGAGGGCCAACTCTAAGTTACATGTGAATTTTCCATTGTGTCGTGCTTTGGCACGCCTAATGCCCCTATGATGTTCAAGGGTCAACCGTGTTTTAAAATTTCTAAGTCAGAGGATCTCAAATGTGGTTCAGGGACTGCTAGGAATCCCTGAACTTCTCCTCGAACGTCTGTGATGTTAAAATTATTTTCTTAACAATATTAAGAAATTATTTATCTTCCTCACTCCCATTCTTTCCTGAGTTTTCTAGATGCTACATGACCTGTGGTATCACCACAGAGACTGAATTCAGAAGCATACAAGAGAGTCTGGATGTCTTCTATTAAGCCAGAATTAGGGGGCTTCCCTGGTGGCGCAGTAGTTGAGAGTCCGCCTGCCGATGCAGGGAACACGGGTTCGTGCCCCGGTCCGGGAAGATCCCACATGCCGCGGAGCGGCTGGGCCCGTGAGCCATGGCCGCTGGGCCTGCGCGTCCGGAGCCTGTGCTCCGCAACGGGAGAGGCCACAACAGTGAGAGGCCCGCGTACCGCAAAAAACAAACAAACAAACAAAAGCCAGAATTAGGGATTTGAAAAAATATAAAATAGTGCCACTTTCCCCATGCAATTATTTGTTTTGGAAAACATAATTATTTTTCATAATTACTTTGTTAGAATTTTTTTACTTTTTTGTTAATATTGACGTATGTTAACATGCAATTTTTTTATTGTTACCTTGTAAGAATGAATATTTAAAATTTTCCTCAATTTAAAATTCTAATAGGTTAAGTATAGACAGCTATAATCCACATAAATAAAAGCTCTTTGGGGTCCTCAGTCATTTTTAAGAGGGTAAGGTGGCGCTGAGACCAAAAGGTTTGAGAATTCCATAGCTCTTAGGTCAGTGCTAATTCTCTAAACTGAGAAACAACTAGGATCAGAAGAATGTTGGCAGCATCATGGAAGAGTGAATGAGGGGAAGATGCTCAGAGGACTGTCTGTACTTGTTGTGGCTTATCATGGACCCAAGGCCAAGAGCCCCCCAAAGAAATAGCTCTTTGCTCATTATCAGCATCACATACAAAGAGGAGCAGAGAAGACCCCAAAACAAACCCCTGCCAGGACCAGATGGCACCTAAAGAAAGCCTTTACTTTTGTCTTAAATGGTCAATCTTCCTTAAAGGAATTATCTGAGCCTCATTCAGTGGATAAGGACTTGAATCTTGCAGAAACTGAATACCTCAGGGACTTGTTTTTTTTGTTTGTTTTCATATTTGGGGAGATCATTTATTTTCCAAACAACGATTTCATGGATTACAAATGTGAACTCAAGTTGTGACTTCTTATTTTTTATACCAGAGATTGGGTTGTGGCAATTGGATTAAGTAGGTTTCAAAAGGTTTGACGTCAATCATTGGCATCAGGGTGTGTTTTCAACTCTGTAAAAATCTAATCATGTGCACCTATACCTTTCCTAAGGTTTGATAACTCTATCACTTGGAGGAAATGGGCGTGGTCTTTGGAGAACATATAAAACATCAAGCAAAGAGCCAAGCTCATTCTTCTCCAGAGCCTAGAGCTGTTGTGTTTGGACTTGGCTGGGCTGTGGAGACTTTGGAAAGTTACTGCCACCAGGAGGTGAGCACCTAATCAGGGAATTGTTTTGACTGGAAAATCTCAAAGGATGGTTTGGGTCGCTGGTTACTTTCTTCTGTCCACAGAAACTCTTGGATTTGTCTTTGGCTAAATAATGGCGACAGGTATCGTGTGTCCATCTCCAGCTCTACATCCTGCTACTCACTGCTCCTACCCTTGACTGCTTTTCAGCTCACCTATCTGCCATCCCCTGAACCTCCATGTTCATTCCTACCCCAGGGCCTTTGTACATGCTGCTCCTTCTACTTGAGATGCCCTTCTTGCCTCTCTTCCTAATAAATGCTGGCTTATAGTTTCAGGACTTAATTTAAATATTCTTTTCTCTGTGAAGCTCTCTTTGGGAAGATTGGTTTTATTTCTCTTTGTGTACCTACAGTAGCCTACGCAAAAACTCTATTAACAGCTGCTTTATTACATTATAAATCTTTTACATGTTCCAATCCCTGACCCAAAATAGACCATGAAATTACCTAGGGAATTTAATTTTTTTTAAAAAAAAAGCTTTCTATATTATTAATGCTTAGCATAGTGTTAAGTACATAATAGGTGCTCAAATGTTGGTTGAAAGAATTAACTATTGTTCTGAAATTTTAGGACAGTTGATTTTTAACTAATTAATGTATCAGTACTATTCTATTCCTTTCAGGAAACTAAGTTTTAGTACTCTAGACACATTATCTGGGTAGAGAATTTCAGTGAGGTTCCAACATTACGGTGACTAATATTTGCAGAAAGAATTATAGGATTTTGCAAACATTATTACATTGACAGCATGACTCAATTCTGGGGTGGGATAACAGATTTAAGAAGGCTAAAAAAATTGATTAAAAAAAAGAAACTTGAAGACCAAGTACTGTTTTCTTGGGGGTAGGGGTGGGGAGGGGAAATTTTCACATACAAAGAAAGTATGCCTGTCGTTGAATGGCTGAGTAGAACAGAGCCCCTTGCCAACCTGTGCTGGGAAAGTCTGAACAAGGAATAATCTTTGTTTTATTAAGCCACTGAGAATCCAGAGTTAATTTATTGCTGCAGTAAAACTTAGCTAACATGAGTAATAAACTATTTTTTTAAATAAAATCACAACAGAAGGGGTGTGTGAATGTGTGTGTATGTGCTTTGTGAAACAGTTGGAAATTTATATTCCGAAGTTTAAACTGTGACTTTCTCTGGGTAATGCATTTTCATTATTGTAATTCAATCTGTATTTTTTCCCCTGAACTTTCTACAGTAAACATGTATTACTTTCACAATCAGAAAAAAAAAAAAAAAGGAAAGTATGACTGTAGGAATTAAGGGCTTTAACTTAATCATAGTTGATAAAGGATTTGGAAGTTGTATTTTAAAGTGTCAACTTTACTAATTAAATGGCTACCCTTTGAAAAGCTGGTAGTAGATGAAAAGTCCATTCATTCATTCAATTATTCATCAAATAATGATCGAGGGCCTACAATGTGCCAGGAAATGTGCTAGCTTCTGGGAATATATATATGAGAACCACACACAGCCCCTACTTTTCAGGAACTCAAAGTCAAGTGGGGGAGATACAACAACAGCTTACTATAGCAGAGTATGCTAACTGCTGTGAAGGAAGCATCATCTGAGCTGAGATGTGAAGGAAGACCAGGGGAAGGATGGAGATCACTACAGGCAAAGGGACAAGAACATGTACAGATGTAGAGGCAGCCTGGAATGTTAGGGGTAACTGCAGGGCGCTCAGAGCTGCTGGAGGCTTGAGGGTAGGGTAGAGCATGGAATGGGTGTGAGAAAAGTCACGGCGAGGGAAAGAGAGGCCACATGACACAGGGACTCAGAAGCGAAGTTAGGATTTTGCGTACTAGGAAATACACTGAAGTTTTTATTAAGAAAAAAAGTTTTTTTAAGCATGGAAGGGTTTTAAATAGGAAATTAGCAAGAGGAAATTTAAACTGATGCCTCTGGCTGGGGTTGGGGGAGATTGGGTTGGAAGGGGATATGACTGGAGGTAAGAGAGGAACATGAGGGCCACAATTTTATGTAAAAAAAAAAAGAAAAAAGAAAAAAAAAAAAGCCCAAACCAAAACCATAAAAATCACAATGGCTGAATTAGGAGAGGTGCTGTGAAAGAAGGGGACGAACTCTTGATATTTCCAGGTGAGACTAGATATTGGTGAGTGACTGCATGTGGGTGGTTAAGCTTAGACAAAGCTTGATGCCTGCATGTCTGGTTTGGGTAAATGAGTAAATTGTGGGGACCTTCAGGGAGGCATGGACTCAGGATGTGAGGCAGGTTCTTGACCAACCTGGGGGAATCCAGAAATTAGTCCTAATATTTGTGGACAACTGATTTTCAACAAGGAACCCAGATAATTCAATGGGGGAAAGAAGAGACCATTCAAGAAATGGTGCTGGGATAACTGGATATCCACATGCAAAAGAATGAATTTGGACCCTACCTCACACCATATACTATAAATTAAATCAATATTTGTAAATCATACACCTGATAACAGAAACATGTGTTGAGAATATATAAAGAACTCTTACAACTAAACAATAGAAAGACAATCCAAATAAAAATGGGCAAAGTATTTGAATAGACAGTTCTCCAAGGAAGACATAAATGGTCAATAAGCACATAAAAAGATGTTCAACATCATTAATCATTAGAAAAACATAAATCAAACCACATTGAGATACTACTTTATACTCACTAGATGTCTAAAATGAAAAAGACACATAGTAACATACGTTGGTGAGGATGTGGAGAAATTGGATCCCTCGTACATTGCTGTTGGGATTGCAAAATTGGGTAGCTGCTTTGGAAAGGAGTCTGGCAGTTCCTCAAAATGTTAAATAGAGTTACTATCTGACCTAGTGTTTCCACACCTGGTATGTACCCAAGAGAAATGAAAACTTATGTCCACAGAAACCTGTGCATGAATTTTCATAGCAGCATTATTCTTAATAGCCAGAAATGTAAACAACCCAAATATCCATCAACCCAAATATCCATCAAGAGGATAAACAAAATGTGTTAAATCCATACAATGGAATATTATTCAGCAATAAAAAGAATAAAGCACTACAAGATGGCTAAACCTTGAAAACATCATGTTAGGTGAAAAAAGCCAAACACAGAAGGCCACATACTGTATAATTCCATTTATGTGACATATTCAGAATAGACAAATCCATAGAGACAGAAAATAAATGAGTAGTTGCCAGGGGCTGGGAAGAGGAAGGAATGAAGAGTAACTGCTAATGGATATGGGGTTTCTTTTCAGGGTAATAAATATGTTCTAAAATTAGATAGTCGTAATGTTTGTACAACTTTGTGAATATACTAAGAATCACCAAATTGCACATTTTAGAAGGGTGAATTTCCTGGTATGTGAATTACACCTGAATAAAGATGCTATAAAAAGTAGACTAAGAAATCAAAATGGGAAAAAAAATAGATTTGACTACTTGAGAAGTAAAAGACTTGTTACATTAAAAACATGATAAACTATACAAACTGGAAAGGTTCACAACTCACACCATATTTCATGGAATTGAGGATGCCACTGACTGCACCATTAATTTATACACTACTAAGAAAGCAAAAACTTCCAACATGGGGTATCTCGTGGAGGAGCCTCACTAAACCTGGGATCCCATGGGTTACATCCTCCATAAACCTACCAGGGGCCACAAGGAAACTCATGATTTTCAACCACGGCAAAGGGTAAAGAGAGGCAGAAAATCTTCCTTCAAAATTTGAACCAAGTTGGTATCCACACAGGATTGCAGGCTGAATAAATACTATGTTATGGTCCATCTTAGGCAAAAAAGACCTTAAACAGAAAATTTAATTGGTAGTGGTCTCAATTTGAGACCAATTTCAAGATACCACTGAGATAGTCAAATGTGAAACAAAAGTTTTTCTTAGAATGAAATAAGGTTAAAAAAAGAGATTAATATCTTTAACGTGTAGAGTTCATATAAATCATTTGGGAAAATAATAAATACTAATGTAAACGAGCAAATATTACAAAGCTCAATTCTCAAAGGAACTACAAATGGGCAATAAACATGAATAATGGTTAAACTTCACCAATATTTAAGAAATACAAAATAAAACAACCAGATAACATCTTTTACTTATCCAAGTAGCATAATTTAAAAAGAATAATTCTGGCTAAAGGCTAGAAGAATACAGACTCTTGTGGAAGTCGAGAGTGGCATAATCATTCTGTGCAATTATGTGCATTTTAAACCCTTAGTACTTCTTCTTGGAATCTATCCTAAAGAAATAATCATAAGCTTGGACACCATATTTATCTAAAATCATGTTCATAAAAATACTCATTAGAAAAAGGAGAAATAATGTAAATGTCCAAATGATAGAATCTTAAATAGATTATGGCATACCCATATAATTTTAATGTTGTATTGTAATTTTAAATGGTTTCTTTGTACAATATACAGTGATATGGGAAACTATTCATATTATAATATGTGAAAAATAGAGGACATATACATAAAATTGTACACCACTATGTTACCATTTTTATATAAATACACAAAGCACAGAAATAAAGATGGTAGGAAGTATGTGAAAATATTAGTAGTGGAGGATCTGAATAGACATTTTTCCAGTGATGACATAGAGGTGCCAACAGAAATGGCTGTTATCAGAAAGATGACAAATAATAACTGTTGGTGAAGATGTTGAGAAAAGGGAACCCTTAGGCACTGTTGGTGGGAAGGTAAATTGATCAGCCACTACGGAAAATGGTATGGAGAATCCTCAAAAAGCTAAAAATAGAGCTACCATATGATCCAGCAATTCCACTGCTGGATACTTATCCAAAGGAAACAAAACATTAATTAGAAAAGATACACGCACCGCTATGTTCACTGTAGCATTATTTACAACAGCCAAGATATGTGAGCAACCTATGTGCTCACCCATCAATAGATGAATAGATAAAGAAGATCACACACACACACACACACACACACACACACACACACACACACTGGAATATTAGTCAGCCATAAAAAAGAATGAAATCTTGCCATTTGTGACCTCATGGATGGACCTAGAGGGTATTATACTAAATGAAATAAGTCAGACAAAGAAAGATAAATACTATATGATTTCACTTATATGTGAAATCTAAAAAACAAAACAAATGAACAAACTTAAGAAAACAGAAACAGAATTATAGATACAGAGAACAAATAGGTAGCTGCTGGGCAGGTGGTGGTGGGAGAAATAGGTGAGGGAGATTAAGAGGTACAAAATTCCAGTTGCAAAATAAATGAGTCATGAGTATGAAATGTACAGTGTAGGGAGTAGCCAATAATTATGTGATATCTTTGTATGGTGACACATCATAAGTAGACTTATCGTGGTGATCAGTTTGAAATGTATAAAAATATCAAATCACTCTGTTGTATAACAGGAACTAACACAGTGTTGTAGATCAATTATACTTCAAAACTAGACACACTCATAGAAAAAGAGATCAGATTTGTGGCTACCAGAGGCTGGGGGTGGGCGGTGGAGGAGGAATTGGACGAAGGTGGTCAAAAGGTACAAACTTCCAGTTATAAGATAAATAAGCACTAGGGATGTGATGTACAACATGGTGAATATAACGAACACTTCTGCATGTTATAAAGGAAAGCTGCTGGGAGAGTAAATCCTAAGAGTTCTCATCACAAGGAAAAACTTTTTTCTATTTCTTTAATTTTGTATCTATGTGAGATGATGGCTGTCATTAAACTTATTGTGCTCATCATTTCATGATGTATGTAAGTCAAACCATTATGCTGCACACCTTAAACTTATACAGTGCTGTATGGCAATTATATCTCAATAAAACTGGAAAAAAATATTTATAGTGGATATTTCTGGGTTGTGAGATATCAAATCATTTTTATGGTTTTCTTTGTATTTTCCAATATTTTTACATCGAAACGGTTTTACTCTCACAAAAATTAACTCAACATGGATTAAAGACTTAAACATAAGACCTGAAACTGTAAAACTCCTGAAAGAAAACATAGGGAAAATTTCCTCAACAATGATCTTAGCAAAGACTTTTTGGATATTACAGCAAAAGCACAAGCAACAAAAGCAAAATAAACAAGTGGGACTACATCAAACTAAACAACATCTGCAAATCAAAAGAAACAACCAATAAAATAAAGAGGCAGCCCACAGAATGGGAGAAAACATTTGCAAACCATATATCAGATAAGGGGTTAATATTCACAATATACAAAGAACTCATAAAACTCAATAGTAACAAAAGCAAATAATCTGATTAAAAATTGGGCAAAAGACCTGACATTGGCAAAGGACATTTTTCAAAGAAGACATACAGATGGCCAACAGATACATGAAAAGATGCTTAACATAACTAATCATTAGGGAAATGCAAATCAAAACCACAATGAGATATCACCTCATACCTGTCAGAATGGCTATTATCAAAAAGACAAAAAATAACAAATGTTGGTGAGGATGTGAAGAAAAGGTAGTCCTAGTACACTCTTGGTGGAAATGTAAATTAGTGCAGCCACTATGGAAAACAGTATGGAGTTTCCTCAAAAAATTAAAAATAGAACTACCATATGACTAGCAATCCCAGTTCTGGGTGTGTATCTGAAGGAAATGAAGTCACTATCTTGAAGAGATATCTGCATTTCCATGTTCACTGAGGCATTATTCACAACAGCCAAGACATGGAAACAACCTAAGTGTCCACTGACAGATGAATGGATAGAAAAAAATAAGGAAATCCCGCCACTTGTGACAATATAGATGGACCATGACAGCATTATGCTAAGTGAAATAAACCAGAAAGAGAAAAACAAATACTGTATGATCTCACTTACATGTGCTAAAAAATTGAACTCATAGACAGAGAGAGTAGAAGAATTGTTACTTGGGGCTGATGGGTGGGTGAAATGGGGAGACATTGGTCGAAGGGTACCAACTTCCAGTTATAAGATGAATAAGTTCTTGAAATCTAATATACAGCATGGAGACTATAGTTAATAATTCTGTCTTACACACTGGAAAGTTGCTAAGAGGGTAGATCTTAAATGTTCTCACCACACAAACACATACACACACACACACAATTTGTAATTATGCGAGACGATGAATGTGTTAAGTAACCTAATTGTGATAATCATTTTGCAATATATATGTGCATCAAATCATCACATTGTACACCTTAAATGTACATAATGTTATATGTCAATTATATCTCAATAAAGCTGGGGAAAAAAAGTCTTAAAAAAGAAAGTGTTTTACTTTCATTAACAAAAAACTCCAACAAATATTATAAGAAAAAAATCTGTCTTATATAAATACAAAATATGAACATTCTACTCTTTCAGTTTTTTGCGTGTGGCTAAATTGTTATGAAATTGGACCACAAAATACCTAAATGATAAAATAACATAAGTAACAACAGGGTTATTTTTTCCTTTTCACATAGTTAAAAAATTTTCTACATAAATAATACATATCCATTGTGGAAAATTTAATAAATATTGATGTAAAGAAAAAGAAAATGCCACACGATCTCATGGTTCGGAATAACCATTGTTAACTTTGGTTTTAGTTTGCTCTTCTTTTTTTATGTCCTTATGGTTTAAAGTTAGGGTATTGATTTGAGATCTTTCTTCTTTTTTAATGTAGGCATTTACAGTTATAAATTTCCCTCTGAGCACTGAATTTGCAGCATCCTCTAAGTTTTTGGAATGTGTATTTTCATTTCCATTCATCTCTAAGTTTTTCCTAATTTCACTGTGTTTTCTTCTTTTACCCATTGGTAGTTTGAGAGTGTGTTGTTTAATTTTCACATATTTGTGAATTTTCCAGTTTTCACTCTTTACTGATTCATTCCATTGTGATCAGAAAAGACACTTTGCGTGATTTCAATCTTTTAAAATCTATTGAAATGTGTTTTGAGTACTAACATATGGTCTATTCTGGAGAACACTCCATGAGAATAACTATTGTTAACATTTTTATATATCCCATGAGAATTTTGTTGTGCATTTAGGTATGCAGACCAATAACTATATATATGTGAATGAAGCTAGCTATAAGGACTAAATGTACTTTTAATACATCATTTTTTATTTGTTGCATATTATTCCATTATTTAACTGTATCATAACATATTTAACCAATATATTATAGGGTCGGATATTTAGGCAGCTTATAATTTTTTCCAGCACAAAATTAGACTTTAATGATTACAGCATCAATAAATACCTGGCTAGGATACTTAACCATAATAACTAAGTGATTTCCACTTTTGGGAGATAAATAGTTCCAACTCTTCCAATAAAAATCTTACAAAGTGAAGTCAGCCAGTAAGTGCTAAAGGTAAAAAAAAAGAAACTCACAAAAATCTTACCTTGAATTTTCTTGAAAACTCTGGAATTCATAAACTTTAGAAATCTGTCTGCATAAAAGCTTGGTCTATGAACCGAAACAGTGTCCTGAAAAGACAAATGAGGTACCAGAGGTTTACCTCTCAGACAGTTTGTTTCAAGCTAGAGGAAAGCTCTATGCAGTTGGCTCTCTGTTAGCCAATGTCCTTAACCAGAAGGTGTGGATGTTGGGAGCCACAAAAGAGTGATGCCCACGTGCTGTGTGCCCAGGAGCTGGGTTGGGGCAGGAAGCACTAGGCTCAATCTGAGCAAAGATTCCAGATACTCATGGTGAAACAGAGCATTAAGAGGGGCAGGGGTGAGATAGCAAAGACTCTGCTTCATAAACCCAAACAGCTGACCCTTGTTCCACTGTGTGCCATGAGGGGTTTTTAAATTCCATTTTTTAACATACAGGCAGCCAGTGTCTCAAGTGTCATCTGGAATAAAGACATATCACTTTCAGTCAGGAACAAAAACGGGGGACATAAAGAAGCAAAACAACCCTAAAGTAAGAGTGAGATACAGGGCAAAAAAAAAAAAAAAAGTTTGCTGGTTTCACTTCCCAATAATAAGGTATGTAGACACCGGGAAGACTCCTAGGAGACAAGGCTGACTGATGACCCCTGTTATGTTCAATTATCTACTAATTAGATAGAGTTGAATTGAATTAAATTGTTAATTCTCTCATGCTTGGTAGGAGTCTTTAGGACTGAGGGGGCATTTTATTACAAGTCTAGGAAAGAAGATGGATGAAGGAGCTAATTCTGTATGTTTATTCAGTAGTCATTTATTTACTATCCAAGATACACATTCCTAAAAATAGTAAATTTGCTTATTTAGTGCTCCATTTTGATTTCAGGTTCATGGCGTCCAACAGGGAAACTTCTAAAAGTTTACGTTTAGATACTATAAAGTGTCTGTGATGGGTTTGGAAGAAAAAACACACACTGGACCAGAATCCAGAGACCCGGTTCTGGTGTTTCGTCTAATTTTAAAAAGCTGTGTGGTTCTGGGTAAAGACACTATCTCAGTGCCTCAGTCTTTTCATCTGTGAAACTGGGGGTTACATGAGGCATAAGGTAATTCTCTAATGATTGATTTACGAAGGACACAGTATGGAGAAACCCTCTTTGCCAAGTTAAAATGGTCCCCTAGACTATCAGTGATGCTGCAGATGTGGTGGAAAATTTCCCACTGGTTTGACATGCACTCTCCCCAGTATTCAGTCAGCTCCTGTTGGAAGTGGACACAAATTCACAAGTACCATCATTTAAAAATATGTAGGCTGCAAGATGATTAAAATTCTTGCTTTCCAAGAGAAGTTAGATTGTGGTTCTCCTCGGTATGAAGAAGCAGTGTTTAAAGAAAAGGCACTTTTGTAAAAAGACAAAAATAAGTCTTAATTATTGCCTATAATTACACAAATATATAATCAGCACAGAGATGATGATTATATATAAACAGAAGATATATCTTATTTAGACAAATGTAGGGGCTCCTTAGAAGCATCTGACCAATAGAGGACTAGGCCATACAGAGCACAAATCTCATTTGGTAACACAGAATTGAAATTGTGTCAATAAACAGAAGGAGAATGAAACAGAGGGTGTTTACTCTCTTTCCCTTCCATGTTCGAGGCATTAATGTAGTTGCTACGTTTCTCAGCTAGAAGGAAAAAAAATTAACCTACCATCTTGGCCTTTTCATAAAAAGAATCTTTGATTTGAATAATAAGCCTAAGTTTGATTCTCAGAAACAAACTTGTGAACCTGTTGTTTAAAAGTGCATTCTGATGAAGGTCCTTCCTTAGCCTGTGGACAAAATGCAGATCTTTCACGCTGAAAGGTTATTACCAGTCTTCCACAGAACTGAGAAAGTCGGTGTTCTTTTCCAAAAAAAGAAAAGAATAGCATCTATAATTTATCTTTGCTTCAAAGGAAAGCATCTGATAACATCTTAAAAAAATGTGTGAGCAAATCTTTGCCCAATATATTCTCTGGAAGTGTCACTTTGAGTTATTAACTGAGGGAGGCTGAGGCCATAAATGTTTTGTCAACGGCAGGAAGTTCAAATTTAACATCTAGATAGGAAGTCTCGTGTGTGTGCGCACGTGCGCATGTGCATGTATATATATAGAGAGACAGAGGCTGCTCTTTGAAAACTGATGGTTTTCTTCAGTCATGCCACTTCTGGGTCCAAAAGACATCCTCATGTCAGTCAGCCTTTGTCCAACACAACTGAAAAAGTTTTCCCTTCCTATGTCCTTATTATGTTAGGCATCATGTTGAACACTATGGGGCATTATTTAATTTAACCCTCACATCAGCCTACGAGGCAGGTACGAGGTACTATTACTAGGCTTCTGCTACAAATGGGAAACCAGGCTAAGAGACGACAAGCAAGCAATGTGTCTAGGACACATGGCTAGTAAAGTGGTTTGAATGCAGAGTTCAAGCCCAGGGCCGTTTACCATCAAAGTAGGGTTCAAATCCCTCTGAAGCTTGGTCTTGGGACAACGTGAGTTCAAGTGCCCTACTGGTGTTCCCAGTGTCTATGAAAAGTCTCCTCCTTTTTCTCACCATCTCATAATGGTCCCTGCAGATTGCACATAAAAACGAGACCTCATTTTGTTTTCCTGGCCTCTACCTAGTCATCGGCTGGATGGCCTCTATTTGAAGAGCTATTCACATTTATGTTGTCTTTGTTCTTAGATTTGAACCAATCTGCTAGCCTGAGACTCTGAGTTTATAAAGATCTTTGTTTCCTTTCCTCTTCAAGTGACACGGCTTCCTAGACATACTTTGAAGTCTCTGAGAAATCAGAAAAATATACAGTTTAATAAGGAGCATGATAAATCACTTACCCCATCATAAACAAGAGCTTTCCAGGAATGTTCCAACTTTTTCATTAACCTAAACATAAACGGACAGAAAAATAAAAATAAGAATGTAAAATCACTCCCATTTAGTGAATTTTCAGAACCTTTTGTTGATTTATTTTGAAATAATAAAAGACTACTTCCCCAAATTTCTTACCTATATGATTGCAGAATATCAATAATGCCCATAAATAAAAGTAGCTTTTCTCCCTTATGGCTTTTAGCTGGAATGCCTCCCATTCTGTGAATAGAGCAAAAGAGAAAAAATTTATATGAATAGGAAGTTAAAAATCATTTCTAATAAATAGACTGTAAATGAAAATGGGCAGTCTCTAAGATTCCTGGACTCTCTCTCCCTTCATCTTTTTTTTTTTTTTGCTTCAGCTAAAGTCTTCCTGGGAATCCAGAATGATGTACCTCCCCTGAAGGAGAATAACACCATAGCTGTCAATTCTGAAGAGCTGGATGGGAAGAATTCAATTAAAAAATCATTCCTGGGCTTCCCTGGTGGCACAGTGCTTGAGAGTCCGCCTGCTGATGCAGGGGACGCGGGTTCGTGCCCCGGTCCAGGCAGATCCCACATGCCGCGGAGCGGCTGGGCCCGTGAGCCATGGCTGCTGAGCCTGCGCGTCCGGAGCCTGTGCTCCGCAACGGGAGAGGCCACAACAGTAAGAGGCCCGCGTATCGCAAAAAAACCCCAAAAACCAAAAAACAAAAAACCCAAAAAATCATTCCTACTTTAAAACCAAGAGCAAGAATTTTGAAGTATTTCAAAATACTGCTCATCAAAAATGCAACACTTTTATATATTTACTGTGAGATTTTTAAATAAAATATAGAACAGCACAAAGAAAAAATATATAAAGAATCCATTCCTAGGATGCAAAGATAAACACTATCAACATTTGGTACATCTTTCCTGTGTGTGTGTATATTTATTAATACACAAAAGCTATTATTTAATTTATCATGTTTTATAACCTGAATTTTTCACTTGCTAAATGATGAACATTTCTTCATATTCAGTGCTAATGTGCTTTTAATGGCTGTATAGTACTTCACTATACTGACACAGAATAATTTGTTTAATCAGTTATTGGACATTTAGAAGAGCTCTATTTGAAGAGCTATTTGAATTTATAGGAAGGATTAAAAAATCTTTAATATGTATGAATTTCCTTCATAAAAGTGAAATGTGCCTATGATTTAGTCATTGTTGAAGAATCTTACAAGGCAGGCACTTACAGTCAAGGAAAATGATTTCTTTCTTTCAGTCTCCTTGCTCAGCTAAGTACACACACGTGACACAACCAAAGAAAATTAGTGAAATGGTTGACTGTAATTGTTTCTGTTAGTCAATATGCACTTTTTACACATGCAAACTAATCCTGCAGTTACTATCACATCTTGTTGAAGCAAGAGATCATATCTGCCAGGGTATAGGACTAGGACAACAGAATCCTCTTACGCACATAAAAAGCTCTGAATTGCGGACATAATTTCTAGCATGTATTTGCCTAAATACATGTTTATTCAAATTCAAAGAATATTCACCCTGTTTGTGGTGGATGTTTTGAATATGTAGTAAATAAGGATAAAAACATTTTTAGCCATTGTTAAAAAATGGAGCCATTTGAAAAAAGAAACCATGTGGGTGAAAGAATGATAATAACTCGAAAAACTGCCACTCATCTAGTTATCCATGGATGAAAGGAAATAAGCCTGGCTTAATCCACTTTAGCACCAGGTAGGAATCTATTCCTAAAGAGCCACCATGAAGGGAAAATGCTTGCATTTAATTACCCAATGACGCTGGCTGCCACGATCAAGGAAATGTGTGGGCAGGCGTTGCACTTACGTGTCCGGGTTCTCTGTGATGATCCCGTCTCCTGATTTCCCTGGACCCTGAATGGATTCCATTGCTGTTGAGTAGAGGACCTTTTGCATCCCAGACCGCTTAGCATCAGGCACATTTTGTGAAATTTCCTCTTCTTTCTCTTTGAGGGAATGGTCCAAGATGTGGATTCCCAGCAAAAGGCTATAGTCCATGATCTTGAAGCTTTCCAGCACCTGAGTAAGGAAAAGAACAAGGAGGCCCATCACCCAAATGGCTTGTAAATCTCATCTGTGCACAATCAGAGAGATATGGAGACATGCAGCTCTTGCTTGCCTCCCAGAGGGTGGCTGATAGAGGAAAAATCAAAATAAAAACATTTGAGGTTACGATTAGGTCATGTGCAGTAAGGATTATCACCATGGCTCTGAGGTGATATTTTTATGTAAATATAGAATAAGCACATCTTTCCTCAGCACTCCATTAATGTTTCACCAATAGCGTTTATTGAACACTTTCCATGTGCCAGGTGCTAAATGGTTCATTTGGATTCAATCCTCACAACTCTCTGAGCTAGGTGCTATTATTATCTCTGTATTACAGATGAAAAAAATGAGACACAGAGAGAGATATAATTTGCTCAATATCACACAGCTCAAAACTCACACTGCCGGGATTTGAACCCAGGCAGTCAACTCCAGCATCTTAGGTACTAGAGGAGAGACACCAACAACCAATGGTCTCTACAAGCCTGTATACCCTCCTCAGCACGAAGACTCACCTGGAATGGGCTTTTGTCTGAAATCTGTTCTCATAAACTTTCATCTTCCTAGAGTTTAGTGGTCTCCTTTTCAAAGCTTGTCTTTCAAAGTTATCATTCGGTTCCCTGCAGCGAGTCTTTTTTAAATGTATGGTCTCAACAAAGAACAGGACTCACTGTTTAATTATCCACTCAGCAAACAGTGGGAAAGAGAAGGAATTAAAAGTAGCTGGATGCAGCCAGACAAAGGAGATAGCAATGCTCTGACAGGAAAACGACGGAGACACGGTCGAGATGCAAGACAGGCAGTCAACATGGCTTCCGAGTGTGGGTAAGTCGTTGACACTCAGGACTCTTCAAGTGAGGAAGAGTGTTCAGGAGGGGTTCAGGAAAATGGGGTGTCTTCCTCTATGATAAAGCTCTTTTCCTAATAGTTTGTCTATGATTCTCTTCCTACAACAGGTTTTTTGTTTTGTTTTGTTTTGTTTTGTTTTTTTAACACCTTGGCATTTTTCACACAAAGTTACTCAGGAAATCAAAACAGCCCAGAAAGACCAGTTTGCACAGCAGAATAGCTGTCTCTGAACCAACGAGATAATCTATCACTGTACCCTAGCTAGGAAACGCCTTTGAAGATCAGAGTCTATAGATAATTGTTTAACCAGGGATTGAATACGTACCCAGAATATCTTACACTTCTCATTCTCCCTCAGCCCAAGTGCTTTTGATCAGGTTATACTTCTGAAAACAGAAATCATAAAAAGCCAACAAAAATATCACTGTACTTCTAGCCTGCTTACTAGTGCCCTTTTGGTGTGTCCCGATTCCTTTAAAAGTTCTGGGTTGGGGGTACCCAGGAGCACAGCTTGGATGTTCAGCAGGAAAAGGTTGGCTGACACAGAAATTCTGGTCAATGGGCTATAAAATAATGGCTTCACGATCTGCCAGAGGGAACAGTCCTGTGTTCAATGGGTGAAAGTCACAGCCTTGTGCCCTGCACAGCCCAAAGTGCCCATTGGTAAATGTTCCCCCACAAAGCAGTGGACTGGTTTCAAAAGCAAATTCTAATCAGTCCCTGTGACAATATTGTAAATGTTCCTAACAGGCATCTAGAGTAGTGAAAACTGAAAGGCACTCGCGGACACCCTATTTGTTTCATTTTTCTCTGTAAACCATCCATATAATAGTCTTGTTAATAAGCTTTCTTTATACAATACTTTTTCTTATAATTTCTTATAATACTTTTTGAATGCATGATTCAACATGAACTGTTCCATTTGTACTTAGAGTCTCCTTTCTTGCCCAAGGACAATCCAAAGAGAACATGTGCATTTTATAAGGAATATGAAGTCAGGCTGTGGTCCAACTTCAACTAGTAGACAAGGCAAGAAATGATTTCATTGCTTTAAGTGGTCAAATATTAGTCTGGGTTTATTTAAAAAACATACAAACCAAAACTTAGAGAACTAAGAAAAAGTTACAAATAAATTTTCAACAGAGATTAGTTTCCTCTGTACTTTTAAACTGGATTGCCAGCAACCCTGAAGGGGCTTCATTGTCCTCAGAGGGCCAGGCTTCTACTTTCTGAGTGAAAGCCTTAAAAAAAAAAAAAAAAAAAAAAGGATAAATTTTATTCCTATTGTGTGGAAAGTTGAGCATGATATTTGGATTTGGGGTTAGGGAAAGTCACCATCCATAAAAAATGGTAAGGAAGAAAACGATAAATATATAGACATATATTTTAAATCAAATTCCCAAACTTGTGTAATGAAAAATTCCGGGAACAGATTTTAGTCACGTGCACTGCAGATTTGCATCAATTATGAACAAAATAGCTCTGTTATTCATATCCTCTCAGATCTTTAATGAAAGGAATCGATACGTCTGCCAAATCTTAACGCGCGAGCATTGAGAGGGTGCAACATCCTGCAACATTACAGACACCAGTCTAATCGGTCACTCAGGCTCAGGTTTTCTCCCAGAATGTTGGCCTGACCTCACCGTTGCTAGTGGATCCTGTACCTATGCATTTGCTATGCAAAACACAGTTGCAAGGCAAATACAGGTGCTTTCCCATCTAGCTTAGGCAAGACCTTACTCCAGGAAAGATCCAGATACATGTAAAACTGAAAGCAAGCTGAAAGACCATAATGCTTTTTATCGTCAGAGCCAGATTATTTTTTCTCTTCTTTCTCAAGGACTATTTTTAAGTCAGTAATAATATTGGAATGTGGGATAAAAGTCAATGTTAAAGCAGCTGCTACAAAATCCTGAAGATGTGATCAAAACTATCTTTTTCTGACAGAAACAGACTCACAGACTTAGAGAACAACCTTAAGGTTACCAGGGCGGAAGGGTGGGGGGAGGGATAGTTAGGGAGTTTGGGATTAACATGTACACACTGCTATATTTTAAAAGGATAACCAACAAGGACCTACTGTGTAGCAGAGGGAACTCTGCTCAATATTATGTAACAACCTAAACAGGAAAACAATTTGAAAAAGAATAGATACATGTATATGTATAACTGGATCACTTTGCTGTATACCTGAAACTAACACAACATTGTTAATCAACTATACTCCAATACAAAATAAAAAGTTAAAAAAACTATCTTTTTCTGAAATAAAGCATATCCTCTAGGCTCTCATGGCTGGCAACGCATCAGGTATGCTCTCATTCACATATGATTTCTGCAGACTTGGTGACCTAACGTGGGAGATGTCCTAACTTAGAATGACAGGCACTGCTATCCTCTTTTCGCAGCCAAAGGTCATAAAGAGTGGCCAGTCTTTTTCCTTTTCCATCTCTGTGCCATAGCCCTTAGCCCTCTGCTAGAAGGAGCCAGAATGGCTGCATGGTAGTAAAGACACTGTGCTCTGGGGCCAGGTGGCCTCGTTGGACTCATGGGTCCCCCATTGGTTTGTCCTTGAGCAGAGTATGTAACCTTTCTGGGCCTGGCATCCTCATCTGTAAAACAGAAATAACAGGGACACCTACCTCACAGAGTTAGTATGAAGATTAGTTCATCCACATCAAGTCTTAGGATAGTCATGGCATACAGAAAGCACCCAATAAATACTACTTTTACTTGTCATCCTTGTTCTCTTCCACCTGTAGAATCCATCACTGCTGACCACCCCCCACTGGAACCTCCACTCATCCTCAGCTACTGGGGCCCACCTTCTCTTGGTTCTTTGCCTTCCTATTTGTTTTTCCCACTTTTTTCTTCTATGCCCTAAAAATATTCACCAGAGTTCTCTCTTCAACTCTTCTCTTTTTCTGCTTTTTGGTAGTGATGTTCATTTATTCTTTTTCTTTGGAAAAAACAAGTTGAGTGTCTAGTCTGTGCCAGGCACCCTGGAAGCTGCCAGACCTTCAGGAGTAAGTAAAACAGACAATGACACCATCCTCAAAATTACACAAGCTTGAACCACAGGTTGGAATAAGGCCTGGAAGGAAAAATCAGCGTGCTGTGGAGATACCCCACAAAAGGAGGACATACTTTTGACTGAAGGGTATCAATAGTGTAGGTGAGGGTTGATGGTACTTGAATGAGTTGGTAGCAGGGGAGCTCAAGGGAGACGTGGATAGATTTAAGAATCTTTTAGGGGTAGATTCCAACTATTATTGCTCTACAGACAATTCCTAAAATGTTACCTTTAGTCCAAACTCACTCCTAACCTCCAGTCCTGTACATTTCCCATAGCCTTCTGGACGTTTCTAAACTTCTGTATACTTTCCCCCAAAAGGAGTTCTTTCTCACTTTTTCTCTCTTACCTGAAATCATTCTAATGTGGATTTCAGACTCCATGACTCTTTTTCCTTTCATTAAGTTGCCCAATCCAGCAGCTTCTATAATCAAAATGATCCTCCTTGCTAAAGCTTTGATTTCAACTTCCCTTTTTTCCCTTTCTGATTCATTCCTGACACCTTTACTTGACCAGGTGATATCACACCTCTCCTCAAAGGCTGTAGTCTCTCACCATTGTTCAAGTGACACCGAAGGTCCTTGCTACCGTGGCCCCAGCCAACATCTCTCTGTTATTTCATACCTGTCTAGAGATACCTCCCAGGCTAGTCAAACAGAAATCCCTTAATTACCCCAAAATGTGCCCTGAAGAGGTAAGATGAACAGCTCAGGTTGTCTCTTCTAGAAGGTCCTTATTCAAATCACACTGGTTTTTCAAAGTCTATCTCAATTCTTAGCTCCATGAAGACTATACTCATGATCTGCACAAAATATTAGGAAAACATCTCCTCTCTGAAAACCCAAGCACATTATCAGTGCCCCTCTACGGAATAAAATTTGACCCTCGGTTTATCTATACTTTTCCTATCATGCACATAGGCTGCTCTGCTCACCAAAGACTTGTTTTACTTTGTGCTCCCTGCTGTACACTCTGATCACAGCAGAAATGTGCATTTGTTATACTGCTTTCCCTGTGAGCAAGCAAGTGAAAAAGAAAATATTCAGCAGCAAAAAATGTATAGCAATACATCTTATATCTCAAATATAAGAACTTAGATTCTCCGCTTCACAATTACAATGCGTGTGAAAAATCTTCAGCACTGAAAGCATTTACTGTGATTCTGTGGTCTGTTGTCAGAAAAAAATACAGCTAATAGCCTACAGTATTTTCAAACGTTCCCACACCAGAGGTATTTATACGCACTGTGTCAGGGACAAAAATCAAGCTGTTATTTAGAGACTCTGAATTCACTGTTCAGTAGGCACGCAACTAAATGGCAGATAAAAGGCAAGCTTGTTGGCTATAAACTAGTCTGAGCTTGGAAGCTGGTAAGATCATCACATTTCTTTTTAGGAAGGCTTTGCAAAAAGAGCATGTCACAGGCTGGGTCAACTTCAAAGACCCTTTAACTATCCAAGAGTGCTTGGTGCTGAGTTTAAGATGGAGGCTCTGTTCTGAAACACATCTTAGGGTTTCCTTAGCATTCCTGTCCTCTGTTTCTCTGCTTTTCCAATCTGTAAGGAATGTGAAGTTAAGTTGGCATAAGACTGAGAAAGGAAAATCACCAGAGAAGTCCAAAAGACTGTTGAAGAACGGCACCAGAAGATATTAAGAGTGGCAAAAATAATTGAAGTCATCTGTAAGCGATGCTTTATGCAAAGTGGAGAAAGAAGGATGGTGATTCTAGGAGGAAAAAGATGCTCTTTAATCAGATCTTAGGCAAGGTTTCTAATGACTTCCCCTGTCACGGGGGCTTTTATGAAAATTAATCCATTCATTAAATATTTTACTGAGCACCTGTTATGTGCTCAGCACTCTCTTGTTTAGAAATCCTTTGAGCATTCTAGCTAATGTGTGATAAAACAAGAACATTGCCATTTTACAACCCCTAATGAATTAATGGATCTAGTCAGTGGTCAGCAATGCCTCTAACATCACAGAAAGAAAGGCATTCTGACACTATGTGCCTCCAGATGGGAGGAGAGAGCACTAACAATAAAGTGAAACCTAAATATGACCAAACCTCTAGATCCAACAACCAATCTACAGGAAAAAAAAAGGGGGGGGGGAGAGAGGCACATATTAAAAGAAATTATAGGGATGTAATCAACAAAATCTGGACAATGGAATAAAGAAACCAATTTCTTCAACGAATATCCACAATGAAAAAATAAGTGACCAGGGTGAGAGGTGGGGGGTGGATCCTATTTAAATCCTGATCCAAACTATAAAACAAGGTTTTATTTCTGACACAACTAGAAATTTGAACACTGACTAGTAAGAATTGTTAATTTTGTAAAGGTATGATAAAGAGGTTCTAGTTACTTTAAAAAAATGAGTCCTTAGTTTTCAGGGACTCTTACTAAAATATATTTGAGCAAAATGATGTGATGTTTGGAATGTGCTTCAAATTCTATGGGGGGTTGGAAGTGGGCTGAAACAAGATTGGCTACAAGTTGAAAACTGTTGAAGCTGGGTACAGAGTACATGGGTGTTCATTATAATATTCTGTCCACTTTTGCATATGTTTGAGTTTTTCAAAACGTAAAGTTTAATATACTGCTTTGAAATACTTAGATAAAATGTATTCATATACCTGTTTAGAGTTAACTCACCACTACCTCTGCTAATGACAGGCAAGAGATGGCACAGATAAAAATAAAAAATTATTCGGGATCTTAACTAAAATAATTAAAGCAGAAAAGTTGCTATGTTCTACACTCATCTCACCTGATCATTCTTTGATGAAAGATCTAAAGAACAACCAAATTAACAAGATGTGGAGCTGACAGGAAGATGTATCAAGGGCCCTGAGTAATTTTCCAACTGGCCTTGTCTAGTCCTTGAATAAAGAGTAAATGATTGGGCTTCCCTGGTGGCACAGTGGATAAGAATCTGCCTGCCAATGCAGGGGACATGGGTTCGATCCCTGGTCCAGGAAGATCCCACATGCCGCAGAGCAACTAAGCCCATGTGCCACAACTACTGAGCCTGAACTCTAGAGCCCGCGAGCCACAACTACTGAAGCCCACGTGCCTAGAGCCCGTGCTCCGCAACAAGAGAAGCCACCTCAATGAGAAGCCCACACACCTCAACGAAGACCCAGTGCAGCCAAAAATAAAAAAATTTTAAAAAAAGAGTAAATGACTGGCTAAAACATTTGTGTTAATTCAATGATACGACACAATTCAAAACAGTATCCTGAAGATTTTATACAAATAGACATTCTTGGACCCATTGGTTTAGGGTAAAATGAATCCAAGGGTCTGCCATTTCCCCCCAAAGTAGGCTCCTTGGAGTATAGCTCCAGAATTACTCGCATGTGCAAGCCCAGTTAAAGCTAAACGTTGTTTTATAATTTAATTTAATTTCCTCAACACAGCTCAGAGTGTTCTTTGCTAATATAATAAAGAGAAAAAACAGGCTGTGACGAGCCATACAATTTTGGCTGGTAAAGCAGACTGAAATAAATATTCAATCCTTAGCCTAGTGATGGCAATAATGTGTTTTTCACTGTGTCTAACGTGGTGATTTAGAATTCTGAGCTGTGCTTGATTACCTTGTACACAGGCTTTTTTTGCTCACTTAAAAAGCTTAAAGTAATAGAAGTATACCTTAGAGGCACTAGAAATAGTCATTTATTATTTTAAAACCTCTATCTATCTATCTATCTATGAAAAGATATATGAATGAATAATATATATATTCATCATCTTCTACATTAGATGGGTTATGGATCTTTTTCTTTATAGACACTTCGTTTCTACACATAAATATGTCTTAATAAATTATTTGTAAACACATTTAAAAGTAACACATTAAAATTGTCAAGTACTTCCCATTTTATCTTTTGGTTTGCTTTGCCATAAGTAATTTGCTTCACTGTGGCTTGACTGGTGGGACAGTTGAGAGCCTGGGGCTGTCCAGATGTCCAGTGAGACTCAGAGGCCACACGTGGCACAAGTTTCCACATCCACTTCAATGTACGAGGTGCAGTTCCTGAATCTTCCACACTGTCTACTACAGTCCACCTGCTGTGGTGAACTGCCTCTCTGGGTAAAGAGGAAAAAAGTCCTCTTCCCTCCCCTCTTCACTTTCCCTCCCCTCTTCACTTTACTCTAATAAACAAAGAAAGCAAAGAAGAATGGGGTAATCTGTCCACAATAAATAAGACCTCAGTGGTTTGGCTTTATGGTTTAAACACTAGGCTTCTTTGAGGCGAGGGCCATATCCTATTCATTTTTATCCCTCCCACAGACTTAGCACAGAGCCTTTTGCAGAGCAAGAATTTAAACTATTTGTTGAATGACATGTAATTAATTTGGTAGGAAGGGAAGGTACAATTTGTCGACCAAGATTCCTGTGGTGGTTTGAAGCCAGAAAAATCAAGCCAAACCATGCTCTGAGATCATAAAAGGTTCCACAGGGCAGGAACAATCTGAAGTCTGGGAAAGTCATCATTTGTACAGAAAAACTTACAATTTACGAAGAACAAGTACCTAACCATGGGGTAAGTTTTAAGAAGTGACAGAAAACCCAGGTTGTGGGAGCCTTCACTAGAAATGAATTCTTTGGGGTCTTGAGGTATTTTGATTTATTTAAGAAACAATTATGGTCAAAATTAAAGAGAGCATAGGATGGTAGCTCAATGCCACATCCCACATAGCATGAGAGTGATGGTTTGAGGTGGAAGTAGAATATAGTAAGTGGAGGGCCCTGTAGCAATGTTCTAGTCTCTGTATGTCAAGATGTGATCAATACCCTACATTTTCAATGGTGTGTATCTAAAAAGATGGAGTGATAAAAGAGGGTCAATCTACACCAGTCCTCAGGGGGAGTTCAACTTTGAATAAGAAGACTATTGAAATTGAGACGTGACTATTTAAACCCGAAAAGACTGAAATATTATTAATTGGTAAGTTCAAGACTGTGGATTTTAGTGAGCAAGAGTAGTCATGGAAAATTAAGAGACTCAATTTTCCCTACACATCTGAGTGGAGAGAATAAACTTGCAACCCAGAATCACTGCTTTCTCTGCTCCTTGAGAATAGGTTGTTGACATATTTTCTGAAATTGCTAATAATCTAGAAAAAGTTCTACAGCTCTTTCATAAAGAGGAATATCAGAGTCTGGCAAATCTCTATCTCCAGAGAATGTCCATTATCATCTGAAGCCAGATTACCAGGTTCTTGTGAAAACACAGTAAACAATGAGTTGGTATCTAGAATGGTTTGTTTTTGGAACAGCTGAAGTTGACTGAACACAGGCAAAGTTTACAAATGAGGTCTTCATGTGGAGGAATGAAGAGAGGAAGTCAACAATATCGGACTCTAGCCAGGCTCACTCTCAGGCTGGATGAGGATATTTTAAATAAACATTAGGTTTTAACTTCCCTGCATCTCTAATAGCTACGGACAACTAATATATCCAATGGACTGTGTATCCCTTTTAAAATAGTTTTTTTAAGTATACATGTAGAAAAGTGCACAGATGTATCTTTTTGTTTATAAAAAGTTGAAATTTAGGGCTTCCCTGGTGGTGCAGTGGTTAAGAATCTGCCTGCCAATGCAGGGGACGTGGGTTCAAGCCCTGGTCCGGGAAGATCCCACATGCTGTGGAGCAAATAAGCCCGTGCGCCACAACTACTGAGCCTGCGCTCTAGAGCCCGGGAGCCACAACTACTGAGCCTGCACTCTAGAGCCCGCAAGCCACAACTACTGAAAGCCGTGTGCCACAACTACTGAAGCCCGCAAACCTAGAGCCCGTGCTCCACAACAAGAGAAGCCACCGTGGTGAGAAGCCCACGCACCACAACGAAGAGAAGCCTCAGCTCGCTGCAACTAGAGAAAGCCCGCACACAGCAACGAAGACCCAACGCAGCCAAAAATAAAAGTAAAAATAAATAAATTTTTAAATTCTCCTGTGGAGATTTTCTACCTCACAGTATAGAAGTGCAGAATTTCGAGGAACAGAAGTGAGGAGAGAGTAGTTATCCTTTCTGGATTGAAATAACTAAATTAAGGTATGTCTCTGAAGGAAGAACAATGGTGACATCAAAGGGACAGTCACTTGCAGGAGAGAGGAGGCATATAAAACTGCTGATAAGGCCAGGGATGAAGAGCTGTGTACGTGAGCCCAAGCCTCTCAGAAGCCAGAATGTGCTGAGCTTTTTGGAAAGAACTAGAACCAGTGCGTGGCCCAAGAAGTACCTTGCCTTTCACAAGGCAGTCATGTAGGCCCTACTCCTCCATAACGTGGGTACTCAGTAAATGGGCACTGTTGAATGAATAAAATAAAGCCCTATAAAGATCAAACAGATTTCCCCCTTTAAAAGTGTTTCCACAGGGCATATTTCTGAACCATTTTCTAAACCTTGTAACATTTTCCCAGACCCTGGAAACTCTCAAATACTTCTTAAGTCTCTGGAACTCAGTCTCTTACTAGATTCCAGAAGTTTCTCCTACGCTATGGAGGTTCAGCTCTGTTTTGTAAGTTGCTGGGGTCTGCCACCCCTGTCTCCCATGGGCTTGGGTATTTACAACCCTGCTCTAATTCACATGGTCATCTGTGTGACAGACTTACACTGGCACCCACAACCGGATCCACCCCGGCCAACCTCACAGCCTTTCCAGACACATCTTCAAAGCCAGGGTTGCTGCTACTGTCATGTCCCCCGTGGCCACTTCCCCTTCCTGCTCTACCTCTTTGCTCTGGTTTCCCAGGATTCCCGCAGGGGAGGAGGATATGGCCATGGGGACATTTCCTTCCCTTTGCTCCCTGCCCTCAGATACTCTGTGAGTCCTCCTATTTGGGACCTACAGTGACCTCACCTCTAGACCTAAGGTCATCTACAAAATCAAAGACAGGTAGGTTCTATTCACACAAAAGCAGGAAACCCTCACATACTATTTTTATTTCATAAAGGCCAAAGACTTTAGTTTCCTTTGACTGGAATTATTGTATATTTATATTTATATGTGACAAATTACTTAAAATGAAAGTTAACTAGACACATTACCACCACCACACCTTAGGAAATATGTGAGTTCTCTCATCTTTAGGCATTATTTCTTATGAGAAAAAAGATAAAGGAGTTTTAAAGGAGTTGAGGAAGATATTTCCAGTCTCCCATTTCCATTCTTTTCGGTAGAAATTTTTATATTGTTCCATTTGGCTTGAAGTGAGCGTTAAAAAAACAACTACTGGCTCGATAATCCTTCAATTTCTGGAGTTAATGAGAATTCTCAAAAGCTGCTCACACAGGATTCAACAGCCCACATCGCGTCCCCAGTCTCCCTCTCCACCGGATTGGAAAAACAATCAACTCCACTGTAACCATCACATTTCTCAGAAAGAAGTTTTGCTTTTAAGTTAAAAGGATTTCATGTGCACACATGTTGGTAACAGTTGGCAAGTGTCAATGGGCTTGATTATGCTTTTCATTAAACTTTCAAAACTAAATGTTTGGATTACTAATTTTACTTTGTGTTCCTCAGTCACTTGGCACGATTTTCCTCTCTCCCTCCTTCCTTGAAGTAGGTTGTGAGACTTCATTAACTCTTTGCCTTGTCCAAACCAAGTTCTCTACTTTGATGGAGCCCTTTCTTAACCCCTACAGCACCTTCTCCCCAGCTCTGTGTCAGAGCTAGAAGACCAGTCATCGGGCACTTCCAGTCCACCCTGTCTGCGTCCATCCAAGTTATTACTTAACACTTTCATTTCCACAGACCTTCCTCCATTATACCTACACGCCCCTTAAGGAGAGTGCACAGATGAAAGAACCTGGGTTTTAGAACCAAAGAGACCTGGGTGGAAATCCTGGCTCCAGCACTATAAGCTCTGCAGGCCTGGGGAAACTGAACCTCTCCTGGGTCCCCGCTTCGTCTGTCAAAATGGAATCATGGCACTCACTCTGCAGGGCTGTTGTGAGGATTAGTGAGACAATCTATCTGAAATGTCAAGCACTGCCTGGCTCAGAGCAAATGTTAAAGGAAACAACCTATGGATGGACTGAGCCTTGGAAATGAGTCCTTACCATCCATAAAATCATGTATTGGGTACTATATTGTGCATAGGTATTTCATGACTATATACCATGTATGATGTGTTTTAAATGCTGTTACTTTGGTATCTACAGGTTATATCTAAGATAGAATGCTCCCTCTACCCAAAACTGGAATAGCTGTTTTGATATATTGAGAATTACTTGTCTGGCTCAAATTGAGGTATCTCTTGCTGAGTAGAAAGTCAGGCGTGAACAACAACATAGAAGAGTATTTGGATTTTGGCAGCTACTCTGAAATTCTCTGGTACTGACCAACTTGTCCCTTCTGTTACTGCGGTGGCAGCTCCTGCCCATCACCCACCTGCATGAGAGATGAAGAGCAGTGAGTGCCAAAGCTGGACAAACATCAGCCCCGTTCCAGGACTGATGAACACCTGTGTCATTCAGATAGTCTTAAATGGGGACACCAGTCACCACCTAAATAAATAACTGAGTGGACTGAGTGGTCAGCACAGTTGCGATTGACTAATTTAGTGGTCATTAACAGATGCTGGCCAGGTGAGCAATACAAATGTACTTCAAGCCATTATCCTCCAATTCACAACACTGATATGATGATTAACTCTGGTACTATTTTGTATCAAACCATGGGTACACTATTAACAAACCTTGCTCTTATTATGTTTATTGATTAGGTAAGATTTATAATTTCAAAAATGTTGTTGTTGGGACTTCCCTGGTGGTCCAGTGGTTATGAGTCCTCCTTCCAATGCAGGAGATGCGGGTTCGATCCCTGGTCGGGGAACTAAGATCCCACATACCACGGGGCAGCTAAGCCCGTGCGCCACAACTAGAGAGAAGCCTGCACGCCGCAACAAAAGATCCCTCGTGCTGCAACTAAGACCCGACATAGCCAAATAAATAAACATTAAAAAAAAATGTTGTTGTTATCTCTTAGGCTTCATCAAAAGACTAACACTGAGACAACTGCTATTCTGTTAAGTGATTTGAAGGGTAGGAAAATGAAATCACACAATTCCTGTTCTCCTAGAGAGCAGATTTTAGTAGGCAAACATAAAACGTGTACCCACGTAATTACAATACAATATAGAAATACCAATGGCTATAGAATAGAGTTAGATCAAGTGCTATGAGCTTCTAAAGTCTCATAGAAATGATTATTATTAGTGCTAACGTCTTATACCTCAGGTGTCTCTTTCTCAGGAATCCCTACCAATTGCATTAAGACCCACAGACATACGATCAGCCATTAGATTTGATTGTAAGCTCTTTTGTTTCATTTTCACCACTCTTTATCCCCAAACTACTACTTTTTTGGATTTATCTTTTACTTTGGTGAAGTATATACTTAAGCTATTTTTTTAACAACAGACTTAAATATACACCTATCAGAATGGCTAACATAAAAAGTATAGTGATGACATGGGACTTCCCTGGTGGTGCAGTGGTTAAGAATCTGCCTGTCAATGCAGGGGATGTGGGTTCGATCCCTGGTCTGGGAAGATCCCACATGCCGCAGAGCAACTAAGCCCGTGTGCCACAACTACGAAGCCTGCACTCTTGAGCCCGCAAACCACAACTACTGAGCCCGCGCACCACAACGAAGAGTAGCTCTGGCCCGCCGCAACTAGAGAAAGCCTGCATGCAGCAACAAAGACCCGATGCAGCCCCCCCCAAAAAATGTGTGTGTGTGTGTGTGTGTGTGTGTGTGTAGATACATAGTGATGACAGCAAATACTGGTGGGGATGAAAAGCAACTAGATCACTCATACATTGCTGATGGGAAGCAAAATGGTACAGCCACTCTGGAAAAGAGTTTAGCAGTTTCTTCCAAAACTAAACATGTGCTTACCATACAACACAGAAGCTGCACTTGGGCATTCATACCAGAGAAATGAAAACTTGTGCTTATGCAGGAACCCTTATGAAAATATTCATAGCAGCTTCATTTATAATAGTCAAAAACTACAGAAAACCCACATGTCATTCAATGGGTGGATGCTTAAACTGTGGTATATCCATACCATGAAACATAACTCAGCAATAAAAAGGGTAAACTACCAATACACAAAATAACTTGGATGGATCACAAGGGTATTATGCTGAGTGAAAAAAGCCAATCTCAGAGGTTACACACCATATGATTCCTGAAACGACAAAATTATAGAGACGGAAAACAGATTGGTGGTTGCAAGGGACTGGGGAGGGGTGGGATGGGAGGGAGGTGTCTGTGGCCACATATAAAAGGGGAGCAGGAGGGATCTTTGTGGAAGAACTGTTCTATATTTGACTGTGGTGGTTACATAAATACACATGTGCATAAACGATATATATACATACCCATGCACACATACAAATGAGTGCATGTAAAACTGGTGAAATCTGAAAAAGATCCCTGAATTGTACCCATGTCAATTTCCTAGTTGTAATATTGTACTAAGGTCCTATAAGATATTACTGCTGGGAAAACTAGGTGAAGAGTATATGAGATCTCTCTGTATTTTTTTTTCTTCCAACTGCATGTGAATCTACAATTATCTCAAAATAAATTTTTTTTTATAAAAGAAGATTTAGAGGTAGGAAGTTTTTTAAAGTCCTTGCATATGTGATGCCTTCATTTCCAGTCTCACAGGGAAATCTGGCTTGGCTAGACACAGACATCTATGTCCAAGATCATTTCCTCTCAGACCAGAGCACAGAAGGCATTGTTCCACTGTTTCTCAGAAACTTCATGATTTTCTTTTTTTTTTTAAACTCATTGCCCTTTAAAAATTCTTTTTTAATTAATTAATTTATTTATATTTTAGTTTTGGCTGCGTTGTGTCTTTGTTGCTGCGCGTGGGCTTTCTCTAGTTGAGGGAAGCAGGGGCTTCTCTTAGTTGTAGCGCGCAGGCTTCTCATTGCGGTGGCTTCCCTTGTTGCAGAGCACGAGCTCTAGGCGTGCGGGCTTCAGTAGTTGTGGCACGCGGGCTCAGTAGCTGTGGCTCACGGGCTCTAGAGCACAGGCTCAGTAGTTGTGGCGCACGGGCTTAGTTGCTCCACAGCTTGTGGGATCTTCCCCGACCAGGGCTCGAACCCGTGTCCCCTGCATTGGCAGGCAGATTCTTAACAACTGCGCTACCAGGGAAGTCCTATAATTCTTCCTAGCTCAAACAATCTTGGACTCTGTAAGTTGGTTTTATTTACTTATTTTTTTCCACCAACTTTATCTTTGCTTTATGTTGGTATTACAATGTTATCAAAATAACTAATAAGAGATAGCAAAACTCATAACTTAAAACAATGGAGCAAATAATATATATCATGGGATTATAGTGTTTTAAAGATATAATTTGCAAAACAGTGCATTTATCTATATCTATTTTGGGAAGTAATCTTTCAATGTCTGGAACAGAGATGTGGAGTCAGTGATATCCTTGTCCCCTTCCCATGTTTTAGCTGAAGTCTAAAAACAAACTCCAATTCCTTACTGATAAAGGAAATAGCTTAAATATAAGTGCTGTCATCAGTAAGAGATGTACATCTTTTTTCTATTAGGTCTGAAACATTTTTTCCTCCTTAAAGATAACTGGAAGGCAACCAATACATATGAAAAAAGAAAAGAACCTGTCTAAACTAAATGCGAAAAAATTAATGCTAAAGAAATTTATAGCTATGGGGTAAGCACTAACATTATGCTAAATTAAGTATTATAGAAAATAACCTGCATTGTAACCCATACAAACATGCCTATAGCTGAGAAGAATCTGATCTACAAATTTAGAGCTTGCAATACATAGTTAGGATGAAATCCCAGTTTGCACATCAAAAAGTCTCAGTATTCTTAAGACTGGTTTCATTAATATTTCATTAATATTAATATTTATGATGACAGACATTTGTGTGAAAAAGGAAAATTGGTTCCACACCACATAAAAATTAATAAACTTGCTGCTCAACAAAAAAAATAATGTTAAATAAGTCATTTAGGTCATTAATTATCAAGACTGTCTGATATGACTCCCACATGAAGGAATAAGAACTATTTGAATTGCAAACACAAGTTCTCACTAATATACTTTATCAATGTCATGTCCCCAGAATTATCAACAAATATTGTAGGATGTAATAATTTATCAAATTAATTAAATGATATGAGACATTTTAGATTTCTCATAAATAAGTTATGCCAGAGAAGAAATAATTCTAGTAAATTTAAAATGCACACAAAATAGTTCCCAATTGTTCTTCCAAAATTAATACATAAATTTCAAGTCAACTTTAATTTCATAATCTTATAATATGTACTGAGTGTACACAATAAGCCAGGTACGCAGCTGCAGAGAGGTATAAGGAATGAGCTTTGGCCTTTGAGACATTTACAGTCTAGCTAGGGAGACTGGATATACACCCAAAGGAGACAAGGATCAGTATTAAATAAAATAAAGTCTAATGACTATTTACAATACTGTTTCTATGGGAAAATAATTGAAAGATAAAAATACTTTTTTTACACAAATGACTTTTAACATGGGGACAATCAATACAGTTTCTAAAAAAAATCCCAAGTGATTCAAAAGGGAGATCATCTGCTTTATTAAATTCTCAATGCTATATGTGGCAGGCATTGCAGTGAAACTGGATACTTCTTCCAAAATACGCAGAACTTAAAAAACAGCTAGATGTACAAAAGTCACCAAAGATAGATTTTTTTTGGAAGTGTGACTAAACCTGTCTCCCTCTATCATCAGATAGTTTATTCCCTTGCTCGAATATGTATTTCTGTTTTTCTTTTCTTTTTAAAATATATTTATTTTATGTATTTATTTTTGGCTGCATTTGGTCTTCATTGCTGCGTGCAGGCTTTCTCTAGTTGTGGTGAGCGGGGGCTACTTTTCATTGCGGTGTGCAGGCTTCTCATCACAGTGGTTTCTCTTGTTGTGGAGCATGGGCTCTAGGCATGCGGGCTTCAGCAGTTGTGGCACACGGGCTCAGTAGTTGTGGCTCACGGGCACAGGCTCAGTAGTTGTAGCTCATGGGCTTAGCTGCTCTGCGGCATGTGGGATCTTCCCGGAGCAGGGATTGAACCTGTGTCTCCCGCATTGACAGGTGGATTCTTAACCACTGCACCACCAGAGAAGTCCCTCGAATATGTGTTTCAATGAACAGTTACTAAGTACTGACTAAGCACCAGGCAATGAAGATAACAAAGACTTTAAGGTTTGATCCTCATGCTCAAGGATCTACATGTGAATAAATAAAATAGTATGTTAAATCCCACAAAAGAGGTCAGCCCCAGAGGCTTGGGGAATCGCAGCATGGTGGTCTTCATGGAAGAGATGAGTAGGAGGGGGACAGGTAAAGGAGAGAAGGGAAGAATGGTCCAGGGGACTGAGACATGTATTAAAAGACCAACACCTTTAGAGAACATGTCCAGTAGATCAGAATGGCTGGAGAGTACAGATGCTCTGGGGAGAGGGGAGAGAGAAGGCTGAAGAAGGAAGCTGAAGGAGCATCCGGAGAAGTGGCAAGGAACAGATCGGGAAGGATCTGAATGTTGCAAGCTGGGAAGTAAGTATGGCTCTGGCCCAAAGGCAGTAGTGGACCTCCACTAGAGGATCTTCAGGAACTGGTGGTCTTCTGATCTGAGGAGCACTTTGGCAGCAGCATTAGGGCTATGCTGAAAGGCAGTGATAGTGAAATCTAGTAAAGAGGCTACTGCAAAACTCCAGGTGAGGAAGGGTCTCAATAAGGGCTGTGGCTGTGCATCTGGAGAGGAGGGGGCAGATCCAAGAGTTATTGAGGAGACAGACTGGAGAGGACATGGTGATTTACTGAGTGTGGGGAAAGAGAACAAGAACGAAGGTTGGAAAGAGTAGCTTCAGGGTACTGATGTGGGCAACTGGCTTCATGCTGATCATGTTCCCCAGGCCAGGGAAGACAGGCAGAGGAACAGGCTGTGGGAAGATAATGGAGTACCTGGGAAGACCAGTTTTCACATAGGATGTGTCTCTCAGCTTGTCACATGGGACCACAGGGGATGGTTTGAATAAATCCTACTTCCTGTTTTTGATGGCAAGTGACCTGTGACGTCCTGGCGGTACTTTCTGCTGACATAACTCTTACCCTGGGCCAAGTTCTCTTATGGGTGTAGATGGCTGTCACAGCAGGCAGAGGAAATGCTTCCAGAAAGGGAACCCAGTTATTCACATGTCCATTTTCCCCAGACATAGCCTACAGGGAACAGCAATGTGGGACCCAGGGAGAACCCAAGATCTGGATCCCTGCTTTTGGAAAGAGCCCTTTGTCTGAATCCTGTGGGCAAGTGGCCTCGGCAGGGTTGAAGGATAAAGTGCGCTCCGTTCCCTAGAAGAGTTCTAAGAGTTCTAAGTGGACAGCGTGCCATGTGGAGGAGTTGGTAGGGATGGACCAGCACAGGGGGACAGGCTTACAGGCAAGGGCCCGAGGCTGGGCTGGGGAAGCTGGGGAAAAGGATTCGGGGGCTGCTCAAAGGGCGCAGGGGAAGATGGCATTTGTCAAGAGGGCTCACTGTGGGTTGAGGCGGCCCAGGCTGTTTCGGATGCAGAGTCCAGAAGCAGAAGCTCTGATGGGGAGTCAGGGAAGTAGGCTGTGGGGAGCAGGGCACAATGCATGCAGGTCAGGCTGGGTCAATGAGTCAGGCAGGTATCTTCCGGTCAGCAGTCACGCAAGGGAAATGGAGTCCTGGGGTCTGAGACGTCACGCCGAAATATGAAAGAGGTGGGGGCAGGAAGCAAGAAGTCTGCAGCAAGAGGTGAGGAGGCTTATCGTTTCTATCTGGGAACAGCAGAAAAGCTGAGGTCCAAAGGTCTGGGATTCCTGGCTTTTCCACCTCTAAGCCCTTAAGAGGATCTGGCACCAGCAGAAAGGGTCTTTGGACATTCTTTGGTTCCTGACTGCATTTCTCTCCTACCTCACATGTTCCTTTACTATTAACTGTTGCAACACCAAACAACTCTAGTTCTTGGAACATGTTATGCCATTTCATGCTTAGCTTATATTATTTTCTCTTCCTAGAAATATGCTTCTACTTCTTTGCCTACCTGGAGAACTCTTCTCCTTCTTCAGAACCAAGCTATGATGTTACCTACTCTGATTCCTAAAATGCTTTAGAATATTATCATTGCACTTAATATTCTGAATGGCAATTGATTAAAAATAGAACCTGCTGTATAAAAAATAAATAAAATAAAATTCAAAAATTCATATTATTTATAAAGATAAATAAATAATTATAATTTATAATAATAAATGTAAGTATTTATAAATATATATATTATATTGGCTTTATCATTTATAAAATAATGTCACCTACACCATCTAATTTAATCATCACAATGCTCCTGGGACATAAGATGAGCTTAGATATTAAGGAAAAATTGTGGTTTAGAGAGGTTATGACTTGTCAAATATCATACAGCTTATCAGTGGAAGATCTAATATCTAGGCATCCAGACACCTGACCTTCCTTCATTTCTCCCTCCCTCCCTCCACCCTAACCTTATTTCTGTCTTAAAGATCTTGCTACCGCTGAGATGATGAATTGACATCAGAATTGATTGAAATTTCTTGCTGAGAAAATGTTTATCACATATTAATAAATCACATTGGTTGATGCTTCAAAAAAATAAAAATAAAAACAGAGGTCATTCACCTCATGTTGGCACACAGGAGGCCTGCGATACATGTCTGATGAGTGAGTAAAAGGATGCATCCTAATATGGGTGTAGCTCACCTTTCTTTGGCTGGGCTGGTGACACAGTAATCCAGTCCCCTGCCTTAGCAGCACTGCCTCACTCAGAGGATTGTTAACAGCAGAGATTCCCGATGGTTTGGGGCCGGTGCCAGCCCCAGGGTGAACTTACATCCTCCCTGCATCTCCCTAGCACCTCATCTGGTGCTAAAGCTCAGTTCTGCAAAGTGAGGGAAATGTCAGGGTAAGAGATGCTGTGGGCAATGCCAACCACACAGCCTATTCCAGCCCTTCAGAGGATGACCTGAAGAAAGAGAGATGAGTCTGCTCGGCCCTAGGATGGGGGTCATTAGCCCGGGGTAGGGAGCAGGTAGAGAGACGATGGGCTGCAAGGGATTCATGAACTGGAGTGTGAGTGGGCATTTTTCTGGGGAGACAGTTCACAGCTTTCATCAGTTTTACAAAGAGGCCCATGACTATTAAATATTAAGACCTACCATTCCAGAAAAGTGCCTTCCTCCAGGTAGCTCTGATCTGAGAATCAGCTGCTGACTCCAGATCACAGAGGCCTTGGTCATATAGTCAAGGCAGATCACAGAAGGGACTCAGGGTCCCCCGCAGCATGCCATTCCCATGCTCCAACTCCACCCCAAGAAAAGCCTTTCTGAAGGCCGATGTGCGCAATTTAAGGAAGTTTCATGATCTGTGTCTTTGACAAGTTCAAATGCAATGAAAGAGAAGGAGTTAGGCTTAGGATACCTCCACATTGACCTTTATGTGCCTTAGCACAACAAATCCTCAAAAAATAAAAAATAAAAAGGCAAATCCCCAGGGTCTCATTCCTGATGCAGAGTCATGTTTGACCTTGTTCTATCAGGATTGGGCTTAGGAAATGCTAATAAACAGACAAATCCTGTGCAATGGCTTTTTACATTTGACCTTTCCTTTTTTTTCTGGCATAGGAGCCTGTGGCTTTAGAAAACAGCAGAAAAAAGGCTTTCCATATTCAAGAGGCAAGAAATGCACACACACACAAAGAGAAAGCAAATCTAAAACTGTTTGAAACCCTGGGGAGCTGAGAGTCACTTTTCACCCACATCCTGTCAGGGTTGAAAAGCACAGGAAAAGGTTTCTCCTAAAATGTGTGTATATTTTATTTTTTCTGTTTTAAAGAAAAACAAGAGTCACTCATATGCACCCAGATATCTGAATAGATCAGCTGGATATTTTTTTGTTTGCTTGGTTCCCACTGTTCTTCCCATGACTTCTGAAAAGATAGTTTAAAAAAAATCCTCACGTTGAATCTTTAAATTTCAATTGTTAAGAGCATATGCTTTGTCCCCAAACAGTGGGCTCTGCCACTGACTTGCTAGGTGATGCTGGACAGGTTTGTTAACCGTTTTAAGAACCTAATTATTCACCAATTAAAATGGGAGTATGAATGGTACTGATGTCAAAGGGTGGCTGAGATAATTAAAAGAAATAATGCATTAAGAAATCTTAGGCTATTAAGTTTAGTCAGTCAAACAGAGAAAGACAAATATCATAGGGTATCACTTATATGTGGAATCTAAAAAAATGATACAAATGAACTTATTTACAAAACAGAAATAGACTGACAGACAGAAAACAAACTTATGGTCACCAAAGGGGAAAGGGGGGGAGGGATAAATTAGGAGTTTGGGATTAACATATATACACTATTATATATAAAACAGGTAAACAACAAGGACCTACTATATAGAACGGGGAACTATACTCAATAACTTCTAATAACCTATAATGGAAAAGAATCTGAAAAAGAATATATATATACATATATGTATAACTGAATCACTTTGCCATACATTTGAAACTAACACAACATTGTAAGTTAACTATACTTCAATTTAAAAACAAAGGAAAATATCTTAGGCTAGCTTGGTAAACTCGAAGCATCAATGAATGGCATCTAAAGGACAGGAGCTGTGGAGTAAATCCTCTACCGATGAAACAAACAATTCCAAGGACACATCTTTATGCATTACCATAGATGTTTTAACACAGAAAGAAAAAACCCAGCAACAGTGGGGCTGTTACTCATTGAGGATTCCCCATTTTATACATTACATGCGGTGGTTAGACTGCCTTCTTCACCTTCAGGTGAGCTCGAGTCTGGCAGAGAAGGGACCCTCCCTCCCCTGTAACAAGGTGCGTCATCTGACCAAGTCCACAGAAGGCCCAGGAAGCCAAGGCACACCCCATATTTCCCAGTGATCAGGCCCCATGAGTCCTATTCTCTTCTCCAGAAAGCCCTGGTCAGGCCTGGACCCAACCCGTACCAGCACGCCTTCAGCCCATCTCCAACATGCCCAACTCAGCTGAGAACCTGCATGGTTCTCCTAAGTTCATCTGGGCCCGGAAATAACATTCCTGAGAATCTGTTAATCAAATGATCATCATCCTTCAGAACCTAGCAGAGTTGCATTTTCATCTATTTCTCCAAAAGGGCTTTTACCTACTTTCTGTAAATTTACCATGTCAGAAAAATTTATCCTGGACTTCGGTTTTACTTTTTTTTTTCTTTTTTTCTCACGCATTGCTGGCTGGGGGGAACTCCTCCTCCTTTTGACAATCGCTCTGGCTACTTTGCATGGAATGGTCTTTGCTCTGTCAAGCCTCATTCCTGATCGCCTCTTATTCAGATCACATAAAGCAATTTCAGCAAATGGGCCCACCTCATGGTTCTGCATATACAGTGGATTTCCAGGGATCCACTTATCAATCCCACCAAGTGCATTTTCTCTAAGCTTCTCTCCCCTGTTGGAATCTTACTTCATTCAAGTCTTGTATGTGGCTTTTCTCCCTAATCACTGTGTTAAGCCTAAACTTCTTTTCCCTCCACTTTAACCACCCTTCCCCCAGGGGAGGATGAAAAGAAAAAAAAAATTCTTGCGATCAAAGAAAGCTGACTTAGCTTATTAATAAGACCAACAGACTCCAGACAATTCCCTTATCATCCACCAGTTCCTTCAACAACAGGGAAGCATGGATCAGCACCAGGATTGGTAATGACGGGATTCCATGTGACAGTTTTTGGACATTCTTACAAAGGTACCTTACCACAGATGACTTTTCAAAGGCATTCACAGCAATGACATTTCCTTACCCGGCAGTCTCTCTGAAGCGTCTTCATGAGCGCATTGTATGTTTCTGTATCAAAATACAACCCTTCGTGCATGTCTTGCAGGAAATCTAGGTCCTTAAACGTGGGGTTGGATTTCTCTCTCTCTTTTCGGGATGCTCTTCGCTTATAGGTTGAGCCTTTCAAGTCATATGTAAAGTGCATTCTCATGGAGCGTGGTAAGACATTGTTCATCACCACAATCCTGATGTTAATGCCCCCTGATTGCATGCAATACAGTCCATAAAATTTGGGCAAAAGAGTCCTTGGATTCTGGTTTAAATTCTAAAAAAAGAAAAAGGAAAAATATGTTTCAACTCTGCTTTTACAAAATAATGCTCCACTATGACGTGTTTTCATCTAAAATGATAATTAAAAATGGAATGTGATTATTTTTGTTAACGGCCATTGTTAAAATTTTGCTGTTCCTAACCTAGTTTTTAAGTCGGCTTATGGGAACAGCAACTTTATCATTCTGATCTCAGGGCATTAAAAGTGGCTGAATTGAAAATGGACAGAATGTCCCAAATTAGCTCCAACTAAAATCAGGCAAAGACGTGATTAGTGCCATGTGTGATTATTCTCTAAGGTAGCTCAAGAGAAAATTAATTGCTGGGGTATGAGGGATGAATATTTTTAATTTTTTTTTATTTTATTTTTTGTGTGTGTGTGTGTGGTACACGGGCCTCTCACTGCTGTGGCCTCTCCTGTTGCGGAGCACAGGCTCCGGACACACAGGCTCAGCGGCCATGGCTCACGGGCCCAGCCGCTCCGCGGCATGTGGGATCCTCCCGGACCGGGGCACGAACCCACGTCCCCTGCATTGGCAGGCGGACTCTGAACCACTGTGCCACCAGGGAAGCCCAAACATTTAAAATTTTAATAGCTCCTGAGAACCTGTCTTCCAAAATGGCCAGACCACTTTACCACACTTTGCAAGATTACATATTTCCCACCACTCTTACCAGTGCTGAATATTATCCAACTTTATAATCTTTGTAAGCATGGCTGGTGAAAAATGACAACCTGATTTCAATTTAATTTAATTTAAATGTGAATACCACTAATAACTAGAGAAATTTAATATTTTTACATATTTTTAGCCACCTCAAAGATAATTTTGTGTTACTATCCTTTGCTCATTTTTCTTTACGTTTTTGTCATTGTTGGAGTTCTTGATATATTCTGGATATTTATTAGTTTCCTATTCTATTCGGGGTAAATATTTTCTTCCACTATGTTGTCTTTTTTGCTATAAAAGTAGGGAATACACACCTATTTTTGTTTCACTTTAAAAGTAGGCAAAAAGTAAAAAATAGTTTACTAAAAGGCATTTATATAATGAAAAGTCTACTATCCCTAATCCTTCCCCCAATTCCCAACTTTTGTGGAAACTCTTGTTCCCACTTTCTTTCATTTTAGAAATATCCTATGTGCTTATGTTAATTTTATACCTGGGTTTTTTTTTGTTTGGTTATACAGATGTTTTGCTTTTTCATGTAGTCACATTTATGTACTTGTTTCTTGTGCTTTTTTGGCTTCTTATTTAGCAAAGCTTTTTATACCCCAAGAAATTTATAAATTTCTTCTATGGTCTTACAAATTTTTAATAATTTTGGTGATTACATTTGTTTTTTTTGTTTGTTTGTTTATTTATTAGTTTCTGCTTTATAACAAAGTGAATCAGTCATACATATACATCTGTTCCCACATCCCTTCCCTCATGCATCTCCCTCCCTCCCACCCTCCCCATCCCACCCCTCCAGGCGGTCACAAAGCACTGAGCTGGTCTCCCTGTGCTCTGCGGCTGCTTCCCACTATCTATCTACCTTACGTTTGGTAGTGTATATATGTCCATGCCTCTCTTTCGCTTTGTCACAGCTTACCCTTCCCTCTCCCCATATCCTCAAGTCCATTCTCAAGTAGGTCTGTGTCTTTATTCCCGTTTTACCCCTAGGTTCTTCATGACATTTTTTTTTTTAATTCCGTATATATGTGTTAGCATATGGTATTTGTCTTTCTCTTTCTGACTTACTTCACTCTGTATGACAGACTCTAGGTACATTTGGTTTTTTTACTTCACATGGAATTAATTTGCTTCTTCCAGAAAGTTTGCATAGAGCACTGATTTGACTTACATACATCGAGAAATGAGTATCACAATAAGTTTAGTGAACAGCCATCATTTCATATAGATACAAAATTAAAGAAATAGAAAAAAATTTTTTCCTTGTGATGAGAACTCTTAGGATTTACTCTCTTAACAACTTTCCTATACAACATGCAGCAGTGGTCATTATATTCACCATGGTGTACATCACATCCCTAATGCTTATTTATCTTGTAACTGGAAGTTTGTACCTTTTGACCACCTTCCTCTAATGCCCCCTTCCCCCACTCCCGCCTCTGGTAACCACAAATCTGATCTCCTTTTCTATGAGTTTGTTTTTGAAGTATAATTGACCTACATCACTATGCTAGTTCCTGTTACACAACATAGTGATTTGCTACCTCTGTACATTTCAAACTGATTACCACAATAAGTCTAGTTAAGATCAGTCTCCATACAAAGATACTACATAATCTTTGACTATATTCCTCACACTGTACATTTCATACTCATGACTCATTTATTTTGCAACTGAAGTTTGTACCTCTTAATCTCCCTCACCTATTTCTTTTACCCCCACACCCCTCTCCCCTCTGGTAACCACCTCTTTGTTCTCTGTGTCTATGTCTCTGTTTCTGTTTTGTTATGTTTGGTCACTTGTTTTGTTTTTCAGATTCCACATATAAGTGAAATCAAACAGTATTTGTCTTTCTCTGTATGACATTTCACTTAACATAATACCCTCTAGGTCCATCCATGTTGTCACAAATGGCAAGATTTCATCCTTTTTAAGGTTAAGTAATATTTCATTGCATATGCATACCACATCTTGTTTTTCCATTCATTTATTGATGGGCACTTGAGCTGCTTCCATATCTTGGCTATCATAAAACAATGGTGCAATGAACACAGGGGTGTATATATCTTTTCAAATTAGTGTTTTTGTTTCCCTTGGATAAATCCCAGGAGTGGAATTGCTGAATCAAACAGTAGTTCTAGTTTTAATTTTTTGAGGAATCTCCATACTGTTTTCCATAGTGGCTACACTAATTTACATTCCCACCAATGGGCATGAGAGTTCCCTTTTCTCTACATCCTTGCCAACGCTTATTATTTATTGTCTTTTTGATAATACCCACTCTGATGGATGTGACGTGATAGCTCACTGTGGTTTTAATTTGCATCTCTCTGGTGATTAGTGATATTAACCGTCTTTTTCTGTGCCATCTGTATATCTTCTTTCGAAAAATGCCTGTTCAGATCCTCTGCCGATTTTTATTTATTTGTTTGTTTGTTTGTTTGCGGTACACGGGCCTCTCACTGTTGGGGCCTCTCACTGTTGTGGCCTCTCCCGTTGCGGAGCACAGGCTCCGGACGTGCAGGCTCAGAGGCCATGGCTCACGGGCCCAGCCGCTCCGTGGCATGTGGGATCCTCCTGGACTGGGGCACGAACCCGTGTCCCCTGCATCGGCAGGCAGACTCTCAACTACTGCGCCACCAGGGAAGCCCCGATTTTTATTTTTTATTGAAGTATAACTGATTTACAATGTTGTGTTAGTTTCTGTTGTATAGCAAAGTGGTTCAATTTTATATGCATGTATATGTGTGTGTGTGTGTATGTATGTATATATATATATATATATATATATATATATGTACTTTTTCAGATTCTTTTTCATTGTAGGTTCTTAGAAGATACTGAGTATAGTTCCGTGGGCTATACAGTAGGACCTTGTTCTTTATCTATTCTATATAAAGTAGTGTGTGTCTGTTAATCCCAAGCTCCTAATTTATCCCTCCACCCCCTTTCCCCTTTGGTAACCATAAGTTTGTTTTCTATGTATGTGAGTCTGTTTGTTTTGTAAAAATGTTCACTTGTATCCTTTTTTAAGATTCCACATATAAGTGATACCATATGATATTTTTTTCTCTGACTTACTTCACTTAGTATGATAATCTCTAGGTCTATCCATGTTGCTGCAAATGGCATTATCTTTCACTTTTTTATGGCTAAATAATATTCCATTATGTATGTATGTGCCACATCTTCTTTATCCATTCATCTGTCGAGGGACACATGGCTGCCTCCACGTTCTGGCTATTGTAAAAAGTGCTACCATGAATGCTGGGTTGCATCTTTTCAAATTAGTTTTCTCCAAATATATGCCCAAGAGTGGGATTGCAGAATCATACGGTAGTTCTATTTTTAATTTCTTAAGGAATCGTCATACTGTTCTCTGTAGTGGCTGCACCAATTCACATTCCCATCAACGGTGTAGGAGGGTTCCTTTTTCTGCACACCCTCTCCAGCATTTATTATTTATAGGCTTTTTAATGATGGCCATCTGACTGGTTTGAGGTGATACCTCATTGTAATAGTTTTGATTTGCACTTCTCTAATAATTAACAATATAGAGCACCTTTTCATGTGCCCGTTTCTGACCATTTTCTAACATTTTTAAATTGGGTTGTTTATTATTTATTTTTCATGTTGAGTTGTATGAGTTCTTTGTATATATTTTTTTAACATCTTTATTGGAGTATAATTGCTTTACAATGTTGTGTTAGTTTCTGTTTTATAACAAAGTAAATCAGCTATACATATACATATATCCCCATATGCCCTCCCTCTTGCATCTCCCTCCCACCCTCCCTATCCCCTCCCAGGTGGTCACAAAGCACAGAGCCGATCTCCCTGTGCTATGCAGCTGCTTCCCACTAGCTAACTATTTTACATTTGGTAGCGTATATATGTCCGTGCCACTCTTTCAAATCATCTGAGCTTACCCTTCCCCCTCTCCGCATCCTCAAGTCCATTTACTACATCTGTGTCTTTATTCCTGTCCTGCCCCTAGCTTCATCAGAACCAACTTTTTTTTTTAGATTCCATATATATGTTAGCATACGGTATTTGTTTTCTCTTTCTGACTTACTTCACTCTGTATGACAGTCCCTAGGTCCATCCACCTCACTACCAATAACTCAATTTAGTTTCTTCTTATGGCTGAGTAATATTCCACTGTGTATATGTGCCACATCTTCTTTATCCATTCATCTGTCGATGGACACTTAGGTTGCTTCCATGTCCTGGCTATTGTACATAGAGCTGCAGTGAACTTTGTGGTACATGACTCTTTTTGAATTATGGTTTTCTCAGGGTATATGCCCAGTAGTGGGATTGCTGGGTCATATGGTAGTTCTATTTTTAGTTTTTTAAGGAATGTCCATACTGTTCTACATAGTGGCTGTATCAATTTACATTCCAGTCAACAGTGCAAGAGGGTTCCCTTTTCTCCACACCCTCTCCAGCATTTACTGTTTGCAGAATTTTTTTTTTTTTTGCAGTACGCGGGCCTCCCACCGTTGTGGCCTCTCTCGTTGCGGAGCACAGGCTCCGGACGCGCAGGCTCAGCGGCCATGGCTCACGGACCCAGCCACTCCGCGCGGCATGTGGGATCTTCCCAGACCGGGGCACGAACCCGCGTCCCCTGCATCGGCAGGCGGACTCCCAACCACTGCGCCACCAGGGAAGCCCTGTTTGCAGAATTTTTGATGATGGCCATCCTGACCAGTGTGAGGTGATACGTCATTGTAGTTTTGATTTGCATTTCTCTAATGATTAGTGATGTTGAGCATCCTTTCATGTGTTTGTTGCCAATCTACATACCTTCTTTGGAGAAATGTCTATTTAGGTCTTCTGTCCATCTTTGGATTGGGTTGTTTGTTTTTTTGATATTGAGCTGCATGAGCTGCTTGTATATTTTAGAGATTGATCTTTGTCAGTTGCTCTCTCTGCAAATATTTTCTCCCATTCTGAGGGTTGTCTTCGTCTTGTTTATGGTTTCCTTTGCTGTGCAAAAGCTTTTAAGTTTCATTAGGTCCCATTTGTTTACTTTTGTTTTTATTTCTATTTCTCTAGGAAGTAGGTCAAAAAAGATCTTGCTGTGATTTGTGTCATAGAGTGTCCTGCCTATGTTTTCCTCTAAGAGTTTTATAGTGCCTGGCTTTACACTTAGGTCTTTAATCCATTTTTTGTTTATTTTTGTGTATGGTGTTGGGGAGTGTTCTAATTTCTCTTTTACATGTAGCTGTCCAGTTTTCCCAGCACCACTTATTGAAGAGGTGATCTTTTCTCCACTGTATATTCTTGCCCCCTTTATCAAAGATAAGGTGACCATATGTGCATGGGTTTAGTTCTGGGCTTTCTATCCTGTTCCTTTGATAGATATTTCTGTTTTTGTGCTAGTACCATACTGTCTTGATTACTGTATCTTTGTAGTATAGTCTGAAGTCTAGGAGCCTGATTCCTCCAGCTCTGTTTCTATTTCTCAAGATTGCTTTGGCTATTCGGGGTCTTTTGTGTTTCCATACAAATTGTGAAATTTTTTGTTCTAGTTCTGTGAAAAATGCCATAGGTAGTTTGATAGGCATTGCATTGAATCTGTGGATTGCTCTGGGTAGTACAGTCATTTTCATAATGTTGATTCTTCCAATCGAAGAACATGGTATATCTCTCCATCTGTTTGTATCCTCTTTAATTTCTTTCCTCAGTGTCTTATAGTTTTCTGCATACAGGTCTTTTGTATCCTTAGGTAGGTTTATTCCTCAGTATTTTATTCTTTTTGTTGCTGGTAAATGGGAGTGTTTCCTTAATTTCTCCTTCAGATTTTTCATCATTAGTGTATAGGAATGCAAGAGATTTCTGTGCATTAATTTTGTATCCTGCTTCTTTACCAAATTCATTGATTAGCCTAATAGTTTTCTGGTGGCATCTGTAGGATTCTCTATGTATAGTATCATGTCATCTGCAAACAGTGACAGTTCTACTTCTTCTTTTCTGATTTGGATTCCTTTTATTTCTTTTCTTCTCTGATTGTTGTAGGTAAAACTTCCAAAACTATGTTGAATAATAGTGGTGAGAGTGGGCAACCTTGTCATGTTCCTGATCTTAGTGGAAACAGTTTCAGTTTTTCACCATTGAGAACGATGTTGGCTGTGGGTGTGTCATATATGGCCTTTATTATGTTGAAGTAAGTTCCCTCTATGCCTACTTTCTGGAGGGTTTTTATCATAAATGGGTGTTGAATTTTGTCAAAAGCTTTTTCAGCATCCATTGAGAGTATCATGGTTTTTCTCCTTCAGTTTGTTAATATGGTGTATCACATTGATTGATTTGCATATATTGAAGAATCCTTGCACCCCTGGGATAAATCCCACTTCATCATGGTGTATGATCCTTCTAATGTGCTGTTGGATTCTGTTTGCTAGTATTTTGTTGAGGAGTTTTGCATCTATGTGCATCAGTGATATTGGCCTGTAGTTTTCTTTTTTTGTGACATTTTTGTCTGGTTTTGGTATCAGGTGGCCATCTTTGTCTGGTTTTGGTGGTGGCCTCGTAGAATGAGTTTGGGAGTGTTCCTCTCTCTGCTACATTTTGGAAGAGTTTGAGAAGGATACATGTTAGCTCTTCTCTAAATGTTTCATAGAATTCACCTATGAAGCCATCTGGTCCTGGGTTTTTGTTTGTTGGAAGATTTTAAATCACAGTTTCAATTTCAGTGCTTGTGATTGGTCTGTTTATATTTTCTATTTCTTCCGGGTTCAGTCTTGGAAGGTTGTGCTTTTCTAAGAATTTGTCCATTTTATTGGCATAGAGTTGCTTGTAGTAATCTCTCATGATCCTTTGTATTTCTGCAGTGTCAGTTGTTACTTCTCCTTCTTCATTTCTAATTCTGTTGATTTGAGTCTTTTCCCTTTTTTTCTTGATGAGTCTGGCTAATGGTTTATCAATTTTGTTTATCTTCTCAAAGAACCAGCTTTTGGTTTTATTGATCTGTGCTCTCGTTTCCTTCATTCCTTTTTCATTTATTTCTGATCTGTTCTTTCTTTTTTTTTTTCCTCATTCTTCAATGTTTATTTTCCCATTTTAAAAAAAGGCGAGAGAGGGAAACAAAGAAGGAAAATATAGAGAAAGAAGATGGGCAACTCTCTCTTGAACAGCCAGCAGCCCATGGGGAAAAAGATGTGGCTGACCTCTGAGGAGACTCGAGCAATTAGGAAGAGGAATGCAACAGCTCCCTGAAGCAACACAAATCTCTCTGCAACCCAAGGCTCCAGCCTTATAGAGCCAGCTCCAGGACTTCCCACCAGCCAGCAGCTCTACTGACACCTAACCAGTCTCCAGGCCTGGGATTTCAGTAGTTTGGCAGCCTGTTGGTTTACTGACATCTTTTAACATCTTGGATTTAGCTGCATAGAAGATGGCCTCTTTCTGCTCAGGGTTTCTACAGTGTCTTTTGGTGAGTCCTAGGCAGCCAGTGGGTGATCTGGTATCATGGGCTCACATCCTTCACCAGCAAGGTAATCTGTTCCTGCAGCTGCCGCTCCCCTTCCCATGCTTTGCTCTGGTTTCGACACCTCAGCAGCTCAGCCTTATGGTCCTGGTGATGCATAGGGCAGTAGCTCTGTGGTTCGCACAGCTCCATATATTCTGGAAAGAAGTCTCTGTAGCCCCCTCTGAGGATATACAGCTCTGGGTAGTACAGTGCAGGATACTGGTTCACAGCCCTGTCCTCTTGTCTCAGAGAGCGGTACCTGGATGTGTCCTCCCAGGTACTCATATGGATAGCGGCAATCGATGATATAAAATTTCTCTAACAGACCCTGGAACTTCCCCAAAAGCAAGGCAGCCACTGTTTCTGGGTTGACGTACTTCAGATCTTGGTGTCTCCCTGACACGGTCGGCAGTGCACAAACCTTGGAGAAATCACCAATCAGAGGCCCCTGGTTAGAATCTTCCTCCAGCATCTGAGTCATATTAATGTCACAGAGGGAGACCATTTTCTTTATACCTAAGCCCTTCCTGAGCTCTTTGTGGCTAGAACAATACTTCTTTTTTACTTTATCTGGTATTGTGTTGTCCTTGAATTTTACCATCTGCTTCAGTCTTGGACTGTTCAAACTGTCTGGCAACGAAGAGGAGCGATACAGGCAGCTCCTGTTCACAGATGCCTTGGCCTCTTCTTGATCTTCCAGAGAAAACTCCATCAATTCATCTGAAATCTCCTCTGTCTGGTTTTCTCCTAGCTCTGGATTTTTATCTAATTTTGAACCTGTAGTAATAGGACTGTCCTGATGTTTCATTTCACTTTCCACCAAGTTTCCATTGTCCAGTAGAAAAAGAGGAGACCTCAGGTTCCTGGGTACCCACCACTCCAAGGGCTTTGAAGTGCTGTTTTCATTCTCTTTATTTGCGGATGAGCTACATATTGCATCTTTCTTCCTGTGGCCATGGTCCAAAGCATTCGGAGTGCTAAAAAGCAGCTGTGCTGGGCTGCATTTTACAAGGTGTTGGTGATAATTCATCCCAGCTAACTGTATTTCCTCAGGTCCTGTAGAATCCAAGTGACCAGTTTCATCAAGATCTGAAGAAGTGGTAAACTGAGTGGCAGACATCTCCCCGCTGCTAAGATTTGAAAGATTAAGGCAACGTTTGGGGGTTTCTCCAGACAAAATGCTTAGGTTTGCAGAATCACCAAAAAGTTTCTTCTCCACTGGGGTTCTAGGGAGATCTGAACTGATGGAAAAGGAAGTATCTCTCTCCAGGAGCAGGTTTAATATCTTCCTCTGATTGGACCGAAAACTAGGTCCTGAGCCAGGGCTTCCTTCCTCTCTTGTAGATGAAAAGAATTCTGCAGACATGGTCTCTGAGTTCTCACTTCAGGAGGAAGAGAAATAGGCAGGGAATGACACACAAGCGAAGACTCTAGCAGAATTCAAGGAAATCTGGGGAAAGGAGGTGATTCGACCAGAGGACAGCTATGCCTCTCGACCAGTTAGGCTGGAGTCTGGCTTCTCCGCTTCTCTCAGCGGACTGTCCTGATCTGTTCTTTATGATTTCTTTCCTTCTGCTAAATTTGTTTTTTTTTTTTCGTTCTTCTTTCTCTAATTGCTTTAGGTGTAAGGTTAGGTTGTTTGAGATTATTCTTGTTTCCTGAGGTAGGATTGTATTGCTATAAACTTCTCCCTTAGAACTGATTTTTCTGCATCCCATAGGTTTTGGGTCATCGTGTTTTCACTGTCATTTGTTTCTAGGTATTTTTTATTTCTTCTTTGATTTCTTCAGTGATCTCTTGGTTATTTAGTAGTGCATTGTTTAGGCTCCATGTGTTTGTATTTTTTACAGTTTTTTTCCTGTAATTGATATCTAGTCTCATAGCATTGTGGTCAGTAAAGATACCTGATATGATTTCAATTTTCTTAAATTTACCAAGGCTTGATTTGGAACCAAGGAATGATCTACCCTGGAGAATGTTCCATGAGCACTTGAGAAGAAAGTGTATTCTGTTGTTTTTGGATGGAATGTCCTATAGATATCAATTAAGTCCATCTTGTTTAATGTGTGATTTAAAGCTTGTGTTTCCTTATTTATTTTGGTTGATCTGTCCATTGGTGAAAGTGGGGTGTTAAAGTCCCCTACTATGATTGTGTTACTGTCGATTTCTCCTTTTATGGCTGTTAGTATTTGCCTTATGTATTGAGGTGCTCCTATGTTGGGTGCATAAATATTTACAATTGTTATATCTTCTTCTTGGATCGATCCCTTGATCATTATGTAGTGTCCTTCTTTGTCTCTTCTAGTAGTCTTTATTTTAAAGTCCATTTTGTCTGATATGAGAATTGTTACTCCAGCTTTCTTTTGATTTCCGTTTGCATGGAATATCTTTTTCCATCCCCTTACTTTCAGTCTGTATGTGTCCCTAGGTCTGAAGTGGGTATCTTGTAGACAGCATATATATGGGTCTTGTTTTTGTATCCATTCAGCCAGTCTTTGTCTTTTGGTTGGAGCATTTAATCCATTTACATTTAAGGTAATTCTCAATATGTATGTTCCTATTACCATTTTCTTAATTGTTTTGGGTTTGTTATTGTAGGTCTTTTCCTTCTCTGTGTTTCCTGCCTAGGGAAGTTCCTTTAGCATTTGTTGTAAAGCTGGGTTGGTGGTGCTGAATTCTCTTAGCTTTTGCTTGTCTGTAAAGGTTTTAATTTTTCCATCGAATCTGAATGAGATCCATGCTGGGTAGAGTAATCTTGTTGTAGGTTTTTCCCTTTCATCATTTTAAATATGTCCTGCCGCTCCCTTCTGGCTTGCAGAATTACTGCTGAAATTTCAGCTGTTAACCTTATGGGGATTCCCTTGTATGTTATTTGTTGCTTTTCCCTTGCTGCTTTTAATATTTTTTCTTTGTATTTAATTTTTAATAGTTTGATTAATATATGCCTTGGCATGTTTCTCCTTGGATTTATCATGTATGGGACTCTCTGTGCTTCCGGGACTTGATTGACTATTTCCTTTCCCATATTAGGGAAGTTTTCAAGTATAATCTCTTCAAATATTTTCTCAGACCCTTTCTTTTTTTTTTTTTTTTTTTTTGCGGTAGGCGGGCCTCTCACTGTTGTGGCCTCTCCCCTTGCGGAGCACAGGCTCCGGACGCGCAGGCTCAGCGGCCATGGCTCACGGGCCTAGCCGCTCCGCGGCATGTGGGATCTTCCCAGACCGGGGCACGAACCCGTGTCCCCTGCATCGGCAGGCGGACTCTCAACCACTGCGCCACCAGGGAAGCCCAAGACCCTTTCTTTTTGTCTTCTTTTTCTGGGACCCCTATAATTTGAATGTTGGTGGGTTTACTGTTGTCCCAGAGGTCTCTGAGACTCTCCTCAATTCTTTTCATTCTTTTTTCTTTACTCTGCTCTGCATTAGTTATTTCCACTCTTTTATCTTCCAGGTCACTTATCCATTCTTCTGCCTCAGTTATGCTGCTATTGACTCTTTTTAGAGAATTTTTGATTTCATTTATTGTGTTGTTCATCATTGTTTGATGATCATCTTTAGTTCTTCTAGGCCCTTGTTAAACATTTCTTGTATTTTCTCCATTCTAAATCTAAGATTTTGGATCATCTTTACTATCATTACTCTGAATTCTTTTTCAGGTAGACTACCTATTTCCTCTTCATTTGTTTGGTCTGCTGGGTTTTTACTTTCCTCCTTCATATGCTGCCTATTTCTCTGTCTTCTCATTTTGCTTAACTGACTGTGTTTGGTGTCTCCTTTTTGCAGGCTGCAGGTTCATAGTTCCCGTTGTTTTTGGTGTCTGCCCCCGGTGGCTAAGGTTGGTTCAGTGGGTTGTGTAGGCTTCCTGGGGGAGGGGACTGATGCCTGTGTTCTGGCAGATGAGGCTGGATCTTGTCTTTCTGGTGGGCAGGACTGCATCCAGTGGTGTGTTTTGGGGGGCTGTGACCTTATTATGATTTTAGGCAGCCTTTCTGCTAATGGGTGGGGTTGTGTTCCTGTCTTGCTAGTTGTTTGGCATGGGGTGTCCAGTACTGGAGATTGCTGGTCATTGAGTGGAGCTGGGTCTTAGCTTTGAGACAGAGATCTCTGGGAGAGCTCTTGCCGATTGAGACTACATGGGGCTTGGGGTCTCTGGTGGTCCAATGTCCTGAACTCGGCTCTCCCACCTCAGAGCCTCAGTCTTGACACCTCGCCTAAGCACCAAGATCCTTACATATAGATGGGTTAAATTCTCCAATCTAAAGGCACAGGGTGGCTGGCCTTCTGTGCTCTGCTCAGTCCTCCAGCTGGGCAATGTTCTCTGGGCCTGGTCGATATGGAGAGGCTCCTTTGGATCCAGGTCCACCTGCATGCCTTAGCACCTAGAAGAAGCAGCCAACGTCCCCCTCCTCCCTTATCCCCGCCGCAACTTGTCAGGATCCTGGACCGTCCCTTCTTTGTATATTTTTGATATTAACACCTTACCATGTATACCACTTCTGAATATCTCTTCTCATTCATTTTTCATTTTATTGATAGTTTCTTTCATTGTGCAAAAGTGTTTTTGTTTGATGTAGTCCTGTTTGTTTATTTCTGCTTTTGTTTCCCTTGCCTGGAAGCAATTTTGTGTGTGGGAAAGATTTGAAATAGGGGATTTAATTTTTTTCCGAAATGGGTAACCATTTGTTGAACAGTCTGTCCTCTCTCAATTGTGTTTAAGTCCCTCCTATATCATACAATAAAATGTCAAATATTTCTGGACTCTTTATTTGAATCCATTAATCTTTCTGTCTAGAACTGTACTAATGCTACATCTTTAATATTACTAGAGATTTACATATTTTTGGTGTATGTTACGGCAGGCCCACCATTTTTCTTTTTTCCTGAAAATGTTTTGCCATTCCTTGTCCAAAAGTTTGTCAACTTTTGCCTTCCACTGTTTGTTTTTTAAAATGCTCTTAAAATAATATTTCTTTTCACTTTCAAATGAGCCAGCTTTGTCAAGTTCAGGGAAAAAAATCCTGTTGGAATTTTTGATTGGAATTTGACTGGATTTATAAGTTGGTATGGGGGGAATTAAAATGTTTACAATTCTGAGCTCAGGAATGATGCACATTTCTTCATTATTTCAGAAGTTTGTTTATGTCCTTGAAAAACATTTTGTAGTTTCCTTCATATTGGTCTTGTTCATTTGTTTTTATAGACGTAAGTATTTGAGTTCTAACTACAAGAATTCTTTTTGGATTGTTGTTCATATGTTATATCTGCTTTCCCAATCAGAATTATAGTATGTCTTCATTTACGTATTTTTTCTCTAATAATAATCATTATAAATTATTGCCATCATGAATGGGATTCTTTTTTCCCCCTTATACCCTCCAACTTTATATGATCTACATAATGGAATATGATAGATTTTGTAGATTTATCATATATCCCCCAAATCTACTGGATTCTCATTACCTCTAGAAACTACTGGCTTATTTTCTTGAAATTTTGCTCATTTTCAATTGTATAATTTGCAGAGAACAGTATTTATACTTTTCTTTTTTTTTTGTACTCAAAGTTATTGATAGAAATTTTAGCAAATATGTCAGAAAGGACCATTGATGGAGCGCATCCTTACTTTTTCTATTACTTCCAGTGAAAGAGCTTTTGTTCTTCTCCATGAGACATTATGTGAACTCTTGGAGACTGATAAATGTATAATATGTATATGTTCATTTATTTACTTATTCTGTTAAAAACTTCCATGCCAATTTTAAGAATTAAGAGAAGATACTGAACTTTGAGTGCCTTAATTTCTCCTCAATCTCTATATGGACAACCACATAATGTTCACATTTCTTCTTCTTAGTGGGATGAATTCTATTGTTTGTTATACTAGCTTACATGATTGGGATAAAATTACTTGTTCAGCAAAATTTTAAAATTTTATTTAATTTTAATTAATTTAAATTTAATAGCCATATATGGCTAATGGCTACGATATTGGACAATGTAGTTTTATAACAAGAGACTACTCTATCTAAGCTTAGAAGTATAGAAGTTTAAGATTTACTCACTTAGCAGATTAGTAAAGAGTGCTATCAGTTTGATTGCCATTTTAAATTATTTAAAAATCTGTATATGACTAGAATACATTTGAAAAGAGATATACCAAATATTAGTAATATGTATTTCTGAGAAAATAAATATAGTTCGTTGCATTTTTTTTCTTTTCTGTATTTTCTATTTTCTCTGACATAAGTAGATAATTTGTGCTAAAAAATATTTCCCAGTGTTGTTCAGGATCAAAACCTTTTAAAATCTGTATATGCTGCCCACTAATATTTTTGTTTAGATTTTTGATTCCTATATTTACATGTGGGACTAATTTATAGCATTTAATTGTTGTCTTATCTGATGTTGGAACTAAATAATATTTTTACATACTAAGTGGCATATCTCATCAATTTTGTTTTGAAACAAAGATGACAGTTATCACCTCTCATAGCAAATGAATGGCAGAACTGGGGCTTCTGAAATCCAAACTTCTTCCTGTAGCCATTCTAATCACAAAAAATTAATAACTGCTATGAAAATACAAAGAAACCAGCGGTATGAAAATGACAAAACTACTGAGGAAAAGTGTTTATTTCTTAAAAATCTGGTCTAAATGTCTAGCAAATCCACCTGGGCTAGGTTATTGTTTCTTTGTCTCTAAAACATTACATGGAAGGCAATTACCACATTATATTTAACTGATGAAATCCTCAATTCTGAAGTGTAATGGCTAAGAATAGCTAATATGGAATGTATGCCAGTACATGGTGCAGGGGTTAAAGATGCAGCCTCTGGAACCCTACTGCTTGTATTCAAGCTCCACTTCTACAGCCCACTAGCTAAATAACCCTTGGCAAGTGATTCCATTTATCTTTGTCTCAACTACTTCATCTATAAAATGGCAATGACTGAAGTATCTAAGATGCTGTGAGAATTAAATGAGTTACTGTATGCAAAGCACTTACAGCTGTGTTTTAACACAGAGTTTAGCCCTCAATGAATGTTAACTACTCATATAAGTGCTATGTACTGCGGCAAAGAGCTCTGCAATGCATTGGTTCCTTTATCTTACATCCTAGATCCTTTCTTTATTATGACAACCATGGAAGATAGGTGTTTCCCAGCCTTCAAAGACTGAGGAGACTGAGGCTCAGAGCTTACCTTATTCACATAGTTAGCTGATGGCTGAGTGGGATGTAAGCTCAGGACTGAGTCAGTCAACAGCTACGCTCTACTACTCAGTTCTACTTACTTTTAAAAATCTATTCAATGAATGTCATAGTATACTCTAAATGCAAAATAAAGCTCACCAAAGAGAAGGAAACATGCCAAAGAGCCACTGAAAAAAACATAAAAGAAAACTGTGGAGGAAAGTAATTAAACCTTAAGTCGAAGCTTTAATTATGTGCAGTTACTTACCATGTAATAGCCTGGCAGGAGCTTCTGAAGGAACTCTGCTTCTTTATGCTGAACTGTTTTGATGATAAATTCATCATCACTGGTCACAAAAAACAAGGATCCACTGGCTCCAGGGTTAGACAGCTCTATTAGAGGTTCACTGCATATGGAATACTACAAGAGCAAATAAATAAATAGTAAAAATACACTTAATGTGTATGATGCATACAAGGAAGAAATATCACAGTGTTACATATCTTGGCCATGTTAAAATAGGAAGCCCTCTCCAAGAGCTTTAAAAGGAGACTCCACGTATGCTAAGAAGGCTCTTTTGAGATTTCTAAACATTTACTTGATCCATTTACCTTAATAATTCTACAATGGGAAACAACATGCCCTCCTCCACTCCCAGTATGACAGAATCACAATCACCATATTTGTCCAATGAGACAACTCCAACAGTGGTATTGACCAAGGTGCTTTGTTTCCAACAAGTGCCCATAGAATAACAACAGAAGGTGTGATCCACACTGTGTATTTGTCACTTGACACCAACACCTATTCTCTTCTCACTATTTACTCTCCCAAGGGAGGTCATCCACTCATGGTTTCAACAAGGAAATGACTCTAACCTCTGAATCTCCAGCTCAGCTCTCTCTCTAGGGATCCAGACCTGTATGCCTAACTTTTCAATAGACATTTCTATTTCGTTATACCAGAAACACTGCACATGTAACAAGTTCAAAAGCAAGTTCATCTCAGGCCTGTGGTTAGCCCTTGTGGTGACTTTGTAGTAATTAGAAAGAGGGAACTCTTTTTCCTGGCAGATGCAGCTCTGGACCAGATACAGGTTGGTGAATAGATGAAGGAATGGATTCTGGTCTTCATTCCTTCACCTTAGCCAGGTGTTCTTGGGCAGTGCACACCCTGTACAACTATACATGGTGACTCTAGATCATCTGCCTCCTCTCCCATCCTCCATCTTCTCCCCTCTTCCTCTATCTTAGATAATGGAAGCATCATTATCTTGATGCATCATTATCTTTATTTTGCTCCCCAAACCAGAAACTTGGGCATCCTCTTTGATGCCTCACATTTCTTCACGTTCCATATCCAGACTATTGATAATATCTGCCCCCTTCATGGCATCTCTTTTTCCAATACCCGAAGTTCAGTGGTTTCATCGTTTCATGCCTTGATTACTAAGGCAAGCTCCACCTGTTCTCAACTATCCATTCTTGACGCCCCTGTGCATTCTCCACCAGGAGACTAGAGATCTTTCTGAATTGCATAGCCTTCCACGCCTTCACACCTTTCAACATGTAAACATGGGTTCCACTGTTTACAAAGAAGAGAATACCCAATACCAAGAGAATACCCAAGTTTCTTAAGAGAGCATTTGAGTCCATAAATGATGGAGTCCTGTCTCCAGCCTTCTCTCTCATCACTTCTCTCCTCAAACTCTACCTGTAAACACAGAGAACTATTTCTCATTTTCTTAAGTGTGCCACACACTCTTGGCTTTTGCATTTTCCTCTATCAGAAACAACCTCCATGCTACCTTTACCTGGTTGACTACCACTGAATAAAACTTACTCTAAAAAACCCCCTTATTTTCTTGAGAATAGAAACTAGACTAGCATTATATTATAACAGAGTATTTTTGGTAGAATGAGTATGCACTTATATGCTTCACATACCAGTTTTAACATATACTCGGCTTGCTGATTCTTCATGAAAACCCTCAGGATGATTTGGTTAATTTCATATATGATTCTAGTTGTATGCCAGAAATGCATCATTCATGTGTTCATTCAACATTTAAAAAGTATCTACTGAGCATCTGTCTGTACTGTCCCAGGCACTCAGGAAGCTTATATTCTAGTAGGAGGAAACAGTCAACAAACAAGTAAATAACTTATACATCAGAATGTGCCAAGTGCTGTTGAGAAAAAGGAAGCATGGAAAGGGGGGCAGGGAGTACCAGCAATGATGAGGACTGGGTGGTCACTAAAAGCATTACTGGGAAGGTGGCATTTGAGGAGAGGCCTGGGGATATTTGGGGAAAGGGTACTCCAGGCAGAGGGAAGGGCAAATGCTAAGGTCTTGAGACCTGAAGAGTTCAAGGCACAGCAAGGAGGCCATGGCTGAAGCAGAGGGAGCAGGGAGGAGAGCTGAAAGGGAAGAAGCCAGAAGGGTTGGGTAGACCCAACACATAGGGAGCCATAGGCCATGGTATGGACTTTGGCCCTTTCTCTAGGGGAGCTGAAAGCCATTGCAGCACCTGGAGCAGAGGACCGTTCCATCTGCTGTGCTGAGAGCCCACAGTAGGTGGACAAAAGGAAGACAAAGTGAGGAGGTTGTTACAGTGACTTTGGCCTTCACTGTCTGCTGGACAGCGCTTGCCCTGGAAAACTCTCCCTGGTTCTGTGAGTCCAGATCAACTGCTTCCTGGCACTGAATGTTCTCATCACACAAGTTACCACAAAATACATTAATTGCCTATTTAGTTATTCCAAGTTCCCATGAGATTGTAAAACTCTATGAGGGCAGAAACTATGACTATGTTATACTCTGATACAGTTCAGGACCTGTGCCTTGTACACAGAAGGAACTCAATAAATTTTTGTCAAATAAATGACTGAAATTTACCAACAACTGAAGGGCTGTCTCACCAAGAAGTGCCCCAAACCAGCAGAACAGTCAATTTTGGGTTAATGAGCTTAGTGTTTATTAGCTAATAAATCCCCATTATTGACTAGAGAAACATTAGGAGCAGAGAAAAAGGTAAGGAAGCTATGGTGTGAGATCAGACGAGCCCTGGTGCGAGGCAAAAGCAGGGGTTTAAGGAACTGTACTTTGAGGATGGAGGCATCTGAAAACACCAGGACTGAACATCCTCCAAAGCATTTTATCTGGGTTTGTGAATATTTAAGTCCTCATCACAGAAAAATCTGAGAGGAAGTGAGGAACAAAAGGAAGGAGGGAGGAGAAGAAACAGAGAAACTGGGAGAAGAATGATTAAAAGGAAGTTTCTAGATGTTACCTTTTAAATTAACCTGCTTTGGCAGCACTGTGGGTAAGGGAAACAAAATTCACCAGGAAAAGAATGAAGCAAGTGTTTGCTGCCTTCCTAAGCGTCACTGGCAACTTCCATCTGCTACCTCCTTCTTTTTCCTCTAGCCTTGCTTCCTGAAGCTCTATTGCTAAGCAGCAATGCAGCCTAAGCCCTTATGAACCACTTGAGGATAAGAGAGGAAAACAAAAATAGTCATCATACTGCACACAGGATGCCATAAAAGCCAAGAAGCAGAGGGCACCTTCCCTGCTGTGTGCAGAGTCCACGTGGAAGGAAAGGCCTGGGACTTGAAATTGACTGATGTTTCTAAAATCATGACTCTGTCTGTAGCCAGTTCTGTGACCTTGAGTGAGGAACTTAGCATCTTGGAGTCTTAGGAACCTCATCTCTAAAATAAAGATGGTAATATCTACCTAACAGCAGCTCAAAGTTTTAAAAACGAATGCTTTTGAAACCCCTGGCAGAGTGACCACTTAGTCATTGCTGTTGTCATTTTTCATTACATGATCATACACACAGCTGGAGAGCCAGCAGTGCCCTAGGATGTACTGAGGGTTTCAGCCTAAGTCCCACGACAAGAGGGCTACCCAAAGGTACACTAAGATATTCTTGGTGAAGCAAGAAAAGAGATGGGCCGGGGGTGACAAGATAAGTTAGGGGTTTGGGATTAATATATACACACTACTATATGTAAAACAGATAAACAAGAAGAACCTACTGTATAGCACAGGGAACTCTACTCAATATCTTGCAATGCCTATAACACACACACACACGCACACATATAACTGAATCACTTTGCTGTATACTTGAAACTAACATGACATTGTGAATTAACTATAATTCAACTAGAAAATAAATTAATTTTTAAAAAAAGAAAGAAAAAAGCTGGGTCTTCTGTATAATCATGAATTTGAGACCCTGGAAAATAAAGGTGTGGATCCCATTCTCATAAAAAGTGAAGGCAGACCCCAGACTCTCTTTAGGATTCTGATTTTTTGTTCCATGGGGTTTGAATTTCTGGCACAGAACCTTCTTATGGATAGGAGTAAATGTTGTGAAAGTACAAAAACAGCAAAGGATGCAGAAATTAGGGGCTGCAAATAGAGAAATTAGGGGGTGATCCAGGAAGAGCTGTCTAGGGAAAACCGGATTCAGACGTGCACATCTGCTTCCAATTAAAGGCTCAAATTCTTCTACAAGCAGTAACACAATCTGGAGGCTATTTCATTGGTTACTTAATTGCCAAAAACTCCTTCATTATGTAATTTATAAATGAATATGAATGAGGAAATCAGTTGTTTTGGCCTATTTTAATAACCATTTTGGGGTCACTCCTAGCACAGCATCAGTCTGCAAAAAACTAGCATTATGATGCTGAATACCTGGGACTTTTACCATTATCACCTCTAATTCTATGGTTTTCCACCCTGCAACTTGGTTACCATGTTCTCTGCTAAGCAATCTTCTCTGAAATGTTGCCTTTTCAGAGCAAATATAGAGGAGCTATAGGAACAGTTTAATTAGCTATGATCAACAAGCCCGTGTGCACGCCTGGGTTGATGCACCTTCCCAGCCCTCTCATCTGCGCAAGCTGTTCCAATGTGTTCCTTCCCTGCCTTGTATTTCCTGCAGGGCCTCCCTAAGCACCCACTGGAAAGAATGCAAAGTACAACCCGGCTGGGCCCTGCCAAGGCAAATTAACGTTGTAAACTTGCACAGTGAGGTGGAGATCATTTTTCCTGCCATTTCTTACCCTCGATGGTGTCAACTATTCACCCCGCTCTCTTTCTTATGGGTGTTGGTGAGCCTGAAAAATATCATATGAATCACCCTGGATTTGGGAATACCCAGGCACCTGGTAAAGAAGGAAATGAACCAAAGGCCTGTTGCCCAAGCAGAAATGGGAAGAAAATGCTCTGGGGCCTCTTGGCTTTCCCCTGGGAGGCATTTATTTAGGAACAAATAAGGAATAAGGAGCATTTGCATTGCCGTGCGGTGCACGTGGACATACCTTCACCGCACTGTCTTATATCCAAATTATGCACGTTTCAACATGAATTTGTAATTAGCACGCACATGGTGAGTTTTAATGGCACTGAGAATGTAATCAGAGTTATTCAGGCTGAAATCCAGATGCAACAGCATAAGACTAAGTAGAAATACAAACATATCACAGAGATCCAATATCAAATCTACCAATGGTTACCAATCCCTACATAAAGTTACCCTCTCCTTTCCTCTCCCATTTAGATCAGTATATCTTCACAAACTTGGGTTTAGATAACCCCAGTTTCATAGATGCCAGAATGCATTTGTGATCTGCACCGTATCCTTTTTTTTTCTTCACACAGTTTTTCAGGGGACGTTTTATTTCATTTTTCTGTGATTTTTGGGCTTAACTCTTTGAAAATGTGCTTTGTTAGGGGTCTTTTACCTCTTTGGCTGTATTTTTCAGAATGGATAACCACAGTTCATAGTTTGATGGCTAGGGAGTGGTCACCTTGAGACCACATCTAATAAGAGGTCTGAGACTTAGTGGTTGGGAAGCATGAGGCCAACTGGTGGAGGGCAAGAGCACCAGGGAAGGAGGTGAGACCACGGTTCTGGCCTGGGCTCTGCCTCCACTCCCCAACGTGGGTAACCTTGGGCACCTCCCTTCACCAGCTTCAGATTCCTCATCTACAATGAAGAGTTGGGTTAAAAAGTCTCTGAGGGCTTCCCTGGTGGCACAGTGGTTGGAAATCTGCCTGCCAATGCAGGGGACATGGGTTCGAGTCCTGGTCCGGGGGGATCCCACATGCCACAGAGCAGCTGGGCCCGTGCCACAACTACTGAGCCTGCGCTCTGGGGCCCGCGAGCCATAACTACTGAAGCCCAGGCGTCTGGAGCCCATGCTCTGCGGTGGAGAGGCCACTGTAGTGAGAAGCCCGCGCACCACAACGAAGAGTGGCCCCTGCTCGCTGCAACTGGAGAGGGCCCGTGCACAGCAGCAAAGACCCAACGCAGCCAAAAATAAATAAATAAATTTATTTAAAAAAAAAAAGTCTCTTGAGTTTCCACCTGACTCTCTGAAGCATGTTGTGTCGGCAAAAGACCCCTTCCTCATCTACCACACTCCAGATGACTGGGTGGGCTCCTCAGATGTAGTAGTTTAGAGTGAGCTTCCAGAAGCTCCAAGACCAGTAAGGTGAGCTGCCTTGGTCCTGGGCTGTGGGTGGCCCCAGCCATTGGGGACCAGGAGGCCATGTTTAGCTAGAGATCCACTGCCCTTGTTCTGTTTCTTGCAGGTCCCGGAGATGGGTCCGGTTACTAAACTGTGTGTACAATTAATAAGGGAGGTGAAAAATGCAATCAAACAAAAGCACACTTATCTGTCCCATCCCATCTTTTTTTCCCCCCTAACTTTTCATTATGGAAAATTTCAAACATACACAAAAGTAAAGAGAACTAATTAACATTATGTGTGAATTGATATACGTGTCTATCTTCTGACTTCAACAGCTATCAACTCATGGCCAACCTTGTTTCCTTTAAACCCTCAACCATTGCCCTGGCTGTTTCTCTCAGATTCTTTTGAAGCAAATCACAGACATCATATCATTTCTCCCACAGATATTTCAGTACATGTCTCTAAAACACAAGGATTCCTCTTTTAAAACACGACCATGGGCTTCCCTGGTGGCGCAGTGGTTGACAGTCTGCCTGCCGATGCAGGGGACACAGGTTCATGCCCTGGTCCGGGAGGATCCCACATGCCACGGAGCGGCTGAGCCCGTGAGCCATGGCCGCTGAGCCTGCACATCCGGAGCCTGTGCTCCGCAACGGGAGAGGCCACAACAGTGAGAGGCCCGCGTACCGCAAAAAAAAAAAAAAAAAAAACAAAAAAAAAACCCACAACCACAATACCATCATCCCACCAAAAAACCCCCAAAACTTCAACATAATCAAATATCTAGTCAGTCTTGACATTTCACCAATTTCCTATAATTAAAAAAACAAAAACAAAAAAATCACAAAACACACAACTGGTTATTTGAATTATCTAGCCCTGTCTTTTTAATCTTCCTGATCAAAACCTTCCCCTCCTGCTATACTGGACCACTCAAAGTCCTTCTAAATATTTAATGCACTTGCATCTCTGGCTGACAGTACTAACACTGCTCCCCACCCTTATACCCTGTCCCAGCATCTTTCCCTTTTTCCCACCTACTCCCTTGCAATTTTTAAGTCACAGTTAAACTACGCCATGCCCATAAGGAGCCCCTCCTAATCATCAATCCAACAGAGAGAGACCTCTCCTTCCTTTGAAATCCTGGAGTATTTATTGTTTTGCTTCCATCTTTTTATTTACTGCCTGGTAGAATTAGTTGTTTTCCAACATAAATCACCATTCCAATTGGATTCTAAGTTCTCTGAGTGTCATGACTTATAATTTTCTGAATCTCTCCATAATTATTAGCAAAGTATATTAGTTACAGTTGGTATTCAAAGTACCCAGTGATCAATTAACCACCTCTTGCCAGGTACCCAAAGGAGGACTTTTGCTTTGAGTAGCCATCAGCTTGGTCTCCCCTGCTCCTTTGTAAATACTCTGTCCTCATTATGAAGGTAACTTTTCCAGCTTAAAGGCTCATTAGAAACTGTATAAGCTGTGTGAGTTGTTGCTCAGAAAAAGGCCTTCCCCAAGGAGAGAAATCTTGTGAGAAAGACTGAGTAAAAGAATGGGCTTCCCAGCCTGCAGGTCAGTGGCCATAGGAACACTAAAGGAAGACCTACTCGGGGTAGACAGCCATCTCATCACACTGATTGAATCTGTGTTATGAAATGCGAGTCTAGTGGCATCTCCTTGGCTGGCAGAAGCTCAAGGTAAGTCAGAAGAGAATCCATTAAGTGGTAACATATGGCAGAAGATGAGCTATCAATCTTGTTTTCAATAACACAATATCAAGACCCCACTGGGTTCTCCAAACATGTTTCGTGAATGACAGTGACCGTCAGTAATTACCGAATGGCCAGAAACTAAAGGATCTTCTCTAAGGTACACCCCACCCCCCAATCCTGCAAATGTGTGTGTTTGTGTTGTACTTGAGTGGTTGCGAGGGCAGGGTTGGTAATGCTGGGTAGAGACACCTAGTCTCTCCATCAAAGGGGTGTGGTGAGGCAGAGATCAACATAGCCATTCTGACAGGTGTGAGGTGATAGCTCATGGTGGTTTTGATTTGCATCTCTCTGATGATTAGTGATACTGAGCATCTTTTCATGTGCCTGTTGGCCATCCGTATGTCTTTTTTTGAAAAATGTCTATTCAGATCCTCTGCCCGTTTTTTAATTGGGTTGTTTATTTATTCATTTTTGATGTTGAGTTGTATGAGTGCACATTTAAGGGCAGCAGGGTACCCAAGGACTTTCTACTCAGTTCTCATGCTCTGTGAAGACTTATGAATGTGCCTTGAGGAACCAGTATTCTCTCATTCATCAGGCAGAAGTCATGTTATTTTCTTAGGGCCCAGCTAAATTCGTGGGTTTTCATCAGCCCAGAACAGAATCAGCTCTGAATTTAACCATTTATACCTTACCCAAATTACAAGATACAGTTTAAATACTCTCTGTTAACAAGTAACACATGTTGTTGTACTTCCTCTGCAAAGGATTATTCTAGGATCTGGCTCAAGTCTTATTAAGATCGTTCAGAATGGGATGAACAATAACTGTTTGATGGTATCCTTCCTAAAGCTTCTTGAAAACCAATTTTCAAGAGCCCCAGGGTGTTAACAGTGATCAAATTATGAGATAAACCATTTTTTCTCTTGAAACAGAAAGAAAGCTCCTGGCTTCTTGAACAGGAATAAGGTAAAACTCTGAGGTCACATCAGACATTCTCACAATAAGGCGGCTGTGTTTGTACCCACTGTGTGTAAGGAGGCAGACAGGGAGAAGAGACAGGCCTAAGGATAATACATGTCCTGGTACCAAACAAAAACACCTCTAGAAAGAGCTGGCATGAAGAGCTGTTGAGAACAAAACTATCCAGCTGCTTTAAAAGCATATTCAAATTGTAGGTCAAGGTGAAAATGGCTGTGGGCCAAGGCAGGTTTGAGACGAATGGTATAAATAAGTCAGTTAAGATAGGAAGGCTTTCATACAGAATCCAATCAGCAAAATTCACAGGAGTCTTTATAACTAATTATAATATATATCTGTTAGAATAATTATCTGAAGTAGCAACCGATACCCTGCTTATTTAAATATCAATTACCATAGCACATTTTGTAGCTATCAGGTAAAAGCTGCAGAGTCAAACTACATTTCCTGAAGCTAAATTTATAATCCTTATGAAACTTGAAACTTTTACTATGCTCCAGAGCTTTGTAAAATAAGAGACACAAGCCACTTGTCACTGTTGCTATGAGAAAAATGTTGACGTCACACATTTCTGGAGAAGGAAGGAAAATGATAGGTTCTTACCAAGTAATCATCAGGCTTGATACCAAAAAGTTCTCTGAAATATCGGAATGCTAGTGGAGCATATGTCTTAAATCTGAAGTCTGGGTAGTGATGTGCTGGGGTCAGATTGCTCCCTTCACTGCAGTTAAAATGTTAAAAAGAAAGAGAGAGAGAGAAGGAACATCAGCAAAGACAATTTTGACTTCAAATTCTAGCTCTATTAGTCCTGTGCCAATTTCCCTTCTAGGAAAACATCCCTTGATACTGGGTCTCTCTAAGCTCATGTCACAAAGGCCAATGGACATCAGGTAAAAACAGATGCTAACGCAGCAAGGGCCACTCCACGCAGGCATCCCTTGTCAATCACAGTGTGTCTTTAACCTGAAAATTCATCATCCCCCTCTGCCTCCTTCCTGGGAAAATCTCTCCATTTTCCCCAATGAAACCACTGTTGTAATGCTTTAGGTATAAGATCCAGGGCTTAGTGTTTGGAGCAATGTCAAAAATGCATTTTTTTGGCCATGAATTTTGAATGTTGGATAAACATTTTAAACTAGGAATAGGTAAAATAATTTAGAAAATATCTCACCAACAGAGAGAACCATCACAGTGGAAATAGATGGGTCCTGAATCTGAACTCTTTCTTACATCCGTAGTTACAGGAAAAAGACCTTAGATATTTTAGGGATTTTAAAACCTTATTTCCATTCCCATATATATCATTATCTTTTTTTTCCTTCTTCTGGGTTCACCTTTGAAAATTTTTGTGCAAAAGTTATGATATATAAAAGGTATAAAGAAATCAGTGAATACTCATGAACCTAAAATGCTGCTTAAGAATGTTATTCATATAGTTGAATTGCCTTCTGTACTTTTTACTGATCATATACCCTTCCTTCTCCTCAGAGGCATCCACTACCCTGAATTTTGATGTTTATGATGTTTATCATTCATTTTATTCTTTGACTACATATATTTCACATGACATCAGAAAAGTCACCTAATCCTTCATTGTAAGAAATTAGAACAATGCAGTAGAATAATATACTTTTATGTAGAGATTCAGGGCCTCTATTTACCATATTCTAGGTGGGACACTGAAGGCTGATTCTCATGGATGTTAAGCAAATCAACTGTGCAAATAAAAAGGCTTTTAGCATACAACAAGCACTTGGAATCTACTATAATTTAAGTTTGCTGAGGTCAGTCAGAATTTTGTATCAGCACCTAACACATGGTAGACTATAAGTATTTTTTGAGTGAAAAAATGAGTTTTCAAGATAATGCTAATTCAGTAAAGTTGATTCTTAGGTGAAGCTTAGGTTCAAAAGTCAACATATAAAGTCAAAATCACCATAGTCAAAGATCATCCTTGATCTGTTCAATGTATCCAGTGCGGCCAGGTTTTCCCCTGCATGGTTACAGATGACTGTTCCTTTTGGTGAGTTCCAGAGGAAGTAGTTGGCTAGTGTTGTTAGGGGCCATCCTCTTATAATAAATCTTATCTGGAAAGGCCAGGACTGCACTCAGGCAGCAGCAAGGCACACACAGGAGGGGAGTGACACAGGAACGAAGGCTGCCTGGGAGAAGAGCTCATGTATGGAACAGCCCCCATATCACCTGCTCACTTAAATGGCTATTGTTGCCCTAAGTAAGTACAGCTGAATATTCATAATGCTTGTATGACACCCAGGTATGGTATTCAAACATTTCCTCATTCCATATTTTGGGATTTATGAAGAGACATGCACTCCGTTACAGCTCTTATGGGATTGCCAAAAGGAATGATTTTGGAACTTATATGAATATAACTTGAAAACATGCGCTATGTAGACATAGGAGGTAAAAGCAGAGGTTCAAAATGACCTCTGACATCCTTCTTCACTGTTGCAAGCAAGTAAAAATAATCACAATGCCTTGGGTTCTGAAGCAGGCTATTTTCAGTGGGTTAAGAGTGTTGCCAATTTTTTAATTTGTTCCACTCTGTTTTCTCCTTTCAATCTCATGCAAAGCAATTCATTCCATTACAGCAGATCACCTTCAACATTCAAGAGTAAAATAAAATACCCGTTCCACTTACATGGAATTATTCTTTAAAGGATTTATTTCCATGCAGTCGGGGGGCCAAGATTTTATTAGAGAGGATACAGTATTTCTTTTTTTTTTTTTTAAGGAGATGTTGGGGGTTGGAGTTTATTAATTAATTTACTTATTTTTGCTGTGTTGCATCTTCGTTTCTGTGCGAGGGCTTTCTCTAGTTGTGGCAAGCGGGGGCCACTCTATCGCGGTGCGCGGGCCTCTCACTATCGCGGCCTCTCTTGTTGTGGAGCACAGGCTCCAGACGCACAGGCTCAGTAGTTGTGGCTCACGGGCCTAGGTGCTCCGCGGCATGTGGGATCTTCCCAGACCAGGGCTCGAACCCGTGTCCCCTGCATTAGCAGGAAGATTCTCAACCACTGCGCCACCAGGGAAGCCCCTGAGGATACAGTATTTTTTATTATCATTTTCATTTTTGGTTACTCTGAGCTTCTTGAGTTGTTCACCTTTCCCTGAAGCAAGTATTAATTACAATAGTTTTCCTTGGATTCACATCTCCCTAAGTACTGTGGTTTATTCAGCAATGGTGTAAAAAGGATAGTGCTAGGTTTCCTTGGCAATGAGACAGCAGACACATGCGCGCATGCACGCACGCACGCACACACACACACACACACACAGAGAGAACATCTCTGGTTAGAGAAAGGGAACATTCGTTTCTTTAGGTATCCACCCTGACACAGCTCGTATTAAAAGGCACCGCATCACTAAAAATGAGAAAAAAAACCCACCGAACCTAGCTAGCTTTGGGCCACATTAAGATACAGAGAATGGTATGGGTCAACTGTGAGGCAGGCTTGCCTGTATGGGGTCATCAATAAATTGTATTTGTATAAATGGAGATGATGAAAAGGGGGCAGGGATAATACTTAACACAGGCATTATAGAAAGTGGCAATTTCTTCACAGCATAATTAACAATATATTAATAATTAACTGCTGAGGTTACACAATCTTGAACCTCTCCATTTGCCTGAATGGAGAGGAACATTCCCTAATAGTGGATAATAAAACATCACCATTTTTTTTCTCTTAGTAGATTTTAGCTTATGAATTCTGCTTTCCCTTGACAAACATTAAGACTTTGCATTCTGTTAAATCATACTGGATACCCTGTATGGGAGTTAACATGCTCCTAACTCCCTGTGGTCCAGGGAGACCTGCGTTCCAGTTCCATCTCTGCCATTTACAAGCTGTGCTCTCTGAGGCCTGGTACTGAGCCTCTAGAAATAACATGGCAAAGTGGATGGAAACGTGAAAGGACATGCACTTGGCAAGTGGGGAGCCCTCAGTGCGTCTGGATGATTAAGGCTGTGTGGTGACGGGAGACAGCCCAGGGTTGGACACGTCACGTGGAGAATGAAGTGACTAACTGGCTTTAAAAATAAAAAGGAAAAATGAAAGTGACAAAATGAAAAAATGTTTGCAACTCGTATCACAAAGAGCTAATCTCCCAATACAAAGAGCTCCAAAATACAGCAAAGAAAAAGACTGAAAAGTTATATATGTAAAAAACATAGCCAAGGGTATAATCAGGCACTTCACAGAAATGGAAGTATAAATGCCTTATGCATATAAAAAGATGTTCAACCTAATTTATAATAGAATAAATGCAAATGAACGGTCACCGAGATATCATTTTCTCTCTCAGATGGGTAAAAATTTTAAACTTTGATAGAGCTCAAGGGAGACTGGTACCCTGAGACACTATTAGTGGGAAAGTAAATTGATACTATTCCTTTGGAGGACATTTTCACAACTCCTGTCAAAATGACAAATGTACATAACTCTTGATTTGGCAAATGCATGGCTATAATTTACAGTACAGATAAACTACTGTTTGTACAAAATGACATGTTTGTACCTGGTTATTCATTATAGCACTGTTTGTAAGGACAAAGGATTGGAAGCAACTTAGATGTCTCTCAGAAGGGAACCAGTCAACGTAATTATGGTTCAGCCACACACTGGAATACCATGCAGCTATTAAAAAAGAACGAGGAGGTTTATGTACTGACGTGGTGAGATCTGAGACAGATTAAGTGAAAGAAGCTTGATGCAGAATACTGTGTATGGCATGCCACCATTTGCATACAAAAGCAAAAAAATATATCTTTGGCATGTATCTGCACAAAAAATCCTTGAAGGATAAACAGACCCCAAGTAACAGTGATCACTAGAGTTAGACAGGTAATAAAGGCACAGGAATGAAAGGGACACTTTTCACAGTATTTCTTCTAAAAGCGTCATGAGGATTGACCCTTCTACGTATGACCGTTTACAACATTAAAAAAAATTTTTTTAAGTTAGGGGTAAAAGCCATAACCCCAAAACAAAGCTCTGCACACTGGGTTTGCTTCTGCTTATTAAGCTGCCAAGTGAGTAACAAATACCAACTCGGCATGAATGAAGTTCTACTGAAGGAAATGCAAATTAATGGGCTGTGGGCTCCAGCTAGAGTTTGTCAGGAGGTAGAGGGCACAAGAGCAACACCAAACAGCGGGTGCAGTGAGGACCAGCCAGCAGACACTAACCTGATTTTCTGAGGTTGAGCACGGGCAGACCTACTGGGGACCAGTGTGGGTGCTGGTCCACTGCTGCCCAGCACAGAGGCTGCTCTGCACGTGCACGAAAGGCTAAGCCAAGGCAGTAACACAACCGCAATCAGCATTAGTCTGCTGGCCAGTGGAAGAGGTCCACCAAAGACTCCTGCAGGCTTTCCTTGACGGAGCCTGGGTGGTAGCCATCAGGAGACTGTCCAGCACCTAGACTTCCTCAGCAAAAACGGACTCTGCTGAAGAGCAGACTTCTTCACAATTTAAGACTTATGTTTCTTCAATCCATTTATGTAGTGATTGGGGAAAAAAACTCCACTTTCCTGTCTTGGCCTAAAATGGAGCCTTTGGAAATTTCAGCTGTGAGGTTTTCACCAGGGGTTTGACATGTTTGGATCCCAAGAGCTGGTAAAATTTCACCAATAAAAATCCGGAGGCCGACATGGGATTTCCAACTTTCTCTGGCCAAGTAAGAACCCAAACAAGTAAGCCAACACACAGTACTGTCTTATCAAATTATTAAAGAAAGGGTTTGTCAACTCCACCAAAGGAGGAAGAAACTTCGACTAAAAAACTGTACTTTTCTCTATCTTGTCCTTTTCTCCCTTATTTCACCAAGAAGCAAAGTTTGATTATGGATCAGCTCTGGCATTCTAATATTCACTCTTCGGAGGAGTGTTCAATTTTTAATTTAACTACATTTCATTTAAAGTTAGTGTTCATCTTAAGTCCAAAAGTACGTTATTTCTTAATGGCAATAAATGTTTCGGATTATACAACGCTGAAGCTTGAGGAAGCATTAGCCACCATCTGGAATTTCCCATTTAGCAGATAAGGAAATCAAAGTCCAGGGAGGGAAAGTACTGACCGAAGCTAGCCAGGAACAAACAAGAGGGGAGATTAGATCCACCTCAGGGCAGTGGAAAAGTCACAAGCAGTCAGCTTTGCCTTAACTTCAATTTAATGTTCCTTGGTTAGTCTTCCTTTTCAGGATCCAGTTAGAGGCTTCAGGTACAACCTGCCCAAATACCCCAATTACTTCCCCAGGAGGGCCTCAGGTAGGCTGAGTCTGATTAGCCATGCTGGGGTTCTCATCTGTATGTACCGTGAACACCCAGCTTTGTGTATGTGATTTTAGAGCCTGATAGCCAAGCGTTATTTTTGGCAGCACTGGGTGGAGAGATTTGGTGCTAAGCAATGGGGTGAAACTGATTAAGCATCTCCAGAACCCTTAAGGGGTCCAGTTTTGGAGCTGAGGCCCAGAGCTTTGAGGTTTTAGAGGCAGCATTTTATATATGGTGAGCTTCCTTGATTTCAAACTGTAACCGACAGTTAGTGGGTTTGTGGCCTCCTGGCAAAACAAGTGGGTCAGCAACCTCCTAGGTGACAGATTTTTCACGAGGGATCGGCTCATGCGATTATGGAGGCTGAAAAGTCCCGTGATCTGCCATATGCAAGCTGGGGGCCCAGGAGAGCTGGTGGTGTAATTCCAGTCCAAACCCGAATGTCTGAGAACCAGGAAAGCCAATGGTATAAGGCCTGGTCCAAGTCTGAAGGCCCAAGAACCAGGAATGCTGACATCCCAGGGCAAGAGAAGATGGATGTCCCAGCTCAAGCAGGGAGTGAATTAGCCCTTTTCCCACCTCTTTGTTCTATTCAGGCCCTCAACGAATTGGATGATGCCCACCCAAATTGGTGAGGTGATGTCCTTTACTCAGTCTATTGATTCAAATGCTAATTTCTTCTAGAAACATCCTCACAGACACACCCAGAAATAATGTCTTATCAGCTATCTGGGCATCTCTTAGCCAGTCAAGTTGACACATAAATTTAACCATCACAGCAAACATGACCACACCTCCCATGAGGCAGGATAAGTGAAGGGTCCTTTGTCCTAATGTACAGATGGTGATGCTGAGACAAAGAAAACTTCAGTGCAATACAATTGGACAAGTGACACTACAGTCCAGTAACAAACTAGTGGTGGCAGCCAGTCTTCAAAGTAGACCTTTGTAAGTCAGGGTATGAAGAAGCAGCTTTAAGCATTATTAATTGCCTCTGCCAACTCAGGCAAGGTAGAGATCACTCAGTTTTCACATATGACTAATTAACCTGTGAAACAGAAATTGGTCCTCTCTCTTGCCAAATTAGACAGTGCTCTTGAATGGAAAAACAAAACAAACATAAGAAAATAACAGACACAACCCCCCTGCTGGTGCCAACCTCCTTCTACTGAGCACGTCTGTGATGGCTACCCCTGAGCCGCCTTGTGAAACACGAGGCTGCACCATCTTTTGAGGTGAATCAGCTGACAGCCAGTCTTTAAAAGTCAGTAGCTGAAGACAGCTTAAATTCCAAAACCAAAGAATGTATTCTGGGGTGTCATTTGGGGAACCCCAGAAGAATGCATCTGGGGAACATGTGATATCGTTGTTCATCATGTAACTGTTAAACTTCTCAAGTAGTTATTACCACACTGGGAAATTATGTTTTCAAGGCAATTTCAAATAAGTTAAAATGTTATGTAATATTCAGTGCATGCAATAAATCTTTCATTTTGAGTTAAAGGAAAAGGTATATAATTTTTATTGACAGAAAATCATTTTTCCCCATCCCCGCTACATAAATGTTGAACAAATATTTTAAAAGTTTTGAATTGAAGGGACCTTGTGTTATTGGCTTGTCCAGTGACAGTCACACCTCTCATTTAATCCAGAGAAAAATATTCTGGCAGCTTTGTGTTCTATCCACATCTATATAAAACCTGGTATGGAATGTCTATAGATCAGGGGTTGGCAATCTTTTTAGAGTCTTGTTGCAACTACTCAGCTGTGCTGTCGTAGTGCAAAAGGAGCCATAGACAATATGTAAGTGAATGGGCGAGGCTGTGTTACCACTGGATGAGGCTGTGTTACAAGTAAAACTTTGTTTAAAAAAAGAGGCAGGGGGCCAGCTTTTTCTCTTGAGCTGTAGTGTGCTGACCCCTGATACAGATAGATTCTTGGATGAGCTTATGTCAGTGAAACTTGAAATGCAGGTGGTTGGCTAGTCTGTCAAAACCATAACGTCTAGCACTGATATCTGGCAACACTTATATGCACCTTTGACATATATGTTTGCTTGTCATTTAGAATAATGTTTCACCCTTACAGTAGTTCTGTGGAATTCTCTCCTCTCTTTGAGGGTATTCCCTGGAGATTCAAATAAATCCCAAAGAGCATCCATCAATCTAAGGGCAGTCTGTGCTTTGCAATGGTCCTCACATCAAGCTAAACTCCATTTCATAAGTGAGGAGATGAAAATTCAGGAGAGTTTTACAAATTCTTTGGTTAGATAATTACTCTTGAATATGGAAAGATAGATAAACTTTTATTGCCAGCTTTCCAGAGAAGGCAGTGATGGTGTCTCCTGCAGGGGAGCAGAGGGATGGATTCAAGCTGGTTGTCAAGGGGCCAGACAGGTAGATTTAGTTTCATAATTCTAGATTTTTTTTTGATTCAAAAATGCAGAAATACTGTTCCTGTGCTTTATCACCATAGTGTCGGGAGAAACAAAACTTTGGAGCCAGCCACCCCGGAGTTCAAATCCCGGCTTTACCATTTATTGGTTTATCACTTTGGGTTAAACCACTTAACATCCCAGGGCCTTAGTTACTTCATACATAAAATGGCTTTTTTATGGTAAAGATGAAAGTAATAACAATAACTGAATAATGTATATTATATAAATATTATTAATAAAACTATGCTTGGTCCATAGTTGGCACATAAACTTCGCCTCCTGTTGCCAGTTCAGGTTCAGGTTTACATGGTAGAAACATTATAAAATGTCCTCTTTCTTCCTAATTCCACTTACATGGGAACATTTATCTGCAACCCTGAGTTTCTGATCATGGCACAGAATTGGGGGTCAAAAGATTAAGATATGATCATGGTTCTCTTACTCATCTACTTTGTGATCTTCGAAGATAATGGAACCAGATAGTTGAAAAGGGTATTATATCATCCTTCAAAGGATGGTCCAGAAAGGACCTTCAAAGAAAGGTCCAGAGCTTTCTCCATCTACAAAATGAAATAATCTGTAGTGCAAATACATAATATCTGAAAATAACTTTGAGCCACTTTAAAATAAAGAAATAAAAAATGACACAATGCAATTTGTTGCTAAGGGAAACAGAACCAGCAGCTTCCTAGCAGTGGTAAATTAAAACATCTCAAGGTACCCTAATCAATTAGTTCTATGACCCAGATAAATGCATTGAATTTTAGAGCCACCAGAGACTTCAGAATGTTTCAGCTGCTTCCACAAGGGCCAGTCCTGCCCACCTTTCTCTACTCATCCACAGGCATATGGGCAGGTAGGGAAGGAGCATTATTTGGCCCCTTTACTGAGTTATAAATGACATACAATAGAGTATAAAGTTTATTAATCTTCACATATGCATACACCAGTGAAACCACCACCATGATCAAGATACTGAATTTATCCATCACTTTGGGGGGCATTTTGATTGCTACAGTTACTGGCATGGCCTGGGGTTGACAAATGTGCAGTCTTGCACAAAGAATTATCTCATCCAAAAAAAGCCAATAGCACCTCCATTGAGAAATACTGGGTCCAATCCTTTTGCTAAACCAATGAAGAAACTGATCCCAGATGAGGAAACTGAGACAAGACCCAATGTAAGTTTCTTCTGCTTCATATAAATGCATCTGGAGCACAGATGTTCTTTAAACAAACAATATAGTATCTGCTGAAATTTTTACCTGAATCAAACATTTAATGTCATATTGACATTTAAAAGCTATATATGCTTTAAATGATCTATTTTAAATGTGACAATGGACTCCTCTAAATAGGGTCAGTTAGCTGGGTGCTCCCCTCACCAGTGACATGTGTGCCATTCAGCGGCTGCTGCTGCTATCCTGGAATATAGAGTTAAGGTCAAAGATACAGAATCCAGCCAGGTCCAACTTTGGTTTCTTACTCCTGAATAAAAAGGTGAAAAAAAAATCTCATTCTTGTCTTAATCATAACGATGCAGTATGCTTATGATAAATTGTCAGTGAACAAAAGGAATCAAGGCACTCAAAGGGCCTAAAAAGTGCCTGCGAAGACCTCAGTTATGTGCTCCTTGTTGTACGTATCTCATACAGTGTCGTGTATAATTCAGTTGCTAAACAGATGTAATTTTGATATTTAAGATATTAAAAAATCATTTAGGGGGCTTCCCGGTGGCGCAGTGGTTGAGAGTCTGCCTGCCGATGCAGGGGATGCGGGTTTGTGCCCCGGTCCAGGAGGATCCCACATGCCGCAGAGCGGCTGGGCCCGTGAGCCATGGCCGCTGAGCCTGCACGTCCGGAGCCTGTGCTCCGCAACGGGAGAGGCCACAACAGCGAGAAGCCTGCGTACCGCAAAAAAAAAAAAAAAAAAAAAAAAAATCATTTAGGGTTTTATGAGCTCCAAGAACAAAACTTGGTATCAACTAGAACAACTGTCACTCTAAAATGGGAAGCAATGTGCTAGCTCGGTGGTTCTCAAACTTTTATGTGCTTAGAATCACCTGGAGCAATTGTTAAAACAGATTCCTGGGTCCCAGACCCAGAGTTTCTGATTTTGTTGATCTGGAGGGAGCCCAAGAATCTGCATGTCTAACAAGTTCCAGATGATGCTGATGCTGCCGGCCTGGGGACTGTATGCTTGGGCCATGCCTTCCTGTGGTTCCCATCAATGGTTGGCTCTGTTGATTGGACACTATGAGCAGAAAGGATGAGCCAGGATGGAGCACCCTGCCCTTCTTTGTACACCCATCTTGAGCTGTAACTGCTCCAGCATCCTGAACTCACTGCCAGCCAGCCTCTTACAAAAGGCCTCTGCTCCTCTTGTTCTTTACAGTGGAAGAAAAAAATAAGGTTGGAATATTTGGGTAGAGGCCCTAGAAGACCATGAGAATTAGAATATTCTGGAAACACATTTACAGGAATTTGAGCCTAATTTACAGGAAATTGAGCCTAACAGAACATACCAAAAGATTAAGATAAACTTATAAGCTCCTGACTTTAAAGAGAAAAAATGGTTACTACATACTTTTTTGGAATGATAGATTGTTAAAAACAAACACAACGGACATTTTCCAGCTATAGAAAGAAGAGCAGTGTCATGAGCAGACAGGATTATATCTTAGGCCTTGGGGTTGTCCATTTTCTACATGGAAACTAGTTCTTGTGGCTGCTAGGGAAACCTAGAGAAGCAAACTTTAAAACTTGCATAGACCAACTTTGTTCTTCAGCCCAGAGCATTTAAAGCAAAATGAAGCTGTCTGGGCTCATAGCCGACTTTCTTTTATCTATGGGCTCTGTTGTGACTACATGGACACCCTCACCTAAAGGTTTTATTTCTAGGCAGTTGACACCTGGACATAAAAATAAATGTAAGTACTATTTCCCTGAAGGTTTTTTTTTAAAAAAAATAAGGCAATGAGAACACTGAGAGGGAAAGTGTCAGTCCAACCATTCTCACACAAGCCAAATAATAATTGATAATAAAATTGGCTTATTTTGGAGAGAAACAGTTATTTTAAAATAAATGACAAGTCAATCCTCACAGCCCCAAAGAAAATATAATTGCCCCCAAGCCCCCAAATCAAATATCTTTATTTTTATTTTTTTGAACAGTCCTGTTTGTAGTAGCGACATTTCCAATTTAATAACGAGTAGCTCTCTTCCTATGTTAAGCTAGCATCAGCCTTTTAAATTATTTATTTATTTATTTATTTTGGTAAAGCATGTATAATATAAAGCTTACCATCTTAACCATTTAAAAATGCATAGTTATGTGGCATTATGTCCATTCGTATTGTTGTGCAACCATCCCTGCCATCCATCTCAGACTTATTAGTTTGATTTCCCCCTGCCCAGTATAATAAAGTTAGAGGTGATATGTATGGGTTACTTGGGTGCTTTTGCAAATACGGCATCCAAATAGGGGGATCCTCGTAAGTTTTCTGGAGGAAAGTTAAGTTAAAAGAGGAGATACATGAGTGTACTCAGATAGGAGGCCCAAATGCGCATCCCCCAACTCACCTTTTAAATTAGGGCTAGCAAAAACTTGGCACCAGCTGCTGCGTCTTGGGTGTCCTCTTTTTCTAAACTTATGCAGGCATTACTCTGTGATTACTGTACTCTTTCCCACTGAATCTCAGAGTCTTTCTCCATAGGGTCTTCTAGGCATTATCACAACTAATTAATTACAACTGGCCCAAAGGATGAACCCTATTTACCATCACCATATACAAATGCAAGACACCTGATGCAACCGGAAGTCATAATCATTTGGATTGCTTTTGGGCAAGCCAAAGGTCTAACATGAACATCAGTACATGATGTACACATGCATGGATAATAAAGTCTTGTACTGGTAGAAAGTCTTCAATATGGGGGTGTCACAACGAAGGTTCCTTAGCATGGAAATCATCACAAGTAACAACGTTCTTACCTGGGTAGGAACACACTTTCCACCACATAAAAGTCTTGCATGAGAACATCTCGATCTGGCTTGGAGGTGAGATTACCCACTGTGTATCCTATTCCCAGCTGAATAGCACCTCTGATGGCAGATGATGCAGTCTGCAGGGACAACAAGGATTTCAGCGTTAGCCTCAGTAGTTGGGGCCTTGTTCAATGTCACAAGCAGCAAAAACAGGAGAGTGAGGTTAGATTTCCTTTCTTGTTCCTAAGCAAAGAGGAAACTAGGTTTGGAAAGATGACAGGCTGCTTCTTTTAATGGAGAGTACTTTCCAAACCTCAAGGACACTTCTGGCCATGAAATTATTTTGGTGGTAATCTTTCCTATAAATGTTCCTAAGGTCAAATTACAGTCCAAAATCTCCAGCTTTCTTTTATTAAGAACTTAGAAACTTGGTAGAACACTTGCAATATACAGAATTATAATTTCTACCAAAGGATAATTGATACCATTGCAGTTTTTAAAAAATCAGAAGTTCTGTAACATACCTATGGATCAGGAAGAGTGTTTGTCTTCATAAGAAATGAGAGAGCAAAAAATAATTTGAGCCTTTGAAATATATAAAAAAAATTTTTAAACATCTTTATTGGAGTATAATTGCTTTACAATGGTGTGTTAGTTTCTGTTTTATAACAAAGTGAATCAGCTATACATATACATATGTTCCCATATCTCTTCCCTCTTGCGTCTCCCTCCCACCCTCCCTAATCCACCCCTCTAGGTGGTCACAAAGCACCGAGCTGATCTCCCTGTGCTATGCGGCTGCTTCCCACTAGCTATCTATTTTACGTTTGGTAGTGTATATATGTCCATGCCACTCTCTCACTTTGTCCCAGCTTACCCTTCCCCCTCCCTGTGTCCTCAAGTCCATTCTCTAGGTCTGCGTTTTTATTCCCGTCCTGCCCCTAGGTTCTTCGTGACCTTTTTTTTTTTTTTTTTTTTTTAGATTCCATATATACGTGTTAGCATACGGTATTTGTTTTTCTCTCTCTGACTTATTTCACTCTGTATGACACACTCTAGGTCCATCCACCTCACTACAAATAACTCAATTTCCTTTCTTTTTATGGCTGAGTAATATTCCATTGTATATATGTGCCACATCTTCTTTATCCATTCATCTGTCGAAGGACACTTAGGTTGCTTCCATGTTCTGGCTATTGTAAATAGAGCTGCAGTGAACATTGTGGTACATGACTCTTTTTGAATTATGGTTTTCTCAGGGTATATGCCCAATAGTGGGGTTGCTGGGTTGTATGGTAGTTCTGTTTTTAGTTTTTTAAGGAACCTCCATACTGTTTTCCATAGTGGCTGTATCAATTTACATTCCCACCAACAGGGCAAGAGGGTTCCCTTTTCTCCACACCCTCTCCAGCATTGTTTGTAAATTTTTTTGATGATGGCCATTCTGACCGGTGTGAGGTGATATAGAAGATCTAAATAGACATTTCTCCAAAGAAGATATACAGATTGCCAAAAAACACATGAAAGAATGCTCAACATCATTAATCATTAGAGAAATGCAAATGGAATATATAAAGTTTAATTTGAAAATTGCTTACTCGTTTTGCCATGGGTCCATAATCAAAATTTCCTTCACTGATCTATGATAAAACACATAGCATTGGAACACCAGTATTTCCAATTTACTACTTTTCTAATATTAATCCATAATTAAATTGACAATGTTATCTTGGGGGAATAACATGTGTGTGTGTGTGTGTGTGTGTGCATGTGTACATAAATACTTTTAACCAACATAATAGGAGACATGGCAGAATAACTTAATTTAGGAAAATCAGAATGCATTCCTCTTAAGGGTGAAAGTGTGGCATATTTTTATGCCTTGCAGTGTTTAATGTGGTCCCATGTACACAGCGGAAGCTAAATAAATAGTTAAGTCAGTGGTTCTCAACCAGGGACATCTGACATTGTCTGGAGACATTTTTCGGTTGTCATAACTGGTGATGGTGGTGGTGTTACTACTGGCATCTAGTGGGTAGAGGCCAGGGATGCTGCTAAACATCCTGCAGTGCACAGGACAGCTCATAACAAAGAATTATCGAGCCCCAACTATCATTAGTGCTGAGGTTGAGAAACCATGTCTTAAATGAATGTAATAAAGATCATCTGTTTTATAAAAAAATATATTCCTTTTGAGTTATCATTTTCACTTAGCAAATCCAAGACCCATCTCCACTTTCCCACATGCTTTTTTTTTTTTTTTTTTTAACTTCTTCTTGCTTTTAACGTTCAAAAACATATCTCCTTGAAAAAATGTATCCTCTTGATTTCTATGATAGAACATGGGCCTGGGCCCACCTCCACCTTTTCTGATAGTCTCTAATGTCTTCACTAACTTCTCATATTTTATTTGTTATAATTGCAGTGTCCCTAAAAGATTGATCCTTGATCCTTAGATTTCCTTAATTATGCAGGCAATCAATCCATTCCTAATGGCTTCAAATACTGGCTCTGTGCATATGACTCTCAGACGTTTGAAACCTACTTGGATGCTACTCTATCATCACAAACACAGTATATACGGCACCAAACTAAATTTTATCTTACAACCATTCCACCCCCCCCCCCGAGACTGGTTTCCTCTCTCAAGGTTCAGTAATCCTGTCAACCAAGGTTGAACCCCCCAAAAACCACATCTTGCACAGGGCTAGGTCCCCAATAAATACTTGCTAACTTCCCTTGAAATGACCACGATCATTGATACCGCTCAGTCACCCCCACTATACAAGCAGTAACAATCACTTTCCCATGGAGTCATCATTTAATCGCTCTGCTTACTTCACTGCAAATATTACATCACCTTTGTGTGAGGACAACTACCTATCCCTGTCCCTGCAGGAGGTAAGAGAAACATCTTGGTGTTTTTCTTTTTTACACATGCCTTTTTACTTATGATCCCAGAGCAGCAAGATGGCAAAAGACTGAGAGTCAAGCCCAAATAGTGCAACCAGTGCTTAAAAAACAAAAAGTTGCTATTTTAATACTCCTGCTCTGAGCTCAGCAATGCCAATTGGCATCAGTGACCTTTTGTACCAATAGCTCTGACTTCTGAAGGCTGAAATGAATTTTTCTCATTTTAACCTCACATAAAAATTCAAATTTCTCTTCTCCTATCCATCATTCAGGGCAGTACGGCGCAAGACACGACATCAGCATTTTCCAGAGGACCCAACATCCCAAAACGTTCTGTTCCAGACCTATCAACAGACTCACATGCTCTCAAACTGCTTTTCCTTCACCGCACCCCACCCCGACTTTGCTTCCAGAACTACCTGGATTTCTGCTTAATTCAGTCACTTAGGGCTTCTTGGACTGGAACATCTATCAAATATGGAGTACCCAATTCTTCGTCAACCACCCACCACGTCCCCCCTCCCACATCCCCAGGAACAGAGGGTGGTCAAAGGTGCAGGAGGATATATCTGGTATTTTCAAACCTTAGAAAGTCGGGGATTCACTGGGACACTTGTTAAAACAGACTGAAAGCACAACTACAGAGACAGTGAAAAGATCAGTGGTTGCCAGGGGCTGGGGGAGGAGAGATGGAGCACAGAGGATTTTCAGGGCAAGGAAAATACTCTGTATGATACTTTTGTGATGGATGCACATAATTATGCATTTGTCTAAACCCACAGAATGTACAACACCAAGAGTGAACCGTAACGTAAACTATGGACTTTGGGTGATTATGATGTGTCCATGTGGGTTCATCGGTTGTAACCCTCTGGCGGGGTATGCTGATAATGGGGAGGCTGTGCATGTGTGGGTACAGGGGGGTGTATGGGAAACCTCTGTACCTTCCTCTCAATTTTGCTGTTAACCTACAACTACTCTAAGAAGCAAGTCTTAAAAAAAAGTCATTAGGCACTGAAAAAAAGAAAAGCGACTTACGGGTTGCATCTCCAGAACTTTTGATTCTGAAGGTCTGCGGTGAGGCTCAAGCATTTGCTCTTGCTCTAAGGAGCATTAAAAAAATCTCTGGGGCTTCCCTGGTGGCGCAGTGGTTGAGAGTCTGCCTGTCAATGCAGGGGACACGGGTTCGAGCCCTGCTCTGGGAGGATCCCACATGCCGCGGAGCAACTGGCCCCGTGAGCCACAAATACTGAGCCTGCGTGTCTGGAGCCTGTGCTCCACAACGAGAGGCCGCGATAGTGAGAGGCCTGCGCACCGCGATGAGGAGTGGCCCCCACTTGCCGCAACTAGAGAAAGCCCTCGCACAGAAACGAGGAGCCAGCACAGCCATAAATAAATAAATAAATAAATAATTAAAAAAAAAAAAAAAAATCTCTGTCCTGAGGTATAAGATTAAATTTTGAATCCCCAAAGGAATAAGATTTTGGAAAGGACCCCGCTGACATCTGTTTAGTTAAACCAGAAACCAGACTTGTAATACTATTACTTTCCTTTCAGGCTCCTTAAAATTCAAGGGCTTTGAAGAGAGATATAAAAGAACTCATAATAAAGTTAATCTTTTTTGATCAACTATTTGTGCCAGGCACTTAATATATAGATAACAACAATTATTATCACAATCTACCATAATCATAGCACACATTTATAATAGAGTGATTACAAAAAGGCAGGCACTATTCTAAGTGCTTTTGGTTACATTAACTCTTGTATCTTCACAACGACCCTGTGAGGTAGGTACTATTATTATCTCCATCTTACTGACTCAGGAAGGTTTAGTAACTTACACTAGGTCACACAGCTAGTGAAGAGGTGGAGCTGGGACTCGTACCTGGGGAGTATGGCTCCTGAGTCCAGCTTATAAAGTACACGTTAGAATCTCTGACCTCACTGAAGCCTTCCAAGGACACTGAAGGGTAGCGCCAATCACACCCATTTTACCGTTGGGGATCTAAGGCTCAGCAAAGTTAACTGACTTGCCCCACTCACATTGTTAGCGTGTGGTAGTCTGGCTGCAAAACCCGTGCTGCTTCAGTGTTTCTTTCTTTTTTCTTTTTTTCAAAATGAGCCTGGAATCAGAGCTGGAAGCTCTCTATTAAGTCTGGCTGTTTGACCTCAGCCAAGGAAGCAGCTCTGTGGGAGCCATTCCTTTTGATGAAAATAGGGATAAAATATTTTATTTGCTTCTAATCATACCCAACCATGGGTAAGCGTAAGAAAATCCTGTAAACCACTTGGTAAACCAGTATGAACTCCATTGTTAAGGTCACTACTACTAACATTGGGAGGTATAAACAAAAGGGGATATTTTGCTGCCGCGGGAGGATCGTTACCTCAAGGTTTCCTCCTCCCCATCTTTGTGTAAAATTAAATGCTTCAGCATTGGTGTATTTGGGTATAATTAAAAAGCATCTTGTCTATTTTATGGAAACGTCTGATTGTATTCACTGTGGCACGTGGTTTTTAGGGCCACCAGCAGTAGAGGCCCCACTACCTGACATTTTCCCATTGGACATTAGGCGCGGAGGCCAGGATGGAAGAAACCATAGTATTTTCTGACACAATCACTCTTGAGCAAGATGTGCTTTAAAATTACGAAAACACTTTGAAATGCTAGCTGGAGCGTCTCTGATTAGCAGACTAGTAACTCATGATGACAAAGAACCTGCTGTGTGTAGTGCTCTTCTAGAACCAGCAGTTCTTTCCCTGAACATTCTGAGGGAAAACTCCTCTCCTCCTTCCTCGGGGATGCCACCAACAGAGCAGTGAGTCTGTAATGAGTTGTCAGCTTCGCACACACACTCAGCCACTCCAATTTGCTCTGTGTGGCTTTGCATATGCTCTAAATATGCTGAGACGTGACCATTTCCCCTTTGACCTCTGTGAAAACATATAGGTTTAGATTTCAGAACACAGCCAAACAGAGTCTTTTTTTTTTTTTTTTTTTTTTTTGCGGTACGTGGGCCTCTCACTGCTGTGGCCTCTCCCGTTGCGGAGCACAGGCTCTGGGCGCGCAGGCTCAGAGGCCATGGCTCACGGGCCCAGCCACTCCGTGGCATGTGGGATCTTCCCGGACCAGGCCACGAACCCGTGTCCCCTGCATCGGCAGGTGGACTCTCAACCACTGCGCCACCAGGGAAGTCCCAGGGTCTATTTTTAATTCGGGGTTTTTTTCAAGGGCTAAGTGGAGGCAACATATTGTGTGGATACTAGGAACACCTCTAAAGCCTTTGAGACTTGGAGAAAGAACCAGACCACACCACAAAGGCAAACCACACACACTTAATTTCATAGCTTCTCTTTACTAACCCAAATTTGTTCAGCAATGATGGCAATACTAAGAAGAAAATTAATGTCAGCTTGCATTTGGATAATCTGTTACGGTTTCCACAATGTTACCTTTTAATGATTGCATTTGATTGTCACAGTTGTTATGTGGGTAGGTAGGGTTTTAACGCCCATTTTATAAAGAAACTGTGGCTCTGGATGATTAACTTGACCTAAGTCCCCTGGCTAGTATGTGGTAGAGCCAGGAGTGATATTCTGGCCTGGAAGGTACCAGTTCAGTGCTCTATCAGTGTGCAGTGCTTTACCTGCCTGAATTTTCTCTGCAGGAGACGGATCTGACTGAAGCCGAGACACACTTGAACCATCAGATAATTAAATGATGATACTATCAATGAGACTAAGCATCTATGTAAACCCACTATTAGGGGAGCAGTGATGCTGACAACAGTAAGGTTTTAATGCTCTTACATTGGTTACAGGAAACTGCTTTCTACAGCACACTGTCTATGAAATTAGATCACTTAATATGCAATCTGATATCACCAGCTTTAAAAGGAAGTCTGAAAACATTTCAAGTCAACAGCATTTTCCTCCCTAAGGTGATCTGATAACCTAATTACAGGATTATAGCCAATATATATATTACCAGAGTGATTTTTAAAAAAACACAGATCTAATCTTGTCACCATCTTGCTCGAAGCCTTCTAATGGGTCTGTAGTATCCTCACCACAGGATTAACTCCAAATACCTTAGCTTGACACGGAAACCATCTATGATATTAGACCCTCCGTACCTCCCACTGACTCCTGCATGCCAACATAAAAAAAGATCCTAAACACACACACACTATCCTTTGAGCAAGGGGACCTTATAGGTCCATGAACCCCTAACTACTATGTGTGAAATTTTCTGGTATGTGAATTTTTTTCCAAGGAGGGGGTCTAATGCTTTCTCTTTATCTCAGAACATCCATTTTCTCAAAACCACAGATGTAGAGAGACTAATTCTAAGTCAGAGATGTTTACTGAGAAGCACCTTAAACAAGGCCATTAAAAAAAAATGGTTCCGTAACACCTCTTAAGAGCAAGAGGAGACAATCCTTGTTCAGCCAGGGAGACCCTGGCCCCTCTTTCCCAACTGACAGCTCAAGTCCAGTTCTAGGTTCTCCCTCCTGTCTCTGAACCTGAAAGCAGCAAAGAGGGTAGAGATTTCTTGCTCATCCCAATGAGAGAATTAAGGAAAAAGAAAGAGATAGCTTGCACAAAACTGGCTGTAGGACTGTGGACATGGGATACTTCGTGAGCAGGCAAGCCTAAAGCCTTCTGAAAGGAGGTGGGACTGCCTCTCACCTGCAGGTTCCCCAACCCATTCCCCCAGTCCCTCCTTGTTGTGTTGGTTTTCTATTGCTGCTGTAACAAATGACCACAAACTCTGTGTCTTCAAACAACACAAACGTATTACCTTACAGTTCTGGAGGTCAGAGGTCCTAAAATCAAGGTGTTGGAAGGGCTGCGTGCTATAGGCTGTAGATGAGAATCCAGTTCCTTGCCCCTTCAAGCTTCTAGAAGCCAATCATATTCCTTGCCTCGTGGCCCCGTCCTCCATTTTCAAAGCCAGCAGCATCTTCAAATCTTTCTTAATCTCTCTTTGTCTCCCCTCTGCTTTTGTCATCACACCTCCTCTGATTCTGACTCTCTAGCCTCCCTCTTACAAGTACCTCTGTAAGTACATTGGGCCCATCTGGATAATCCAAGATCACTTCCCCGCCGCAAGATCTTCAACTTAATCACCTCCGCAAAGTTCCTTTTGCCATGTAAAGTAACATATTCACAGGCTCTAGAGATTAGGCTGTGGCCATCTTTGGCGTCCCCATGATTCTGCACACCACACTCTATTTCAGGTTTGACTCCAGCATTTTTTCCTATGGGCAAGACGGGAATAAAGATGCAGACCTACTAGAGAATGGACTTCAGGATACGGGGAGGGGGAAGGGTAAGCTGGGACAAAGTGAGAGAGTGGCATGGACATATATACACTACCGAATGTAAAACAGATAGCTAGTGGGAAGCAGCCGCCTAGCACAGGGAGATCAGCTCGGTGCTTTGTGACCACCTAGAGAGGTGGGATAGGGAGGATGGGAGGGAGGGAGACGCAAGAGGGAGGGGGTATGGGGACATATGTATATGTATAACTGATTCACTTTGTTATAAAGCAGAAACTAACACACCATTGTAAAGCAATTATGCTCCAATAAAGATGTTAAAAATAATAATAATAAAATAAAAAATAAAGATACACATTCATAATAGGCAGTGATACAAACAACAGTGTGGTGTGACTGAGGCCGAAAGCGGGGTTGGGGGATCCAGTTTAGAATGGGGGAGTTAGCAGAGGTCTAGAAGGAATGACATGCAGGCTGAGATGTGAAAGGTGAGTTGACAGGTCACGTGAATGGAGTCTGGCTGTATGCCCACCACGTGCCAGGCACTCGTCTACAAATTGGGGATACAGAAGTGACCTGGCCAGAGTCCTTGCCCTCAAGGAATTGAGAGTCACATTAGGAGGTCAGGGGAATCGATTTCCAGGCATAGAAAAGTAGCAGTTTAGGGACCTGAAAGCAAATCACTGTGGGTAAATTAAGGTGGGCATCAGGGAGAACATTGGAATTGGAGGATGCAAAGATGGGATGAATCTAGGTCTGAGCCTTATAGATCCTGTTAAGGGTTTGATGTGTTTCAATAAGGGAACGGTCATTGTCTAGTTTGAAAAAGTTCACTCTGGCTGCCGTGTGGAGAACAGATTGGACAGAACATATGAGGAAAAGTGATCAGGAGGCAATGGTCATGGTTCATATTGAGATGTGGATGGCTTAGAGTAGGGTGATGAACAAGACGATGGACAGAAGAGTTGAATTTGAAATACATTTTGGAGGGAAATAAACAGAACTTGCTATGAACTAGAAATGAGGGAGAGAAAAGTACTGAAACACCTCCTGGTGTTTTCCTTGAGCAGTTGAGAGGACTGAGGTTGCTTTACTGAGTTGGGGTGACTGACGGAGGAACATATTCTGGGGGGAAGATTAAGAGTTCCATTTGAGATGCCAGTGAGACATCCAAACGGAGGTGTCAAGATACAAGTCTGGAGCTTAGAACAGAGGTTTGGGCTGAAAATTTGAATTTGAGTGTTCTGAGCATATAAATAATATTGAAAACCAAAGGGCTGGACGAGTAACCTAGGGAGAAAGGGGAGTGCTCTAGAACGGCCTTGAGCATAGTCAAGAGTCAGGGTGGAGACAGAGAAAGGAGAACCTTTGGGGGCGATTTAGGAGTGATTACAGGAGTGGGAAGAAAATCAGGAAAACATGGCTTCAGAAAAACTGAGAAAACCAGATGAAGAATTTGAAGTGACAACAGTCTCAACAAGTGGCTCCGTCACTTGATAATATGAGTGCCACAATTTGGAATGTCTAAAGCTATGCATTACATTCTCTATTCTTTTCTCATTCATATCATTGATTCATAGTCCAAGTACAGATCTAAAATATTCGACAAAATTATTTGATAAACTCCAGTCAACTTATGCCTTCATTTAAACCATATTTTAAAAATGTGCTATAACTTTAAAAATATTACATTAAAGGGCTTCCCTGGTGGCGCAGTGGTTGGGAGTCCGCCTGCCGATGCAGGGGACGCGGGTTCGTGCCCCGGTCCGGGAGGATCCCACGTGCCACGGAGCGGCTGGGCCCGTGGGCCGTGGCCGCTGGGCCTGTGCGTCCAGAGCCTGGGCTCCGCGGCGGGAGAGGCCACAACAGTGAGAGACCCGCGTACCACAAAAAACAAAAAAACAAAACAAAAATTACATTAAAAAAGCAGGATACAAAATACATATAATAAAATTTGAAAAAGAAAAACTCCAAATGTTTTATACACATCCACAGAGGCAAACAAAACAGGAAGGAAATACATCAAACTGTATGATTATCTCTGGGTTGTGGGATATTGGGTGATTTTTTTACTGTCAAGTCTTGTACTTCTCAGAGTTTCTAAATTTTGTGTTCCAGGCAGGAGTGGAAACGTCCTTCAATGAAAGCGCTTTTACTATATTTATAAATACATTTTGAAGGATGACAAAGGCATGTTTAGGATTTGCTCATTTTTTAAAATCTCGTTTTCTTTTAAGTCAAGGCCTCTACGCTAGAAACACATGTAACTATTATACTCTTATGAAGTGTAATCATAATGAACTTTATTATGGGAAGGGGAAGGGTTGGGGAAACTTCTTTCTCTTTTCTGACTGATTGCCTGAGGGAGCAGGAAAGGTCTGACTTGAGGAGAGGGGTACAGTTGTAAGATGCCCCAGGCACTCAAGGCTCACCAGGTGTATATGTACACCTCTTTCTCTTGCATGCTTTCACAGGATTGGCAGTTACCCATCCACATGGTGGTTGCATCTCCCCTTTAGGGGAAGAACACATCTCCTTCTGGCTGGTAGGTCCATGTTGTTCCTCCAGGTCCTTACCTGGACAGGCTCAGTGAGGACCACACAGCAGCTTTATCTCTAGCTTAGTGTCCTCAACTGGTCACATCTCATTTATCCCCCACCCTCCCTAAGAACCCTCTCTTAGATTTGCCACCATCAGAGCAGCTGACCAACAATTCTCTCGTTCTTTCAGTTTCCCAGAAAATACTACAGTTCACTGCATCCCCCAGGCTGCAGGGGTCATATCACATTCACAGTGGTCTCACTGAAGCCCCGTTTCCTTAGGCTTAAGATGACGGGCAAACCCTCTCCTAACCCCCGCCCCCCCTCATGGGGGTAACTCATGACATCAACAACTCTCTCCAAAATTCTTTTTCCAGTCTCCACATTTCACATGGGGCAGCCAAGATCTTTCACAGACCAGGATGATCACTGCACTGGTCTGAGACCACCTCCTTTCCCAAGTTCCGCGTGGAGGACTGGCACCCTTTTGGCTTGCACTGTCCTTCACTAATTCACAGGTCCTGCCGATAAAGCGTGGGGCTGTGGTCAGTGGCATCAATTGGTTTCTGTGTTCCTTTCCACCTGTCACGTGACTGCCAGACTCATCATTCTCAGGTTTTTGGTTTTTTTGTTTTTAACACCACCTCCCAGCATAAAAACCTTCACTGTTTTTTCACTATCTGTAGAAGTGAACCTCAATTCCTTGCTTGGTCTTCAAAATTTTTCTACAATCTACTTCCTGCTAATGCTAACTGCAGTAATACATAAATTTCCAAATTCTAACTTCTGTAAAAAGCACAGCCCTGAAATCTGGTGTCTTACTTCTATGCACGCTGATTTCTCCATCAGGAACAGTCTTCCATGGTGGTCCCTGATTGGTGCTCTGCTTCCCTCTATTGGTTGGCATCCTGTATCCTTGTGGCTCTGACATCCCCTCGGGTCCCAAAGTCCTCCAAATCCAGCTGGCTGATAGAAGAAGCAGGAATGGGGAAGGAACACCCACCTTCCACTTTTGACTACCTTTGCCAGAAGTCACCGTGCAGGATATTTACCCCAAGTCTGCTACTCAGCCATTCTCCATCCTACTCTGTGTCCTGGAACATTCCCTGTACAACTACATTAAAGTACTTCCTCTCCTTCTGGCTTCCCGTTGGATTTGGCCAATAGGACGCCTCCACAGAAGACTGAAGAGAGGCTGGAGAGTGACATCAGGGTGTCCACTCCCCTCCTTCCCTTACCTCGGGTTTGACTCAGACTGCTGTGTCCTTCTGAGGGTTACAGCTCCTTTCCTTTCTTGTGGGCCTCTCCAGATAACTCCTATTCTAACTCCTAGAAACTGTACCATTCTCTTCTCTCTCAGGTCTAAAAGAGCTAACGGGGTAGGGTTGGGCTTCATGATACTATACTATCCATTGTAGTTTCCTTATCCACTCCTGCATCTTTGCAAACAGTGCCTTTCTTTTTTTTTTTTTTTTTTTTTTTTTGCGGTATGCGGGCCTCTCACTGTTGTGGCCTCTCCCCCTGCGGAGCACAGGCTCCGGACGCGCAGGCCCAGCGGCCACGGCTCACGGGCCCAGCCGCTCCGCGGCATGTGGGATCCTCCCAGACCGGGGCACGAACCCGTGTCCCCCGCATCTGCAGGCAGACTCTCAACCACTGCGCCACCAGGGAAGCCCGCAAACAGTGCCTTTCTTAAACTCTCTTCAAGTGATCTAATTTGAGTCTGCCATCCATTTGCCATCCAGATCCTCTACGCTAAAGACAGTGGACCACTCACGGTCCATTAGCAACGACGAACCACATGGCCTCACCAAGACACAAGGAGGGCTTGCTTTGCAGCTGCTTTCCAATTCCAGCTTTGCTATGGAAGAGGGAACACAAATTCTGGTGGACAGTTTGCTGTCTAGGCCACACAACAGACCCTACTGCCTTCGCACAATTCTACACCTTCCGCCAAACTCTCCTGCTTAAACTTGCCATGTGATTCCTGGTCTCCGCCCACGCTGATCCCCCTGCCTTCAATGTTGTCTCCATTCTCCTTTGCTCCCCACGGAGTCTTCCAGGTCCAGTTCTACCATTAGTCTCTGCACACAGTGTTTGCTCACCCAGCAGCGAGACATGACTACTCCCCTCTCCCAGTATGAGTGGTTTCATACTTTGGGGGTATCGTTATTTTCACAGCTGGAAACTACTTTTCTGATACAATTTCTGCAGCTGACATTTTTGAAAACAAGAATACTGGAGCACCATTATAATGATATCCTCCCCTGCACCTGCAAAGACCTTCTATGTGGTGAAACTGCCTCATAACAAGGTCATTCTGACACACTAGGCACTCAGCCACCTTGGAAGAAGCCCAAGACGGGTTCACTTTCTGTTTAATTTTCCCTTACTACTAAGCAGCCTTTATAACTAGATCCTAGTGTATCCACTTGTTGGAAGGAAGATTTGATTCTCTAAATGTGTTGGAAAAGGCAGAAAAAAGAAAAGGTGTTTTGTGCTCTCTTTTAAATGATTTTCCCTTATATACATGACTGGCAGTGAAGCACGTACTCTCATTGGAATGGAAAAACATATTCAGCAAACATTTCTCATTAACATAAAAATACTATACTCTTAAGATATTCAGCAGTGGTAAATTATGCCCACTTAATTGCCCTTAGAAGAGATATGCCGGGTTTATTCCAGGAATGCAAGGATTCTTCAATATACGCAAATCAATCAATGTGATACACCATATTAACAAACTAAAGGAGAAAAACCATATGATCATCTCAATCGATGCACAGAAAGCTTTTGACAAAATTCACCACCCATTTACGATAAAAACCCTGCAGAAAGTAGGCATAGAGGGAACTTTCCTCAACATAATAAAGGCCATATATGACAAACCCACAGCCAACATCATCCTCAATGGTGAAAAACTGAAACCATTTCCACTAAGATCAGGAACAAGACAAGGTTGCCCACTCTCACCACTCTTATTCAACATAGTTTTGGAAGTTTTAGCCACAGCAATCAGAGAAGAAAAAGAAATAAAAGGAATCCAAATCGGAAAAGAAGTAAAGCTGTCACTGTTTGCAGATGACATGATACTACACATACAGAATCCTAAAGATGCTACCAGAAAACTACTAGAGCTAATCAATGAATTTGGTAAAGTAGCAGGATACATAATTAATGCACAGAAATCTCTTGTATTCCTATACATTAATGATGAAAAATCTGAAAGTGAAATTAAGAAAACACTCCCATTTACCACTGCAACAAAAATAATAAAATATCTAGGAATAAACCTACCTAAGGAGACAAAAGACCTGTATTCAGAAAATTATAAGACACTGATGAAAGAAATTAAAGATGATACAAACAGATGGAGAGATATACCATGTTCTTGGATTGGAAGAACCAACACTGTGAAAATCACTATACTACCCAAAGCAATCTACAGATTCAATGCAATCCCTATCAAACGACCACTGGCATTTTTCACAGAACTAGAACAAAAAATTTTTACAATTTGTATGGAAATACAAAAGACCCCGAACAGCCAAAGCAATCTTGAGAACGAAAAACAGAGCTGGAGGAATCAGGCTCCCTGACTTCAGACTCTACTACAAAGCTACAGTAATCAAGACATATGTTACTGTCATGAAAACAGAAATACAGATCAATGGAACAGGACAGAAAGCCCAGAGATAAACCCACGCACATATGGTCACCTTATCTTTGATAAAGGAGGCAAGAATATACAGTGGAGAAAAGACAGCCTCTTCAATAAGTGGTGCTGGGAAAACTGGACAGCTACATGTAAAAGAATGAAATTAGAACACTCCCTAACACCATACACAAAAATAAACTCAAAATGGATTCAAGACCTAAATGTAAGGCCAGACACTATCAAACTCGTAGAGGAAAACATAGGCAGAACACTCTATGACATAAATCACAGCAATATCCTTTTTGACCCATCTCCTAGAGAAATGGAAATAAAAACAAAAATAAACAAATGGGACCTAATGAAACTGAAAAGCTTTTGCACAGCAAAGGAAACCATAAACAAGATCAAAAGACAACCCTCAGAATGCGAGAAAATACTTGCAAATGAAGCAAATGACAAAGGATTGATCTCCAAAATTTACAAGCAGCTCATGCAGCTCTACATCAAAAAAACAAACAACCCAATCCAAAACTGGGCAGAAGACCTAAATAGACATTTCTCCAAAGAAGATATACAGATTGCCAACAAACACATGAAAGGATGCTCAACATCATTAATCATTAGAGAAATGCAAATCAAAACTACAGTGAGATATCATCTCACACCAGTCAGAATGGCCATCATCAAAAAATCTACAGACAATAAATGCTGGAGAGGGTGTGGAGAAAAGGGAACCCTCTTGCACTGTTGGTGGGAATGTAAATTGATACAGCCACTATGGAGAACAGTATGGAGGTTCCTTAAAAAACTAAAAATAGAACTACCTTACGACCCAGCAATCCCACTATTGGGCATATACCCTGAGAAAACCATAATTCAAAAAGAGTCATGTACCAAAATGTTCACTGCAGCTCTATTTACAATAGCCAGGACATGGAAGCAACCTAAGTGTCCATCAAGAGATGACTGGATAAAGAAGATGTGGCACGTATATACAATGGAATATTACTCAGCCATAAAAAGAAACAAAATTGAGTTATTTGTAGTGAGGTGGATGGACCTAGAGTGTGTCATACAGAGTGAAGTAAGTCAGAAAGAGAAAAACAAATACCATATGCTAACACATATATATGGAATCTAAGGAAAAAAAAAAAAAGGTCATGAAGAACCTAGGGAGAAGATGGGAATAAAGACACAGACCTACTAGAGAATGGACTTGAGGATATGGGGAGGGGAAAGGGTAAGCTGTGACAAAGTGAGAGAGTGGTTTGGACATATATACACTACCAAACACAAAATAGATAGCTAGTGGGAAGCCACATAGCACAAGGAGATCAGCTCGGTGCTTTGTGACCACCTAGAGGGGTGGGATAGGGAGGGTGGGAGGGAGGGAGACGCAAGAGGGAAGAGATATGGGAACATATGTACATGTATAACTGATTCACTTTGTTATAAAGCAGAAACTAACACACCATTGTAAAGCAATTATACTCCAATATAGATGTTAAAAAAAACAACAAAAAAACAAAAAAACAGAAAACAAAATGAGAGTTTTAAAATGATCATACAAGAAAAAAAAAGAGATATGCCATCAACTGCAGATTAAATTTTTGATTTAGGATAGAACAGTATTATGAATGCTGCTATATTAGTCTTTTATAAATATTACAGTGTAGACTGAGACATTCATCATAAATGTGGCACAGTGTAATATCCTTAATGCTACCCTACAGACTAGGGAAGAAAGTTTCATTTGTTTGTATATTCAAATAAAAATAGTATTTATTTGATACAAATACAAATGTAGATTCAATAAATAAAAATAAGAAAGGATTGAATTTTCATCCTTCTAGAATCAAAAAAACCTACCTTACCACAGTCTTGAGTATTATATTTCCTGGTAAGTGGGTGTCAATTTTAAAGATAAACTGTTACATTGGTGCTAAGCACTGTTTTGGGGGAAACAACACAATGCTTATGGCAGATGTTGCTAGCTGTCCCCAGTATCCGTTCACCCTTCTTGTTTAGTAGTTGTTCTCAATAAGGGTTGATTTTGTCCACCAGGAGACATGGAACAGTGTCTGGAGACAATTTTGGTAGTCACAACTGAGTAGTGCTACTGACATCTATTGGACAGAGGCCAGGGATGCTGCTCCTACAATGCACAGGATGACCCCCACAGCAGAAAGTTATCCAGCTCCAAATGTCAACAGTGCCGAGGCTGAGAACCCCTGTTAGACGCTAACAGAAGCTCGAATTGGGTAGTTTGCTTGGTTCTCTTGCAGCTAGGTGTAGTCACATGTTTAATTTCTGACCATCAAGATGTGAGAGAAAATGTGTCCAACTCCCAGGTCACACTGTTCACAGGGAGGGGAATGTCTTCTGCATCTGTGATGGCCGGAGCTGCAGCAGCCCTCCTCATCTGGAAGCTGTACATTGAGGATGACAGAAAAACAAGATAGAAACCTGGGCCCCTGATGACTTGAAGAGGAAGTAAATTACCTCTGACTCTTATGCCAGAGAGAAACAAATTTCAACTTGGCTTAAGTCAGTTATTCAGGTTCTTGCTTTTACATGTAACTGAACCTATATTCCAACTGCTTATAAACCTATGATATTATGACCAAGTGCTCTTTACCTGAAAAGTGATGCAGACTCAAAAATATCTCAAACTGAAAGAGAAATGTCTACACAGATAACATTGCTTAATTAAAAAAATTAAATTGTAGCCCACACTCACTGAGAAAAAGTCAAACAACTCAGCTATAGAAAGTAAAACACAAATGTGCCTTTCTCAATCTTCCTCTTCAGGGTTAACTACTATCCCTTCTTTAGTGTGTATCCTTCCATGTTATCTTTACACACTGAAAATACATGCACATGTATACACATTAAAAAATATAAAAATGGGATCCTGCTATTCATGCTCTACTGCACTTTGTTTTTTTCACACAATATCCTTCCATGTCTATCTGTACAGATTCTCATTATTTTTAATAGTTATACAGATTTTCACAGTTTGTATGTAAAAACAACTGTTTTAACTACTCTCCTATTGATAGACATTGAGGTCCTTATTCTCTTTTTTTAATTTAAATTTTTAAAAATTATTTATTTATTTTTGGCTGTGTTGGGTCTTCATCGCTCTAGTTGCATTGAGTGGGGGCTACTCTTCGTTGCAGTGCACGGGCTTCTCACTGCGGTGGCTTCTCCTGTTATGGAGCATGGGCTCTCGGTGCGCGGGCTTCAGTAGCTGTGGTTTGCGGCCTCCAGAGCACAGGCTCAGTAGTTGTGGCACACAGGCTCAGTTGCTCCGCGGCATGTGGGATCTTCCTGGACCAGGGGTCAAACCCATGTCCCCTTCATTGGCAGGTGGATTCTTTTTTTTTTTTTTTTGCGGTACGCGGGCCTCTCACTGTTGTGGCTTCTCCCGTTGCGGAGCACAGGCTCTAAACGCGCAAGCTCAGCAGCCATGGCTCTCCGCGGCACCTGGGATCCTCCTAGACCGGGGCACGAACTCGTGTCCCCTGCATGGGCAGGCGGACTCCCAACCACTGCGCCACCGGGGAAGCCCGGCAGGTGGATTCTTAACCACTGCGCCACCAGGGAAACCCTCTTATTCTCTCTTTTTAATAGCAAAAAATGCTGTAATGAATGTCCTTGCTCATATAACTTTGCACACTTCTTTCCTGCAAATTTCTGCAGCATCGATTCCTAGAAAAAGAACTGCTGAGTTAAAGGATATGCACATTTATACTTTTGCCGGTACTGCCAAAATGCTCTCCAAAAGAGATTTCATCAGTTTGTACACTCACCAACAGAACAGAAGAATGCACCTGTCATCAACCCTTCACCAACACTGGTACCACTGATATTGTTAATTTTTGCAAATCTTGCTGTTTTAGTTCCCATTTTCCTGACCACTAGCGAAGCAGACTCTCTTTGTGTGTTCATTGTATTATTTGCCTTTAACTTCATAATTTTTTCCTGTTTTATGTTTATACACTAATAACATGCTCAAATATTTTATACCAATTAAACTGCATTTACAAAATAATCATCCTGGAAACTCTAAAATGAATAAGATTCCATGCCTGCTGTTAGGAGTTTTTATTGTTAAACTTATAAGCTCTCACAGGGCAGAAACTTGTAGGTATTCTTCATCATCTACCAAATAGTCCTTCTTTATTCCTTTTTACTATAATAAAAATTTGCACTTCTCTAGATAGCTTTTGAAATTTGAAAGTAGTTTAGAAGAATTTATACCCATATTCACAATTTTTTTTTTTGCAATAACAAATAAGAGATGCACTTCATAATCAGCTGATAGGGACAGGGGATTCTTTTGGAGGGATGTATACCAACAGCCTGCTGGGTGTTTGGAGGGTTGAGAAACACACCTGGGCAGAGAGACATACAGAGAAACTGTAAAAGTGCGTGTTTACCTATCCCTTTAGAATCTTACACTATAGGGTTGAAAAGGACCTTTAGGATTAGCTTCCCTGTGGTGAGAAGCAATCAGGTCTCTTTAGCTGTAATTGTTTTACATTATGGTAGTATCTTTCTTTTTTTTTTTTTTTTTTTTGGTACTCGGGCCTCTCACTGTTGTGGCCTCTCCCGTTGCGGAGCACAGGCTCCGGACACGCAGGCTCAGCGGCCATGGCTCACGGGCCCAGCCGCTCCGCGGCATGTGGGATCCTCCCGGACCGGGGCACGAACCCATGTCCCCTGCATCGGCAGGTGGACTCCCAACCACTGCGCCACCAGGGAAGCCCTGGTAGTATATTTCTTGCCATACTTCTGCTTCATTCCTTTTAGGGGGGGAATGAATGAAGCACATTGAGAGCATTTCATCATTCTCCTATCTAGCTGGCATTTTCTTTTTTCCCACGTGACTGAAGCCATCTTTATTTTTTTATTTTTTTAACATCTTTATTGGAGTATAATTGCTTTACAATGGTGTGTTAGTTTCTGCTTTATAACAAAGTGAATCAGTTATACATATACATATGTCCCCATATCTCTTCCCTCTTGCATCTCCCTCCCTCCCACCCTCCCTATCCCACCCATCCAGGTGGTCACAAAGCACTGAGCTGATCTCCCTGTGCTATGCGGCTGCTTCCCACTAGCTATCTATTTTACGTTTGCAGACCTACTAGAGAATGGACTTGAGGATAGGGGGGGGGGGGAGGGTAAGCTGGGACAAAGTGAGAGAGTGGCATGGACGTATATATAGCTGGCATTTTCTGAGGGTTTATTGTCATCTAGGCATTGTCCTAACTGTGTTAGAGGTATTTTCTCCTTTAGGTGCATTTATCGTCAACACAACTTGATAAGGAATGTAAAACTATTACTCCTGATTTACCTAAGACGAAACTGGTTCAGAAAGATAAAGAAGCTTATTCAGAGCCACGCAATGAGGAAGTGACAAAGCTGGCCCTTAACCCCAGATCTGTTAACCCTGAGTCCATGCTCATAATCAACACATCTGACATCATAACTGGACACAGGAATACAGAGATATCAGCTTTGCCAACTGTGCTTCTCAACTCAGCACACACCCAGCTAAATTCTGTGGTTAGTCTGTCTACTTGTTTCTTGGCTGTGTGGGCCTATTTCCAAGCAATATCAAGCCAGCTTCTATTCTTTTTATCTGTGCTCTCCATGGACCAGCAAGTTCATGGTTAACTCTCTTTGCCCAGAGGTGTAGAGGTGGGTCAGGGCCAAGCCAAGCCTCACTCCTCTAGAGTTCCCACGAGACAGTTTCACAGAACTCTGCCAGTTAGGTACACGGAGACGTGGGCACTCGATTGAAAGGCTTCCTAGACGGGGCCAAAGTAGAAAGGTTTCACTACAATATTGGCATTTTGGAATCTTTAGAAAAGGAATTAGAACCTAGGCTTGTCTACCAGCTTTCCATAGGGCAGGTGTAGGAAAGACAACCAACCCCTCTCCGCCAAAAGAAACCCTCGAGGAACCTCCACTCTCTTATCCCTCCTTCCCAGCCTTGTACTAGCCCCGCTTACTTTGAGAGGATACTAACCGCTGCCCACCTACACCCCTACCTCTTATGCTCTTGCTGCATATGAAGACAGAGAGACAGACGGACAGACAGACGGACACACACACACACACACGCACTGCTGTTGCTGCTGTTTTAGGGAATGGGAGGGGATAATTACAACTCCTTAAGGGAGGCTAAGACCTACAGGGACATTGAATATACTTCTGGAACTACCGGTGGTATATAAGATCTTGTTGTTCTATCTTTTATCCCCTACTTGAAGAGACTGCAAACCTTTTCTTTTCATTCCACTGACTTCTTCAGTTTTTAAAAGAATGTCTTTAGTTAAGGAGGAGAAATAACGCAGCACCTCTCAGTGCTCCAGTACTGCTGGCAGGGCCATTGGTCACTATTCAGGAGGTGAGGTCTCTGACTTCATAAAACAGGTGGGTTTAATTGCTATACATTTACTCAAATAAAGAGAACAAAAACAGAAATGAAACTTCTTCCTGGGGCAGGGATCCTTGGATTTTTTTTTTTCCATTTATGCTTCGATTTGTATTAGTCACAATGCTTTTAATAACTAAGTTTCTTGATCTATAAAAAATAGATGAGAAAAATAATAAATGGTATAGAAGCAGACATATACCATAGTATAAAATAGCTTTGCTTCTTCTTTCAAACCTCTCCCAGTTTAATTTTTTTCCCTTAGTTTAATTTTCATGACAAACTCTTTAAGTAGGCCAGAGGGGACTTTTATGAATATATATTTAAATATATATTATATATAATATATATCATATATTATATATAATAAATATTTCATGTATAATATAGTAAAAATATTTTAATATATTAAAAATATATTTTTAATATATTTTATGAATATATATAATATATATTATAATATATATTAATAAAGTATATAAAGTATATATTTTATAATTTATTGGAGTATAATTGCTTCACTATGCTGCTAGTTTCTGTTGTCCAACAAAGTGTCCAGTCATATGCATACATATATCCCCATATCCCCTCCCTCTTGCTTCTCTCTCCCACCCTCCCTATCCCACCCCTCTAGGTGGTCACAAAGCACCGAGCTGATCTCCCTGTGCTAGGCGGCTGCTTCCCACTAGCTATCTATTTTACATTCGGTAGTGTGTACATGTCCATGTTACTCTCACTTTGCCCCAGCTTCCCCCTCCCACCTCGTGTCCTCAAGTCCATTCTCTATGTCTATGTCTTTATTCCTGCCCTGCCACTAGGTTCATCAGTACCAGTTTTAATTTTTTAGATTCCATATATATGCTTTAGTGTACAGTATTTGTTTTTCTCTATGATACCATAATATATACATATCCATATGTATGTTATAGGAATAAATAACATTTATGGAAAAATATATACACATACGTATATATATATTTTTTTTTACAGGAATAAATAATATTTATGGAATAGAAAGGCAAAGCTCAAGGATCCAAGACTTCCGGGACTTCCCTGGTGGCGCATTGGTTAAGAATCCACCTGCCAATGCAGGGGACACGGGTTCGAGTCCTGGTCTGAGAAGATCCCACATGCTGCAGAGCAACAAAGCCCGTGCGCCACAACTACTGAGCCTGCGCTCTAGAGCCCACAAGCCACAACTACTGAGTCAGCATGCCTCAACTACTGAAGCCTGCTCCACAGGCTTGTTGCTAGCCCTGTGCTCCACAACAAGAGAAGTCACCGCAATGAGAAGCCCATGCACCGCAACAAAGACTAGCCCCCATTCGCCGCAACTAGAGGAAGCCTGTGCACAGCAATGAAGACCCAATGCAGCCAAAAATAAATAAATTAAAAAAAAAAAAAAGGATCCAAGACTTAGAGGGAAGAAAGGGGAAGGCTTATAATTGCTAAATGAGACAGAATCATACATAAAACAAAAATAATTTTACAAACTGAAAATACAGTGATTTCTGTAGATTGACAATGAAAAGCATCATTTGCTAGAGATGTGCTGCCTGTCAATCTTCGACCCTTCTTCTATAGGTAGGTCCTAACACTCCTTATAGAACAGAACCAGCAGCTGTCAGACCAAGGAATGATGGATGCTGACAAAGGATGAAAAAAAATGGCTTCTCTTTAAATTCCTAGGATCAAGCTGTCTTTTCTGAAAGGATGGGGAGTGACGCTATCCCTCCTTTCACAATTAAGTTAGTTTAAATGATCGTAACAGTAATTGTTAACAGTGTTATTACTACTTGCTTGGCAGTTCTGCCCATATTTCTGATAAGCCACAGGAAAACAATGCCAAGAGAGTTTTTAACAAAAAGATCTGAAATGTTAATGCTAGTATTTATCTGATGGGGCTTTAAAATATGGAATTTAGGTGTTTCCTTAATACAAAAAGATTGGTTCTAAGGATTTAAAGGCCCTAATATAATAATTGCTTTTGTGAGATAAATATGCACATATACTTCTATAATACTGCCTTAGATTCTGCTGTAATTGTTTTAAGTGCTTATTATGTATGGGCCAGGTCAAGTTACTTGCATTATTGATTTCTCACCATAACCCTATGATCTTCCTCTTATGGATGAATACTGAAATTCAGAAACACTGCACATCTGAAAGATAAATTCTAGGTCATTTTGCACAAAAGACCATGCAATTAAAATGTATAGACAGAAGTAGAGGTTCTTTATGAATCTTTCAAGAATCTCAATAACCAGGTTAAAGTTAGGGGATAATCTGAGACATTGTGCACAGTTTCAAGTAGGGATTAAGCATTCTTTGCCCATGTAACCTGTATGTTTCAAGATCTAGGATTACATTGCATTTAAGATGTGATTTTTCTCCCTACACATTTTCTCTTTTAGAATCATGGAACCATTTCCAAAATCTTCTGTCTTAGAACCCTGTACATTTGAACAACAACAAAACCCCAGCCATTGTAGGAGTTCAGGACTTTCCCGTCTGCTTGCAGCTCCTTCGATCCATGTCTGATGGCTTTTTCTCCCTTGCCTCTGGATCCCTCCTATCATGGCCCTTTCAAATTACTGTGGTTTTCCTGATCCCAAAAGCTAGGATCGGCCCCTTCTGCCAGAAAAGCTCCCTAGGTCTCTGTAATAGAAGCACTATCAAAACCCAGCTGGACACCTGGGCTGCAATTAGGATGGAAGGGAAGGGTCCCTGGCCAGCGGGCTGCTGGTCACTGAGGCGAATGTGATGGACTGACAGGGGCCAGTACCTCCCCCTGAATCCCTGAGAAGCTCTACTGTGGGGTCCTGCCTGCCTAAGATGTTTCTGCATTCACCACAGCTCCGGGTCGTTGGAGAAGCTTCTCCCAGATCCTTTCCATGGCACCATGCCACCATCTATTGTCCCAGGCCCTCTGTCTCCTCTCACCTACAGCTGGATGCTGGGGGTGCAGGACGAGGCCCAGACACAAGTGAAAAGACACTTGATTGGAGGTTCCTTGCTCTGCCAAACCAGCTTTTTCACCAAAGGTAGAAAAAGAGAAGAAAAAGCATTCACAGACAATGACTACTGCTCATATTTCATAAGGCCACCATATTAATGAACAAACATGAACAGACATTTGCAATCAGCAATAGGCAGAAAAATCTGAGTTTGGGACCCCTTCTGCTACCGTGGGGGGCATTGTGAGACTGAGAAAGTTAATGATATCACTGGGCCTCAATTTCCTGCTCTGTAAAATGAAGGCATTTGACTAGATGATTGCCAAAATTTCTTCCCCATCTAAAGTTCTATAAGTCTACTTTCTAATTTCACTTATTTTTCAGTCTATGCAGTCACCAACCAGAAGCCACTTGTTTTGCAAGGTTTAACGTATTGCATTCCAACATTTTCTCTCTGCTTTTTTTTTTCCCATTACAGTTGCTCCTTAAAAAATACAACATAAGTAAATGCATTTTGCCTACTTTAGATCACAATCCTTAAAGTAAGTAAGACTGATACTGAGAAAGGAGAACAGGGTAGTCTTTTCTCACAAGAGAAGCAGGAGGAAGCAACCTTGCTTCACCCATGAGCAATTCCCAGAAGTGCCAGCTGGATAAAGCTGAAGGTGCTACTTATGTGTTTGGTCTTTTTCTCTTGAACTCAGAGCATTATTAAATTGATTTTGACATTGCCTAAGGTCATAAAAGTTGGTGTCAGAGTTACCAACAGATAAACACCTAGTTTGGGATTCTTCCTATGGGAGCTCGCCACCAGATTCAGGTAACTTTCTGGACCTTCAGGTGATGTGACTGTTCTTAGCAAGTTTCTTAGAACCTCTTGACTTGATCCCAACAAACCAGCCTTCCAGTGGCCCAGCTCAGATGGATCACTGATGGCCCCAGCTGGTGGATGACCTGCTATTAAAGTGAAAGTGCCTGACCCACAGTCCACTGCTCAGTAGAGGGCTGCTTCCTTCCATCTTTCTTGGTAACAGAGGAAACTGTGGTGGGTTTCTGCAGCCCAGACCTCCGACCCTACACTCATTCTCTCTCCAACTGTGCTAACCTGTCTGCCATCTACCACAGCACCTCTTTAGGCCCTGCAGTAGCTAACTCTCAGGATGCATATAAGGAAGCAGTTTTCTGTCTAGAAATTTCTGTGTTATGTTCTCTTACGTGTTCCTTCAATCTGCTGTAGAAAAGGCCTGGCTGATTCCCGACCTTGTCTTAACTTCCGATGGCCTCCACCTGTGTTCTGACCCACACCTCCAACTTCTGCTCTTCCAGGTCTGCTTTGATATGACCTGGACCTGTGCACAATCCTTGCACCCTTCTTCCAGCACCAGTATCCGACACTCGGCTTTAGGCGGCTCCGTGGATGGTTGCTTAGAAACGGCTTGGCTTGTGAAATAGACATACCTGGTAAAGTATGTGGCTCCGGGGCAATTTCTGCAGTCTGGCTGGGTAAGAAAATAGCTTTTCCCAAGAGGAGCAGTGTCTCACTGTGAACTGAAGGGAAGGAAAGCAGTCCCAGTCTCTTCGATCGACCACCACCAACCAGGGCTGCTAGACAAAAGTGCAGATGGTCCTGATGCGAAGCACCACAGCCACTCGTACTGATGGGTTTGCATCGTCAAGGAGCGTTAATTTCATGGGAGTGGAACCACCTGCCATCAGCCCTGCAAAATGAGCGTGATTGGAAATACCTGCATCTCTATCCCATGATTTAATGTGGTTGGAATTTAACCACCTGGTAATGGGGAAAAACCCAAACAATATGGAAAATTTTTTTTTTCAAAGATTCAAAAAGGAGCAAGGAAATACAAATCATTCTTATTACACTCAGTGCCTGAGTAGCATACAGCATACGGCCAGGGCTCCAGCAGCCTCCTGACCACTTCTTCCCTCCCTGGACCCTTCTCCCTTTTCAACTACTGCTGTCATAGTAGACTTCGCCAAGACTTGACCATACTGAGGCCTGATTCCTCACCTGCCATAGGGTTCCCTGATTGGGCTGTTTTTGTAAAGAATGGATAAGGGTAAGGCATTCCTTAGTCTTTATAATCGTAATTATCTTCTTTAATACTATGTTTGGTTATCTAAATTATACCATGACCCACAAACAAAAACAATACATCTAAATCCTCAACCACAGAATCCACAGATGTGAAGAGCAGAGGGAAGCTGATTTTCAATTCTAGTCGCTGAGAATAGAGGCCTGAAAGAGAGTGCACGGGGGCAGTTCTGGGACTGTGGGGCAAACTTATTCCTTTACCTAACCGGACTAGGGAAACTTCCTCAAGCCATGCATTATACTGGCATGTTTATTCCACAATCGAAGCTGTTTCTAAATTAATCAACTCTTCACATAGCCTTCTAAAGCCAAGTATCAGTTAAGTCATAGATTCCCTTAGGCCAGGGTTTCTCAACCTTGGCACCGCTGACATCTCAGACTGGATAGTTCTTTGTTGCATATGTGGGGTCTGTCCTGTGCATTGTACGACGTTTAGCAGCATCCCTGGCCTCTTCCCACTAGATGCCAGTAGCACTATTTCCTCCAAATGGGACAATCAAAAATGTCTCCAAACATTGGCAAAAGTTCCCTGAGGGGAGGGGGACAAACTTAGCCCTGGGTGAAAACCACAACTTCATCTAAGTGCAAAACTCTCATAATATACACGAAGATAAATCACCTCCTATCTGCTGGTGAAAGTACCATGTTGATGCTTAATTTGTTGTCTGTGTATATGGTGTCCATGTCAAAAGAATGCCTTGCATGTTAGGTTTATCAAGAACAAGGTCTTGAAGTTTCACAGTTTTTTTTGTTTGTTTGTTTTGGGTTTTTTTTTGCATTATGTGGGCCTCTCACGTTGTGGCCTCTCCCGCTGCGGAGCACAGGCTCCGGACGCGCAGGCTCAGCGGCCATGGCTCACGGGCCCAGCTGCTCCGCGGCACGTGGGATCCTCCCGGACCGGGGCACGAACCCGTGTTCCCTGCATCAGCAGGCGGACTCTCAACCACTGTGCCACCAGGGAAGCCCCACAGTTGTTTTAATTCATGTTGTGTTGCACCAAGCCAAGTGCAAAACCTAATTACTGAAGTGATTTATAAACAAAAAACCAATGATAGAGCAGGACAGGAAAGTGCACTCTGTTCACCTTTTCATGATCCTGGTCCTTAAAAATGCTGCTGGCATAGTGTGTGTGTGCAGACGAGCCTGCCCACCCTCCCTACCTTCCATGTCTACTTGCACACGTACACACAAACAGGGGCTACTGTGGCCCAAAGCAGATGACTCTCCTGTTCCCCAGGGTAAATGGCACAGGAAGTATTTTGGCCATCTGCTCAGGAGAAATGCCCACGTGGAAATCGACATGAAGGGTGTCTCTGGGGTAGATGGCTTGGTCTGCTCATCCCAGTGTGGCCACCAAAGGCGCTGGCAACAAGTGCAGTGTGCTGAGAAAGGCTGAGGACCCAGAAACTTGCAACTTAAGCTCCAGCTCTGCTTCTTGACTCAGCACATTCTTGGCTAGAGATAAGTATTTGGGCTTTTACTTCCTTACATGTTAATGAACAGTTTTATCAGAGGCATTTCCAACTCTTAACAGTTTAAGTTTCTAAGAATATAATGCAGACAAATGTCACTCCCACCCACCCCACAATCCTTCTCCTTTCTAAATTAATCATTCCTGTTATTTCCACCTCGAGTGATGATGAGTATTCTCAATTCAACAGAAACTGCAAAAATGCACAAGATATCCGATTACTTTCAAGAAAAAGGACTAATCCTGTCATCGGAGGTGATGACCTTGTTCCTATGCTTTTGCCCAAGATTAAATCTCTGTGGATAGCTAGTGTTCCATTTTCAAAGAACTACTAAAAAGGTCCATTCTAGTTAACCCAAACTGTGTGCTGAAAGATGGAAAATACCAGTCCCATGGTGCATATGAAGTCACCAGAGTATTTATAGCCCTTGATTCCAACCTAGGGATCACTTGACTCTATACCCCATGGAGAGATTTTCCATATATCATTTCCTTCTTCCAGACATGCTTCATAAACGTGACCTGCTTCTGTAAACACCGAAGAAATCACATGGCAAATGGTACTGTGGGAGATGCATAATAATACAGGAAATGAAGGACACCATCTGTACTATCTCCAGCAGCGAGATCAGCATTTGATTTTCAAAACTGTGTTCAAAGACTGAAAAGTAATATGGCTCATGTTACTACTGTAACATGAAACAGTAAATCTTTGAACACATGAGCCATATTTGCTTTTTAATCACATGGAATAATATCAGAAGCCCAGTTTCATGCTCACACCTTGTAAAATGATCTCTTATCTATGTAAATTTATTACAGAAAGATTTAGGTCCTAGACATATGTTTATTACTCTTGTTGATTGGAGGGAGGGAGTTAAATAAAAGCGAGAGGGGAAAGAGAGGAGGAAAAAGAAATAGACAGGAGATAGTCTACACCTCCGGACCCCTACACCAAGGTCTACTGACAGTCTCAGACAGACATGATAAAGGGATGGAAAAGTGCTCTAGGTACACAGAGAAAGACGCTGTTAAATTATATTAAAATCGACCCCTAAATATGTCCATGTCCTAACCCCTAGAACCTATGAAACCTAAGAGAATGTTACCTTAGAAGGCAAAATTTTACCCTACAAGGTTGCAGATGCAATTAAGGATGCTAATCAGTTGAACTTGAGATGGGGAGATTGTCCTGAATTATGCAGATGGGCTCGATGTAGTAAACATGGGTCCTCAAAAGTGAAAAAAGAAGAGGCAAAAGAGAGGGTGAGTGAGATGTAAAAAGGACTCAGCTGCCATGGCTGGCTTTGAAGATGGAGGAAGGGGCCACAAATCAAAAAATATAAGTGGCCTCTAGGAGCTGGAAAAGGCAAGGAAATGGATTCTCCTCTAAAGCTTCCAGAAAGGAATGCAGCCCTTTGGGACACCTTGATTGGAGCTCAGTGAGATGGTACTGGATATCTACCATAGAGAACTGTAAGATAATAAATTTGTGCTGTTTTAAGCCACTAAGATTGTGGAAATTTATTGCAGCAGGGAAACTAATGCATGTATTAATTTTAAAACACTCTCAATACTTTTAGGTCCTGTCTACCTGAGGCACCCCACCTTTTCATCCACCAGCCCCAAAAAGATGGATCTATTTATAAACAAAATGTTCTACTGAGACCTGTCTGGAATGGTTTATCTTTTTTTTTTAAAGGCAAAAGTCACATGCTGGCAGCTCACAGTAAGTTTAAACACACTGAAGTCAGACCAAGGGGACTGATTGTTGGCTGACTATCTCTTTCTTTAAACTCAATACTTACAAAATTATTTCCAAGGCATTCTTCACAGCTAATTTGCACTGGGCTAAAATTAAGGAGATGGGTTTATATCTCTACAGTACCAGTGAATGGCAGAAAACAGGCTCTAAATGACCATTTGTTGAATGAATGAATGAATAGATGGGTGACGGGTTTGACATGGAAGAGTATACATCTGGCCTTCTGGATGGGAGACGGTCTCTACAGGGCCTCTGTGGACTACAGATGACCAAGGATGGACCCAATAGGAACACAGCACTCTGGTCTTTCTCCTTTTCTTTCCACGAGACCACTTCTATATCTTAGTCTCTGGTTATGTCATGATTCTCCTAGGCTTGAAGAGCAAGTGGGGTAGGGTCACAGTGCCATGCTTTATACACACTTATTTTAAGCTTACACACACTCCAGTTTATTTTATTTTCTTACAAGATTGTCTTGTAAGTCTCGTGACAGGCTTTTGATCATTTTCTGGTGTACTCATTTTCCCTGGACCATAGAAAAAGGGGGAAATCTCCACTTTTTCCCAGAGAGGATTAATCTTTTTAAACCCATAGAGTCATTTGAGTCTCTAATCCACAGGGTATTTAAGAAAGGGTGGGAAAGTATGCAAGATATTATCGCCTTTGCACCAAAGGAAAACTAGCACAGACTTTCTTAAAACAGTTGAGAAGTAAAATGTAACCTCCTGCCCACCTTTCACCTTCTTCACTTTCACTTTTCTATAGCATCCTGCATGCACTTAATAAAGCAATTGTTCCAGGGGATGATCACAGGATCAAAACCAAACAACAAACAAAACAACATTAAAAACCTGAGCAACTTAAAGGGCATTTGGTTGTCATCCACATCCTCAATTTTACAAATGAAGAAAGAGAAGACCAAATATAATATAAAATTACATTCAAAAGTAAAACTGAGATCAATAAACAAAGAATTTCAGGTGGAAAAAATATGTTCCCCCTCCTTTTTCCCCCAAAACACAATTTCTGAGAATGATTTCAACAACTTGCCTACCCCAGAATAGCTCGCGGAAGGCATTAAACCTTAGGATAATTTCCACACAGATTACTCTAGTATGGGGGAAAGATCAGCCGGCCTATAGGAAGAAATTCTAAAAATTGTCCCAAACTGTAAGGAAATAATACAATTATCCTGTCCATCTGAACTGATACCAAATCTAAATTAAACAATATTTTATGAAAAACATGGTTTTATTATTTTCAAGTACTTAGAGTATCTCAAAAAGAGAATTGTGTTTCCAGTGGCTGCCTTTTCATTGTCTGCTTAAATCAATTTTACAAAAAAGTCAATATCCAATTAAGGTTTACAAAACAACTTTTAATAAAACTAGAGTCAGGAAGAAACTTTCTTAATATGAAAAACAATTATTGAGCTACGTGACAACATTATACTATTGGAAGCACTAGAGTGACTCTTCCCAAATGCATTTGACCAAGGGATTTGCATTCACGTATCTATTAGTGATGTGTGTGTGCCAAAGAATGCACTCTGAGAAACAGTGCAAGAGCCATTTGCCCTTTAAAATCATGAACAAGACAAGGCTGTCCTTTTATCATGAAGAGTCTTTGATACTATTCTGGAAGATCAAGCTAGTAAAATAAGACAAGAAAACCAAATACAAAATGCTGGTTACAAGGAGAAAACTTATAATTCACAGATGATATGATTATTACCTGTAGTATTCAAGGATCAATCATGGACCTAGTGGAATAGTTTTAAAAGATCGAGTTGGCACTTTATAAAATATATGCACACGAATCAAGATCTTATACATTTCTAGTTAGAAAATGCAGTGGGAAAAAAAAAAGAATCCTATTCACAGTAGGAATTAAAAAATCCCAAAACAGTAACAAAAAAATCCCATATAAATTACTCAGAAGTATATTTAACCAAAAAGAGGTACAAAATCTTTGAATAAAAATTTACTGAGGAGCAGAAAAGACAATAAATATATAGACATTTCATTCTTGGAAGAATAAAGATGCTACTTCTCCCTAAATTCATTAATAAGTTTAACAAATATCACAATAGAAATCTTTTTAGAGGAAATGACCTTAGAAGTCAAAAGTTCAATTAAAGGGATAAATATAAAAACATCAATCAGGAAATTTTTGAAAATTAAAAATACCATGGGAGGTCTTACATTATGAATATTATAATTAAAACAAGGCATTACTAGCACAAAATTAAGAAATGAAAGCAAAGACAAAAGCTTTAAGGGAACTATCAAGAAATCTGACTTTATAAATCTTGAGTTAAAGAAAATTAAAAGCCTAATCTAAAACCAGAAAAACACTGGCAACAAAAATGCAAGCCTTTCATATATAAGTAGCTCTTAAAACAGATAATCCTCAAAAGACGACATGCAAGTGAATAAAAATCATCTGAAAAAATGGTCAAACTTACTAGTGATAAAAATAAATGCAAATTAAAATGAAAATTAGGGCGTTTTCCACCTATCCTGTTGGCAAAGATTTTTGAAAATAATCGTGCTCAGTGTTGGTGAGGACCTGGGAAAATATGCCCTCGCCTGATCAGCTACAGGTAGTCTAAAGTGGGATAACTTTTTGAAAGGTAATTCAGTAACAGTGCTAAGATGTCCAGACAGTTTAACTTGGTTCATGAGGTCAGGGGCCAAGTCCCTTGTATTCGCTGCTGTATTCCTGCTGCCTAACACCAGTAGGTGCCCAGATTTATCTACTGAGTAAGAACACATGAGGAAATAGGTATCCTAAGGCCTTGGAAGCTGAGAACAAAGATGCTATCCTGCCTGGGCCACTGGGTGCTGAGTGCTCTCTCGTCATTTGAGTTTCTAATCCACAGGGTATTAGAAATCAAAATCACTCAAGGTGATTTTGCTAAGGATGAGTCTGGGTCAATAAGTAGGAAGAGTGTGGATGGTTGTAATGTTTGCTATTCAAATTCCTCCTTCATGGGGCTGGAAGCCTGAGGGTAAAAGGTTATGGCCTGGTGCCTCACATTTGGCCAGACTCTGCCTTGGGCACCAAGCACTGTGTGTGTCCCTGAAAGGATTCTGAGGTCCAAGGGATGCTCCACTGGCATATGCTCCACCTGCTGCTGCTCTGTGCAGCTTGTCTTCTAGCAGGATACCTTTCCCTTGGCTAGAGCACCCAGGAGCTTTATCATACTGTGTAGTTTCTTCCCACCCATTTGTAAACTTGCCTGAAACATTCCAGAACCTCCGTAATCCAAATAAATAAATAAATAAATAAATAAATAAATAGCTAGCTAGCAATACATATGCCAATGGAAGTATTCAATATACTTTTAAAAGCCTGCTTAAAACTTAAATGAATGAATAACAAGTGTGGTGATAAACATCAAGGTGGCTTAGGTAGGCATATTCCAGATTTCAAAAGGAAATGGAAACTTAGGACATTTTTATATGTAAAACTCCTTGAAAAACAGGATTTCATCTTACCAAGCATAATTTCAGAAGACTTCATCCTTTGATTTTGTTCACAAATGCAACTTCACTGCTTCAAAATCTCTTTTGTATTTACAACTTTAAGACACCCCTAATTTATATTACAGCTATATCCAAATTAAATGTTCCATAGAACAGAGGAGGGGAGGGAATGGTGGAACAGATTTGTTTTCAAGTTTCAAATAATTAAGTTAAAAATAAGGAAATGATCTTGGGGGAGGACTGTGCTGATCGTGCTGCTTAGTTTTTCCATGATTTTCTTGAAAATGCATGGAACACAAAGCTGGACTTCCCTGCCCATCCCCACTTCTCCCCTCCTGCTGTTTTCCATGACACACCTTCACCCCATTCTACTGCACTCTGTGTCCTTGGAAAGAATGACTTTTCATTTCCTCAGGAGAATTCCACTGGCCCAGGACGAGCAGCTAGAACACTTAAAGGCAGAGACAGATGAGGAGAAAGGGCTCTTGAAACACTCACTATACAGTTACTTCAGACTATTTCAGACCCTGGGTGATGGTAAAGCTACAACAGAAGACATCAGATTTTTATTTAATATGCTGGAAAGCAAAGAAAACAGTTCCCCTTTCTGGAGACAGTCTTTTATTTATTTTTTTTCAGGTTTCTTTAATGGACAAAAGTTAGATTTCCTTTTGCCACTGAATCCCACTGCTTTTCGAAAACAACCTGTCAACAGTAGAACTGCCATCAAGAGAGGACAGCATCTTAAGCTACTTGGGATTCCCAGTTTGAGCAGGGTCCCAGTATGGAGAAGGGGGCACTAATATCTGTTGCTTCACTAAGAGTTGAGCTCTACCGGGTCTGCCAGGTCCTTGCTCTCAAGTGGCTTAAGTTCCACTGTGGATGAGTGGGGATCCAGCAACAAGAGTAGAGATTTAACATTTGTACAGCCAACTACCATCTTCCAAGTGCCTTCTCATACATCCTCAGATCTAATGCTCAAACCACACTGTGGTACTCCTGGGCCCAGACATTCATTGTCTTGCACAAGGCTGAGTTCATAAACAGCAGAGCCAGCCTGACTGCCCAGCCACACCCCCTCTCATCCGTGGCTGGTGAGGAAAGCAGGCAGGAAGACCCAAGGGCCGGCACTCTCATCACTGCCTGTTTTTGGTTCCTGAGTGCAGCTTGAAAGTCTGCACTCCTCCACGATTGTGTGAGGGATGTAGCTGCTTTTAAAACTGCTAAGTTATTATTCCCTCTCCCTCCCTCTGCAATAGCAAACCCGAAAAAATCATGGATCCTGTTTCTTTCCAAACTTTTGTAACTTTATGTTACAAACTTTATGTTTGTAACATAAAGTTACACACACACACAAAAGGGGTGTTTACTAGGCTGCTGTGCTAAAGAAACAGACTGCCAACCAAATCCTGATCTCCCTGACAATTAGTGGCCTCCATCTAGGGCAGCCTTTAATGGGGCCAACATCCAGAAAGAAAAGAAGCTTTATATGACAGGGATGGGAGAAGAATGCCTTTTAAAATTCATTGCTGAAGCTCTTCCCTATGTGCCTGATCATAAACAGTCTGTGGACCACAGACTAAGGGACTTGAGGATGCCATGTCATGAACAGCCAATTTTCAAACATCCCTATGGTGACCCATGACACAGACAATCACTATCACCTTTGAACAGAAAAAGTCAGAAGTGAACTGAGCTCTCTCAAAGTGTTCTTCCCATGATCTGCATATTCAAAGCCCAAATTCTGCCCACTTCTTCCCCGCCTCCCTCCCCCCAAAATATCTCACCTCTAACTGCAGATCTGGAACTGTAGGCTCAAGAACATATCTCTCTGGAAAGTCTACAACAATTTTAGAATTAAGAAGAAAAAAGTGATACATTTCTTCAACGCTATGTGTCAGGCACTGTGTGGGCCCTACGGATGTCAAGAGGATTGGGCAAGGCCCCTGCTCTCCAGCTGCTCCCAGAGCAGTTGGCAGGACATAATTTCCAACGGTTATTACAAAACAAAGTCATCCACGATATAACAGTGGTAAGTCCAGGAGGCCTGGGAAGCAGTGACAAAGAGTCACTACCTGGGAGCATGGGCAATGGCCATGAGAGAGCTGTTTCCGGAATGAGGCCATTCTACAGTGATCAGCATGGGCAGAGAGGAACAGGGATGGACTCATTCAGTGTGCCTGGAGTCAGGTGTGTGTTGAAGGTAATGGCAGAAGATGGGTTAAGACACACCCAGTGGGCGGAGGACTGCAAACGATTTCTCGTATGCTGTGCTGTGGAGTGTGGGTTTTCTCTGTAGGTAACAGAAGGCCAGTGGAAGATCATAAGGGAATGACTTGGCCAGCTTTGTTTATTTCAGGAATCTGACACTCTGGAGGAGAGGGTATTAGGAGGTAATATCAAAATGTGGGTGTTCCTTAGTCTGGGGGCCTCTCTTTTCCATCTGTCTCACCAATTCCTGTGAATCAACAGCTTGACAAACTGAAGCAGAACCCTGGACTTCTCCCCAGTGTCCCAAATCCACACTTCCAACTACCTACTTGATTCTCCCCTTCAATGGCTCACAGACACCCCCAAAGTGACATGTCCAAATTGGAGATCTTGATTTTCCCTCACAAACCTTTCCCCACACCATTCCTTTCCATCTTGATAAATGGCCACAAAATCCACCCAAGTGCTCAAGTTAGAATGCTGGGCTCATCAGTCATTCCTGTCACCTCACCCCCACATGCAACCATGAGCCAGCCCAGTCCATCCTAACTCTGAAATATACCTTGAACTTGTTTCCTTTCCTTCTTCCTCTTCCTAGCCTACAAGCTTAGCTTAGGCCACCGCCTATTTCTCTAACCCAGGGCTTCTCCAATTAGCACTACTGATGTTTGGGGCAAGACAGTTGTTTTGTGAGATTGTCCTGTGCATTGTAGGACGTGTAGCAGCATCCCTGGGCTCTAGCTGCTAGACAGCAGGAGCAGTCCCTGCCCACAGTTGTGAGAACATTGTCTAATGACCCTGGGGGACAAAACCAGCCCCAGTTGAAAGCCACTGCTCTCAGCTCAGGCTGCCTCTCTCTTCCATGCTTGGGACGTTCCATCGCACTGGGCTCTCCTTCAGGTCCTTGAATCCACTTGCTCCTTCCTGCCTCCAAGGCTCAGCAGATGCTGTTCTATCAAGAACGCTCTCAATTACACTCTTCTGTCAGCCGGCTCTTTCTCAAGCTTGTGATCCCAGACCTGTGTCACCTCCTTAGGCTGCCTTGAATACCTCGTCTAAAAGGTAGCAGTACTGCCTGTCTTTATTTTCTTCATAACACTTTTTTTTTTTTTTTTTGCGGTACGCGGGCCTCTCACTGTTGTGGCCTCTCCCGTTGCAGAGCACAGGCTCCAGACGCGCAGGCTCAGCAGCCATGGCTCACGGGCCCAGCTGCTCCGCGGCATGTGGGATCTTCCAGGACCGGGACACGAACCCACGTTCCCTGCCTTGGCAGGTGGACTCTCAACCACTGTGCCACCAGGGAAGCCCTTCATAACACTTTTAAAGGTAGTAATAATTTTATTATGCTTACTTTTTCAGGTCTGTCTCTACCACAACAATGAAAGCAGGGCTAGGATTATGTCTGTCTTGGCCGCTGTCTTACCTCCAAGGTCTAGCTCAGTGCCAAGCTAAACAAATATTCACCAACTAAATAACTGAGTGAACGCACGGACGTACAGTCAGACGTATGTCTTAGAGCCCAGGCACTGACCACACCCTTAAAATTGACAAAGCCACAATATGAAAAATTAGCTCAGGAGAACTAGAACGTCACCTAGACAGCCTATATTTCAGCTCTGTGCTCAATAACCAAATGCACCCTGATCCATAATGCAAAGCAGATGGCAGCACATCTTGGATGAAGAGAAAGCACTTGCATAAACGTAACAGTAGTCCCATCTTCTCTCCACTGGGAAATAAGTACAGTTAGACCCTATGATTGAACCCAATTCCTTATAATTCCTTATATTCCTTATAATTGGACCCAATTTATATCTCTGGGTGTCTACATATATATATGTCTCAGGAATTGAGCAAAATCAATTCAGGAGGACAAAGGACCTTAATATTACAGTCCCCAGAGACCACACCAACCTCTTTTTCTTCTCTGCCTAGTGCTATGTCAGCCACCTCAGGGGTGATGGCTTCCATGCAGAGGGCGAGCCATCTCATCTTCCTTTCATAACAAAAGCCTCAGATGCAGTGAACTGAACTCACCGGAAAAGACAGGTGTGCCATCTGGGGAAATGTGATTCCCATAGGGGAAAATAACTTCTAACTTGGGTCACCCTTTGACCCAATTCTTCCTTTATCAGGTCTTTTTAGCTACTGAATAGGTTATTAGTGAGTTATTACCCCTCTGTGACAGTCTACCAAATAGTTAGCTTCTAAAACATGTTCTCCTAATTTGACAGTTCAGAATATGTCACCCCCTCCAAGTAGATCTCATCCCTTCCTGACAATTTTGAGTTCTGTGGTCAAGAATAATTTTTGAAGTTATGACTTTATTCATCATTTTATTTCCAGTGTTCTGCTCAGTGCCCAAGGGATCGATTTGTTTTTCTTTTTTTTTTTTTTTTTGCGGTATGCGGGCCTCTCACTGTTGTGGCCTCCCCCGCTGCGGAGCACAGGCTCCGGACGCGCAGGCCCAGCGGCCATGGCTCACGGGCCCAGCCGCTCCGCGGCATATGGGATCCTCCCAGACCGGGGCACGAACCCGTATCCCCTGCATCGGCAGGCGGACTCTCAACCACTGCGCCACCAGGGAGGCCCTCGATTTGTTTTTCATTTCAAAATTACTATGCACTTTCTAGAAAAAAGTATTCTTGAGGCTATAGTTCAGATTCTATATTCAGAGGTGAGACACTTTGGAGGAGACAAGTTGGCTTCCGAACCACTAAATTAGGGAAATCATGCTCTAAAATTGTTGATTTCCATTCATTTTTCCCTTTCCAAAGATGGCTGGGTTTATCTGTGCCACTGGCCCCCATTATTCTACTGGATAATTGAGAATTTTCCATTTTAACGTCATAGGCACCACAGTATTCTGAGGAGAGTGTACTGGTTAGGGTCTGACAGACCCTAGGGAGAGACAATCAGGGTGAAAATCCCAGCTTTATTCTGCCACTGACTGGTTGTGTGGCCCGAAGCAGGTTAACTTAACCTCTCTGTACCTCAGTTTTCTCATCTGTAAGATGGGAATAATAGTACTACTTCATAGGGTACTTATAAGAGTAAATGAGTTAATAATTCTAAGTGCTTAGAATAGTACCTAGAACATGCTAAGCACTTAATAAATGTTAGTTCTTATTACTAGCATAGCTTTTAAAACGCTTCCAACTGGTAATAATTATACTTTAATTTGCTGAATTAATAGATTTCTGGCTAGAATAAACCCACTGGAGTCTGAAAAATAAGATGCTTCCAGCAACCAATGATTCTAACTTCATAAAACATCAAAAGTCCTGAATAAGCACATGGCATATGTCCTATTAGTGTCTATTAAGTAGATATAAGCCGAGAATCTAACATACATTGCCTGTCATCTTTTTTGGAATCCAGAATGAAGAATTCCAGAATTTTAAATATCTATGATCTTATGCAACATCTTAAGAGCCACCTTTAATAATCCTTGTTAAGTATCCAGGCGAGGGAAGAGGGGTGGTAGTGATAAAAATGGTCAAGCCCTGAGCATTGGGACAGGAGCCTGCTGACCAGATCAGAACCTGCTGGCCAAGCTGTGCAGGGAGGCATGCAGATCACCCGCGGATATTAACCCTTTTAACTTGAAAACAAAAGCACCCTTGTGCCCTGAGAGCAGGTGCTCCAGCTCAGACGCTACAGAAACACTGGAAACCCCAGCTTCCCAGCCCGTCATGAACACCAAATGCAACAATGCAGTGGTTCTTATTGCCCCCAAAGGAAACTGTGCAGCAAGTTTCGGGTGTAGCATGTTATCCCCTGGAGTCAGTGTTTGGGGGACTTTCCATGGTTAACCAGGATGCAGAAGCGTGGCAAACCTGGGTGGCTTAACATACAGATGCTCCCTTGGAAGTGAATGCTAAAAGAGGTCACTGAGAACTGAACGGCTCAGGGAACCACCCTGGGGGCGGGGGTGGGTTAGCTTCTATTCCTATTCAGAAGCTCCTGATAGTTTTTGCTTAATTACCTGCCACTTCTTTCTTAAAAGTCATCAAGGCAGATTTGAAATCATTTGCTTTAGGACTTTTCAAGGAAGAAGACAAGCACGGGTGATCTTCTATGGAAGCTGAGGGATTTGGAGGGAAGATCTGTACAAAGGGGTGGATGGCAATGGTAAATGCTTATACGTGCTTCTAAACTGAACGAGATTATTTAAAAATTCCCCCTCTCTGAATGGTGCAGCTCATCTCCTTGCTGCCTAATTTTTTTTTTTACATCTTTATTGGAGTGTAATTGCTTTACAATGGTGTGTTAGTTTCTGCTTTATAAAGACACAGACCTACTTGCTGCCTAATTTTCAAAGCACAGAGGCAGCCCACCATTAGAAGCACATCTTTCTCTCTTATTTCCGAAGCCACTGCTGCTGGGAAGGAAAGACTGTCTTCTTCCAGCTCCGCCTACTCTATGATGCCCAGGCCAGACCAGAGCCAGCTTCAGGATGCTAAGTGACACTTCTCCCCGTAAGCCCAGTGCTGGGGGAGGAAGTCACACTGGCTGCCGTGCTCAGTTCTAACAGAACTAAAATCTGATTGGAAATCAGAGGCTGAGGGATTCTGCTTTTGCTAATACGACAGTCACTTCACTCCTTGGCATTCCACTTTTCCCAGGATGTGTTCACATCTGTTAAACTGTTTGATTCTCAGAGCTGTGAGCAAGTATTAATCACATTTCATCAATGAGAAAAATAAAGATTCAGATCAATTAAGGAAAATGCCTACGATGATACAACTAGTATCTAAAAGAGCTGGGGCTTCCCTGGTGGTGCAGTGGTTAAGAATCCGCCTGCCAATGCAGGAGACACGGGTTCGAGCCCTGGTCCGGGAAGATCCCACATGCCGCGGAGCGACTAAGCCCGTGTACCGCACCTACTGAGCTCACGCGTCACAACTACTGAAGACTGCGTGCCTAGAGCCCGTGCTCTGCAGCAAGAGAAGCCACCACAATGAGAAGCCCGTGTACCGCAACAAAGAGTAGCCCCCGCTCGCTGCAACCAGAGAAAAGCCTGCGTTCAGCAAAGAAGACCCAACGCAGCCAAAAATTAAATAAATAAATAAATAAATAAATAAAAATAAAATAAAAGAGCTGGACTCACATCTACCCTCCACTTAAAAGGGTAGTTGAGTTTGGCTGAAAAACCTTGTCACTGCTAAAATTCTGATAATTCTTTGTTGTGGGCTCTGCCCTGGGCATTGTAGGATGCAGCATTGCTGGCCTCTACTTCCTAGATGCCAAAAGCACTACGCCCCCAGTTTTGACAACCAAAATGTATCCAGACATTGCCAAATGTTCCCTGGGCACTGGTTGAGAACCACTGGGTTAGGGTGTTTTGGATTAAGGTGAATTAGGAATAACACTTGGAATGCCAAAGGATCACTCTTCCTATAGACCAATGTAGTTGCTATTGATGACAAGGGCCGCGTGATGCAAAGACAAAGCTGTCTCTGTTAAGCTACAGAGTGTAGCTCCACCAACGCGGAAAGCAAGGGTCTTATTTCTGGAAGTCATGGCTTTCTAGAGTCTGAAGGGAAGGAAGAGCAGTCAGGGCTTGGGACACATGCTAACCCTTTCCCCCACCCCTTCTTCTCATCTTAAAATGTTATTTATTCAATTTTTGAATAGGCAAAACATTCATATGGTTCAAAATTAAATAGCCATCAAATGTATATACAGAAAAGTTTCCCTTGACTCAAGATTCCCACCACCCATTTTTCCCCAGAGGCAGTCAATGTTGATAGCTGCCTGCATATCTGTCAGAGATGTTTTATAAAAGAGCTTGTATTTAAATAAATGCTTCCTCTTAGTTCAAAGTATTGCTGAGTCATGACTTCACTCATGTTTAGAAAGTCATAAGGGACATCTTCCCTTGCCATGTGGTAAGAGGCAGGCATCATCCTCCCACCTGGTCCCTGCCTGCCTCCACTGAGAGGAACACTGGCTGAGAGTGGATTTACATGACAACCTAGGTCTTAAAAAACAAAACAAAATGAAAAAAAACCTGGGGAACTTGGGTCAAGGACCCTGTTTGTATCCAGAGTGGTCAGTTTCCTACTAGGTCACTCTGGGTGCTCTCATCACGTGTGCCCGTCCTGGTGGAAATTGGTTAACAAGATTCAGACCACATCTGAAGTCAGGGTGCTTGATGGTGCCAAATGTGGGCCCTCCAGACCTCAAGTAGCCTGTGGTAGTCATCAAAACCAGAATCTCCTAGTGGGGACCTGTTGTGGGTAGGCCCAGGATGGAAGGTGGGGTAGAGGAGGGAGGATGACAAGCCTGGAAGGACACCTTTGGGATGGAGAGGTGAGACAGGGAGGAAAGCAAAGGGCAGCCCTAAAAATTTCCCACGCCTATCCACGGCCAGCCGACTGGGAAACACTGATCGATTCCGATGGACAAGTCACCAATTAGGACATCATGTGGCTGGAGCTTTTCATCATCTTCCTGACAAAGAATTGCTAAGGGACCTGGGATAAGCCATTGAACTATGCTGACATGTCTGTTTTGGAAGGGTGGGGGAAGTGGGGTGGGCAATTTCCTCACATACAAAAGAGTAACAACTCAGACCTCTGGCATTGGTATTTTAACTCGAGTTTAAACCATTCTTAAAGTGAACTGAGGTCCTGCTTTCTGCTTCCTTCCTTCCTTATCATCTTGTTAAAAAACATCTCTTCTTCAAACTTCTCTAGTTCCATCAATGGCAGAAAATTTCTAGTAGTTACTCTGATTGGAAACTTTCAGGTCACCCTTCATTGTGGTTTAGACTGTCATTTCATCATGTCACTGATCTCCGAACCAGTGTCATGGTACCTCACTGCCTAGAGCTGCGCTGTCCAACATGGTAGGTGTTAGCCACATGTGCTTATTTAACTGAAATTAAAATTAAAAATTCCTTCCTCAGACACATGGGTCCCATTTCAAGTGCCCAATAGCCACACACAGCTTGTAGCTACTGTATTAGTACAGATTATAGAACATTTCCATCATTGTCAAGAGTTCTAATGGACAGTGCTGGCTCAGAGCATGAAATCCAAACTCCTCGAACCAGCACTCAAAGCTAGCTGTCACTTAGAGCCAGCCCATACTTCTGAAATTGCCTCTGCTTCCCCCAAACAATGACACGTAGCTTTGTCTAGGTCAGACTCTACTGTCCCTCCAACAAATTCATCCCTGATTCTGTGCCTGTGCCCATCGGATTCCCCATCATTGAGACAGGTGACTTGGTTAGTCAGTGCACAGTCGTCGAATGAGTGGCATTTTCTGCCATGACAAAAAGCAATGAGGCATGTAGGAACTTTTTATCCAGGCAAAATGTTCTGCTAACCAACAAGTCCAAGAAAAGGACTTTTCCCCAGAAGACTGTAAGGAACTTTGGGCTTGTCAGGACTTGCTAGAGGATTAAGTGAAATGTCACTTGTCTTGGCATTTCATACCACTCTGTATTGTTTTTTTTTTTCACATGGGCCTCCTATCTATTTTTTTCTCTTAAATAAATTGTATGGATATAGGAAGCAGAGACCAGGCCTTACACACATATCTTTTGCATCTTCCTCTCCTATCTCACTTCTCCACCTAAAGAGTGCAGAGATTGCAAACTGGCCACCATGTGAGGACCAGATATGATTGATACAGTTTGTTGCTTTTTCCAGAGTGTTTTTTTTTCCTTTTTGGTAAGAACAGGAAAGGTTGCTTTATTCAGGAGGCCAGCACCTGGGGACATGGTGGACTCCTGTCCAAAGACTAACCGCAACATTCTGCTAGACCATGAAAGTTTTTAAACGGAGAATCATTTGAGGAAGGGGCCAGAGTCTTTGTTATTTTCCACTATGTACAGTCTTTCTTCCAGAGTGTATTTCTGAACAATTTTGAATCAGTTGCCAATCTTTAACAATTAGGAGATTTTACATCAGAATCTACATTTTGGGTTTCTTGAAAAATCACTTATCTGGCAACCCTGGGTGAGGACTCATGCAAAGCTCTATTAGCTAGCGTTTAAGGCCACCTGTCCCCTTTATAAAAGGAGTGTATTCTCCTGTTTACCACCTTCCCCCTGCTTGTTTACTCCCTTGTTACCTGCCTGGCCCCTTAAAGCCTCTGCATTTACAATTCTTGTGGAAGACACCCAATAAATGAACTGAGAACAGAAATACTACGCTCTGTAACGAAGCCAGGCAGCCCTTAATGCCTGTCTTCATGGGCGTCATGTTTGTTCTAAGCAGCTAAAATCAGAATTCTTATCTCAGCCATTAGCTGAAGACATTAACCTTCCCAACTGATTTTAGCTACTCTTCCTGGGCTTGTCAGGAACTGATAATGGATTCGAGAAATGGTCAACTGGAAGAACAAAAAGCAGCCAGCCTAAATAATCACATGCAAATAATTGAAACTCAGAGAGCATAACAGTGTTCCATGAACTCTGAGTGTTCCCTAAAAACACGTGGGCATCACAGCACTCATGATGCTGAGTGTTGCTGGCAGCTGCCCAATGAATCTTGACACAGAAAGCCTAAACCCGCTCATTAACTCTAACCCATATTGATTTCTCCTCTTTTGAACCTTTGTTATAGACTACTGTGTTCTAAAACTGTTTTCATGTCTTGGCTCTCCCACTCAACCGTAAGTTCCTTATAAACTCCCTTGATATCCTTCTCACGCCTAGTACCCAAGATCAGAGTGTTCTTTTTTTTTTTTTTTTTTTTTTGCTATACGCGGGCCTCTCACTGTTGTGGCCTCTCCCATTGCGGAGCACAGGCTCCGTATGCGCAGGCTCAGCGGCCATGGCTCACGGGCCCAGCCGCCCCGCGGCATGTGGGATCTTCCCGGACCGGGGCACGAACCCGTCTCCCCTGCATCAGCAGGCGGACTCTCAACCACTGCGCCACCAGGGAAGCCCAATCAGAGTGTTCTTAACCCGGATTGGCTTCAGTCGCAGGTAAAATCCAATTGCTCATCAAACTCCTCATTAAAAAGGAGCACACCCCATGGTCAGGGCCTCAGGGCTGGGAAAGAAAGTTAATTTTAAAGTATTTGTAAAAGGGACAATAGTTAATGAAATGCAGGGGACAATATTTATACATAGTTAATGAAATGAAATAGTTAATGATAAGCCTTGATGACACCCACCTAATCTGTTATCATTCCCAGTTTTCTGTCACCTGCACATTTGTAAAGTATAAATTTGATGTCTTCATGAAGGTCATGGGTAAAAATTATGAAGCTACACAGGGTCAACTCGCATCATGTCAATAGAGACAAGAATGTTCCAGGTACCTTTAAATCAAGATCCACTAAACTTGAGAATTCTCCCGTATCTGCGACCAATTTAATGATTCTTTCATAATAGGAAATGCAGTTAATTTGACATAAACTCTATCTTTATGAACCTCTGCAGGTTTGTAAAAGACATGTGTTTCTTCTCTAAATGTACATAGCTGTATGTTTACTAACCCATGCTCAAATTATGCCGAGGAACAGTCTCACATCTGGTTTCCAGAATGTACCTTTTCCTCATTTTTGAAAATAGGGATGATATTTGCTCATCTCCTGCCTTTTGATAAAATAAGCCTTCCGTTCTCCCAATTTTTCAAAGCTCACACTCAGTGGTTTCCCTATTCTAGCTTCAAGTTCTTTCATCTGGGACATGGTTCAGCTGGGCCTAGAGACAAACACATTTGCAGTAGCTAACGTAACTCTTACTATCACCGCTCCTAACACCACCATTAACGCCTCCAGTTTAAAGACCTTTCGCTTAATGGAGAAGAATTCAGTGGAATAGTTCAGCTGAGCTGTTAACCTGTTGGCGAAGCAACACTTTCTCTAAGTGATCCCATCTTCCTGCTTTGCATAACAACACCATATTAACTGAGGGCTAAAGTTCTAGGCACTCTGCTGTGTCTTGGTGCTTTTCTTACAGAGAGGGTCCTCCTCCTCCTCCCTTGCTAACCTTCCTTTTAAAATCAGAGGTCATCAAAAAGGTCCCTATGCCATCACACATTAAAAAAAAATCATTGATTTTTTTGGTCCTCTTAAGTTTCCTGCGTCTTCTCTTTATTTTTCAGAATTATTTGCTATCATACAATATGATTTTTAGTTTTTATAACCTTCCCAACATTGCTGAGTCAGATACCCTGTCAGGGACATTCATCATAGAATCATACCTATAATATTACTAATTCTTGAGCAAGACACACTTAGTAAACTCCAAGATCGCATGGTCACATGCCTTCTATTACTTTTGCATTACTAAAGAGCTCCTGTACATCAGAACACAATCAAGAACCACAATGCATCTTGATGCTGACTGAGAAAACTGCCTGAAACTGCTCTGAAGTAATGCCAGACTGGCAGTTTGACCATCTCTGTGTTGGTCCCATGTATGACTGAATTTACAAAGAGTCTTGGGTAAATGAGATAGGATTTCGTGTTCCACCTGTGTCTGAAAATAAATAATAATGTATTGCTGCCTCTGTTCGGATTAACACATTTTATAAGCTGTAACATGACACTTGTGAGCTCGTGAATCTTTAACCTACTCTTCCCCAAACACATCACCACTTTGGATGGCAAGCTCTCTGTTTATACGTCTAGGTTTGGCTGAGTAGAAAAGTCAGAAGAAAAGATATACCAGGAAAAAGGGCATGTTATTCCACATGGAAATGGAACAGGAAACACATCATGTTAGTTCCATGACCTAAATATGTGGGCAGATCACATGGCTCATGTGACTTTATGACAAAACTTCTTGCTAGCTATCCATTACGGAGTAAAAGGCAAAAGGAAATGTTAAGGTATATTAAAGCTTCAATACACAAACCTTCTACTCCCCAGAGAGGAGGAGAGCAAGGTCTTTTAAAAGCTAAAAAGCTAAAATGTACAGTCCATTTAAAATCAGGAACAGCAGTGCTTGGGAACATATATTACCCAGTAATGCTTCTAAACATTAGCTTGGTTGCTAGGGACCAAGAATTTATCGAAGTCAAAGAGTGGTCAGGCAAGATACTCTGGGAAGTCTAGAAAGAGATTTTTGTGAAATGGGCTGAAGACATGGAATCTGAGAGGCTTAGAAAGGGGTGAGATGAAATTCCAGGCTAAAAATCTTCTTTAAAGGTAGAAAATGTTTAAAATTATGGTGGCAAGTAGCAAGTCAATTAAAAGATTCACATAGTGAACAAAGAACACTGCACACACATAAGGGCCTTCTTCTTAGGAATAAAAAGGGTTTTCAAGTAACTACCTTCTGTCAATGTTCTATATCACAGTAACTGTGGTGGGCAGAAAAATGGCCCCCCAAAGATGTCCGTGTTCAAATCCTTGGAATCTGTGAATATGCTACATTATGTGACAATGAGGAGTAAGGGTGGAGAAGAAATTAAGGTTGCTAATCAGATGACTTTAAAATAAAGGGATTATTCTGGATTATCCAAGAGGGCTTGATGTAATCACAAGCATCCTTTAAAGTGTCAGAGTGATAGGGCCTGATAAAGACTCAACTGGCCTTTGCTGGCTTTGAAGTTGGAAAGAAATCATGATATAGACAATGCAGGCAGCCTCAAGAAGCTGGAAAAGACAAGGAAATGAACTCTTCCCTGGAGCCTCCAGAAAAGAATGCAGCCCCGTAGACACCTGGATCTTGACCTAGTGAGACCCATGCCAGACTTGTGACCTACAGAACTGTAAGAAAATACATTTATGTTGTTTAAGCCACTAACTTTGTGGTAATTTGTTACAGAAATAGGAAACTAAGGCGGTAACTTACACACAAATGCTTTGGAGGAAGAAAAGGCTTATGGCAATGCTAGCATTCTAAGCAATAAAAGTGTTCCTCTTTTTGAGCTGAAAAAAGAAGATAACACACTCACTCACCTTTTTATAGGTTTTTTCTTCATTTTGTTTCCCAGGGGCTGCATCTCCATTCTCAGCAGCAGACGACATCTACAAGAGAAAAATGTACCTATTTGAATTTAGATATTCTACTCTGAAATACAATCTGCTAATAATACTGTTACCTGTTTGGGTTAATTACATTTTTGTTGTTATGCTGCTGTCTCCAAGAAAGGAAGAGATTTCTCAGAACACTAAAAAAAAATTCTGTGTTCCCCATGCTTTCCAAAATAAAGCTTCACATATAAATCATTTTGGCAGCATACTTTACTCCGTAGGCTCTAAGAAAGAGACCGTGGAAGTCCAAGCCCAGATCATGTGTGTATAAGTTTCTTTCTACAAAGCCTTCAAAAATTAATTTCTTTCCCCTATTCTTCTGGTTATATATGCTTCCTGTAAAAATATCTGGAAAGTACCAAAAACATGAATCAGAACAAAAACATTACCCAGCTCTACTGCCCTTGGGCAACTCCACTATTCACATTTTGGTATGTTTGTTTCCACCTTTTGTTCCATGCACTTTCATACTAAAAATATTATGATAGTACCTTAACACAGCACTTTTCGCTGAACACTTATGTAATAAGCATTTTCCCATTTGATTATAAAAATCTCAATGTAAGAATAATTTTTTCTAGTTGCAAGAGACACCACTGGGTGAACACAACTGTGCGTTAATACTTAGTTAACAATGCCAACACTGAAGGACAGTTGAGGAGGATCGGGGGTTTTGTTTCTACAAATAATGCAACAGTAATGATTGTGCGCTTCTACCTTTGTCCACCTTCCATGTTTTCTTGGACTCGTTTCCTAGAGTTACTAGGTCACTAAAAAATCGAAAGCTCTTACCACGTATTGCTAAATTTCTTTCTGAGAAGAATACACCCATTCACACTATCAGCAATGAGTGGGGGCTGGTTTCATGACACGCTTAGCAATGACTATTATCATTTTAACGAGCTTTGCTAACTTGACAGGTGAAAGGAAGCACCTCCTGATTTTAATTTGCATCCTTGAAAATTATTAGCGAAGGTTAACGTTGTTTGCATATCTTTTTTTGGCTCTTTGTATTTCTTCTTTCAACTTTTCTATTATTTTGTCCACTGATCTATTTGGGTCTTAGGTATTGATTTTTGACCTATTATGGCTAGTAATATTAGTGGTCTCCTTATTGATTTTTATGTATTAAGGTTATTAATCTGTTCACAAGCACATTATGAGTATCTTCCATGCTGCTGTCTTTTAATGTGTTTTATAATTATGACATGGAGAAGTTTTACATTTTTCATACTTAAAACTATTGACTATTTTTGTGATTTCTTCCAATGCTTTTAGATAAAATTTTATTTTTCATTGGCAGGTATCAGATGTTTAAACATGTGCTCCTCTCATCTTTTAATAATAAGGCTTTTACATTTTCTAATTCATCTGATTTCTTAAAACCAGTTACCTATGTGGTAAACAAGGATAACTACATAACTCAAGGTGCCATGATAGTTAAGGGTCTTATCTTAAATTGCAATGAAGAGCATTCTATACACCATGGAGGAGAAAACTTCTGACTTTCTCATAAGCCTTTGAAGCACATTTTAAATCTTGGGCTTTCAATAAACATAGTATGCACTAAACCTAAGGATCTGCCAGCCATTTCTCTGTACTGGAGCTAAATGACTGCCATGAGCTGGATGTGACTAAAAACCACCCAAGAAAATGAAAGAATGGACCATGGCAAGCCAACCTCACCAGACCTATGACGGCCCACCAATCCAAGCATTCTCTTAGATAAACTTTCAGTTCCATTTGTCTCCATTCAATCTGTCCGTATTTGAATGTGAAGTTTTCAAGGACAGATGTTTCATACACTACTGCTTCCCACACTGTATCTGCTCAATTTATTTAAAGAATAATTGATTTTTCTAGTTACTTCATAATATGAGTTTTGAATAATACATGAGTGGAATTGGAATATTGGAAAGGTTTTGCAATATCAGGCTCAGGGTAAAAACCAAACCCAGCCCTGTATCATTCCCCTGGAAAGCTCAAATTACATAATCACTATAAGAATATATAAGGAGTTATCTGATATTTGATCCCTATTTCTGTATTAGAGTATGTTTGTGCAATTTAGTATGTACTACCACTAATAAGAGTAGGATTTTCCTTAATCTTCAGCTGTTTGATAGAGCCCACAGAATGAAGACTTCCCTAAAGAATGCCATTTCAGTAATTTCACTTCTAAGCCTTTGCAGCTTTTAAACCCGAAAAACTTCAAGAGCAATGCTGAAAGGGCTTGAAAATACAGTCTTAATGAGGGGTTGACAAATTGGCATGAATGAAGGACGGATGATGAGTCTTTTTTTTATTACTTTGTAAATCATTCCTGACTAGACGGTAGAAAAGTGGGTAAACTTAATATATTAAAAAAAAAAAAATTCCCTTCAAGCAGCACAAAGCAGATAATAATGTTAAAAGCAGACCATGAGATATCACCTGGATTCAAAGGTTTTTGTTTGTTTGTCTCTGTAGGATGATGTTTAACAAAGGTCACACGGACTTATTCACCAGGACATCCATGTAGGAGAGGCAAATGAGATGCTTTGGGGATGCTCTGGTCGACTGCAAATGGCTATTAAAATGGTCACAGTGACAATTACTGTCTCTTCCTAGACTTGCTATGTTCTGCACTCGTTAAGGTACATCATTTGTAACTATGGAAGCCAAGGTAAGTATGGATTAAAAACATTGCTTTTAAAAACATTATAATCATATATATTTCTACATATGCATAAAGGAAGGAGGAAAGAAATTCGCAGAAGTACTGGTAATTATCTACAGATGATGGGATTGTGAATGCTTTGGCTTATCATGTTAATATTTTGCTATATTCTCCAAGTATTCTGGTGAGCACTGCTACATTTAAAAATAAGGAAAACACTAATGCTAGTCAAATACTTAACCGGACACAGTAATTAATAGCAGAGACCACATCTCCTGGGTTCTGCCCCTTTTGGCATGCCAACGTCCACAAAATTTCCTGTTTCTATTTGCTTGCTGTTTGTTTTCAATTTGATGTCAAAGTTAAAGGCCATGAACTAGATACATGATTTAGAGTATTTGTAAATATAAAATAAAAGAGTAAGGGCTTATAATGAGTCCGTTGGAATTAATTAAAAATATAGACTGTACTTCCTTACCTTTGTCAATGAAATGGCAAGTCATCTGTTACTGGTCGTGATGAGTGGCCTATTCATTGTTGAGACTGTTTTCCTTCCCAGGTTCCTGTTAAAATAGAAATCACTATTCATCATTTATTCATACCTCTACTTCGTCTCCCAGAAGAGATCAGAGGTGGCTATAGGGATACACACAATGCAATCAGTTAAAACTAAAATAAAGAAATGTGTGCATAAAAAAAGGGAAGATAAAGGTGAGGAACAAGATGGTGCCAGCAGTATGGGCTGTGCACAGAATGTGAGCCGTGTAATCCCGTATAGTTGTTGAATACCCTGGTCAGTCTCCAGTTTGACTCTGAGATTCCTAGTGGTCACAGCAGAGGAAGAAATAATCAGTTACATAAATGCCCAATGTTCATAAGATAAAAACAAGTCAGTTGCTCAAATGAACCACACTGGGGATTGAGGCTGCAGTGGAAATTTCTCCTGTGGGTCTTCATAAAAGAGACCCCACGTGGTATGTGGATAATTTTGCAATATTATTCCTGTGATAAATCAACTGTGATTTTCAAGAAGGTTGTTTCAATAACACAACTTCAAAGACGGTTCAACAAACCTTTTTGCCCTATAATTATGTTTTCATACAAAAGAGATACTTGCTTATGGTAACCGATTTAAAAAATACAGTTTAAAGTAAAAATGAATAAGGTCCCATCAGTATCTCCCCAAGGAGATAACCAGTGGTAACAGTTTGTTGACTATCCTTCTCAAATCTTCCCTATGCTTACACACACACATGCACACACTTATTTCAGCCACTTCTATCAGCACTTTAAAGATATTTTTCAAATCTATATTATATATCTCTCTCACTTTAAAATAACTGTATCAGGACTCCCCTGGTGGCGCAGTGGCTAAGACTCCGCACTCCCAATGCAGAGGGCCTGGGTTCAATCCCTGATCAGGGAACTAGATCCTGCTTGCATCCCGCAGCTAAGAGTTCGCATGCCACAACTAAGGAGTCAGCGAGCTGCGACTAAGAAGCCCACAAGCCACAACTAACAGGAGTCTGCCTGCCGCAACTAAGACCCGGCACAACCAAAAAAAAAAAAAAAAAAAAAAAAGTTACAAATGGAATCCTATGGTGTAACCTTTAAAAAAAATAATTGTACCATATTCCACAAAATGGACACACCATCATTTAAGCAACCACTCCCTCCCGGACGAACATGCAGACTGTTTCCAGGTTTGGCTAGTGTAACCAGAGAAGGAATAAACAGACTTACATAAACATCTCTAACGTTCTAGTACTTTTATTTCTGTGGGAAAGAATCCTGGAAATTAATCCAAAGTTGATAAGTGCATTAAATATTTGAAGGACCTTTGTTACATTCTTTTCTGTAAAAAGGGTGAAGCAATGAGTCCCACAGTGCATACTGAGTACCTGCTTAATGACATACTAATCAGCACTGGATGTTCGCCATCTTTAAAATGTTTGCCAATCTAATGGGCAGAGAATGACACCTCAGTCATTTTAATTCACGGTCTCTTATGACTAACGGGGCCTATCCTCTTCACAGGTTTACTGGTGATTTACATTTTCAGTTCATTTCCTTTTGCTTATTTTTATACTGTGCTGTTTATCTTTTTTTCTTTTATAATCAATCTGTAAGATGTCCTGGTATATTAAACATTAACTCGGTCATATGAGCTGCAAGCTATTGTTCATCTTTTGGCTCTGTTTATGGTGTCTTGTCAGGTAGACATTGAAAATATTTACATAGTCAAATCTACTAATTTTTCCTAGATGGACTGTGGATTTACTGCCTTACTTGGGAGAGTTCTCCCAAGCCTGATGTTACACTCCATGTATTCTCCTGTATTTTCTTCAAATACCTTTATAGTTCATTTTTAACATTAGATCTTTGCTTCAAATGGAATCTAACCTCATCGTCTCCCAGATGGGTAGCTAACTGCCCCAACATCATTTACTTTATAATCTATCTTCTTCTTACTGGAAGGGCATGCCTTCATGCCTCCTTTAGCAAATATTAAGTTTTCCTATATACCTCAATATATTTCTAGGCTTTCTGTTCCAAAGACTTACTTGTTGATTTCTAAGCTAATATATTGTCTTAAATGCAGTAACATGCTGCTGCTACAAGTTCCCCACACTATGTTTCTTCCAAGTTTATATTTTTATATGGACTTGAAAATCACATTGCTTAACCTGAAAACACGCCCACCCCACCAGCCCCCTGCCAAGTTGGAATTCTGACTAGAATTATATTAAATTTATATACTACTTTGGGAAGCATTAATATCTTTGGAATTTTAAGTTTTCTTATTCAAATCATGGTATAGTTCTCTATTTCTTCAAATGTTATTTTATAACTTTTACTACAACCATATTTTTGGTTTTTGTCTTATGTCTTCCTAAATTCATTCCCAGATACTTTAGTTTGTCATGCTTTTAAATAGGGATTTTTCTATTTGCATTTCTAACTGGTTATTAACTCATAGAAAGAAAATGATTGGGTTTCATCTATTATCTTTCACCCAGTCATTTAATCAAATCCTCTTACAGAATTTTAAAAGATTTTAGGCAGAGCCTCAATCACACTACCTGCAATATTTATACACCTTACTTCTATTTCTTTTCCTATTACATTCACTGAACTTCCAAATAAATGTTGAATAATAGCAGTTGAGTAATAGTAGTAGTGCTTGATATTTATATTATAATCCTACAGTAGTCACCATCCTCTATAATGTTCTTGTTCGTTTGGTAGCATAGTAGCTTCTTTCTGCTATATTCTACTTTATTTTTTATTAGGAATGTCTACTGAATTATATCAAATGCATTTTCAGTCAGCATCAGTTGATATAATCATAATTGTTCTCCTTTATTCTACTGTGTCAAATATAACATTGAGAAATTTCACAATGAAAAATTACATATTTCTAGAAAAACCCTAACTTGGATTTGATTTGCTACCATTTTTAAAAGGATATTTTCATAATTGAAATGTTTTCTCCCATCTTTATCAGGCTTTGGTATTAAAAAATTAATACTTTTCATAAAATTGGATGGCTCTTTATATGCACTTAGTTTTTGGGGATTATTCATTTCTTGGAATTTATAACCTTGCTTTGAATCAAATTTTCATAATTTATATTCTGTTAGAAAGCCATCGATTTCCTTTAGATTTTTAAATTTATTACCATAAAGTTAACACATAATATTTTGTTACTGAATTCTTTCGATTCTTTTGGGATCCAGGTAATGTCTTTTTCCTTATTCCTGATGGGGTGTGTGTGTGTGCATGTATGCATATGTGTGTGTGTGTGTGTGTGTGTGTGTGTATAGACATAAAATGTATATGTATTATATGTTGCATATATATGTTATAAATATGTATTTTTGTTAGACTTCCCTTTTCTATTATTTGTTTTTGTGGCCATTTCCATTAATTTTAGCTTTTAATATTTTCTTTCTTGGGGATTTAAAGAATTTCTTAGATATGCACTACTTAGTTTATTTTCACTCTTTTAAAAAGATAGTATTAAAATCACTTAGGCTACAAAGTATTCCTGAATATATTAATGATTTCCTCATAAATTTTGATGTGAAGTATTCTGTTTAGTTAATTTCCAAATAATTTGTAATTTTGGACTTGATTTTCAATTTGATCCAGGAATCATCTATAAGAGAGTTTCTTAATGTTAAGCATTTATATTTTAATTATTAATCTTTTCATTCATTGTCATATTCTTGCTTATTGCACTGGGATCAAAATATGGGATAAGTAAAATTTCCCCTCCCACTCAAATTCAAGTTTTTTCCTATGGCCGTAGAAACAATTTTTTGTAAATGTTCCATAGACACAAGAGAAAAACATGCCTGTGCCCTGTTTCTAGGGTAGAAAAACACTATATTATTACCACCTTATAACATTGTCTACTTTGTCAAATTATGAAAAAAATACAGTAAAATTCTCTGATATGGTTATAGGTTAAGCATATTCTCCTGTATTTCTACTTTTTATTTTTTGCCTTAAAACTTCCATAACTACGCTGGCCGTGTACAAAGGATATATGTATAATAGTGTCCTTGTGGATTGTACTCTTTATCTGCAAAAGTATCTTTTTTTCTTATTTAATAATTTTGGTCTTGGATTCCATCTTGATGCTAATATCCTCACTTCCTTCCTTTTATTTGCACATGCTTGGCATCTTCTTGTCCATTTTTTTATCTTCAGCTTTTTTAGTTATTGTCATTTGGTTTCAGCGGTGTGCCTGACAAATAGCTTAAAACTGGATTTTTTTTTTAACCAATCTAAGAGTCTTTGTCATTTGAAAGGGGACTTAACAAATTCACATCTATTGTTATTAGATTATATTTGGTTTACTTCCATCATATTTGTTTACTATTAATTATAGTTACGCTTCCTGCATTTATTTTTATCCATTCCTTTCTTGTTGGGTTAATAAAATTTACAATTCTTTTTTTTCCCATTAATTGAAATTTTTTATTCCACATATATTTTGCTCATCATTATCTTTCTATTTTTAAACCATTAAGAGTCTATATATTTCTAGTAAAAAATAATAATAATAAAATGACTTTATGCCATCCCACTACCCAGGCATTTTTCCTTTGGTCTACTGTGCTAGACGCAGACCTGTGCCACCCAGATCTCCCCCTCAAGGAGGGCAGGTTGCTCACCACTAGGACGGTGGTCAGCAGACGCCTCCAGCTGCCAGCTCTTTCAGGGTCTGCCTCTGCAGGGAGCCTCCTCTCGCAGGCCCTGGCCTCCCCAGGGCTGCACACAGCCTGTGACTGAATGGTGGGGCAGCTCCCCACTGAGTTGGCCCCGGCTTTGTGGGTCCTACATGGAAGTCTGACTTCTCCCTCTGCTTGCCTGACCGTGCTTCCCCCCTCCTCCTTTCACAGGCTGTATCAGTCTCCAAACGGTGTGGCTTAAAACGACGGAAATTCATCCTCTCACAGTTATGGAGGCTGAAAGTCCAAAATCAAGGTGTCAGCAGGGCCCTGCTCCCCCCAGGCTCTAGACTGCATCCTTCCTTTCCTCTTCCTAGCTGCATGGTGGTGGCCGTTGACCCTGAGCGTTCCTGTGCATGCAGCTGCATCACTCTAGTCTCTGCCTCTGTCGTCTGCCTTCACATGGCATTTTCCTCTTCTTATACGGACACCAGTCCTATTGGATTAGGACCTACCCAATGACCTCAGCTTAACTTCATTACATCTGCAAAGACTCTATTTCCAAATGAAGTCATGTTTCACAGGTACTGGGGGTTAGGACTTCAATATATGTTTTTTTGGTTTTTTTTGTTTTTTTGCAGTACGCGGGCCTCTCACTGTTGTGGCCTCTCCTGTTGCGGAGCACAGGCTCTGGATGCGCAGGCTCAACGGCCATGGCTCACGGGCCCAGCCGCTCTGCGCCATGTGGGATCTTCCCAGACCGGGGCACGAACCCGCATCCCCCGCATCAGCAGGCGGACTCTCAACCACTGCGCCACCAAGGAAGCCCCGACACAGCTATTCTTAATGAACAATTTATAGTTCACAGTCATATTATTATCATTTATTTAGACTTGACCATAAGTTTTACAAGGTTCATTGCTCATAATTGTTTCTTTGGCTCTTCATCTCCTCCTATCCGAACACCTTTGTTCTGATTCAATTTTCATTCAGTTGGAACAACTTCTCAAGTAGTTCCCCAGAAGTGGCACATGGATGGTCTGCTCTGTGTCATTCCATGACCAGAAATGTCTTTCCTTTGTCCCCATGTATAACTAGATCTCTTGGATTCTTGGCTCCCAGCCCTTTGTTTCATCTCCCTGTTGATATGTCACTGCTGTCTTCTTGCTTCCTGGCTTACAGATGAGTAGTTTCATGCTAGTCTGATGCTTCTGTCTTGGTAACTTATTGGTTTTCTCCGTCTAGAAACCTATGAGAGTTTTCCCTTTTAACACATAGTTCAAAAATTCCATAAGGAGGGCCTCCCTGGTGGCGCAGTGGTTGAGAGTCCGCCTGCCGATGCAGGGGATACGGGTTCGTGCCCCGGTCTGGGAGGATCCCATATGCCGCGGAGCGGCTGGGCCCGTGAGCCATGGCCGCTGGGCCTGCGCATCCGGAGCCTGTGCTCCGCAACGGGGGAGGCCACAACAGTGAGAGGCCCGCATACGGCAAAAAAAAAAAAAAAAAAAAAAAAAAAAAATTCCATAAGGACAGATGTGTTTTTTTTCATCAATCCTGCCCAGCAAAGGGAAACTGACAAGAAGCTGTTACATGAAGATCTGATGAGTTAAACCATGAATAATATGTAGGCTCTCTAGCTGAGGAATAAACAGACTTCATATCCTTCAGGCAGTGCTCTCTGAAAATTATTTCTCGTGACCAACCTTTTGATAAGAACTGGACAGGGGAGCACTCAAAATTATAGTCTCTGGCAAGAGCCTGGAATGCAGAAATTCTAATGGCCAAGTAAGGACATAATCATAAGACTCAGGTCTCCTTAGGAGATGTGTTAATATGTAATCTGACACGAGACTCCCTGTTAGAACTTATTTTCTTAAATTATTGCTGACATTAAACAGAGCCAATTTATAGTGTCATATGATTAGATTGTTGAAACACCAGCTCAGCTAACAATAATACATGCCAAGCACTGAAATTTTTTTTGACTTGTTGATGATGGCTTATGTATCCTTTCTGGTATTTGGTATCTGGATTCTGTTAGCATAAGGAATAAATAATTTATACTATTTCAGAGCCTGCTACAAATTTCATTCAATTTGAGGGAAGGAAAGACTATCATTTATTGAGCAACAACTATGTATGAGACGCTGTCACAAAAAAGATTTCATTTAATCCTGCAACGAATCCTTTGGCATTCTTCAATTTAGCTTGTGTGATTCTGACACTCGTAACTGACTGTCCTATAACATCCATGGGATGCAGTCATTTTTAATTTTGCTGAGGCTCTCGCTGTTAGGCTGGTTTGTAGAAGTGAAGCCCTTAGTGGTGAATAAATATAGCAACTCCCAAACCCCTCCATCTCAGCCTGGTTTGCTGTTCTCTTTACCAATGCTGAGCATCAGAACCCCTGGGGAGCTTTATGAAAATTCAGGTTCTCAGGCCATGCACCAAAACAACTAAATCACTGCCTCTGCATGGTGGGTCTGAGGAATCCGGTTTTTTCAGTATGCTTCAAGAGCTTGGGTTCATCTAAGCTACCCTAAGCAGCAGGGGCAATAAATATGTTTTATCACTTCAAGAGAGATGTTAGGGTCCAGGAGGGAACACAGAACCTATTCTGGGTATGTTAAAGAAAGAGAATTTAAGACATGGAATTAGTTATAAAAGTGACGGGTGAGGGCCTCCCTGGTGGCGCAGTGGTTGAGAGTCCGCCTGCCGATGCAGGGGATACGGGTTCGTGCCCCGGTCTGGGAGGATCCCATATGCCGCGGAGCGGCTGGGCCCGTGAGCCATGGCCGCTGGGCCTGCGCATCCAGAGCCTGTGCTCCGCAACGGGGGAGGCCACAACAGTGAGAGGCCCGCATACCGCAAAAAAAAAAAAAAAAAAAAAAAAAAAAAAAAGTGACGGGTGAGTTAAAAAGCTAAGCAAAAGATGGTGATGAAATGCAGAGACTAACATCGGCACCCCAAGGGCTAGAGGCACACCAAGGGAAGGGGTGTTACCAGACCTCAAAAGTTGGAGGGCTCTGCAGAACATCATGGCGAGGGTGAACTGGAAGAGGCTGGAATTACAGGAGGAGGGGGTATATTTGGAGACATGGTGAAGACAGTCACTGTTGCGGACACTACCCAGGACAGAGAGAGGGGGATACACTCTAGATTCCCCCTCAGCCCCTCTACCCAGCAATCCCTGTCTATGGCTCCCATGGGCCAGCCTACTGAAAACCATGTGACACAGGGAGCCTGAGAAATGTATCCTCTAGGAATGCCTGCCCTGTGACACAGAACAGGAGAAGAGTGAGGAATGGCTTTGAGGACAAACAGGCCAGTGATGGGCTACAGAATGAGATACAAAAATGAGATAAAAATAGGAATGTGGGAAAGCAGATATGAGCTAATGATATGCACAAGATACATGGTTCCCAAAGAAAATGTGGACTGGGAGGCAGGCTAGGAGCTGGTACAAACATTTCTATTTTTATGACTCTGGGGATTTCCAAAGAGCTTAAATAGATCACTACAAAGTAGCCAGGGTCTACTGCAGCCTCTTCATTAAGCATAGGAGTGAGGCTGTGACTTGGGACAATTTGCCTGGGGTCAAGTCAAGAGGTGGTGGGGCTGAGACTTGATCCAGAGCTGTCTGACTTCAAATCTACTGCTCATTCTACCATACCACACTCTCCCTCCTAGTTATCTGACAAAATGTTGGAAGACTGTCTACTAAATATTGCATTGCATTTTTCAATTTGTAAATGCAATCAGGAGGTTAGCTGACAATATTAATTTACATAATTATTTCCTGTAAAACTTGTTCGACATCAGTGAGTCTCAACCTGGAGGGCATTTCTAGGTTTACAAGGTGGTAGGGGAGCTTTTTAAAATTCTACAGTTAAAGAATGGACTTGAGGACACGGGGAGGGGGAAGGGTAAGCTGGGACAAAGCGAGAGAGTGGCATGGACATATATACACTACCAAATGTAAAATAGATAGCTAGTGGGAAGCAGCCACATAGCACAGGGAGATCAGCTCGGTGCTTTGTGACCACCTAGAGGGGTGGGATAGGGAGGGTGGGAGGGAGATGCAAGAGGGAGGAGATATGAGGATGTATGTATATGTATAGCTGATTCACTTTGTTATAAAGCAGAAACTAACACACCATTGTAAAGCAATTATACTCCAATAAAGGTGTTAAAAAAAAAACAACAAAACTCTACAGTTACCGAAGGTTTTAGATATATTATACTTGGGGGCCATATTCGAGTTAGTCAGATGCAACCCTTTCAACCTCTAATTTCCCAGCTAGGGCCATCGAAGTCAGTATTTTAATTTGCCACAGATGAGTTTGCTCCTCATGCAAGGCCAAATGAGGGGGGAAATGACTAATTACCAAATTACCCAACTAAGTAGGCCAACCTATAGATACAAGAGGCGAGGGGCGCTAGCCATGAATCCTTACTGATCTTCCCATAAAAACAACCTCTTCATTAAACACCGATGAAGCAACGCAACAAGGACTAATGGGAAGAACAGTGCAAGAGGCCTCTGAAGGCCTTGCTTTTTGGTCCATCTCTTCTACTGATTCTCTATGACCTTGGGTCATATCCACTTCTTTTCTATCACGAATCCTGCTGACTCTGTTACGTGGCGCTTCTGGTTTGGTGCCATCGCCAAGTTTCTTGGGTACAGCCTCCCCTCAGATCCTCTTTGGAATGAGGAGGAGACTCGCTAATCATTTGATCATCCTGAGTACAACCTGCCCTATGGGAATTGATCTTCCACAAGTTAGCCATATTCAAATGTTTTCACGCCATTCAGGCTATCTATGGTAACATTTCCTAGATCATTTCCCAATAGAGAAAGCAATTAAAACACAGTTTGGGCCTTGGTCATGTCTGCCTGTTAATGTTAATCATTTCTGTTTAAATTATGCTCTTCTGAGTTCATTTTATCTGCCAGCAAACTAATTCACTTTTTCATGCATTCATCAACATCATTGAACAGTACATGTCAGGCTATGAGCTTGGCCCTGGAGCCATAAAGACAGAAACAGATTCTCATCCTCAAAGAAGTCACATCAGCAGGAGAGACAGACATGGGGACAGGTACAATACAACATGCCACGTGCTTTACTAGGGTTCTTGGAGAAAGAGCTGCCCAAGTCAGCCTGTAGGGACCATGGAAAGCTTCATTTATGAGGAACACTGAAACTGAGCAGTTTCTGGGGGACACAAGGTTGAGAGGTAGAGGGTGAGGAAGATGCCAGGTGCCATGGCAGCTTAAAGAAAGCCCCAGCAGGATGAAGCATATTTAACACATTTTCCGGCGTGTTCTCTGAGATCTTGAATCTTGCATTTTAAGAATATACCCAGAAGCAGGCTTAGGATGTTACTTAAAGGGTTACAGACAGACATCCAGATTGCTCATTCCACCTATGATCACAAACCCCTGTTCAGTCCCTTGCCTAAATAAAACTAAATTTGTAAAAAATGTATATGGTTTTCATGAAAACCTAGAAAGTCATTCTTAGGAAAATGTCAGCCTTGTAAATAGTTTTGCTGGGGAGGTAAGAAGTATTGTAGTCCTTCCCGTGCACTTGGAAGGGGTGTGATACTCTTTTAATGTGGTTTTGGCAACAAACAACAATAACAGAACAGACAGGAAAAACCAAAGGCTTAAAAATGTGATAGGTTATTTTCCAAGGCTTAAATATAAGCAACAAAAATACACCAAACTGAAAACAATCCTTGACAGATTTTCCAAGGTAGAAATACCTATATTTTTCAAATGGGAAAAAATTTCTGTTCTATTAAGAAATCATAGGCTCTTATTTCTTTCTTTAGAATATTTGCATAAACTCTCAAAGAAATGCAGAAGATCTGCATGTTGAGTATCTGCACAAAGGAGGCCACCTATACACACATATGTTCAGACATATGGTATGTTACACATTTGTAAGCTCAGAAGCTGTACAGATAGAACCGTGGTGCTCTTATATTCAGTGTAATGCTCCCCTATTCCTACTGATGAAAATAATTTAAATGAGGTTTCGTTTCATGTATCTAATATTTATATAACCAAGCTGCTGCCAAAACCAATTCCAAACGATGGCACCTGCTTGCTATGAATCCAAATGGAGACCAATCAAAACAAATTGCAGGGCTCTTGTAGTCTCTCACGAAACACACTCATCAACTCTCAGAATGGCTCTCACCAAGTGAATAAACAGAATAGCTATAAACGGCGATGACAAAAGGCTCAGCATAAAATGAACCACTCGTAATTCATTTTCCCAACAAAGGTTGTGCTAAAAGAATTCATACGTCTTTTCAAACCAAGCCTTCACTGCAAACATTAGACAGAAGAAAGTAGCCCATGGAAACAACTGTGACGAGTGTGTTGGTTCCAGACCAGTGCAACTCATAGCCTTTCGGGAAAACACCATTATTGTACAATCTTCTCTTGCCCTGGTTTTCATGTTAAATACACAAAGACCTACTGTGTGTTTGTGTGTGTTTGGGGTAGGGTAAGAGGGTTGGGGAAAGGGCTGAAAGTCAGGAGAGCAAATTCATACATGGTCATGACACCTGGGCTTCCATTTGGCACAAGGAAAAGCCTCTATGAAGACTTCACAAACACTGTCACTTTTTTGTCTCTTCCCAGAGACATCTGGGACAGTCACTAAGAATTGCACATAGTTGGACTTTCTACCTCTATATAATGCTTACATTTTTTCTTTCCCCAGTTTTACTAGACATTTGATATTGGGTAGACTTCACAACATTATATTCTTACTACACTGTAAACTTTCTCATTTTTTATTTACCAGATTATGCTTCCTGTCCACATTTTATTTCTAAGCTATTTTCCTTTTTTCCCCCCAAGAGTATATGCCTCAGAAATTATTCAATTATTCCACTAATAATAATTGTGTAAACCATATAGGAATGAATGCTGTCATGACTGGTAAAAAGAAGTAGTCCAAACAAAATAACCAAAATCGATTTGGTTTTGCTCCTGCAGCAGTGTTCAAGGTATTTCTGGGCTTATTTCATCTTCTTCAAAGAGAGCCAGAGCAACACAGATCTCCTATATGCCCCCCAAACAAGGGACAGATAGTAGTTTACCCCAAAGCACTTTCTTTTTGCCAGTGTTTGTGGGCTGTGTGTCTGAGGGGAAATCTGAAAGGACAGAGATGGGGGTAGATAGGACCCTAAAAGAAACGCACTGCTCAAGGGAATGGCAAACGCTCCGAAGAGTAGAAGAGACTGAGCAGGAGAAAAATTTTCTAGGGTTCTAGGCTAATAACCTTAATAGTCAACAAGTAATAAGAGAAGTTTCAAACGAGGCACAAATATAAAAGTCTAGATAGAGGGTAAACAGTGGTGAGATGACCACTTAAGACACACTTTCACCCAGAAGAGTATTCATTTACCCAAACATTGATTCCAGCACTTCTATGGTAGGTACTTTGGGGGGAAATGACAATGAGTAACATGGTCCCTGTTGTCAAGGTGCTTAAAAGAGAAGCCAAAACAAAAACACAGAAATAATGGGCAAGTCTTTAACAGGATTAGGAGCTAATACCTTTTACTTGGCTTTGCTTCTAACAGGTATTCAATTATCACAGTCAGAAGGCTTACGTGGAATGTTCTAAAAAATGCAATTAAAAATTAAAAACAACAGCAACAACAACAAAAAAAACCTTGACCCCAAAAACCCAAGGCCATGAGATCATCAATCAGTTATTAGTCCCTGAATATTAAATTTCCCAAGTTCTGGGTTCAGGTTTGAGACATCCTGACAGAGAGTTGTTTTCAACAAACCAACAATTTAACTGGAGAATCAAGACTAAAGGAGTTGTTCAGAGAAGAGGACGTGACAGGGTCTGGAGTGCAGCCCTAATGGATGGAGCAGCTGTCAGGTGACAACAGTGGGTGCATCTGGGAAAACCACTCCTGGTGAGACAGGAAGATCGCCCTGACCTAATAGTGGGGGATGAAGTTGCAGACAGTGATTAGGCCCGGGCTAGATGGCCTTGGGAGCCAACCACAGATATGAAAAACTAGAGAACACCTGCTGAAGGCTTTTGAGTAGGAGGCCAGTAATATTAAAAATAATAATATTGCTTAAAAGGAGACAGGATGAAATGGGAACGGAAGACTGGATTGAAAGAGTGAACGCAGCAGTTGCCGCAGTGGTCACGGTGGTGAGAACCTAGAAGGCCAGGTTGAGCTCAAGACCAAAAGGACAGAGCGCTGAGTGGTGCTGACAATGAAAACACGGTCAGAACCCAGGCACTGCCAGGGCCTGTGGGAATTTGGGGGCCAGTCAGGGTGACTAATATTTCAAGCCTTGCTAATTGTGGACCGTCATGGACCGTCATGGGAGCTCTAAGAGCTGCTGTCTCCCCGCCTGTGGTACCCTCCCCACCTCCATCCCAGCCTCAGGATGAACCGAGGGGCCACACTAGGCCCAGGCTGATCCACTGCGTTATCCATATCGAGAACTTTCCCACAACGCAGGGACTAAGTGGTCAAGTGGGGTTGGTCTTGGACTTCTCAGGTCAGGAAGAGCCAGAAGCCAGCCCAGGAGAGTGAAACTGAGAACCTGGCAATTTAATCAGAATATAGAAGGATGCACAGACAAGGCTCTGCGTTTCCAGACAGAGATATTACTACTGCCTGCCGACACCCAGCCCTGGAATCTAGTCACACTTCCTAGCTAGCAGCTGGCTTCTGGGAGAGCTCTGTATCTTCATAACACATCCACCATTCCCCTGAGCTCCTCGGCCATGGCTCACGGGCCCAGCCGCTCCGCGGCATGTGAGATCCTCCCAGACCGGGGCACGAACCTGTGTCCCCTGCATCGGCAGGCGGACTCTCAACCACTGCGCCACCAGGGAAGCCCTCCCCTGAGTTCTTTGCAGGAGGTTCTAATCCTTACGGCCAAACTCTTCTTAACTAAGACAGAAAATCCACTATCAATAAGCTACCACAGGCTTGACTGAGGTCTTCACCCCATCCTCCGCCTGCCACCCTTTCCTCCGAGTCACACCCTAATGGGCAAGGTGGTGACAACGAAGCGGTCACGGAAACGCGATGGAGTCAGACTGCCCGGCTTCACCAGCTGTATAGCCTCTTCATCTGAGAAATGGGCGAAATGACAGTATCTCTGTCACAGGGCAGCTGTGAGGAGTGACCAATATGTAAAGCATTCACAGTGTCCCGGGCACAGAGCACACACTCCATAAATTCAGCATTATTATCCTCCTCCTCCTCCTCAGCTACTCGCACCAGCAGGGGCACCATGAGCCACAGCGGATCCTGTCACTGCTGTGCTTCCAAACTTCACGTGGCCACAGGGCAGACTCCCAGCACTCAAGGCCCTGCTGAGTCTCAGGCTCTGCTCTGCCTGCGCATTCCTGCCTCACTGGAGGTGGAAGGAGCCTTTACACATACACACCGCGCCCCACGCCTCACCTGCCCCCTCTCAAGTCTCAGGAGAGCATATGCTCTTCCACAGCCTCTTGCCTAAGCCCAGTGTTTGTTCTCCACGACCTGTGCATCAGTCCAGTGTCCTTCGTCTCTGAGGACTTCCTTGATTCCTTCTATTCTAGAAGAACACAGCGCTTCCTTGGCTGTGCTCGCAGAATCCCCATCAACCGCTTGCATTTTGGTGTTTGTGTGACCCCGGACTGCATTTGCTCTCAGTCCTGCTAATAGTAATTAGTACAGATAATACATGTGGAGCACTTTTTCTGTGCCAGGCACAGTTAAAAGTACATTAATCAAGGGCTTCCCCGGTGGCGCAGTGGTTGAGAGTCCGCCTGCCGATGCAGGGGACACGGGTTCGTGCCCCGGTCTGGGAAGATCCCAAGTGCCGCGGAGCGGCTGGGCCCGTGAGCCATGGCCGCTGAGCCTGCGCATCCGGAGCCTGTGCTCCACAATGGGAGAGGCCACAACAGTGAGAGGCCCGCGTACCGCAAAAAAAAAAAAAAAAAAAAAAAAAGTACGTTAATCAAGCCACTTAATTCTCTCAACAACTCCAAGTAACAGGCTTCTGTTATTACCCTCATTTTACAGATGAGAAAACTAAGGCACAGAGTGGTTAAATAGCTTATCCAAATTCACACAGTTAAGTGGCAGAACGAGGATGTGAGCATACAGACTGTCCAGTTCCAAAGAAGGGCTCCTAACCACTCTATGAATACTGCCTATTTTAAGACTTCACTTATTTCCTTAAGTCCCCTGCCTGACAATCTCTGCACCTTGCCTCCTGCTTCACAGAGGGATGAATGGTCCCTTCATTTGCTGCCTTCCCCACCTGTGAACTCTCACACACCGATTCCCAACCTTCTCTCTAGTCTGGGGCTCTCTCCTCCTCTCTAATGCACACCTAAGGAATGTTCTGTGTTCCCTCCCGCACACACCAGTCCGGAGCCCTCTCTCCATCAGTTATCCTTCGACCTGGATCTTCAACCGCTTTCTCTCACCTGGCTCTTTACCTTGGGAATATGAGCATGTTGATACCTTTCCGGAGACCCTTCCTCCCTGACACCTCTTCTTCACCCTGACGCCCTCTTCTGGTTGCAACCTTGTGTCACTCCCCTTACGCTCAAGACCAAATCCTCCAAAGACTAGTGTACGCTCCCTGCCTTGACTTCCTCCCCCTCCCCCTTCACTTCTGGATGTAGCAGCCATCCAGCCACCCCCCATAACCACCCCAACTTCACAAGCGGGCTACTGGTTGCTTCACCCACAAAGCTTCATTCGTCACCTTTCTGGACTTCTTCACAGCATTGACCTTGGAGTAGCCTGCACACGGTGGGCTCTGAAATCTGTGTTGAACTGATGAAGGACCAGTCTTTCTCCATCGACAGTGCCTCCACCCTTGGCTACCCCGCATGGCCAACACTGTCGTTTGCCTGCCCCAAATCCCTTTCCTCGTGGTCTTTACTAACGGAAGCCTGATTTTGTTTGGGGGAGGCAATACGCCCAGTTAAACAAACAGAAAACTTATATTCCCAGACGTTTTACAAATGAGATGTTGGCAGACGTTTATGTCCAGGGAGACTTGTTAGAGGCAAACTCAGTTGGTGTGGGCACTTCTGCCACTTGTCACTTGCTCTTTGCCCTTTCTTCCATGGATGGCAGGCTTGAGAGTGGGCCTGAACCAGGATTCCACATATACCTGGTCTTCCCTTCCTGATATAGCCGGCTTTCCCCCTACCTCTCGGAACACACCTTGGTCTCCTTGGCAGGTTCCCTCTTCTTGGGCTGCCTCTTAAAATTCATGTTCCTCGTGGTCTTCTGCATTCTCTTCCTCTCACTCCCTCTGCACCATCTCTTCCATTACCCAGGGGTTCAACTACCACCTACTTGGGATAGTCCCCCATAACTCTGGAGCCTACATCTCTTTCTTGAGCTCCAGATCTATATTTTCGGTTACTTTCAGGGTTCTTATAGAGCATCTTAGGGGCACTATCAATTCTACAGTTCATCACACGCCTCCCCGCTCAGAGAATGCTGCCATCATCCATCTAGTTGTCCAAGCCAGAAACCATGGGGTCATCCCGACTCCTCTTTTAACCTCATCCCACAGTCCATCAATCAAATTCTTTTAAATCCATCTCAATGTTCTTTGATTCTTTCTCGGCATTTCCCCTGTTACTATCTTAATTGAGACTTCTTTATTTCTTGCACAGATTCCTGCCTCAACCTCCTAATTAGTCTGCCTTGCTGGGGCACACTATTGCTGGAAGAATCTTTCTATAATGCAAATCTGTCTATGCCACTCTCCTTCAAAATCCTGTGGTAGCTTCCCACTGCTTCAGGGTGGAACTCAAAGTCTTTAGCACAGCACATGACCTCTCATGACCTGGCTTCTTCAATTCATCTCTCCTTGCTGCCCACCCCGGCATGGTTGCTGCCATGTGGGATGATTTGCAGTTCTCAGAAGCCATAGTACTCTCTTGCCTCCTTCCACTGCACTCTCTCCAGAGCCTGACATGCCACTGTTCCTCCACCTGCTCCCCGGCTGGGTGTTTCTTATTCTTCAAGATGCACCTAAGGCAATCACTTCCTTCTATGAATCCACGCTCCCTCCTCCCAAGTCAGGGCTCAGTGCCTCTCTGTGCTCCCATGGTGCCCTGGTCCTGCCCCTATTGTGACACTTACTGATTATACTGTAATTATGAGTTTCAATTTCTTTTCTTTCCACTACACTATCAGCCCTTTCAGGGCAATAACCTCTGTGTATTTCTCTGTAAATCACAGAACCTAGCACAGTGCTTGGCACACGGACTTAAAAGCTGAAAGTGTAATGAATGTACATATAAGAATGTCTGCCACACTTCTTAGATAAGCTATCTTGAGTACAGAAAGGAGGTCTTATTTTCAGTCCTTACTTATTTTCAGTTAAGTCAATGCTTCATAAATGTTTTCTTCTTCCTTCTTTTTAGCATTGGATAATAAATGAATGTTTAGTTTTCAGAGTGAGAAACAAGATGAAAAACTAGGACGGTGATTTTGCATCCCAAATACTTCTACAAGAGGTCTCTTTCTCCCTCCCTCCCTCCCTCCCTTCCTTCCTTCTTTCCTTCTTTCCATCCCTGTTTTAGGTTTATTTCACACAACTGAAGTATAGTTGATTTACAATGCTGTACTAGTTTTGGGTGTACAGCAAAGTGATTCAGTGTATGTGTATATATATATATATATATATATATATATATACTGAATTACTTCTCAGATTCTTTTCCATTATAGGTTATTACAATAAGTTGAATATAGTTCCCTGTGTTATACAGTAGGTCCTTGTTGTTTATCTGTTTTATATATAGTAGTGTGTATCTGTTAATCCTTAACTCCTAATTTATTCCTCCTCCCATCTCATTTTCTTCAAATGGATCTCTTTCTGAACATTTAAAAAAAATATGGCTATAAATGCAACTCGTATCTATTATAGAAATATTGGACAAATATAGAAAATCACAAGGAAAATAAAACTGGCCAGCTATCTCACCGCCCAGGGATGCCCATTGTGTTCCTTTGGAGTCTCTTCTAACCTGCTTTCTGGTATGCTCACACACTGCCTTGCTCTCCATCCCCTCACTGCTTCTATGGCACAGGGGCTGAACTGGGCTGTGATACCCTGGGGCAAGCCTGCGTCATTCATTCCAGCAGAATTCAACGCAGCATGAGTCACAGAACAAAATAAGAAGACCCTGTGGAGCGGCCGTTCTAAGGAGTGAACTTCAGTCTGAGATTGGGCTTCTCTTGGAGTGAGCTGTTCTTCATCTTCAAACCCTACTGGGGTATATCTATACTGCAAAGTAATCTTACCTCTAAGTGAAAACTGTCTAGATTTTCACTTATCCTTTGGATGAGACTCAGTCCACTCTGGCAAAGATTTCTTTTCAAGTGGTGTATTAAGTTCACAGGAGTGACTTTCCATCTTATTGAACGATTTCAATTCCTATGGCTTTGAAAATAGGGGGGAAAATCCCCAATCTTCAGCTTTAGGATTTATTTCAAATCCCACACACCTGGCAGGCTGCCTCAAAGCTCACCACCATGCTGGTACCGCAGTACTAAACATACCCTCTTAACATCAAGGAAAAGGATAAATCTCTGAGGTTTAAATTCAGGAATGCAAGCCAGGAAGGATCGAGCATTGTTTTGATTATTAGCAATCCATGGAAAAATATGTGCCCTTTTCCTAGTCTTAATACCACTAAGTCTCCCTGGAATTCCAAGTTCTCTGCTGCCCAGGCTTGTCGTTTCCCCTTGAATAGCCCTACGTGGGGAGTTTCCATCAGAAGCTCAGGACGACTGTGTCTTGGCTCAAGGAAGGCAGCAAGCCCCCCTCCCCCATACACACGATTTCAATTCACCTTATCAGCAGGCAGGCAGGCAGAGGAACAGTGACAGCCTAAAATACCTCTGGACCACCTACCTGTGTGGCAGCAGCAAGTGCTAACTGAGAGAGCCTTGGGAGCACTGGGAATGGGCACGGACACCAGTGACTTGGGTCAAGTTTCCTGTCTGGGAATCGGGGGGAGGTTGAAGAAGGAGATATAGGTATGGAGACAACAGCTCAAAATATTCTGACACTTGGAACGCTTACACCTAAACACCTCAAGAACAGGGCCCCTCTTGCCTGGGTTTAAGAGAGTTTTGCCCAAGAAACAGGAGGACCAGCTGGCAGTCAGAAAACAGTGTAATCAGCACTGAGATGGGGCGGATACAGGTTGCCCAGGGGAGCACACGGAAGGGACACAGTACCTGGATTCCAGGAAGGCTCCTCTGAGGAAGTGATTCCTACCTGAGTTGCATCTTTTTTTGTGTGTGTGTGGTACGCGGGCCTCTCACTGTCGTGGCCTCTCCCGTTGTGGAGCACAGGCTCCGGACGCGCAGGCTCAGCGCCCATGGCTCACGGGCCCAGCCGCTCCGCGGCATGTGGGATCTTCCCGGACCGGGGCACGAACCCGCATCCCCTGCATCGGCAGGCGGACTCTCAACCACTGCGCCACCAGGGAAGCCCCCTGAGTTGTATCTTAAATGACTCGTGGAGAGCAAGGTAGAAAAAGCTGGAATGGGTATTTCCAGGACACAGGAGCAGCATTTGCAAAGACACAAGGGTGGGACAACATGGTGCCTTCTGGAAATTACCAGTTATTTGTCACGGTGGAAATACAGAGGTACATGTTGGGGAGGGGTCTGGCACGAGTCTGGAAGGTTCTACAGGGAAGGTCTTGTGTGCCATGCGTTTGGAATAAGACAAGAGTCACCACTTCGTTCATTTTCACAACTGGCGTGTGCCCTAAACTGAGTCACTGATGAACAAATGATATGCACTACAGAGAGAGGGTTTCAGTGTTATCAATCACACTCCCAACACTTTTAAAAAATCGATTCAAACTAACATTCTAATGGGTAGTGTGGTCATCTCAAATATAATTTTAGCTAGAACGTCACTTTCCTTAGCTTTGGGCTTACATGTCCAAGTGACATCTCCCTTGGTGCCTCTCACACGTATATTAGATGTAATACATCCTAAACAGAACTCAAACACCCCTACTCCTGCCTCTTCCAATCTCCCATCTCGTTCAATGTCACTCCACCCCCCCTTTTTACTCCAGTCAGTAAACTAGGAATCATGCCTGCTGTCCCCCCTCCCCCCCTCACCACGCCCTCCCCCCAAGCCCTGCTGATGTCTCACAACCACCTTCCCTTCTTTATCCTCCCCTCTCCATCCTACTGCTACCCCTTGGGGTCCCTGTTACCGGCATCTCTTGCCTAGACGAATACAACAGCTTCCCCATGGGTTTCCCCGCTTCCATTCTCCGCAAGCAAGAACGATCATGAAGAGGAAATCTGTTCAGGTGAGTCCCTTGTGTAAAACCCTTTAATGCTTTCCCATTGCATTTACAATAAAATCCAGACTCCTGGCCTTGGCCTGTAAGACCCTGTAGGATCTGCTACTTACCCTGCTCTTCAACCTCATCTCATGCTGTTTTTCCCCTTACTCACTAGGCTTCGGCCCCACTAGCCTTATTGCAATTCCTCAAACACACCAAGCTCTTTCTAGCTCAAGGGCTCTGCACACGCTACTCCAGGTCTGTAATGCTTCTCCCTGACCAGCCTGTACAAAACAGGTGCTTCTCTATCATTCAAGTTCTCAGTCCCTCATTTACTTCCTTCCTAACCTTTATTGTAATTGGCAAGGATTCCATTGTCTCTCTCTCCTTCCCTCCCTCCCTCTCTTTTTTTTTTTTTTTTTTTTTTTTGGTCTGTTACCTCTCACTATAATATAAACTCCATGAAGCAAGGGAATTAATGTGTCTTTTAGAAAACTGAGATAAAATTGTCAATGAAAGGTCGGTGTCTGGCCTAGAGTAGGTGCTTAAGAAATAGTTACCGGGCTTCCCTGGTGGCGCAGTGGTTGAGAGTCCGCCTGCCGATGCAGGGGACACAGGTTCGTGCCCCGGTCCGGGAAGATCCCACATGCCGCGGAGTGGCTGGGCCCGTGAGCCATGGGCGCTGAGCCTGCGCGTCCGGAGCCTGTGCTCCGCAACGGGAGAGGCCACAACAGTGAGAGGCCCGCATACCGCAAAAAAAAAAAAAAAAAAAGAAATACTTACCCAGTGAACAATGTTACAACCATATTAGAAATTCACCCCAATTATCACTCCCCAGAATGTTGCTAATTAGGCTTCCTAAACTTAAAAAAATTCTTGCCTATAAAACAAGATTAAAATTAATGAAGGAATCATTATACTTTGAGGAAGCTTAATTCAAATCTGGGCTCCAACAGATTATTTTATTCACATGTGGTACTCCATGGAGAATTAAAAAAAAAAAAACTACCATGGATGCAAATTCATTTATTTTAAAAAATCATGACAATAACAGAGCAGTACTATATGCCTTATTTAATGTGGAAAATATCTAAATAAGATCATTATGGCTCTGTTACAATGTATCTATTTAGTATCTATTTAGGAACCAGGAACCCTGGTTCCTTTCCACTATAAATCCACTTTATTTGAAATCTCAGAATGTGTAGCCCAAGGCTTTTCCAATGCTAAGACCAACAGATGTGCACAGTGATGTTGATCATATTTTGGAATATTACTAAGAGCATGAAAAAATTCTCAGATAATTTGATCTACATAGTCTTTGTCTATTCTATCTTTCGATCTCCTTATGAATCTACAGCCATAATGTCTAAGCTATTAAATCCAAGGCAGGAGAAAAAGAATGTCATTGAGATGGAGGCAGTTACAAGAACACCTTACAAGCCAAGTTCATTTCATTTACTCTTTTAGGATCAAATGATTTCATAACTTCCTAAAAAGGAATAAACAAATAAATAATTTGGTTTTTTAAAATCAGAAATATAGAGAAATAAGAAAACATTAAATTAGTAAAAAAATTTTTTTAACTTAAGAATTAATTTTTTTTTTTTAATGAACACTGTAATTCTTGTTTGCTGGAAATTGCTGGAATACGCTCTGTTCTTTGCACATGTTACATGACCCTCTTCATGTTCCCCTTGGAAGATACCTCCTCACTTATCAACTTGCTAAAGACCTGCTTCTTTTGTAAACACCTTTGTATTTCTTTCCTCTGTATTCTCATAGGATCTTGGAAATATGTCTATATTGCAGCAAAGCACTGTCCATTTTTAATTTCTATGTGTGTACCCCACCAAGAGCAGCTTAAAGACTTGCCCACCCCTCTTTGTATCCCTGGCCCCTAGCACAGTGCCTGGTGCATACTAGGTATTCACTGAACATTTACTGCAAAAATGAGTAAGTCATCTCTATTATTCCTTCTCCTAAGACCTACACCTTTGGTGACCATATATTATAACCCTAATACTGACAAACATGACATCATGAAGGATTTTCATATCATTTCTAGATGGATGAAACAGAAATATGCCAATTTTAATGTCAAGATTTTTGAGACATTTCAATGGGCAGCTGGAGGCAATATTTGTTATCTTGACTACCCTAGAAAATGTGAGATCCCAAGTTGCCATAGCTGTGAAAGATGAAAACGGGTGGGGACCTGAAGTCTGTGAGGGCAGGTATCTGTCTAATCCTGGCCTCCTTCTCCATCACCACCACCCACCCATGCAATCTCTCCACCCCTTCTCACCTCCACATGCTCCAGCCTTTTTTCCACTGAAATGACAGAACAGTAGTAAGTGACCTCCTGGAGACCTCGCTAATCCTGAATTACAGATAGGTCTAGTAAAGGAGATAAAGACCTCAGAGCAACATGTTCCTAGTGACATTATCAAAACTCTCTAGGTTGGATTAAATGAAGAAAAGGCTGTCTTAGATTCATGAAAAAAGAACTGAAATACAGATTATTTTCAGAGAACTATGCTCTATTTTTTTTTTTTTTCAGTCACACACGGGAGCTCCAAACATGACCATCAAATAAATCACTCAAAACTGACTTGGAAAAGAATGCTTTAGAAGTGGACAAAATGGAATTGAAATTAACATGCCAGCTATTTCACATTGGCAAGTCCAAGAAAGTTCTGTGGTCTTTACATTTTAAAAGTTGTTCAGATGTACATCAGAACACTGTAACTGAGAAGAAATTAGAAACATCCTAAAGAACCAAAAGCAGCTGGTTACCTATAACATGGTACAGCCACAGAAGGCAAAATGATGCAAAAGTATATTTAAAGCATTCACTGTATATTATATGGAAAAAAGTAGTTTGTGGAGCTGACTATAGGTGCCATTTTTGTGTAAAAATTACATGTGCATATTTAAGCATAGAAAAAGCCTGGAATAGGACTTCCCTGGTGGCGCAGTGGTTAAGAATCCGCCTGGGGACATGGGTTCAAGCCCTCGTCCGGGAGGATGCCACATGCTACAGAGTAGCTAAGCCCATGCGCCACAACTACTGCTACTGAGCCTGCGCTCTAGAGCCTGCGAGCTACAACTACTGAGCCCACATGCCACAACTACTGAAGCCCACACGCCTAGAGCCCGTGCTCCACAACAAGAGAAGCCACCGCAATGAGAAGCCCGCGCACCGCAACGAAGAGTAGCCCCTGCTCGCCGCAACTAGAGAAAGCCTGTGCGCAGCAATGAAGACCCGACGCAGCCAAAAATAAATAATTTATTTTAAAAATAATTTAAAAAAAAGAAAAAGCCTAGAATATACATGGGAAGATAAACAGCAGCAACTCAGTGAAGTGTACTTCTTTTTGCTTATTGGAATTCTTTTAATTTCAAATGAATCTGTATTGCTTTTATCATTAGAAGGTGTAATTTGCTTGTTTTAGCCTATTTGGTTCTTTCTTTTTAATCTTTTTTCACATTATTAAAATACACAGCTTATGAAAGTTTGCTTAAAAGTAAATGTCATCTAAACTTCTCTCCTAATTATACGGAATTTGATCGATTGTGTTAAAATTAAAGCAGATTTCTGAATTCTGGGCTGTGAAAATGTGAATGAGAGGCAAAAAACCCCAGCAACTTTCACGAGTGTTAGGAAAACTAAAACGAAAGCGGATTGACTTCACATACCATCAAAGTTGCAACATCACCCTCCCTAGCCTGTGCATTGTAAGGGTTTTAGGCTGGAAGAGGTCCTAAAGCCTGAAATACTCTCTAATGTGCAACAATGAAATACATCATGACATGTGTATCACAGGTTTCCATGAGCAAACACTCCATGTTTCCCAAGCTCCACCTATCATCACTGATAAACCCCAAGTTCTTTCTATAGAGATGCACTGTTATTAGGAAAGATACATAAGCCATTGTCTCTTTCTTTCAGGAAATCTGCCATAACGATGGGGGATTATTTTATATACTATATATATTCTTCAGGTTTCCATTTTTTCAAATGATTCGTTTTCTGCCAAATAATTTTACATGCCTTCTCCCCTCCAATTCTTAGGACTTTTGAGGTAGGAACCACTCCCATTCAACAGGTAAAAAGACTGAGGCACACAGAGATTAATTTGCACGAAGCAGGGAAGTGGGAGGGCTAGGTCAGGAATGCAGTTCTACAAGTCTGCAGATGCAGTGCTTTTACAACCATTACATGACATTACACCCCCTCTGCTCCCCTCCCCCCCCAAAACCCGACAAAGTAAGGGCTACAGGCAGTAGGTATAGCGATTAAGAGGAAACCAATACTACCTAGAACCAGGAGAAGCAGAGAAGGCTCCATGAAGTCAGCAGGACTTGACTGGAGTCTTGAAAGGCAGAAATGCAGTATCAGGAGAGAGAAGGAAGTCCAGGAGAAAGCACTCTTCCCTCCTGAGTACAAATATGGTTTGGATGTCCCTGAGTCCTCTTGTATGAAAGACTGGGTTGGACTGCCCAACCCACAAGAAGGAACCTGACAATATTTTATGATTAGAATGAAATTGTAGCAATTTAAAGCAAGGAAAGCATTCTTTCTTTCTTATCATTACTGGCACTCTCCTCTCCCACCGTTCAGCAACAATTTTGAAAAGGGATAAGGAAAAAAAAAAATCTGTCCCTAAATAAAACCTAAGAGGACAATGAACTACTTTAAAAAAAATTCACAGTACTCACTGAAGAGGAAAATGTCTCTGGGTTAAGAAACTGGGCCAAACTTGCAGAAATAATTGTGTCACGGGTGTGGAACTAAATTTCAATTTATAAGTGGGAAAAAAAAAGCCATTAAGAGAAATAGATGACAAGGGAATAAAATGAACCAGATGAATTCATGAAGGAAGTAAATCAGTAAGTCTTCTGCTAGAACAGTCTCCTCATGTTTGGCGTAAAAGCATTTACCTGTAGGTTTTTCTCCTCACAAAAAAGCCAAAAAGAAAAAAAAGGAAAGAAAACAATTTCTTTTGACCTTGGTTTTTCCCCAATTATAATCACATATATGTAAAGAGGTATTTCTTGTGAAATGCTTAATAACAATTTACCCATAAGAAGGGGAGGGGGGTGACCTTTTCACTTTAGTTCCTCTTTATCCTTAAGGATCTAGAAGGACTCAAGTTCTTTCTTCAGCCATCTGGCTGTCTCCAATTCTGCTCATCCTATTTTCTCTTAAACCTCCTCTCATCAGGCTTCCACCCCACCACTCCAATGAAATGACTCTCACCAAGGTGACCTGTAACTTACATGTTACTAAATCCAGGGCTCAACAATCAAGCCTCTCTTGTCAGATCAGCTGCAACTGATAACATGTGATCACTCCATCCTCTCATATGTTTCCTTCCCGTAGTTTCTAGGACACCACACTCTCTTGGTTTTCTTACCTCCCTGGTTGTTCCTTCTCAGGGTCCTTTTCTTGACCTCTTAATGTTATAGGGTGTCCCAAGGTTCAGTTCTTATTCTTCTGTTCTTTACCCACATTCACATGACCCTTGGTGATCTCATGTATTCTCTTGACTTTAAATATCATCACAGGCAGATGGCTCCCAATTAGGTATTCCCAGCCCAGCCTTCTTTCCTGAACTCTAGATTCAGAAATCTAACTGCTTACTTGACATCTCCATCTGAATGTCTAATAAGGTTCGTTTACTTAACATATCCAAACTGAGCCCCTACTGCCTCCCATCCTCAACCCACCCCACCCCCCAGCCAAACAACAGCAGCAAAACAAACACACACACAAAAACCCAAAACAAAAAACCCTACCTTACTCACAGATTTCCACATCTCAGTTGATGGGAACTCGATCCTTTCCGTTTCTCTCTCTCCTTCTCCCCTCTGCCCCAACCCCACCTTATGCCCACCTTAAATCTGTCAGCAGAATCTATTGGCTCTACCTTCAAAATATATCTAGAATTTAACCACTTCTCCATGCCTCCACTGTTACCACCCTCGTTCAAGCCACCATTATCTCTTACCTGGATTGCTGGAAAGTCTCCTAATTGGTCCCCCTGCTTCCTCCTCTGCCCCTCATAGCCAAGACAGCAAGGGTGTTTCCTTTAAAACCTAAGATAGGTCGTGCCACTTCTACGTTCAAACCCCTGCACTGGCTCTCCATCTCTCACAGTCAAAGTCAGTGTCCTTTTTTTTTTTTTTTTTTTTCCGGTACGCGGGCCTCTCACTGTTGTGGCCTCTCCCGTTGCGGAGCACAGGCTCCGGACGCGCAGGCTCAGCGGCCATGGCTCACGGGCCCAGCCGCTCCGCGGCATGTGGGATCTTCCCGGACCGGGGCACAAACCCGTGTCCCCTACATCGGCAGGTGGACTCTCAACCACTCCGCCACCAGGGAAGCCCAAAGTCAGTGTCCTTTAATGGCATACGAGACCTTATGCCCCCTGTGTTGGCAGCAGTTCCCAGCCCTGCCCACCCCTCTAAGCCCCTCTAACTATCCTTCCCTTCAATAACTCTGCTCCAGCCACCTTGATTTCCTTGCCATTTCTCACTGTACATATGATGTAATTTACTTATTTATTATGTTTATTGCCAACCCCTCCCTCCACCTCCACCCTGTTAGGATGTAAGCAGAATGTGTGCTCTACAAGGGTGGGAGTCTGTTTTGTACACTGACATAGCCTAAGAGACTAGCCAATGTGAGGCAGGTGATCAAATCAAAATTATTTAACAAATGAACTTCTAGTCTCTTAGCAAACTATAAAGAGCCCAGCCACGTGACTAGACTTGGTCCACTAAAAATCTTACTACATTCCTTTCTCTTAAAAACAGTCTGTGCAGGGCTTCCCTGGTGGCGCAGTAGTTGAGTCCGCCTGCCGATGCAGGGGACGCGGGTTCGTGCCCCGGTCCGGGAGGATCCCACATGCCGCGGAGCGGCTGGGCCCACGAGCCATGGCCGCTGAGCCTGCGCGTCCGGAGCCTGTGCTCCGCAATGGGAGAGGCCACAACAGTGAGAGGCCTGCGTACCACAAAAACAACAACAAAAAAAACAGTCTGTGCCATTTGTTCACCCACTTACCCATCCATTAATCATCCACTCAATATAAATTTGAGTAACTATAATGTTCTATGCACAGGCATTAGGAACAGAAGTAAAAGACAGAGGTTAAAGAAACAAGAAACAACCCAAACACACATCAGCCTGTTAACTGCCTTTATAGAAGGAAGTCCTGGGTATAACAAGATCCCACAAGAAAGCTATCTAACTCACCAGGGCTGGAGAGGCAGAGGCCATTAGGAAAGGCTTTCCAGAAGCTATGCTCCCTTGGGCTAAGTTTTTAAGGAGTTAGTTAAGAAAAAAGGTTGGTAGAGAGTGCAGAGGAAGAAGGGAGGAAGTGCTGTTCTCAGCCAAGGACACAGCTTGTCAAAGCACAGATAGTACATGGGAGCCTGAAGCAGGGGAGCCCAGGCAGCTCAGTGTGGCTAGAGTCCTTGGGTTCACGGGGTATGTGGAGATATGCAGCTTATCATACTGTGTAATTGGACTTAATCCTGAAGTTAAGAGGTAGCTATTAAAGTTGAATTTCAGGTTTGCATTTTAGAAATACTAGTAGCAAGTAGTGTGGTAAAATGGGGCCTTGAGAAAGACCATATAGATAGGTGTATAATTTTAATTGAGTTAGAAACCTAGTATAAATTGGTAAGGTAAAGAGCTCCAAGAACTTTAATTCTTGACTCAAAGTAACCTTTGATAATAAAGAAAGATAATTATCGCTATTGTTATTATTTACCATTTTTTAGAAGACTTAAAAGACGAGACCATTAAGGGAAAGATGGTCGAAGACATTCTTAAACACATACTGATTCAACCCCAAATCCCAAATGAAGTGGAACAAAGAAAAAACATTCATGAAGAAAACCACCATCAATGTCACTCTCTAGTCAACAGGGAGCTCACCATGGTAGTCCGAGGTCTCACGTGCCAAAAGGAATACCCAATCCATGCATCATCTCCTCACTCCCATCCCTTCCTGAACACCTCGCATTTTTCTTTCCAAAAGACACCAACACTCAATAGCTACTTGTCACTCTGGAGTTCCAGTAACCCTCCGGGCACTGTAACAGTGAAATCATTCTTTGTCCTTAAAGTAAGAGGGAGGGATCGTCTGAATCACAGGAATGGTTACCTCAACCAATTTTATTTTGTGAGGGCACAAAAGATCTTTTTCAATTGTCTTCTTTCACAACCTGCCTTGCTAGCCAAGCCTTAGAGGTCAGTTTATTTTGGAAGGCCACTGTAGGCAATTGGAAAAGAACCAGAACTATCCCTGGCACTGATACAGAACTGAAGTTTCACAGGTAAATAAAAGCTACACATTCTCTGCTTTCTAGTTTCAGTCACACTGCCTAAGAATTTGTTAATGAGTGATTTGCACATCTCCCAAGTGTTTATTCCAAAAGTTCAAAAAGGAGAAATAGAAATCAGGCACAAAGAAATCCTAGGTATGAGAACCAAATACCTATTTCTCTTTTAGGGCAGCACTTGGAATTTGGAAAGTTGATGCAAAATCAAGGCACAAAACACTTTCACCAACAGTACGTGTGTGTGTGTGTGTGTGTGTGTGTGTGTGTGTGTGTGTAATTTACAAAGTCTAACCTACCTAAGAAAACCAAGGAGAGGAAAATGAGGGGAAATCTAAATGGGGGTAAAGTTAAATAAGGCTCCAAGCACACAGAACAAAACTCATAAAGTAGGTCAGGTGTGTGTATGTGCAAATGTGCATGTACATTTAGTCGTGCATGCACAGGACTGGAGTATTTGATGTTATCTGCCTAACCGCTCTGTTATAAAACTGTTTTCACAAACAAGCTACATGTAGAACCAAAAGTCACTTTTTTGGCGGGGGTGTGTGTGTGTGCAGATCTATGTACAAATTTTATTTGCATCCACTTACTATTTCTGTGAGCTTGGGTAAATCACCTAACTTCACTAAGGTTAACTTCCTCATTTTTATTTTTTAATTCAAGTACAGTTGATTTACAATGTTGTGTTAGTTTCAGGTGTACAGCAGTGATTCAGTTATCTCTATCTATCTATCTATCTACCCACATATCTATCTATCTATCTAACTATCTACCTATCTATTCTTTTTCAGATTCATTTCCCTTATAGGTAGAATCAAAAGTCACTTTTGAGGTGATTTTAAAATATTTATTGAACTTCCAAAAATGATACTAACCTTTTGGAACAAATTGTGGCTTTCAATGGTTTGTTTCAAAATATCTAATGCAGGGATGTTACACTGTGAAACTTGAAGTTTAAGCACCAATTCCAAAATGCATTCAAAGGCAAGTTTTCCTTTTTGGGTCCTTTTGCTGAACAGTGATTTTCTATGAAGTAAAGGTAAGAAGAATAATAGTTTCTCAGGGATTGCTCAAGTGTTCTGAATTTAAATCTCTAACCTCTGGGGAGAGCTTCTTATAGAGAAAGAAGGCAAATTTGTTAATTAGGTAATAAAAGATTTTGGATCACTCTTTAAATCCTGCTGTTACTTTTCCTCTAAAAATGATACATTTTTACCTTATAGAGTTTGTTGGGTCGGGGGGGGGCGGTCAAATGGTTCTTGCTTTTGTTTCCCCAGGAGTGAAAATCTAAGGACAACCAAGGATACTGTATAACTCAAGTATAACAAAGCATATATAACATATATATATATTTTTTTAAAAACAATAATTTAAAATTTGTAGTTTGGGGATTTCTTATTTCAAATAGCAAATCAGTTTTAAAATATGTAAACCATGATATCCTTCTATACATCTTTAATTTTTTTAACCTATTAGTAAAGAAAACAACCCTCCTGATTGCTTCCTCTAATATGATAATAATGTCTAAAGCCATCATTTTAAGTAAACATATTGTTTGATTCAAAACAAGTGGCAACCCTAGCAAGCTGGAAAATAGGCTTTATCTCAAAAAACAAAACCAAAAAAGTCTGTTCATAAGGAAAAGACAAAAAAGACTTAAATCCAAATGGAAAAAAAAATAATAGAAAGTAACAGAGACTTGAGAAAATGTATTTGGTGTTCTCATCTGTTAAATGGGAATAATCATTGCACTTACCTCACAGGGTTGTCATGAGGATTAAATAAACTCATTACATTCAAAGCATGGAAAATAGTGTCTAGGCCCTTATTGAATACTCAATAAATATTAGTGCTAATTATTATTATTACTATTGGCAATGGCTCGTTATTAGACCATCTCTTGCTTTTCTACTAGGGAAAGCAAACAGTCTTAAAGGGATCACAATCTTGTGAAAATCCTGGCTGCCGAGCAATGATAGCCTGATTTCCCAGAGGAAGTACACTAAAAAAATTGCTCAAGATTCCCCAAATCCAGAAGTAAGAAGAGGTCATTACGGAGGGATCAGTGTTTCTGATTTGTGAAGGGAAGGCTATCATCTAAAAAAGAGATAAGGCTTGTTCTGCATTTTCCAGAGAGTTGGACTTGAATTAAATGGTGTAAGTTCCAGAGGGAAATGTCTGCTCAGTGTAAAAAAGACTCCGAAGTCAAAAACTCTCATCTTATAAAAGGATAGGCTGCCTAGAAGGGTAGAGTATACTGTTACTTTTACTCTAGTGTGAAAGTAGGAGTTTCATCAGTCATGGATAATAAAGAAGATTCCTTAGCAAGTCCACACTAGGTGACAATAAGGACAACCACCAGCCCCACAAGGATAGTAATGACAGTTGACACTAACTGCCCAGCACTGCTGTGAGGACTTTACCTAGAGTGACCCCTACCTCAGCCGCCCAGCTCCACAGTCTGTGTTTTTAACCACTACCTCCCAGTTCGGAATCCTGAGCAAGTTACCTAACGTCTCTGTGCCAACATGATAAGGACACATAAAATGAGGATAATATGGCACTAACCTCAGAGGATACTGATGAAGATTAAATGAAGATTAAATGATTAAATGAAACAATACATTTGTTTAGCAGCTAGAACAGTATATGTAGCAAGTACTTTATATATACTTTTTAATATAAAGGTCATATCAACTTTTAAGAAAACCTTTTTACCTGGATGGCAAGGTAGGGAAGGCATAAAGAACTGTCTTGGCTACAGGGAGCAATCTGACTCAAAAAAAAAAAAAATTTTTTTTTTAAATCAACTAAATGGAACTCAAGGCTTGCTGATTCAGGATTGAGTCTCTGAACAAAATGAGACATGAAAAATATGGGCAAAACTGCTAAAGTGAGAGTTCTGCAGTGAGATCAGATTCTCTGTATACTTTGTCATGGATGATTGTAACGTAAGACCTTGGGGAAAAAAACGGCCGATTCCATGACCCACTGCTGACTTCTCTTAGCATCTCCAAGATCTTGGCCAATCACTCAACTCCACTTTCAGCAGAATACTTATTTGCTTCACACACTTGACTTCACCTAGTTCCCGCTTAACCAATTCCCAAACTTAGGTCAATCCAATCTACTTCTTTTGCACCTGACATCCAATTGCAACCTGTCATCCAATGTGGCCTAATAAAGCTCCTACTCACCCTTGTCACTCCTTTACAGATCCTCACAGAGGCAGCATTAAACCTTTACTTCATTCAAGCTTCCAAATCTACTCCTGCCCCACCCTCAAACATCCTACACTCCTTAAAAATTGGAAAATAGAAGCAATCAGATACAAATTCTTTTCACTTTTCATATATACCTTCCTCCAAACCCCTAAACTCCTGCAACACAAATCAGTTCAACATTTACTGCTATCTTTGCCTAGCCTTTTCACTCTCCTTCCTGTTGCAAAGGAAAAAAAAAATTATTCTAGACAACCTTTCCAAGACCAACTCTTCCTTCTATTCACTGACGCTACTCAGGAAATATCAGTTACATCATCTTCTTAGGTTTGTTGTTTTGGCAACTATTCCCCCCAGTCTCCCACTTCTCTCTTGGATCTTCAGACTTTTTCTACTCATCTAAACACATGCCAATAAGAAAACAATCCTCAGCCCTGTTTCCCTCAGAAGCCTTGACCCTTTCCCACTTATATGCCAAATACCTAAGAGTGGTCTCTTGCTATAGGTATGTAGCCGGCTGAACTGATAAATGTGAACCACTGGAAGGCAATCCCATACAGGTTATTCTTGATTACAGTCAATCTTCTACGTATGCTTAAAGGTTCTGACATCCAGCAGCTGCAGATTTGGTGACCATTAATTATATGTTCCATTTACACTGTGTTTTTGAGAAACATAATAAAGGAAAATATACAACAGAGGTTTGTTATATATGACAAACTGTACTTTAACTCAATGTTGATGTGCTTTGGGGCTTCTAGCACAAAGTTTATAGATTAGCAATACTAATACATTAAAAAGGTTTTTTTGAGGCTAATTCTTACATGAGCTAAGCCTTTACATTCTATAGAGTAATGACTGAAGCCATGAGCAATAATATAATAATCTAAATTGCCTATATAAACTCTTAGAGCCTTATCTGATTTAAAACTTAACCACCTATATAGAAAAATTAACTTATAGAAATAAAAGTTTCTCTGTACCTTCAGGGAAAAGGATCTGGTAAAAGCCCATAAAACAGGAGAACAAGATGTACTGAACAAGAAGAAAGCAAGCCAGTGAGGGTGGAGCACAGAAAGCAAGGGGAGGGAGAGGCAAGGGCCAGACTGCACAGGGCCTCCTAGGGCAGAATTAATACATTTTGGTATACCATAAGAACAACAGGAAGCAAATGAAAAGCTTTAAGCTGGGAGATGGAAGGATCAGATCTGCAATTTTAAAAGGATTACTCTAGTTGCTGTATGGAGGATGAACGGGTAGCCAACCAGAATGAGTGTGAAGGGACAAGTGGGAATTAGGAGGCCTAAAAGGGAAATGATGGTAGGCTGGATCCAGGTGGCAGTACAGATGAAAGAAGATAGATTCTGGAAGATAAAATCAATAAGATTTGGTGAATGATTAGATATGAGGGAAAGAAAAGAGAGATGTCAGTGAGATGTTGGTTTCCTGAATTTATATACACATATACATGGAATGCAGAGTAACATCTTGTATAACATATAACGAATTATTAACAGAAATTACCTATGGGTAGGGAAGATGAATTTTACATAGTAGAAGGCAGACCTTCATTTTTTTTTTTTTTACTATATAGATATCTGCGTTGTTTAAATATTTTTATAAGCAGAAGGTATACATTATTTCATAGTTAAATTCAAATGCAATAAAAAGAAACAGCATTTTCCTGGGTAAAAAGGATAGGAATGGCATTTTAGGGAAAGGAACAATTTAATCAAAGGTACAAACACATGAAAGTACATGGCATATTTAGAGTATCAAGTGGTCTAGTGTTTACAGAGTAAGAAGGGAAGTTGTGTAATTGGGACAGGATGAGCAGAGGATTAAACCTGTGTTAGAGTATAGCCAGCTCATGAAGGGCCTTATCATATGTCGTTAAAGAAAGCATTCTCTCAACTGTAGAAAATGGAGAAGCATATAAAGTTTTTAAGCAGGAGGACAACAAACTCAAGTTTATATTTTAGAAAGATCACTTTAGAGGCAGGGTGAAGACTGGGCCAAAAGGGAGGTAAGAAAATAGGCTGGGAGATCACTTACACCGGAACTTAAGCTAAATCAGGGCAACAGAGATAGAGAAGGGGAGACACAAGATTCACTTCACAAGTAGAAAGGACTTGGCGATTGAGCTGGATGTGACACACAGAGAAAAGGGAAAGTCAAAGATGCTTCCCATGGTTTTAAGGAATTAGATAGGATGACATCAATTTAGGTAATCCAAGAACAAGTTAAATGAAGAGATCATAAATTTTGTTTTGAAGATGCTGAGGTTAAAGTACCTCTGGAAGCAGGTCAAAGTGCCCAACAGGAAGTTGGACATACACGTTTGAATTTGAGGAACAAGGTCAGAACTGGAGCACATTAACCCTATTACCCAGAATAGCGAATTTTAAGCCTGTGGACACGATCTTACCCTCGATGTAATGCACTGAATTCTTGAGGCAACTGCCAAAAGTTGACCAGTTCCATTTATTCTCATAGTTGTAAAAATTCCACGTAATTGTTAAAGTCTCTGTAGGCAATAACTTAAAAGTGAGCCGGAACATTTTGTCTTGGCTTCTTGGTCTCTCTTTTATTTTTTTCCCCTTCCCCTTTTGTTTGCCATTCTTTCTATCTACCTACTTATCTAGTTAAGGAAGATACAGGAAATATAAGGAAGTATAATATAAAAAAATTTGTTATTAAATATTTTCATACTTTGTCTTAATTGTAAAAGGCAAAGAAAAGAACATTTTACAATTCTACCTTTAACAAAACCTAAGTTAAATAATGATTTACCTAGGTGACTCTCCCCTGATTTTCTCTGGCAAGTCACTGCCCCTTAATTAAACGACATCCCCCAGGCAGTCAACTCCAGCTGTAACTTTAACCACAGAGGTTCCTGAAAACAATTCCACGGTCCTGTTGTTGCTTACTGTCAGAAGTTTGAGTCACACTGTACCTTTGTCTAACCGATGATGCCCTAGTTTCTTGGGAGGTGGAGAGGAAGGACCTGTTGGCAAGGAAACAGCTGCTTCCTTCCTGAGCCAGGGAAAACCAAGAAGGTGACAGATGGGCAGAGCATAAAAGCAGCCAAAAGTTGCGCTGGTTCCTTGCTGGCAAGGATTTTCACTGAGGCACGATTGGGTATTTTAAAGCATATTAATGATTGAGAGAGTTTCATCTGCCTGGGTGCTCTGCTGAAGTTCAACAGGGCTTCCCACACATCTTCTACAATGGAAAAACTTTTAAATCTGCAGTGGTACAAAGAACCTGGCCTCAGCCTATGTACAGTGGGCTAAGACTGCAAGGCACTGTCCCATTTCACTTTAGGATTATGCCCAAAAGAATGCACTTTCTGGTTAAAAAAAAAAAAAAAAAAAAAGAAATTCTGTATAGTAGTTATATTTGCACAACTTATTAGAATTACTATTAAAATTTCATTAGAAAATGTTTTTTAAATATGTTTACTTTTATATATTTAATTTTAAAAGATTTGTTGCAAACTTTTATATTCTGTTCTTTTATCACCATCCCCCATCCACTTCTGTACCCAGAAAATTAAATATTCAAGGATTCCTGGGTAAAACAGACAACCACTGGATGGATAAAACTAACATTTTAAAAATACCTGTACATAGGTAAGTTATTGTTCTTCATCAAATAGAAATTAGCAATCACTGAAAATAACATTAAAAATTAGTGTGGGCATGAAGTATGGAATTTTAAAACATCAGTTTACTATGCTGATTAATTCAACATTTATATTTGCATCAGAACTTAATAATCGCATAAATAAATAGAGCTCTCAGTTATTTTAAAAAATCAAGGGATAACATATGTATTTAGACATATTAGCAGCGTAAAGATGTATGCTTCAACACACTTATTGGGAAAACGTCTGAAAATATTACTACACTGAATTCAAGGGCACCCGCAGGAATCTGACATAAAAGTTCTCTAGAATAACAACATTTCAGGAAATTCCAAAAAAGGAAAAGGGTAAAATAGGAAATAGCCTCAAATTAATCGACAAAGTTCAGTGCTTGTTCCAACTTCATTTTTCTCTCCATTGCAAAAACAAAAAAAAAACCGAGTCTCAGGATGGGTGGGTGAATCACTTAGATGAAAGTTCATCTACTGGAATAAATGGAGAGGCCGCTTGGGCAGGTGACACAGGAGAGTCGGTGGTAGTGCTGACTTTCGCTGGTGAATTACAAGAAGATCCGGCACTGCTGCTGTTTCCATCAAGGGTATCGGAAGATACACACACACCAGGATCTGACAGCTGTGCAACGTCAGAAGAAAGCATGTTGGTGATGCCCTGGAAAAATCTCTTTGGCTGATATTCAGTTTCCATTTCACATTTTCTTTTCAATGGTCCAAGAACACTTGGTCTAATGCAATTAATTGGACTCTGGCTTCTCCGGGTAGTAAATCGGGTCGTTGGGCTGGGAATCGGACTTGGAGGCAATCCATTGCTACTCACAAAACTTTGCAAGGATGGTGAAAAACACTGCTTCCCAATTCCCCGGGTGGGTGACGGTGCTGGCGACACCGGAATGAAATCGATGCGTTTCGGGGAGGCGGATTTCTCCACGTCGTTGTCACTCAGGCTGAAACTTTCCTCCCAGGAGTGGCTTATCTGCATTGCGTTCTGCACCTCGCGCTCGTGGACGGTCTCTCGATTGATCAAGTCCATGCCCTCCTCCTGTTTGATCTGGTGCAAGCGGCTGCTGTGCATGCGGACGGGGGAGGCCGGTAGTAGCAGGCCGTGGCGGTTCGGGAACGTTGTGCTGTTTCGCCTGGCGCTCGGCGCCTCGGCCTGGAACACCGGCGAAGTGTCACTGAGGCCGTGGATCAGGGGGGCGCTGTTAGACCTCCTGAGGCCCCCGCCGCCACCGCCGCTGCCGCCGCCCTCCGCCGGGCTCCCAACCGTGCCCGGAGGCAGCTCCAGGTCCAGCTCCATCTTCTCCTGAGCCATGTCGCGGGCAGGGAGGCGGTGGCGGTGCTCAAAGACCTAGGATTCCCATTCCCCGCAGTCCAGGGCCGCTGCCGCCGCCGCCACCACCGAGAGAATCTGTCAGCGGGCTCGTCCCTCTGCGCATGCGTGCCCCTTGGCGCAGGCGCCCTGCAATGTCTCTCTTCGCGGCGCCCGCTTAACGCAAAATAGCTGCGCCGCAGCCCTAGGGGGAGGGGGGAGGAGTGGTTGGGCCACCAGTCAGTACGTTCCTTCCGCAGATAGCTGTGAGCGCAAGCCTGCTTTAACGCATATTAATAAGGTTACCACCATATTCAGGAGTATATATTTATAAAATTAGAGCTCTGAAAGAGAGGCCCTTGGCGATGTGGGGCTGTATGACTAGGAGTGGAGTTCGTCCTAACCAGAGAGGCCTTCCCTGAGGAAGGGACCATCTCCTGAGATCCCAAGAAGCAGGCCAAAAGGATGCGGTGTAGAACTGCCTGGGAAGCGGGAAGCGAGGGCTGCCAGCTGGGTGGCTGGCGGGAACCAGGAAGGGAGGGAGTGAGTGTGGCCTGGAGTGGAGAGTAAGCTGGCGGGATGTGAGGTGGTGGATCTTTATCCTGAGAACAATGAAAACTCGGAAGGTTTTCCAGCCATGGGTATAATGGCGACTGTAAAGGTCCGTGGCTGCAGTCCGGGGAATAACGTTATTGGGAGATTAGAACCTACAGAAAAAGACCAGAGAGGAGGCAATCCTCGGGGCCAGAGATGATGGTAGTTTGCAGTAAGGTGGTACTGTAGGAGAGGAGTTGGAGAGAATGGGAAAATCTGGGAACTCGGTCAAAGAGGGGAAAAAACCAACCTATATTACTATTATTTTATTTAGAATCGTATTTCCAGCACAGGCATATGTGCTCAATCATGTTCATTTAGGATGAGGAATTTAATGAGGGGAAAACCAATAGGTCCTCGAACTTTAAAAATAAAAACACAATACTTGGCTCATGTAAGTAACATAAACTTTCATATCATTAAAAATCGGTTTATATTTATTCTTTAGTGTATTCAGTCAGATTTTTTCGCACATAACCAACTGTATGCCAGGCAATGTGGTAGGAATTAGGCCCTAATATGGAGACATTTAATTTCTATCTGGGGGGGAAGAGATAAATATATGGGCTATTTTTCAGATAGTGGTAAGCCTTAGGAAAAAATAAAATAGGGTGGTGTGCCAGAGCACGACTGGTAGAAGGCAGGGGGCAATTAGATAGAGCTGGGATCTAAACGACAAGAATCAAGTCCTGCAGACATCTGGGGGATGAATATTCCAACCATAGAGACTAGCAGGTGCAAAGTCCCAAGGCAAACATAAGTGTGGTGAGCTGGCAAGGAAAGAAAAAAGGGCTGTGCCGCTGAAGCATAAGTGGGGGAGTGGTATGAGGAGGTACAAGAGTTTGGCTCTTATTCTAAGTATGATGAAAAGCCACTGGGGAGTTTTAAGCAGGAGAGTGATATTATCTAGTTTATGTTTTAGATATCACTTTGGCTCTGTGGAAAACAGGCTGAAAGAGGGCAGGAGTGGAGACAAAGATGGATTAGGAACCATGGCAACAGTACAGACAAGAGATTACTGGACTAGGGTTGTATCAATGGCGATGGGGCAGAAGTAGATGGATTCAGGATATGTTTCGGAAGTAGAACCTATAGGATGTGCAGATGGATTAGATTTAGATGGTGAAAGAGATAATTCAAAGGCAACTCAGAGGTGTTTTACTTAAACTGGGTAGATGGCAGTATCATTTACTGAGACAGGGAGAGAGTGCATTTAGAGGAGTAGAAATTAAGAGTTCTGTTTTGGTTGATTTGAGTTGGAAGTGTCTATTAGATATCCATCTGCCTAGGTGAACTGAAAGAGAGCTTAGTGATTTTTGTTTGGCCTCCTTTTTGCAGTTGAAGAAAGTAAGATCCAGAGAAGCCGGTACAGTCAGCATCACATAGCTTGTTTAGTAGTGGGAACCAGTACTAGAATCCAGCATGAGAATCCTAGTCCATACCCTTTCCACTGTCTCTCAAACAGCTTTTAATTTGAAGTCCCCACAGAATACAGATCCTGGTAATGAAATAATGTTGATTATTCATACCTATAATTATAGAAACGGATTTAAGTTTTCCAAGTGCCAGACACTATTCAAGGTGCATCATATGTAGAATCTCATTTAATCCTCACACTAACCCTAGGAAGTAAGTAGCACTGTTCCAGTTTGCAGGGGAAACTGAGATGCAGGGATTCAGTAATGTGCCCAGGATGACAGGAAGCGATGGGACCTCGCCCTTCTGGCTCCAGAGCATGGGCACGATGGTGCCTCCTCCACGTGCAGTAACATTTCAGACTAGGAGAAACCACTTCCAGATAGTTTACACCTTTGTGAGTGTAATGGTATTTGAGACAGAATTTGAAGGACAGGTAGGATTTTAATAGATGATATTTTATATAGAATTGGAAGCATGAGTATATAATAGCAAATTTGCTAATACATAAAGTACATGGAGAAGAATAGGTAATGGGAAAAAGTTGGAAATCAAAGTTGGAGTCAGAGAATTGGAGCTCTGAATGCCAAACAAAAGTGCCTGTATTTAACGTGTGGGGCAATAGGAAGCCGTTGACAAGAGGAATGACACAATGAGAGCTATGCTTTAGGGCCTGCCAGGTGGATGGATCTTAGATAGAGGGAAGTGGAAGAATGGAAGGTGGAAAGAACCAACATTTTCTAAGTGCCCAATGCTGCCAGGCCCTTTAAACACTATAGTTCCACTTAATTCTCATTGTAACCCTATAAAGCAGATACTGTTATGCTCATCTTATAAAGGGACAAGTGAGGTTCAAAAATTACAAAAGGCCCTATAGCTACATGGAAGAACAAAGATCTGAACCAATGTGAATCAAGATCTCACTTCAAAACCTATATTCTTTTTGCTGCTTTCCCCATGAAACAATGGACAAAGGATTAATCTCCAAAATATACAAACAGCTCATGGAGCTCAATATCAAAAAAACAAACAATTCAATTTAAAAATGGGAGGAAGACCTAAATGGACATTTCACCAAAGAAGATATACAGATGGCCAAGAGACACATGAAAAGATGCTCAACATCACTAATCACTAGAGAAATGCAAATCAGAACTACAATGAGGTATCTCACACCAGTTAGAATGCCCATTATCAAAAAATCTAGAGACTATAAATGCTGGAAAGGGTGTGGTGAAAAAGGAACCCTCCTGCACTGTTGGTGGGAATGTAAATTGATACAGCCACTATGGAGAACAGTATGGAGGTTCCTTCAGAAACTAAAAATAGAACTACCATACGACCCAGGAATTCCACTACTGGGCATACATCCTGAGAAAACCATAATTCAAAAAGAGTCACGTACCACAATGTTCACTGCAGCACTATTTACAATTGCCAGGACATGGAACCAACCTAAATGTCCATTGACAGTTGAATGGATAAAGATGTGGCACATATATACAATGGAATATTACTCAGCCATAAAAAGAAATGAAATTGAGCTATTTGTAGTGAGGTGGATGGACCTAGAGTCTGTCATACAGAGTGAAGTAAGTCAGAAAGAGAAAAACAAATACCATATGCTAACACATATATATAGAATCTAAAAAGAAAAAAGAAAAAAATGGTACTGATGAACCTAGGGGCAGGGCAGGAATAAAGACGTAGACATAGAGGATGGACTTGAGGACACGGGGGTGGGGGGTGGGGAGGAGGAAGCTGGGGCAAAGTGAGAGAGTAGCATCAACATATATACACACTACCGAATATAAAATAGCTAGCTAGTGGGAAGCAGCAGCATAGCATAGGGAGATGAGCTCGGTGTTTTGCAATGACTTAGAGAGGTGGGATGGGGAGGATGGGAGGGAGGCTCGGGGGGAGGGGATGTGGGGACGTTTGTGTGCATGGGGCTGATTCACTTTGTTGTATGACAGAGACTAACACAGTATTGGAAGCAATTATACTCCAATAAAGATCTATTAAAAAAAATAAAGATGGAGAATTTGATGGCTAACTCTGAGATGAAAAGAGGGTCTAAACTAAAGTTGGGAATGGCAGAAAAAGGAGATGGATGTGGAGACCAGAAGGTCTCAGACCCAGAACCCAGAACCTGACTGCCTGGCTGTATGGAGGATGAACAGAGAGGAGTCACAAACAACTGAAGTTCAAGCATGAGCAGCTGAAAGAATGGTACAACAGTACTGAATAAAAACAGAAGAGAGAGGAAGAGCTTCCGGAAGAAAATCAATATTAGATGAATAGGAAAAAAGTATTAACTATAGAGCTTATTTTATAGTATGCATAGCTTATTTCTAATTTGCATATTACTAAATTATTTCTATCAATAGTATGCCTCAAATGTGCCAACATTGTTCATCCATGTCTGGATAAACACAATAATTATCTTTACTAATAAAGCACAGAGATGGTGATAACTACAAAATCAAACATACACCTATTAGAGATCTTCACTTGTTTCCCTGTTTCTACCCTTGTCTCTACAGTCAATTCTCCACCCTATGTTCAAGGTCATCCTTAAAAATAAGACTTGAAGAGTCACTTCCCTATTCAAAACCCTTTGGTGGATTCCCACTCGGGGGGGAAAAAGCCAAGGTCATTCCAATGACCTATAGAGCTCTATCTGGGTCTCTGCCATCCCTCTGCCTACCCACCTCCAACAGCTCTCCCCAGTCACTGCTTTCCTCCAACTGCAGAGGCCTCCTTGCTAAGCTTCGGCATGCTCCCTGCCACCTAGCTTACTCTTCTTCCAGTGGACATCAAATTGTTCCATCCCTTCAGCTCTCTGCACGAATGACCTTTCCTTGTAAAAAGCAACAACAGTTCCCAACACCAAGTCTACACTCCCATCCCCCTCACTCTGTTTTCATTTTCCTCCAGTGACAATACGTATACATTGTTTTCTTGCCTCATCCTCAAGAAGGCCAACTCCATGAGGGCAAGGCCTTTGCTCTGTTCCTTGCTATAAGCCTAGTATCTAGAACAGGGCCTGGCACATAGCACTCAGTAAGCAGCTGTTGAGTCATTGTGCAAGTGAATGATGAATGAATGAATGGACTAACACAGCTCTGTCCAAAAGGGAAGAGAACTCTGGTATTTGGAAGTCCAGAAAAGCCTAATAGGCTTTTCTACACTGATTCTAAGTGCTCCTTACTTTGACAATTCCTTTTCTCATATCAAGAATATCATTATTAGTTACAGTGCCCTCCAGCCCATTCAGGTAGGCTACCTGAACAAACCATTATGTGAACCAAGACCTTTAAGTCCTAAGTTTCCATTCTTTTTAAACCATCTGCTTATACACACTTGACAGAGTTAAAATGCTCAGTGCTGAGGATTCTAAGCAGTATTTAATATACTGAGTTACTGCTTCGTCTCAAAGGAATAAAAGATAGATGAAAGAAAAGAGCAGCCATAAAATGCAATTCAGCCTGTTGCGAAAATAATACCAGAGGCAGGCTCTAGATCTTCCCTAAGTCAATTCACCCTTCTGGTTTCACTCCGGGTATGAATTAAATACCACACTTAGGAGTAAGTCATAAAATCAAACATCTACTCATTAAACTTTATTGTGATTAATATCGTATTTTTTCAAACAAACAGGTAGTTTCCTTTTAATTCCTAGGAGCAATTTTTTTTAACTCAACATTTTATTTTTGAGATTCAACATAATGTTGTTGTATAGTATTCTACCCTTTAAATATACCAGAATTTATTTATCCATTCAAACACTAGTGGAAGTTTGCACAGTTTACAGTTTGGGGCTACAGCAAATAGGAGTTCTATAAACATCTAGGAGCAATTTTTGACTATTAAACCCCCAAGCATATAAAAAGGCAAATATCCACCTTTGAATCCGTATTGAATGAATGTGAAATACAAAAATATGTGTACATGTATAATCTGAGATAAGCTGGAAAATGTCTCCATATCCCACATTAACTAATATCACCTATCTAGAATAAAAATATTGCAGAGGAAAAGTGTACTTTCAAAGCACAGGAGCTCAGGAGTGTTAACTGGTACAACAACTTAGGGAAAATGTTTGGCAGTACATCATACTACCTACTAAAAGAAAATATATGCATGTTCTATGATTAAGAAATTCCACTCTGGGGTATATATCCAAGAGAAATGAGTACTTATGTCTACTGAAAGCCATGTACGAGAATGTTCCTTGCATTATTATTCATAATAGCCCCAAACTGGAAACAACCCAAATGTCCATGAACAGAACAGTCAAAAAGGGTGAACACATTATACAATGGAATTCGTTTTTGTTTTTTTTTTGTTTTTGTGGTACGCAGGCCTCTCGCTGTTGTGGCCTCTCCCGCTGCGGAGCACAGGCTCCGGACGCGCAGGGTCAGCGGCCATGGCTCACGGGCCCAGCCGCTCCGCAGCATGTGGGATCTTCCCGGACCGGGGCACGAACCCGTGCCCCCTGCATCGGGAGGTGGACTCTCAACCACTGCGCCACCAGGGAAGCCCTACAATGGAATTCTTTACTCAACAAGATGGATGAGTTACAGTACAATGTTGAACGAAAGAAATCAAACACATAACAAAGCATACTCTTTGACTACCTTTTTATGAGATTCAAGAACAGCCAAAAGCAATCGATGGAGGTAGCAGCCAAAATAGTTGTTACCCTTGGGACTACTAACTAGGAGGGACACAAGGAAATGTTCCATATCCTGTTCTGGGTGCTGTTAACACAGGCATCAACATATGTAAAAAATGATTAAATAAGTACTTAAAATGTATACACTTTGTTGCATATCAAGTTAGTCCTCAAAATGTTATCGATATAGAGAAAAACAGAATGGGAACTTGGAATGTAAATGGAAGACAAAACAGAATAAGGATGTACTTTAGTCAGGATGAAGATATGTTGTTCAAACGCTAACCATGAGTCTAACTCTAAACTGGAACGCTAAGCTTCCAAATCTCTGACACACAACATGATCAGTGGAAGAACAGCTCGTCGGCCTTGACAGGACAAAGAAAGCAGACAGAAACACACACATACGCCCTTCAAGCTGTCTTTCACTGGGGCCCTAAACACCAAAAGACTCCAGGAGCCTCACACAAACACTGGACACTGTCTGAGGCCAGTTACAGATCACCAACAGCACCATCGGTTCTCCTTGGCCCTGTTCCCAAAGAGCCCTCAAAGTTACTTATTTCTATGGAGGCATGACAGAGGAAATGAAGCCCATTTCATAGCCTTTGACTTTCTCAACTGCACTCCGTGTATTCTGTTCAGTCGGTTCTGCGGTATCCTCCTAAGCATACTTCATGAAATGAAACAGAGTTAAAATAACGTCAGAGGAACTCAGCGGGGGCTGTGATTACATATGGAAGGAATGAGAATTGTGTTTGAGGACGCGACTTTGGCTGCAGGGAACTTATTTCGTTATCATAATGAAAGAAAAATAGTAGATGATCTCAGAAACTGTTATCAACCATTTACTGTACACTTACTGAGAGCCAGTAAGTACAGAGACTCTTCCTAGCATCTACCCTCGAGGTTGCTTAATCTAATCCTTAAAACTTTAAAGCAGCAGCAAGGATTAGAAGATCAAAGCACAAAGCTTACTAAGGGGCTTTTGACCCCCTCACCTTTCATTTTCGACAACTGCTAAAAGCCATCATGCCACTTGCATGGAGCTACAATCTTTATAGGGAAGAAGTAAAAAGGCAGAAAGGGGGCCTCAAAGGCCTGATAGAGGAGGCTTAAACAGCCTAGGTCCTCACCAAGGTTCAAGCAAACAAATATATGTGAATTGTAGTTATTTTGTTCAATTTTTTTCAAGGGAAGATATTAAAAATAGCCATCCAGCCCCCACTCTCTACTTTAAGTCCTTCGAATAAAGTAGAACAATTGGTTGGTATCATTTTTTGATCCTCGCCAATTTTATACATTTTAGGCAGTACCCATTTTTTAGTGCCTTCTCTTTGGCATTAAACTTCTCCTAGGCCATAAACCAAGGTTATGATTGTTGTCCTTCACTGTTTTCATGTTTCTCTCTACCTGTCTGCTATCTTTCCCTTAAAAGATTAACCCATCTGGCAAGCAAGAAAAAAGAACTGATGTCTTTACGGATAATGTATAAAGTTAACTTTGAAACATGCAAAAGCTGCAAATCTAGTTGGATTATATACTTGGCCTCCCAGTTGGGTGTCTGGGAAACTTCTAAAAGGGGTCAACGTATTAGTGCCAGTAGGACTATAGCCAAAAAAAAACGGTACCAAACCTGGAGTCAGACAATCATACTTCCAGCACAGTGACCTTGGACAAGTCTGTCAACTTCTCTGGGCTTGCTTTTCTCATTTATGAAGTGGGGACACAACCTCTTTGTTGTAAAGATCAAATGATCTCTGTCCGTAACAGGCCTTGCAAATGGTAAAGGCCCTATACAAACAGGCTTCTCTCAATGAAAATACTTAGTGCTATGATCGCAGAATGACCCTGCCTACTTTTCCCCTACTCTCATCCAAAAGCTTCCTTTGTTTTCTTGCTTTTAGTTTGATTCTGTGAAATAAAATTCTCTCCCCGCCTTCTTCCCCAAGACCATTAGTAATTTTTAGAGACACACAGTTTCTGTGGTCTAAGAAGTATGAACTGAAAAGTTCATCTGCAATTAGGTGGACAATTTCTAAGAAGAAGAAATAAGAAAAACCACATTTCTAAGAATTTCACTCTCTGAGTCTGCCTGAGAAGAGATGGACCCCACAGGGTGGAGAGGCCATCAGGACTAAAAATGTGGCTCGATCAGTGAATCCTATTCCCCGCAGCAAGTCATTTGTCTGTCCCCAACAGCAGCAGCTACCCTCCCTGATAGCGCTGAACTTTTCAACTGGGACTAATCCCAGAGGCTTATTCTCATTTATTCATTTTAAACCCCGTTTTGAATTCTGCTGTCGTGCTACTGTCTTTCCTGGCATATAATGAACTGCACAGACACACATTTGGCTGAGCCTGATAAACAAGATGAACCCAGCCCCTCTCAGACAAAATCGGAAGGGGAAAGGGGAAGAGACCAGAAGAAGATTCAAGAAGTTTCAAGAGTTACCGTTCCTCGAGATGCACACCCTTCTCTCCAGGTAGCTGACTCCTTGTAGGTATGTTTTGAAGATCAGGCCAAACGACCTGAAGAAGTTTGAAGCTGCTGCCCCAGACCTAAAGATTCATAAACTACATGCTTTAGGGAAATGTTTTTGGCTTTAGAGGATGACAGCTGCATAGCCAAGAGTCACCTAACCTCTAAGACACTTGAAGAAAGTGAATTCTAGGACTGAGAAAGAGGGCAGTTTCTAATTTTTCTTTTCCTTTCACCCAGCTATACTTTAAGCTAATATGTATTATGGAGGGGTGCTCTATTTCCTCCCATCTTATACTTACTAATTTATAAACTGAATGCAACTGTAATTCAGCATCTGTATGGCTTTTCCACATGCGGCTCCAGTTTTTGGTAGGAAATGAATTTTTACCACCCATGGAGTTCTGTCATCTGAAAGTTTCACTTATTAGGAAGTGGTACAGATTTTTCTTCTTCACTCTCCATTTGTTCATTTTGTTCAAACGCTATCCACGAGTCTAACTCTAAACTGGAACGCTAAGCTTCCAAATCTCTCTGACACACAACATGATCAGTGGAAGAATAGCTAGTTGGCCTTGACAAGACAAAGAAAGCAGACAGAAACACACACATACGCCCTTCAAGCGGCCTTTCACTGGGGCCCTAAACACCAAAAGACTCCAGGAGCCTCACACAAACCCTGGACACTTGTCTGAGGCCAGTTACAGATCACCAACAGAACCGTCGGTTCTCCTTGGCCCTGTTCTCAAAGTTACTTATTTCTATGGAGGCATGAAAGAGGAAATGAAGCCCATTTCATAGCCTTTGACTTTCTCAACTGCAATCCGTGTATTCTGTTCAGTCGGTTCTGCGGTATCCTCCTAAGCATACTTCACGAAATGAAACAGTTAAAGTAACGTCAGAGGAACTCAGCGGGGCTGTTATTACATACAGAAGGAATGAGAAGACTTCTCCTCTAAAAGAGGAGACTTCTTCAGCCCTTATGGTTGTGACACTTTTACCAGACAATGTCGTCATCATTATCATCATCATCATACAATAGTAGCTTACATTTACTGAGGGCATATGTGCCAGGTACCCTTCTAAGTACTGTGTGTATATGAACTCATTTAATCCCTACACCATTTCTAGGATTATGATCCTCATTTTATAGATGAGGGAAAGGAGGAACACAGAGGTTAACGTAGGTGCCTGAGATGACATAACCAGTTAAGGGGTAGAGGAATTTAAGCCCAGGGGTCTGGCTTCAGAGGCTCACAGCTCATGAAACACAGGTGGATTCCTCAAACCTGCCATGTTCATAGTGCTCCAGGCTATTTTGAAAGAATGATGGCGGACTTGACATGTACAGGATAATCATTCTGCTTATCAGAAAGACAGATGAGGGATCCATGTAATTGCATGGGCTTACAGATACTAGCGAGGTAACAAAATTCAGCAATTAATAAATGCCCTACTTGCCCCAAAGCAGTGCCGAAAACTAATGCAAAGTGTTAGAACCACGGAATGTCAGCTCTGAAAGGAGCTTTAGAAATCACCTACACTAAACTTTATCAGCAAGGAATTAGGTTCAGAGAGAGCCAGTGATTTCTTCAAGGTCAAAAAGGCATCCAGGACAGAGGCAAGACGCTTTATTTAAGTCATAGAAATTGCTTCCTCATGTTTGCTCTCTGGGTTCCCCTTTCACTTTCAACTCTTTCTCTAAACAACAGCATCCACTTCCATGGTTTCAACTATGACCAATGTGCTGATGTCTCTCAGATTCATGTCCCTAAGTAGGGCTGACCTATCTCTAGACTGTAATATATAACTACCTACTAGACAATTCTACTATACTTTTCACAGGTCCTTCAACCTTGTCTGTGAACAAGCTCACTTCTCCCTACCCCAAATCCACTCTTCTCTTGAGAATGAACTACACAATAATCTCTCCAGACAGCCACAGCAAAACTGCACAGGTTCTAGATCTCTCCACCCCTTCATGTCTTCCACCTAAACCATCACTAAATCTCTTCAATTTTACTTGCTTAACATCTGATAGCCTCCCCTTTCTTTCTGCCTCTATTACTAAAGCATTCTGTCTGCCCCCAACTACAATAGCTTCAATGAGTCTTGGGCATATGAGGATGGCTCCAATCCTACCCAATTTGCATAAGTGCTGCCAGGATGAATTTTCTGAAGTAATCTCATCACAAGAGCAGACAGACAGGCTACAGAGAGGAAGACAGACTGAAAAGAAGGAAGGAGGGTGGGAGGGAGGGAGGAAGTGGCTAACCCTAGTATCTGCCCAAATTGCTCTAAAGCTCCACTCCCTTTGAATGGAAAGTACTACAACATAGTATTTAAGAAATCATGCTCTGAAGTCAGAGAACCTGGGTTTAAATCTTGACTGTGTAACTTACACATACGTGGCTTGGGGGTCAAGTTACTTCCCCTCCTTGAGACTCAGTTTCCTCATCGAAAAATGAGGATAATAGTCCCTCTATCAAATGACTATTGTGAACATTAATTGAGGTAATATGCACGAAACTCTTAGAACACAGCCAGACATGAGATTTCTCAAAACAGATCCTAGAACCATAACCAGTACATCTTATTTAACCAGACTGTTGCCTCACTTCTCTTTCCTAGGCACCAACCACCTAGCGAGCTCTTCCTGCAGTATTTATTGAGTGCCGAATCTACATGCAGTTCAGTTTGGAGACTGAACAAATACTAGAGCTTCTCTGCTAGAACTCTGAGATTTCAAAATCCTTCAAACCACAAAACACTCAAAATCTGTTACAATGAAAGCTCTGTAGAGGCTATTATAAAGATGAAAAAGACAGCAGGGAAGTTGAGAATCCAGGAAGGAGGTAATCAGCACATTATTAACCATACAATAAGCTAGGTCTCAGGCATCCCTGGTGGCGCAGTGATTGAGAGTCCACCTGCCGATGCAGGGGACACGGGTTCATGTCCTGGTCCGGGAAGATCCCACATGCCGCGGAGCGTCTGGGCCCGTGAGCCATGGCTGCTGAGCCTGCGCGTCCGGAGCCTGTGCTCCACAATGGGAGAGGCCACAACAGTGAGAGGCCCGCGTACCGCAAAAAAAAAAAAAAAAAAAAAGCTAGTTCTCATATCCTTGGCCTTAAGTGAGCATCAGAATCATCTGTGGAATTTTTAAAACAAACACAACAGAGCCCCAGTGCAGAGGTTCTCACTCAATAGGCCCGGGACCTGGTATTGCCATTTTTGTTTAAAAAAAAAAAAAAAAATTCTCCAAGTGAATCTGATGTGCTCCGAAGGTTGGAAACTCCTGGAGTGAAAAGCATCTCTACTGCTCACAAGTACTTATTAAAATATTAACATTTTAGAAGATGAGGAGATTGCTTTCAGCTGATTGAGGGGAATAACAGAAAGTCTATGCAGAATTCTTGCAAAACGGATCCCAAGGGAGTCTGTTCTAACCTGCCCAATTTGGAGCATGAGAAGCCATCTTCCAATAATAACACTAGCTGAGTGAAACCTTCACGTGAGAATTTTTGTTTTTCTGTTATCTGGACTCCTTCTTATCCCTGTTTTGACCTGGAGAGGACAAGACCTCAGCAAGATGGCCAAAGGCTGAGAAAGAGGCTTTTTGCCTGCAGCAGGCCTTACCGAAGGAGGGGAGAAGAGCTGAAATGAAGTTGGAGGCTCTGCCAATCACATTGGAGATACCAGCAGCAAACCGGGATTTAAAATGACACTTGTCAAATGTGGCAGAAATGCTGAAGGATTTGGTTTGCAGGGAGGGAGGATGATGTCTGGGAGATACCTGGGGATCTTAGGGAGCGGCAGAGGGAGGGAGATAGAAACAGAGGGAGGGCGTGTGCAGGGGGTGGGGGGGGGCTGTGGAATTGGGAGGAGCTGCACCTTAGGTGGGTGATAAGAAACTGGAGGAAGCCAGTAGACTATGCTCTGAAAAATGTGGTTAATTCAAACTGAGAAAACATTTTTCAAGTTCTGACGGGGTGCCAGGTGCTTCCGCACAGACTCAGAGGAAAGCAAGCAATAAAACATCACCATGACGGATCATGGAAGGGTTCTTAAGGACAGGATTTTCTTAAACTTTTTTTCTTTCCCGAGAAGTGACTAATGGTAAGAGAAATACTAAAGATACGAAAGGAAAGATAATTGGGACAGAAAGTCCTGGAGTGCAGGGAGGAAATGGAATTGGGGGCACAAGCAACAGGTTATAAATATTTATTTAAAGCCTATAAAAATAACCTTTAGCTTTAGAGAAGTCAAATCTGGGGGAATTACACCGCTCTTTTCTTCATCAATAATAGCTAGTTATGGGCTTCCCTGGTGGCGCAGTGGTTGAGAGTCCGTCTGCCGATGCGGGGGACACGGGTTCGTGCCCCGGTCCGGGAAGATCCCACGTGCCGCGGAGCAGCTGGGCCCGTGAGCCATGGCCGCTGAGCCTGCGCGTCCGGAGCCTGTGCTCCATCCACAACGGGAGAGGCCACAACGGTGAGAGGCCCGCGTACCACAAAAAAATAATAATAATAATAATAACAGCTAGTTACAGTTTCAGAGGGCTGCTTACATTTGATCTACTCCATCACTGACAACATGAAAACTTCCACTTTTCTTTAGCAAAAATGAAGGGAAAATGCAATTAATGTTAGTGCTTTTATTATACCTAGCAGTTCTGGAAGCCGGATAGAGACTATAAGCTAGAAAAAAAACACAGCCTAGGCTTCCCTGGTGGCGCAGTGGTTGGGAGTCCATCTGCTAGTGCATGGGACACGGGTTTGAGCCCTGGTCCGGGAAGATCCCACATGCGGCGGAGCAATGGGCCTGGGTGCCACAGCTGCTAAGCCTGTGCTCTAGAGCCTGTGAGCTACAACTACTGAGCCCGTGTGCCTAGAGCTCAAGCTCCGCAACAAGAGAAGCCACTGCAATGAGAAGCCTGTGCACCGCAAGGAAGAGTGGCCCCCACTCGCCGCAATTAGAGAAAGCCCGCGTGCAGCAACGAAGACCCAATGCAGCCAAAAATAAAATAAAAAAAATTTTTTATGTATATAATGTTTTAATTTTAAAAATAAGATGAGGGAACTAGGGGTATATTATTGGGTTTGAAGAGGTTGTGCATTTAATGAAGCAAATATTTAATTTCTTCAAATGCTTCCACCACTTTTCCCAATAGTGTGACTAAGTCAACTGTCTACACGTGTGCCCAGTACCTCGCTTCAGTTTATTATCAACAACTGAAATGCTTCCAAGGACAGGCAGGCAGAGGAGTGATAGCACTACAAGAAAGAGCATTTGCACTCAGCAGACTGGAGAGCTGGGGGGCATCTAAAGGAGACAAACAGCCACTGTGCAATTCCAGCCAGCTGTTGCCCTTTGCAGAAAAGGGTGTCATTCAATGCTGAAGCTTCTAATTTTTCGAGAGGCTAAACATTCAGATTTTCAAAACCATGGATTCTCACAATCTGTAGATGTTAAATTAAAAAAAATAAAAAAGCTAACACACTGGGTGGGCCTGATCAAAAGGGTATAAACGCTGGTTTAGGCTCGGAGGCACTAGCTCATGACCTCTGAAAACCCATTCTTTTCTCTCATTTTTTTTTTAAACATCTTTATTGGAGCATAATTGCTTTACAATGGTGTGTTAGTTTCTGCTTTAGGACAAAGTGAATCAGTTATACATATACATATGTTCCCATAACTCTTCCCTCTTGTGTCTCCCTCCCACCCTCCCTATCCCTCCCCTCTAGGTGGTCACAAAGCACTGAGCTGATCTCCCTGTGCTATGCGGCTGCTTCCCACTAGCTATCTATTTTACGTTTGGTTGTGTATATATGTCCATGCCACTCTAGTCTCAGCCCTCTTTCCCCAGGACTGTCATTCCTGTTCTGCTGCATGATGACCCCTCCTTCCACAATACCCTTTATCTTTTTTCTTTATTCTCAACCTAGTCTCTGGCCACAGGCTAAGAGGACAGCAGCCATGTTTTAGAAGTAAAGGGATACCCTGCAGTGCTTGACCTGGGGCCTGGTGCACGTCAAGAACATGAGAATGATGGTGGGTGATACCTTTGATACCTCTCCTAGTGGATGATGGATGCATCCAGTTTTTCCTTTTCTTCCCACTTCTATCCCTACCAGCAACAGTTATAACCAGCCCTGTGTCTTACTGACTTCTCTCACTGTTTTTAATAATTTTCCAGTTGATTCTCTTCTTTCTAGGTACGTACTTCAAATACCTACAAATAATAAGTTCCACTTCAATGTTTATATCTATTACTACTTTCTCTTGTCTCCTGGCTGGTATTTTCTGAGTCAGGTTTATAATTTCAATGAAAATGAGCATTCTTATCATGCATTTGACTTAAATGGGAATGCTTCTTGTGTTTCACAAAATATGATGCTGTTTTGTCATGAGACTATGCGGTATTTAAAATAAAGCAACAAAAGTAACAAATCCTACTTATTCTAATTTTACTAAGTTTAACTTTTTTCTTTATAATCCAGAATGTGTGTTGGATATTTTTTCTGTTACCAAAGACTGATTTTATTTATTCTTATGAAGTTAAGTTTATTGACATATAATTTACATGCAATAAAATTCACCTTTATAAAGAATACGGTTCAGTGAGTTGTGACGAATGTATATAGTCACATAAACATTGCCACAATCAATATATCATTGGATGTTGAATTTTAGCAAAGCATTTTTGGCACCTGTTAAGATGACAATATAGATTTTTCTCTTTTGATCTAATATGGAGCCCAGCTTCTCCAATACTGAACCAAGCTCACATTCCTGTGATGTACCCCACTTGACCATGTATTTATTTAATGTACTGCTAAATTCTATTTGATGGTATTTTATTGAAGGGTTTTGCATCGATATTCATAAGCCAGATTGATCTTCGGTGTGTGTGAGCATACACATGTACATGTTCACACACACTATCTTTGTGAAGTTCTGATATAAAGATCATTTTGGAATAAAAAAACTTGGAAGTTTGCTTTTTGCTCCTTCCTTAGAAAAAGCTGTAACAGTAATGTGGACATTCATCCAGGTTTACATGGGAAAGCTCCAGTTTACATCACTTGTCCCAAGTCAAACTCCCTTTAATAAATTATATGGTCACCCTACTTAATATCATCAATATCCTTGAATGTTGGAAGAATTTACTGAGGCCAACTGGACCTTGCACTTTGAATTTAGAAAGCATCTTCTGATAACTTTTTCATTTCTTCCATGGTTACTGATTTAAGCTCTCTCTCCTGGGAGCCACTTTGAAACAGTAAAATTTCCTAGAAATACCACCTACTTCATCTATCTCCATGGAATTTCACATAGTACCTTACAACATTTTTTGGTTATTTCTTCTATTTTGGTCTTTAATTCTGTTGACTTTTACTTTCTCTGGTAATAAGAGAACAAAAGCCATACTTGTTCACCGTACAAAATTTTAAAAAAACAAATAAAAACACATACAAAATTAAAAAAATAAAAACACATACAAAGAAAAAGTTAAAAATTACCCATAACCCCATTACTCAGAAATAATTATTGCTGACACTGTCATGTGGAACATTTCAGACTTTTGGCTGCCTACAAACCTGTATTCCTACCTATGCACAGCGTTTATTAACTAGTCTCTTCCTTGTTATATGGTGTGACCATATTTTCCATATCAATAAATACATATTTACATCTTCAATTTCAATGGCTGTGAAGCATGATTATACCATGACTTTCTTATTTAAATTCCTGACAATAGGGGATAGGTAGATGGGTTATTTTTTTTAAACTATTTTTAACAATGCTGCATTGAACGTTAACTAACATCTTTGCATGCTCATCCAGTTATACTGGTAGGACAGATTATTAAAAGTAGAAGTGCTAGTCAAAGATAGATATATTTAAAAACAATTTTTTGCTTATAAAAAGTCTGAATTTCTTATATTAAAAAAATCAGCAAAGTAAATATTTCCTGCAATCCATTCTCCAGTGATACTTCTGTTCACATTTTGTTAGGGATATAGCCACCAAGCCTTAGTGTATACTTTTTTTTAAACCATAAATGAGACCATATTATACATACTAATTTGTAACTTACTTTCCATATTATACCATCTTTTCCTGCACAGCATCATTCTGTACAGCTATAAGATATTCAATGGATAAAAGAACCATAATTTGATTAACTACTGATGTAAATGTGAGATGTTTCCAATTTTTGCTACTATAAACAATGCTACTATGAATATCACCGTCTTTAGTTTCGGCTCCATTGTTCAATTATTTCCTTAGGCTAAATTCCCAGAGGTGGAACTGCTAGATCAAAGGATTTTTACTTCAAGGCTTCTGATGAACACAAGACCCTTGAGAAAGTCTGCACCAATCAGCATTCCCAACAGTCTGAGTGCTTGCTCTCCACATCCACCTCAACCTCAACCTCGGTATTTTTGTTCTTAAACTTAGGCTTAGATAACAAAAAGTGGCACTTAGGTTTGCTATTGTTCGCATTTTTTTTTTTTTTTTTTTTACTTTTTGGCCTCGCCCTGCGGCATGTGGGATCTTAGTTCCCCAACCAGGGATCGAAGCCGCGCCCCTGCATTGGAAGCAGTCTTAACCACCGGACCGCCAGGGAAATCCCTGTTTTTTGCATTTTAAAAATTATTAATAAATTGGATATTTTTTATGTACTTTTTGGCTCTTCACAAGTTACCAAATCACTCTATATGATCTAGTAGCTATCTATAAACAGAATAGCCATAATAAATCATATTTATTTCTTAAAATCTTCAGTCCTATTTTGGAGAATTAAAAAAAAAAGAAAAAAGGAAAACATGCCTTGCATTTTTAGAATTAGCCCTGGGTGCTCTTGTTGGAATTTTGTTCTAAGTTTATTCCAAGTAAGGGAGAGCAACCATTTTCTCCATGTTGCATTAACATGAATAGGTACCAGAACATTATAAAATGTTTTGTTGGAGCACAGAATTCAGTGTAGCATGGGTACACACCCAACTTTCCAGTACAGCATAAGCATTTTAATAGATATTTCATTATAATACAGTCTCATCTCTAACTGCTCCATGGAACAGACCACTAAAATACTAGAGGCAGGCTAGTTTCATCACATTGTCAACATCTGTAATGTTTGAAGCATTAAAAAATAAGGAGTGCAATCTTTCTCAGAGCTTTCATTTTTTTCAGGGCTTTCATTTTTAAATAAGCACCCATTATGAACAATTGTGACTGATTTCCTTTGGAGCAATAACATGGTGAACATTCACTTTTTTTTTTTTAAACAGTTAAGAACAAATGACCTGCAAGTGAATTCAAGATAATGAGCAGTGATTGTAGCATTCCATCAAAGCATTTTTGTTTAAATGCTTAAAAACAAGATTCAGAATCCATATTCCAAAAGGCAGCAAATTTAGATGGGCCTTCTCCACTTTTTCTTAAACTCTAGTTTTATTTTTAAATGCACACGTCAAATGTGTGAAATGCTTCAGTGTTTTTAAATAACTGTCATTAAAGAAATCAAGGTAATTATAATTTGAAACAAAATTTTGGGGGGAAACACTGATGTTTATGTTTATATCAAGAGATCACATAATAAAGGTGAGGGCAAGAAAAGGTTTAATTTATCAAGTATAACTAGAATAAATATTTTTTTACCATTACTCTTTTTTGTTTTGATAAAGTATTGCCTAATCTGTCTGACCTTGCAACGCTTGATATAATGTATAAAGCAACACTCTAGCATTAAATGAAAATCCAGTAAAAAAAAAAAAAAAGTTTATATTCCTAAAGCATTCAGTAGAAAGATACTAAAATTCTAAGGTCCTTCAATAGTACTTTGATAAAAGAATTACTAGACAAATATAGCAACTTTGGGAAACAAATCTTATCCTCCCAACTCATTCATTGAGCTATAGGCCCCCAAATATAACAGATTCTAAAATCTAGTATAAGAGATGATTAAAGCAACAGGTTAGGAAAATAAGATGACACTAAGAAATGGAAAGGCCATTTTATGGAATTAATAGTACTGTGAATTCACCCACAATGGATGGACTTAACCGCGTAAATATTCCCAGAAATAACCCACCACTTAGCTCCTGAATGCAATGAAAAAATGACCACTATGGAGACTGTTTATTGTTGAGATTAGTATCATCAAAAAGCAACCAAGTTTAAAGAGAGTCAAGATAAACCGAAAAATCGTGACATCTCCTGAAAGATGAAACAAAGGTGATGATTAAAAAAAAAAAAAAATCAGGGGAGGAATATGTCCAAAAAAAGGGATATCTATAAAAGGAGAGAGAAGAGAAAATCAGTGTCTCTGCTATCTCCAGAGAAATGGTGCCCTGAACCAAATGCTCTGAGAATTCTCATTTGTCTGGCAGACATGGAGTTAAGTGAGCAAGGCTGATCCACTGGGTTGGCATCGGCTGTTGAAACCAGCCCTTCAAAGCATTCATCTACATTTGCTCCAACTCCTCATCCTTACTTATGAGACCATTTGATGTTAACACAGGAGCTCAAGAAAGTTTACCAGTTCATGGGAAGAAAATACACCACCTCATTGCCATAATTGTCACAGCACGCTGAGAGGTTTCCATTTTGAGTATAAATTGATAAAAGTGTCATTTTTCTTCATCAGTCTCTCTGATGATTTTGAGTAGTAAGAATCGAACCACCAGGGTCTAATCAGCCTTGCAAAATAAGGACAGAGTTGATAAATCCACGAAGCTCAAATCATATTTTTTTTAAAAATCAACAATTTTCCCAACAATTTCTGATGTTGAAACTCCTCAGCATGGGCTATGCAGACCTTTCCTACTTTTTCAACCTCATGTAATATGATTGTGATCAACATCAACAGCTGACATTTGTTAAGTGTTTTTTTTTTATATCTAAGGCCCTGTTCTAAGCATTTTACTTATGAGATCTTACTAATAAAACCCCACAACGTAGCTAGTGTTGTTTTCTTTGTTTTACTAAATGGGGAACTAAGGCACAGAAAGGTTAAATGCTTTGCTCCATCACGTTCCCACATGAATCTTACACTTCAGTCATACTGAAATATTTGCAGGTCTTGCAAACGCCATATGCTTTTGCACACGATTGGCTTTGCCCAAAAAACCATTCCACTTTTTCTTATCTGACCATTTCCTATTGATTCTTCAAGACTCAGTTTAGGTAGGGCCTCCTCTGAGAAACCTTTCTAGATACCCTGACTTCCCTAAGATAAGTTAGATGCTCCCTCTTCTGCACTCCTATTACCAATATGTATCCACTCACACCTAACATGGGGATTGTAAGAGTCTGTATGCAAATCTGTCCCCCACTGGGCTACAGGCTCCCTCACGGGCAATATCAGGGTCACTGAATAAGGCCTCATAGTCTTTCACTGCACAAATCCAGGGGGTGCCATTCATAGACTACAGAGTGATATAAATGGTGACTCCTGGGGTTGTACGATATGGCAGCTCTAAAGGACACTATCCCCATTGCCTTCCAAAGAATTTGGCACATTTCTAAGTGACTGAATGGCCGAGACAGAGCTCACAATAAATGTGAAATGGTGCTTCACCATTGAGGTCTCCCAACCAGTTCATTACCCTCCAAACCAACACTGTCAACCGAAAGATAAGTGCTGGTTTGCACACTCAGAAAACTCCTGCCTTGTCTCTTCTACATCAGTTTCTTGTACATTTTCTCTAAATGCTAACAGTGAATTTAGATTTCCCTCTAAGCCTTTGATAATGGCATAATTAATCTGCAAATAAATGTGGCATTTTCACCAGAGACGCAAATAATCGTAGTGAGAGCCAGATATAAAAATCTACCCAAAAGAGTGGACTGAAATACAAACTAAGTCCAATTTTTCTATTTAATGAGCACGTTCACAAGGACAGCATGATTCTAAATTCAGAAAACCAACATTCCACAACTTCCAACCACCTGCTCAGCAGAGAGAAAAAATTACACACTGAACTTTGGCAAACATTTATGATATCTTTGATTAGAGGTTAAAAAAAAAGCTTAGGCAATACATTCTTATTTTCTTTAGAAGGACACAGTTTCTGTCTTTCCATGGGTGGGAACATGGTCCTTGGTCAAAGAACCTTCTACACACAATTAGCTTTAAGAAACAGCTGGAGATTGAGGCAGGCTTCGCTGAAGAGAAATTCTTTAGTCATTCAAGGTCACTATTTAGCCCTAATTCCCACAGTTGACTCCTGCCTTCTGTTGGCTGACTGTGCCTAACTCGGAGTGGGAAGAGGGAACAGAGACAAAAACGACTTGCTCTGAAATTATTCCTAGAAACTATGAAACCTCAGAGACTTGACAATGTGGTAGGCAGAAAAATGCTCCCCCAAAGACGTCCAAGTCCTGATCCTCCAAACCTGTAACTATGTTGTGACTGTGGCATGGGGGATTAAAGTTGCAGGTGGAATTAAGGTTGCTAATCGGCTGATCTTAAAATAAGGGGCCTTTAGAGGGAAGAGAGAGACTGAACCGGGGATTGTTAGCTTCGATGGTAGAAGGAGGTCATGAGCCAAAAAAGACTGCTGCTGCTGGCCTCAACAATCTGAAAGACGCCAAGATAACAGATTCTTCCCTGGAGCCTCCAGAAAGAACGCAGCCCCGCTGACACCTTAACTTTAGTCCAGTGAGGCCAATTTTGGGCTTCTGACCTTCGGAACTAAAATAATAAATCTGGGTTGTTTTAAGCCACTAAATCTGTAGGAATTTGTAACAGTAGCAACAGGAAAGGAATACAGGGAATTTCACCTGAGAGAGAGATACATGATTTCTATAATTTCTATAGCAGGTGACCACTTATTCCCCCAAAGGAGAGCCAAGATCTCCTGCAGATGACCAGATCTGATGTGGCCCTTTCCCATCTCTGCCCTCAACTTAAGCCTTATCATGAAAGAGAACACTTCACACCCATCTATTTTACAGAAATGGTCTGAAATACATTCAAGTTGGTGTGGCGTTTTGAGGCTCTGTGCATACAAGATTCATAACATTTTCTGAGTGCCAGAGGGACCTCAGAGAAGAACATCTGGTCCACTCCCTATAATTAATTTATAAATGATGACATCCAGGCCAGAAGGCTGAAGGTAGTACTATTCTCCAGGTTACACAGCTAGTTAATCTCAAAGCCATACACGTTCTCTCTCGTTCTCCCTCTCCAATTCTCTCTCACTGCCCTATGCTACTAGTAACTAAAATCAAATGCTTTGCATACAACTAAAATGGCACTTGAGCTTTTACTTGCTTAGTTACATAAGAGGTAAATTTTAAATTTTATTTCATTTCTTTTTTTTTTTTTTTTTGGGGTGTGTGTGTGTTACGCGGGCCTCTCACCGCTGTGGCCTCTCCCGCTGCGGAGCACAGGCTCCGGACGCGCAGGCCCAGCGGCCATGGCCCACGGGCCCAGCCGCTCCGCGGCACGTGGGATCCTCCCGGACCGGGGCACGAACCTGCGCACCCCGCATCGGCAGGAGGACTCCCAAACACTGCGCCATCAGGGAAGCCCCATTTTAATTTTTTTTTAAAACCTGACGTTTCTGTTACTGGGAAACTTTTAGGTATGTTTGGAACAACCTGGGAATGTGAGCCTACTTTTTCAACTGTAAAGCTTCCGAAATCTAAATACAGATCAAGTATTTCTGATGAAAATCCAGTGTCTGAATGCGCTGTAAGTGCAAAATACACACTGGATTTAGAAGATCCAGTCTGAAGAAAAAATATAAAATGTATCCTTAATTTTTCATATGATTAAATGCTGAAATGATAGTATTTTTGATATATTAGGTTAAATGTGGCTACTATAAAATTTTAAATTACACATGTGGCTCTCATATTTCTAACAGACACTGATGTTCTAAAGGAATAGACTGAGATACACATGTATTTTAATTTGATACTCTAAAAAAATGGAAACAGCAAAAATACCAGGTATTTGTTTGATGCAAGGAAGAAATTATAGAGGGAACACATGACAGAAGAATACACATCTATATGACCAGAACCCTCAAACTTTGTAACAAGGTCACAGATAAAAGTTTTTTCTAATTTTATTTTTAATCAATTGGAATACAAAGGACGATTCGAACAAAAATTACCCTTCTTAAAACATCCCTTGGTTGTTAGTTGGCTCTTAATTTACAGATAACCTTGTAAAACAAAATTGTAAACTAAGAATGAGCACACAGACTGCATAGCAGTCATTATACATTTTTAGAAACCTATTTTTTCTACAAATGTGTCAAGCTGACAAAATGAGAATACAAGCAATTCACAAACACTTTGCATTAAATTGCCAGTCCAAGCTCTCCTTATTTTCAGTCTTGGTAATGGATTAGCTATAAGTTTTTTAGAACTAGTATTACACCACAGAGAGAGAAATGCTGATCTATCAGACAGGGGTCTTAAAAAATGTTTATGTGAAAATATCACATGGCCAAAGGCCCTACAGAAATCCCTGGAATTTGGCCTTAGGAGTAAACCAATTTATCCGACTTCCTTCTTCACGGGATTCTTTATGCACAACAGGAGTGAGTCTACCCTGGAAATATCCCCGTGTGCCAGACGACTGACCAAAGAAGTCACGGCAGTCTACACAGCCGCTCAGAGGAGGCCAGCTTCCAGAGGACACCCGGTTGCTCAGAGAAAAGGAGTATTTTGTTTTGACCCTAAGCCTCCCAGAGGTCATGCAGGATAATCTCAGCTTTGTTTTCCAGGAACTCTGAGGACCTGGGTCAGTGATTGTTTGAGGACCGTGGTGGACCTTGCTGAGTTCATCCTGGGATTCATCCTCAGGACTCCGGCCATCTGTAAGCCTGCTCAGATCACATCATTCTCCATTCCCACAGCCCAAACAGTCCAGCTTTCATACTTAAAAGCTCCACCGCTAGGCAAAAAACACGATTAAAATATTTTAGATAAAAGGACAATATACAATCCATATATGCAGTGTGATTGTAACTACATGAACACAGGAAAAAACAACTGCAAATGCCAACAGTGGTTATCTCTACTGGAAAGTTTATATTGCTTATACTTTTCAATATTTTCCACATTTGGGGGGGGAACTTGTATTACTCATACAGGCCAATTTTCCTTTTTATTTTATTTTTATTTTTGGTACAGGGGAGTGTTAACAAATAAAAAGGGTCCATATTCCTAAGGTACTTGAATATATCTTGAGTTAGCATGCTCCTTTGATATTAGCACCTAATACATTTTATAAACTGCTTGTAACATCATTAAGCAGAGGTATATTTGTAAGTGTACTTTCAAAGCGCCACCCTGCTAATCCAAAAAACAGGATCACTACTAAAAAGTGGATCCTTTAGGAAAGTAGTCTCCAAAGTAAGATACAATAAACTTAAAACATTTCTTCTCTGAAGTGTGAGTGGAAATTTCGACCATTCAATTACATTGTATGTCTAAGGTCTTGATAATACTGCATGAAAAATTAAGACTTTACATTACATGAATTTTGATCCACTTTTCTAACTTGAGTATGATATATTTCAAATTATGTCTTATAGATTTTTAAAAGTTCAGCAGGGCAGAGAGGTACAAATCACTTAGAATCTAATACGAAAGGTATTTATTTGATTGCTATGTCACCTTTTAGTCATAGAGCTCCAGGCAAATGTAGCTACCATTTTCACAGAGTTTAACTGCTATACATCAGGAAGGCCATACACAAATAACGCATTATTAAAAATATCTTATTTGGAGAGGAAAGAGACTGGCATTGCCAAAGTACTGTTAGTATCCACAAATCATGTATGATGGTGAAAGACTAGTGACACTCCCTTTAAAGTCAGAAAGCAGACAAGGATGCCTCCTATCAGCTCTGTTATTTTAATATTTATTGTTTTTACAAGTGTTAGCCAAAGTGGTAAACAATTATAGATAATGGAAACTGGAAAATGTAATTAACATTATTTGGAAATGACATGATAATTCACTGATAAGACCCAGTAGAAATGCTTGAAAACAATTCAGAGTCAACATACAAAATCCACAGCTTCCCTAATTTCCCGAAATAACCAGCAGGAAAACATAATAGGGTATAAGTCACAAATATAAAGGGAGAAAAAGACAGTAAACAAATAGAAATATATTTAAAGAGAGGTATACAGAGCCAACATAAAGAAAGCCATGTACCTTTACTGTGCGGCACAAAAGAAGATTTGAATTAATGAACTGAGGTACTATCCTGCTGAATGTGAAAGCTTAATTGTAAAGATGAGAATTTCTCTCCAAATAAATTCAGAAATGTAATGCAGTTACAATTATCAATAATATTTCATTAGAAATTGTCTTTAGAACTTGACAAAATTACTCCAGAGTTCCTTTAGAAGAATAAATAGCCAAGAATATTCACGAAAATTTGGAGGAAAAGGGATGAGTTAACTAGATAGAGCTCGCACTATCAGATATCAAAATGTGTTATAAGCTATAGGAGTTGAAATCTGTTTTGTTCTTACCAGAAAAGAAGGTCCAAATACAGTCTGAAATTCAGCATACAATTAAAATGACATTTCAAATTAATGCAAAAAGGATGGATTATTAAATCAGGTTCATCAACCAGTTATTCATTTTGGAAAAGATTAAGTTGGATCCCCATCTCCTGCCTCACATAAAAATAAATTTTGGATGCAATAAAATTAAATGTGAAAGAGGAAACCACAAAAGTACTGGAAAAAAATTAAGGCAATATTTATATAATAATGGGGTGGAAAAGAAATGTCTAAGCCTAATACAGGCCAAAATCACAGGGAAAAATATTAGATTTAATAGCATAAAAATGTTAATCTTTGAGAAAAATAAAACCACCAAACACAAAACTGAAAGGCAGGTAAATTAAACAAAATATTTGCAACATGTGGCAGAAAATGAGTTAATAACCTTAACCAAAGAGAGTTTTTGTGAACTGATTAAAAATCTTGCTTTCAAAAACAGGCAAGTGACATAAGACAATTTACAAAAGAAATCATACAAAAAAAATTCAAACATATCTAAAAGCAAATATGTGCAAATTAAAACATGACACACTGTTTTCAACATTAACGTGTCAAAGGCTTTAAAAACATGATCACATCCAGTGTTCTCAAGCAAGCAGGAATTGGCCACTCCCACTGCTGGTCTGAATCTATATAGGTATCATTTTCCAAGAGAGAAATTCGGCAATGCACATTTAAAAAACCTAACATTCTGCAACTACACCGATCCAGTAATTGCATTTCCAGGAATTTATCCCATGGAAATGACTGCAGATGTTTAAAGCATATTTATAATATTTAATGATTAAAATACATTTCTGACACTAGTAATTTGTATACATTATGCTATGTCCACTAAAAATGCAATGATTAAAAATATTATTGAAGACTATTTAGAGACAGAAAATATATTCAAGCCATCTTAACTTTTTAAAAAGCAGATTCTAAAGCAGCATATCCCCTATGATTATGTTTTTAGAAGATGTGCAGTGAATGGACGTAGAAAAGATTTAAGGATACATACCAAAATTATTTAAATTGGTTATTCTAAATTGTGAGGTTACTAGAGGTTTTATCTTCTCTTATCACCTGTATTTTCTAAATTTTCTACATGAGCAATGTATTCCTTTTATAGAAATAAATATTTAACTTTTATGCAAAGCAGATTTACAGCAGATTTTGCTGGGGGAAGACTTGTGAAGAGATGAAATAGAACTTGCAGATTCCAAGATTCATGTGGCATTATATTAGCCAGTAAGCTCAGGTACTGGACTTTATTTTTACTGAATCTTAACTGCCCCTTTCTCCATATTTTTTCCTCCTGCCTGCTCTTCCTGGGTTATTTCCCTTTTTAAAAAAATGTCCATTTCCTCCTTTATTTTCACTAAAAAAACAAAAGAACTACCTTGTTTGTTTTGGACACAGTTTGCCAGCCTCATTTTTATGTCCCAGGGGCTAATGATCCTGCTGCTCACAACACCCCTTCAAACTTTCTAATCTCACCCAACCACACTCTGTTACATTGAACTTAACATACAATAGAATCCTTGTCTGCACTCCAGATATGACCCCTTTCCACCTCTTCCACAGCAATATCCATTCCTCCTATATCTCTTCTCAAGTACTATCATGAAAACAGTATGAAAAATAGTTAAGAACAGTATGAAAGATAGTTATAAACAGAACCTGCAATAGCCCCTCGTCTTTAAGTCAGCTCAAAGCAAACCCACCAACTAATCACTGAATTGGGTTGTAAAATCAAAAGAAGCCTCAAAAGCACACCTAGTAACTAGTCTGGTCCCTGACCCTTAAGGCAGGGAAAGTACTACTCTCGCTTTTTGATAGGTGAGGTAAGAGAAACCCGGAGAGGAAGAACTGGCTAAAATTTTAACACACAGTTAACTAGTGGCAAAAGGAGGAATGAAACTCAGGTCTTATGTTCCTAGAAACATACGTTTTCTAGAACATCAGGTGACATGAATCTTTTAAAAAAGGAGGGGCGGGAAGAGGGAGGGAGGGAGGGAGGAGAGGAGGGAGGGAGGAAAAAGAGAAAAGGCAAAGAAAAAAAGGACACCAAATCATATTCCAGTGGCTATGGATGAATGAATTACCTACACACGTTTTCACAAATGCTAAGTTAAAAAACAACATCCTGGGAGAAAAGAAAGTCCTTGTGCACTGTTGATGGGATTGTAAATTGCTGCAAGCACTATGGAAAACATTATGGAGGGTCCTCAAAAAATTAAAAATAGAATTACCAAATGATCCAGCAATTCCACATCTGGGAATATACCTGAAGGAAATTAAAACACTATGTTGACAAGCAATCCCACTCCTGGGCATATATCTGAAGAAAACCATAATTCGAAAAGATACATGCACCCCAGTATTCACTGCAGCACTATTTACAACAGCCAAGACACGGAAGCAACCTAAGTGTCCATCGACAGAGGAATGGATAAAGAAGATGTGCTACATATATACAATGGAATATTACTCAGCCATAAAAAAGAATGAACTATTGCCATTTGCAGCAACATGGATGGACCTAGAGATGATCATACTCAGTGAACTGTCAGATATCATATGATATCACTTATATGTGATATCATATGTGGAACCTAAACAAATGATACAAATGAACTTATTTACAAAACAGAAACAGGCTCACAGACTTCAAAAAAACTTAAATTAGGAGTTTGGGATTAACATATACACACTACTATATATAAAGGAGATAACCAACAAGGACCTACTGTATAGTACAAAGAACTCAACTCAATATTCTATAATAACCTATATGGGAAAAGAATCTGAAAAAGAATGGATATATGTATAACTGAATCACTTTGCTGTACACCTGAAACTAACACAGTATTGTAAATCAACACTACTCCAATATAAAATAAAAATTAAATTAGAAAAAACACTATGTTGAAGAGATAGCTGCACCCCCATGTTCACAGCAGTATTATTCACAGTAGCCAAAACATGAAATCAACCCAAGTGTCCACTGACAGATGAATGGATAAAGAACTTGTGATATGTATCACACATACATACAACAGAATATTATTCAACCATAAAAATGGAGGCAATCATGCCATTTGTGACAACATGAATGAATCTTGAAGGCTTTATGCCAAGTGAAAAGTCAGAGAAAGACAAGTGCTATAGATCTTTCATACATGTGGAATCTAAAAGAAAAAGAAAAAAACAAACTCAAAGAAAAAAAGTTGAGATTTGTGTTTACCAGAGGTAGGGCGTGGTGTAAGTGGGAATTGTGTGAAGGCAGTCAAAAGGTACACACTTCCAGTTATAAGATAAATAAGTACTGGAGATATGTAATCTATAGCATAATGAGTACAGTTAACAGTGTTGTGTGTTATATTTGAAAGCTGTTAAGAGAGTAGATCTTAAGAGCTCTTATCATAAGGAAAAAACCATTTTCTTTCTTTTTTTTTGTACCTATATGGGATAATGAATGTTAACTAAACTTACTGTGGTAATCATTTTACAATATATGTAAGACAAAACATTATGCTGTACATCTTCAATTTATACACTGCTGTATGTCAATGATATCTCAATAAAACTGGGTAAGGCAGGGAACCACAACTTCCTGCCCTTCCCCTAGCTCTAGGAGTAACCTAACCTCTCTGGGCCTAGGTTACTCATTTTAGAGCAAACTGAACTTGAAGATCTCTAATACTGTACAGTTTAAGTCCACTTCCATTAAAGTATGAAATTATAACCTATGATGCAACACAGAAAACAACATACATTCAATTCAATGAACAGTTATTGGGCACCTACTATGGGCAAGATACCCTGACAGATACTGTGGGGATATCGTTTTGGCCTCTATCTATGTAACCAATATAGCACCATAAAATTTTAGAGCTGGGAAGGACTGAATTGTATAAATTAGCAAACAAGCACAAAGTGTTGGCATATACTGAAATATTAAACTTCTAATACATTTGTAAAGTTAAAGAAAAGTTATTCCATACATTATACATATGTAAATTTACATATATATTTATATATATAAAATGTCAGACTATCATATCCTTTAATAACTCTTAAAGACTAGACAAGGAGGTGGGGAATTTGGCAGTGTCAGAAATTTACTTTTTAAAAACTTCCTGAAGTGAAATTCACATAACACAGAGGTAACCATGTTAAAGTGAACAACTCGGTGGCACTTGGTACAGTCACAATGTTGTGCAGCCACCACCTCCACCAGTTCCAAAACCTCTCCTGCAGTGCAGCAGTACATCCCAGATGCACCCCACTCCCGATCCTGACTTTTTCCCAGCGAAGCCTTTGATTCCTGGAGGAATTTTTGAAGTCATTCAGCATAATTGGGCAACTCATTCTACTCCAGGACCATTTAACAAATGTCCATCTAGGTCTCTATCAGTAAAGTGAAGAGACATGCAATTACTTAGAAAAGCCAATCAATAGAACCATCCATGAGAACTAATTAATCACGTTTTCAACAGCCAGACATTTATTATCTGAATTATTCACTGTGTCTACGCTCTCATTTCAATCTCCCTTTGTGAGAGTCTGCACAGAGTCCTTACAGTGTGTCTGGGGTCCAAGCTCACAAGAGGCCAGTTCACAGGCTCTCTACCTAGGATGCCCCTTTTGCAGGCAGAGTTTATTACAGAGATGTTTGCATGCATCTGAAACCAACAATTACAGGTACACTTTACAAGTACCATATTTACATATTCCCTTAGAAATACTTATTGTGCTAATTGTAAAATTACAACTATAGGCAGACGTCAGAGACAGTGCAGGTTCAGTTCCAGAACATCACAATAAAATGAATATCGCAATAAAGTCGCACGAATTTTTTGGTTTCCCAGTGCATATAAGAGTTACGTTTACACTAGACTGCAGTCCATTAGGTGTGCAGTAGCATTGTCTTAAGAAATGTACATTTCAATTTTAAAATATTTTATTGCTAAAAAATGCTAACCATCATCTGAGCCTTAGTGAGTTATAATCTTTTTGCTAGTGGAGGTTTGAAATACTGCAAGAATTACCAAATGTGACATGAGAAACAAAATGAGCAAATGCTGTTGGAAAAATGACCCATAGACTCGCTTGACGCAGGGTTGCCACAAACCTTCAATCTGTAAAAAATGCAGTATCTTGGAAGTACAATAAAGTGAAGTGCAATGAAACGAGGTGTGCCTGTACCAGCATCTTCTGAGGGTTTATCATGCTCCTGACACAGGTCAAAGTGCTTTCAATACATTATTTCATTTAGTCCTGACAAAGGTTATAAGGAGACTGGGGCTTGGAGAGATTAAGTGACTTGGCCCCAAATCATCCACTTTATATGTGGAGAGCCAGAATGAAAAAGATGATCTATTTGACGTAAGAGGAAAAAAAAAAAAAAAGGGCTCTGATCTGCTAGGCATAGTCCTTCCCTGAGACTGCACTGCCAGTAATTATTCTGGAACCATTTCTATCAAGAATTCCCACGGCAGCTGGGATAAACCAAAGCCACATGGCTTAACTGTGAGAGACACTCCCAGGCAGTACTGCGGAGAAGAAACAGAGGTTCGGCTCCTCGGATATTCCAACTGTTCGTTATCAGCAGAAATGCATTAGCAAACATTGGTTTCAATCCACATCAAAGACATTTTCACTTATCCCTATGAAAATATTCAAAAATGCTCCTGCCCTGCTCAAGACGGCACCTCTTCCCTGGTGCCACCTCCAGCACTCCCAGTCCCCCTTACGCTAGACTATTAGTTTTCCCACAGTTCTCATCACCATCTAATACACTACACCGTTGACTTACGGACTGTGCATAGTTTTCCTCTGTGCTAGAACGCAAGCTCATTGGCAATGGTGGAATCTTTGTTTTCTTCACTGCTCTGTCCCCTGTGCTAAGAAACACAGTGGCCTAAACCACAGTTGGAGTGCTTTCCTCTTCCTCACAAAAGTAGATGATGGTATCTATTCAAAACACTTTCTAACATTTCACCAAAAACTGCTAAATGCTGCTAAATATTTCGCAAACTTGAGTGGAGACACTGACACATCCATACATGAATTCAACAGCTGTGTCACTGAGGAGAAAGCTGTAATTATGGAATAATAGAAATATCACTGACAGATGGAAGAGGGTTTTCTTGTTGCTACACCTTACCCAGGGAATTATATGAAGAGTTCAGTAAGTTAGTATGACTGACAGGTGATCGGAGCATGCAAATCAAGCCATGATTCCTCAACTCTCAGGCACAGGGCTGGGGAGTAGTGGGGTGGGAGGTCAGGGCAACGAAAGAAGGATGTTTAATTTCAAACACTGATCTTTATAACAGAAGTCACTACATATTTGGAAATGTTTTAAAATGCTCATTATTTCTGCAAAGGAAATTAGAGAAAATCATATGATAAACTAGTATGGCAGAGCATGAGTTAATAATTGTTTTCACTTATTAAACATTTTACTAGGTACCAGGCACTGTTTTGAGGCCTTCACACATATCACATCATCTGAATAACCTCACAACCACTCTGTGATGCAGGTACTATTATTATTTTATAGATAATGAAACTGAGGCTCAGTAGGGTTGCCTAACCTGCTTGGGACCACACAGCTACTTAGTGATGGAGCTGGGATCAAACCCAGAAGTCACACTCCAGGTTAGTGGTTCTCAACAGGGAGTGGTTCTGTTCCCCAGGTGCTATTTGGCCATGTCTGGAGATGTTTTTTGTTCTCACAACTGGAGTGAAGGTGCTGCTGGCATCTAGTGGGTAGAAATGCTGCAAAACTTCCTATAATTCAGAGGACAGCTCCACAACAAAGAATTATCAACAGTGCTAAGGCTGAGAAACCTTGCTCTAGAGCTAAAACTCTTAGCCACTGTTCTCAAAGTCTGAGAAACACCACCATTGATACAGGGACTAAAGGAGGTAAATTAAGTATAACCTGCCAGTAATAGGCAGTTATAAGTTATTATATAAAAGAAGGATATTTGTTTCCTGAGAAGGTTGTAGCAGATGACAAAACAAACTTGGTGGCTTAAAACAACAGAAATTTATTCCTTCACAGTTCTGGAGCCCAGCCATCCAAATCCAGTATTCCTGTGCTGAAATCAGGGTGTTGGCTGGGCCATACTCCCTCTGGAGGTGCTAGGGGACACTCTGTCCCTTGCCTCTCCCAGCTGCTGGCTGCTACCAGCACTGGCACTCCTTGGTTGATGGTCACATCATTTCAGTCTCTGCTTCCATCCTCACATCACCGTCTTCTCTCTGTGCCTCTGTGTGTAATCCCCCTGCCTCTCTCCTATTAGGCTACTGTGATGACATTTAGGGCCCACCTAGATAATCCAGGATAATCTCCTCATCTCAAGATCCTTAATCACATCTGCAAAGCCTCTTCTTTTTCAGATAAAGTAATATTTAAGGGTTGCAGGGATTAGGGCATGGATATCTTTGGAGGGCCATTTTTCAGCCCACTACAAGTAGAGAGCACACTCCCATTTTACCCATGGTGGAGACTGAAGTCATGTGCCCAAGGACAAATGGCTAACAAGCAGTGGAGGTGGGATTTGAACCTCCCTCTGTCCATCTCTGAAGCTCAGTCTCTTATCTTTATGCCACAACACTTAGGAAAGCTGAAGAAAAAATTTTAAACTAGCAGGGCCCAACCACCAAGTGGGCACTAATACAAGGAGACTAAAAATTGACACGTGCTCCAAGAATTACCAGTAAAAATCAAGAAAGCACAAACTTCCATGATGTGAGGGTCTTGAGAATATTTGCATTAATTCATTATCTTCTTTACATAATTTAGTGATCATTTTTTTTTTGTGGTACGCAGGCCTCTCACTGTTGTGGCCTCTCCCGTTGTGGAGCACAGGCTCCGGACGCACAGGCTCAGCGGCCATGGCTCACGGGCCCAGCCGCTCCGCAGCATGTGGGATCTTCCCAGACCGGGGCACAAACCCATATTCCCTGCATCGACAGGTGGACTCTCAACCACTGCGCCACCAGGGAAGCCCCTAGTGATCATTTCTTATCCCCCTTGGAGGTATCTTACTGTACAAAGAGTTACCTGTAAGCCTTGCACAGATCAGCCTACAGCCTTTCTTCCTGAGTCTTACGTAATATGCTACAAATTACAGCTTTAACTGCACAGGTTCCTTCAGGATATGTACATTATAATGGACTAAAATCCCAAGCTTATGGTGAGAGGAAGTTATTGCCAATGGAGGGAAGGATACGGTGGGTCTACGTGTGGGTAGATATTGGAGTTTTCGTAACCCCACAAGTTTTTTGATATTAAAAATACTGGATATGCAGCCATTCAAAGGAATGAAGTATGCATAGATGCTACAACATGGATGAACCTTAAAAACACGCTAAGTGAAAGAAGCCAGACACAAAAGGACACATATTGTATGATTCCATTTATATGAAACATCCAGAATAGTTAAATCCATAGAAACAGCAGATTACTGGTTGCCTAGGGCTACAGGGAATGGAGAATGGGAAGTAACTGCTTAGTGGTATGAAGTTTTATTTTAAAGTGATGAAAATGTTTCAGAATTAGATAGAGGTGGTGGTTGCCTCCGGTTTTTGCTTTAACATGGTTAATTTTATGTCGTGTGAATTCCACCTCAATATGAACAAAGACAAATAAACGGAGACCTCTATGCTAAGCAAACTCTGGGGTAGAAAACCCATTTCTTTATGATAGTTACAGTGTTAAATGTTAAACCATATTCTGGTTCAATTCCTAGAGTAGTGGCACCTAGCCAAGAAACTATGATTTATTTTATACGTCCCTGGACAGAATCTTCCCTCTACTATTCTACTTTTTGAAGTTTGACAAGAAGTGTTAAAGAACTGGAGGCCATAAAAATTTTTAATTCACTTTTTAATTTTTACAACTAATGTAAGAAATACTTGGTGTAAAAACTAATTATGCCAAATTTATAGGAAAGTAATACCTAGGATAAAAACCTTACCTCCCACTCTCCTAAAGTAAGTTGCCTACTTGGATTTTCCTATAAAAAAGCCAAATGAGATAACAAAATGAAAATGCTCTACTAACTCTGAAGCACCTCTCAAATGTAAGGCATTTATTGTTAGTATACATAATGATAACCAAGAAAAAGACAGCAGCAAGTAAAATACTGACACGTTGCAGTGAGCACTTTAAAAAATGACAAGGCAGTAATAACTAACCAAAGAAATTGATGGTCTATTACTGCACAATCAACAGACAGTAATTAAGCAAACGTCAACAGCTGCAGTTTCGATGTGATAATAACCAGATAGGACAGACCAGAAGAATGTGCACTTATGAGATAAGCTTCCCTCCTCCTGAGTGAGCACCTCAAGGCTGTTGCCTCAGGGAGCCTGCACTGCCCCAGGGGCCCTGTGCCGGGTAAAACATTCAAGAATGTAAAGTTCTCTGACTGTGGCCGGGGTCAGGGCAGTCTGTTGAGCAGCTGGGAAAGAAGGAAAGCTAAGGCGATTGCCCAGCATACCCTAGTTCAAGCCCAACACCTTCCTTCAGAATCCAGCTGCTACTGTTCCCTCAGGAAGCAGGCCCAGGAGCCTCCAACTATGTGGGCTGAGGACAGGGAGGGGACATGCCACCTGCAAATGCACCACTTTCCTAGGGGTGACTCTTAGAGATTCTCTTGCTTTGCACCATGCACGATAGACTCTGGGCGGGGAACTAGTCTTTCCATTCCAAACGGCAGCTGGGCTGCCGTCACCTTTGTGTGATTTGGAAGTGGTAAGCCAGGCCACAGCCTTGCTGCAAGGCCAGAGGACAGCTGTGACGACAGGGAAAAGCCCAGGAGAGAGCTGGCAGTGCTGATCTCTGGGCCACACTGGTCAGTAACCCCTTCCATGATCTCACCCCTAAGTCCTCCTTGGAGGAGGACTTACATTTTATCTGTAAAACGGGGCGGTGGCCCTGCCAGCCTCAAACAAAGTTCCCGTTAGAAAACAGTGAGAAAAGGGACTTCCCTGGTGGCACAGTGGTTGAGAGTCTGCCTGCCAACGCAGGGGACACGGGTTCGATCCCTGGTCCAGGAAGATCCCACATGCCGCGGAGCAACTAAGCCCGTGAGCCACAACTACTGAGCCCACGTGCCACAACTACTGAAGTCCTCACGCCTAGAGCCCATGGTCCACAACAAGAGAAGCCGGTGCGGTGAGAAGCCCGCGTGCCACAACAAAGAGTAGCCCCGCTCGCAGCAATTGGAGAAAGCCTGTGCACAGCAACGAAGACCCAACGCAGCCAAAAATAAATAAATTAAAATTAAATTAAAAAAAAAAGAGTGAGGAAAAAAAGTGGGAGTGAAGGGGGGAAGGGGACAATAATGAAAAGTACACCGAAAGTTAAGTCATCAGCACTTCCTAAACCCCACAGGTGCATCCCACGCAACCAAGCCCCCAGATGTTAATAGTTCACACGAAAGAAGAGATGCATTTGGGACATGATGGCTTTAGTTGACTTGGTTATTCATGCCTTCACTCATTTATTCAACAAATATTTAATGAGCACCAGTTAGGTATATATTACTGAATGAAACAGGTATCAACTTTTCCTTTGTGGGGCTTCCAATTTGATAGGAGAGGAAGATACTAAATATGTGTTGTGAAGGAAATAAAGAGAATGCAGTGGCAGAAAATTAGGGAGAAATCTACTTGGGTGGGAGGTGGGGGAGGAAGTCTTTTCTGGGGCAGCAATATTTCAGAATCCTGAAGGCTCAGAAGGAGCCAGCAAGGCAAAGAGGGACAGGGAGCAGGGAAGGGACACCCGGAGGGGAGATACAGTGTGAGCCCAGCCCCTGGAGGAGGAAGGTCAGGAGAAGAAGAGAACTTTTCTCAAATTTATTGACTTATTTAGCATACATTCACTGAAATATCCTATTTTCCCCCAACTCACCAAGAGAGCCCTCTTTTGAATTAAATGGCAATCCACGTAAATAAATGTCTTACGCTTCCCTGGTGGTGCAGTGGTTAAGAATCCTCCTGCCAATGCAGGGGACACAGGTTCAAGCCCTGGTCCGGGAAGATCCCACATGCTGCAGAGCAACTAAGCCCGTGCACCACAACTACTGAGCCTGTGCTCTAGAGCCCACGAGCCACAACTACTGAGCCCACATGCTGCAATTACTGAAGCCCATGCTCCTAGAGCCTGTGCTCTGCAACAAGAGAAGCCACCACAATGGGAAGCCCGCGCACCGCACGAAGAGTTGCCCCCGCTCGCTGCAACCCCAGCGTGCAGCAATGAAGAACCAATGCAGCCAAAAATAAAATAAATTTTAAAAAACTTTAAATACATGTCTTAGAAAATCCTTTTGTTGTGCCAAACAACTACCAAGAAAAGCCAGGGGGGTGGGGGAGGAAAAGAAGAAAGAGAGAATGGGGAGGCGGGGAGGGAGAAAAAGAGAGAAAGAACCAGGCAGAGCTGATCTCCTCTGCACTGAGAATCTATTACAAACACTTTGATAAACTAGAATGTAAAGGCACAAGCTGGGAAGAACACTGAACTATGTGTCTGAAGAATTTGTTGTATGCTATAACCTACTCGTCCATGTACTGTTACTTCTCTTCAATAAAAGTATTGAGAAAAAAAGAGAGAGGAAGAAACTAGGGCAAAATCGGGGGTATGGTAAGCACCGCCTCCCAGAAGAGTATTATAGGATGTCAAAATGGACATGGCAACCACTAAGACTAGATATCAGATTCCAAAGTGAAGTGCCAGGCCTGGATGCAATTCTTCAAAGGACAATATGGTCCCAAACTATTTTCACTGATCTTCAGCTCCTCAGCCACAGTGAGGGTGCAAATGGACCAGCCTGTTGGTAGCTAAAAGGCGGGAATGCTTGAAGCAAGCTGGCTGCAGCTCTGGTCATAGGGTAAAAGATTTCGGAAGAGGCAGAAGTACCAGCCCTCCTCTGCTAGCCTGGTGAGGGGCCTCAGCAGGACTAGCCATTAGCAGGAGAGCAGGAGACTCCTGCAACGTGGGGGACATGGTAACGTTGTTGATGACTTCTACTTAAGAAATTTAAAGGACTAGAAGTAGGCTGGCTGGATGCTGATGGACAAGCCAGAGGAAATAACAGTTGCACTGGGATCGGCTTGCACCCCCCCAAGTTTGTGGGAGTAAAGATGTGTGAGTCTTTCCCAAAGACCAGACATGGACCACACCCTGAGCACATGTATGGGGCTATCTCAGGCTCTGCCCAACAAGGGCCACCTCTTGCACAACAATGGAACCCAGTAGACAGGAGTCCACATGGACCAGGGGGCTTTCCAGAGTCTATGAAAGGACAGAGTGCAGCAGTCACACCAAAGAAACTGGAGGTAAGAGGTCCCCAGAGACAAGGTAAGGGGGTATCTCTGAAGAACCACAAAAGGGTCCCACCAGAGAAAGAACCGATTCTAGACACTTACAGCACAAAGGCGGCTCACCTGTGATTCTGCCTGCCAATCAAACTTTTCCTGAGCCCCTTGCTGTCCTCCCCACCCCTGCCCAAGCCAGAAGCAATAGCTACTGAGTAAGCAAGAGGGAAAGCATCCAACCCCAGCCCCTTCTCCCTGCAACAGGCCCTCCCCAGAGGAAGGGGAGCAGGCTAAGTAGGAATGAAGTTGGAAGTTGGGAGCTCTGACTATGAGATGACACAAGACATTTTCAGTATTTGGCACATTAAACTGGGACTTTTCATTATGTAAGACGAATCAGAATAGTCATGGGATATGTTTTCGTCCAGAAACAGGAGAAATGCTTTCCACTGAATAAATTTTAATGAGGGAGTGGGAAACTAGATAAAGTTGGTTTTTGACAACTAGATAAAGTTGGTTCTCTCCCACAAAATCTACTTGGAGGCACATTATACACGGAACGATTCGTGGCAGCGCATCTCATGGAAAGTGTACTTTACAGAAATGAGGTCCACTGTGTCCCAACTTGAAGATGAAGATCCCTGTGGGTTTTGGGTTCCCCTTGTAACACCCTCCAGCCTTGGGAAGGCCATGCAGAGTCTGCAGCAGCTGAAGCTACTAACCTGTTGCCCATAGCAGAGTTCTTGTCCCCAACACCCTCCTGCTCTTCCAGAAATACACACATGGTCCAGGAAGGGATCCCTGCCACCAGGAGCCACCACCATGCTCAGCTCTGATCTGTGTGAAATAGTTTCTGACTGAGTTCCCAACTTGGAGCCTCACCAGTCTTCTCCTTAGACATCACTCTAATAGGATTCCTTCCACTGAGACCCAGCTGAGAAGCCCAGAACCTCAACTCACACCCAGCGGTAAACCCAAGGGTATCAATCCCAAAATGGTGGCCTCTCTAACTCCCTCCATTCAGTTTCCCTTTGTCTATGGGTCATGAGAAGCATATCTTAGAATGCAGAGCAGTAAAACATGAAACAGAACTCATCTTCAATAAACTGACACTTTGGTCAAGCAAATGTGCAAAATCAACAGTTTCAGCATCATTATATGTGAGTTGGTTTTAGCAAATCGACACATACTAGACTAGTCTTTATGTTATTGGAAATATTGGTACCAAATACATGCTATACAAGATATACATGCTCTACTTTGATGAGAGTTCATTTAAAATCAAGATAATTTTAAAAGGTATTTCTGGGCCTGCCGTTCGCTAAGTTTTGAGCTCCATGAAGGCAGACTGTGTCTCATCTGTTTTGCGTCCTTTGGGGCCTAGCACAGAATCTGGTACCTAAGAGGGTTCAATACAGTCCTATGGCTGATAAGTGAATGAACAAACAAATGAATATCTTGGCTTACACTTCAAGCTAGATTTCTGTGAATACTGTAATTGAATATGTTTTTAAAAAGGGAGAAACCTGCTGTCCATCATTTTTGACTACACCATTCTACTCTCTACCAATTTTAGTGTGTGTATTTGAATATTATAACTGGATACTTTAGTGTTACTTTGTATAAAAGATTTTTCTAAGGCTACTCTTTCAACAGGCCCCTGAGACCAGGTCAACTGGCCATTCACCCCCACTAAGCAACAGCAAAGATCCATCATGGTATGTGACTCCGTCTAAGGGAATCCATGTTTCAGGTCTCTCAAAGGGAATAATACTGCTTTAAAATAGATACACTGAAAAGAATTGACTTTCACCTCTCTTGTGGAAGACCCTTTGGGGGCAAAGCAGAAAGAGGAAAGGTTCATTAGCAGATGGTTGGGACGCATCAGGCACCAAAGAAGAAAGGTCACAAGATTTGGAGTTGGACAGGTCTGCAGCCAGTCATGTCTTGGCTCTGCTGGGCCTCAGCTTCCTCATCTGTAAAATGGAGATCATAATGCCTACCTCAAAGAACCACTGTGCAGACAATGAGGGAATGTATGGAGGCTCTGATTATAGTATCTGACACATAATATGGGTTCAAACAGCAGTTTTATTACCATTACCTACATATAAAGAGAATTACATACACCTATCTGCATCTAAAGATGATATTATACATAAGTGGTCCACAACTCTTAAAGGAGCTGAGATCTAAGACTCAGCTGTTTGGAACTTGAAATGCATTTTCCCATAGGAACAATGCTACAAATCATAGAATTTCAGAACTAGAAGGTGCCTCAAAGCTCATCTAGTGATGTAATAAAACTTCCCACTAAATGGAGTATTTCCTAATGTAGGCTCCCTGGGGTTTAAGTTTCAGGTAAGTCATTCAAAACCAACATGACCTATAATGTAGTTGAAATACTACACGCAAGCAAACAAAAAATAGTAGAAAATGATTTTTAAATGTTGACCAGTTCATCTTCACATGATCTTCTAACCTTAGCTAAGATTATCTTTCCACTTGGAAATTCACTGATGTAGAAAGTGGGGAGACGATTTCTTATTTCTTATAACTTACCCTGCCCCTCCCCACATCCAACAACTGCCACAAAAAAGCTTCCAGTTAACATGAGGAACTTTATCTGCAGCGTGAACAAAACATAGCAGGCCCACAGAGGAGACAGAGAGAATTGGGGGAGGGGGGGTGTCAAAGGGGACGAGGTGTGGGTGTGAAGCAGGGCACAGGAAGAAAGGCCTTGGTTACCAACTTCACCTCCTTTCTCACTTTTCCCAGTGTCAGCCCTGTTTCACCTGGTTGTGCACAAATTAAAACTATTTGTGGAGGTCATTTGAGACCCTGATGGGTCACCATGCATATGCAATTTTTTAGGGGTTATCTGTCAGCCTCAGTCTGACCCCTGGCCATGCCCACTCTGACTTCACGCAATGGGCAGCAAAAAGGCACAGAGTGCTCTGGGGTATTCCGCCCTGCTTGTCTTTGGAATGGCAGAGGCTGGCTGTTTGGACTTACAGTATGTTCACAAGCTAAGTGTATGCAGCTTGGCCAGTTCCTATAATGTTGTCTCTAATATGGAAAAGTCAAAAGAAACTGCAGAAATGACCAAGGGAATCTGGTTTTGCATAAAACTCTGAGCCCTATTCGGACAACATGGGACAATACTTATGATACAATGTTAGATGAACAGAAGTCATTCATGAAAATGTATATATGGTATGATTTCAATTTTGAAATACACGTACATGCTGTTTTATACATCCTTACATATCTGTTTAGAAAAAAGACTAGAAGGAAAAAGACTCCAAAACATGAACAATTATTTTGTCTGTGTTATGGAAATACAGGGTGTGTTTGTGTGTGTGTGTGGGGGGGTGTTTATTTATAATTTTCTGTATTTCCCAAGTTTGGTTAAATGAATAAGTAACTATATTAAAAGGGGTAAAATGGAATTTAGAAACTCGAATAAGAGATTTTAAAGCAAAAAGAATTCTTAGAAATGACCTAATCCAACACTTCCTCCAACCCCTCTTAATTTTATAGGGAAAATACCTCTGGTCCCTCAGGTGACTTATGAGTCTGAAGTCTTCCAACTAATGGAGAACTAGCCAAACGGTGGCTTGAACTCAGATCTTGTGACATGTATGGCCTGTGCCACTCCCATGACATCACAGTGTCCTGGAGTCAGGGACTAATGAACTTCAGAAGGAAATACTCCATAAGGAAGGAGCAAGTCTTACTGTGCACACCTATACTTCTCACTAAATAAATATTTGCCTAGAGTTATATCATAGTTTTATGACATGCAAACAACTCAGTTGCTAAAGGAGCTCTGGTGACTTCATCAGAGCTACTGAACCAGAGTCCTGTTTACATTTTTACTCCTGCATTGCAAAGAAACCCACCTTCAGAGACTTTCAAGATGAACATACATCAGAAGGCACCTCTGTCCGTAAGCTAGGCACCTCTGTGACGATGAGGGAAGAAATGGCTTATTTTCCATCTTCCACTGTTGCTAACATCACATACAACAGTCACTTAACTTCCATTCCACCATATCATGCTGTATTAGAACTACTTAACATTTATCCAGCCCCAAAACACTTAGAAAAAGCAGACAGACTGAAAACCTTCTTTAGAAGCTCTCACATCCTAAAGGCTTTAAGTACTTCCTATTTATAAACATGAAACCTTGTTAGGAACAAAGCATCATCTAAATCTGACAAAAAGATCAGTTTCAAGCTCTTTCATTTCTTAAGGGAGAAAATTCAGACATCTGATGCAAACACAAGTACAAGAGCAGCCATGGGCCATACAGAAGTGTCTTCCGATTTTGCTCTGCTTATCTTGAGCTGGTGGGGCTGGGAAAGCTTTTCAGCAAGCGGTGGGGAGGTGGCCTCCAAGGACACAGTAGCAGAGGACGGGCCACAGGTGGCAAGTCAAAGAACTGTTTTTCAGGTAAGCAAAGACTCTAACCCTGGTCACAGGCACAGCAGCTGGCTTGTTTCCTGCCCAGTGTGCTAACCAGAAACATAATAGGCAGCCCAAGATATATTATGGTGGGCAGAGAGCGTGCAGGAGTCTGGACAATACATCAGTTGCCTGGACAATACATCAGTTGCCTGGATTAAGCAGTAATTAACTTAGAATCTGAAGTTAGCTGTGCACGTCACGCAAAATAAGGCAAAGCTTAGAGCATGCATAGGCATAGCAGAGCAGGAAGGACCTAAAACGGGCTGCGAAAATGTGAAATTGCTGACACTGGAAGAATTTATGGTATAAGACTCCAAGGAGAAATTTAGGTAAGAGCAGGCTGAAAAGTACTGCAACCTGAGATATTTCAGGTTGCAAAATATTCCTCCTACCAAACTTATTTCAGTATTGAGGGAAGCCCTAGAAGGAGACTGAATTTTATACGTTTAACTATAAATGCCAAATTCTTAAATACCTGTAAGTTTTAAGGAAAGAATGTAATGTGAAGTGATCTCTCTTCTTTATTTCGTCAGTCAAAAACACTTAAAATGGAACAAGGATCCTACCAATGTACCTCTCAATCAGACTCTCATCTCTGAGAATTCAGAATTTAAATGAACCTATCTAGGAAACAGACTCATGGATATAGAGAATAGACTTGTGGTTGCCAAGAGGGAGGGGGCTGGAAGAGGGATGGACTGGGAGTTTGGGATTAGCAGGCACAAACTATTATATATAGAATGGATAAACAACAAGGTCCTACTGTATAGCACAGGGAACTATATTCGGTATCCTGTGATAAACCATCATGGAAAAGAATATTAAAAAATGTATATATATATCTGAATCACTTTGCTGTACAGCAAAAGTAACACATCGTAAATCAACTATATTTCAATTAAAAAAATAAAATAAAAAGAATCAACTCTGAGAATTTAATCTAAGTCAATAAGACAAAAGGAGCAAAAGGCTAGGTTGTATGAAGGTGCATAATACATTGTACTCTGTAAGAGCAAAAGTAAAAACACTAGATCTTACTTGGTGACTAACGGTAGGGAAAAATTAGACAAGAATAAATTAAGGCACATGAAATATTCTCAACCCCTTTAGAAATGATAACATGAAGATACAAATGAGAACCAATATGAAGTTTCAAAATTCAAAATTAAACATTCATTATAGCTACAACTAAATCAAAATAATGGTGCTGGGAAGATAGCTAGGAGAAGAGTCAAGGACCAGGAGCCAGTGGTAGCCAGGCTGGTCCAGGGTAGATTGATGGAGGATGGAGATGCTGAAGGCAAGTGCCCTTGGGTAAAGCCATGGAGAACTTTTTGGGGTGGTGAAGGAGAGGCTCCAGGCTCATCCAGAAATCCCAAAGGTGGGCCTGAGCCCTAAACAAAAAAAGATGTTGGTCTTCCTAAGATCAAAGGGGGCCCAAGTACAGTGCTTCATTACCCTTGGATTAAAGGGTTGAAAAAAGGATGGGCTAACAGAACCTTGAAGGAGGGAGACCTGAGGGAACCTGCAGATTACAAGAAAATGGAGCCCCTTTTAGAGAGGGCCTGAAAGGGTCTGTTTAATCCAGAAAAGTCTGGAAGGTTCCATTTAGTCTAGAAATTTGGCCAAACTTACCAAGGAACGTGAGGATGAACTTGTAACAGCATGATGGAACCTGAGAGCGGGAATGGGGCAAAGCAATTAGCTTCACCCCACCCTTTGCCAACCCCAACTTTCAGTTAAGAAAACTCAGACCCAGAAAGGTGATGTCAACTGCTCGCCCAAGATGCCAACTAGTTCATGGCAGTGCCAGGGTTAGCACCCAGATCTTTTCCTCTCATTCCAGCAATTTCTATATTATACCTTGCTCTCATATCAACCATATATAGATGGACCCACCATTCTCCCATCATACATGAATTAAAATAATAATTTTCACCATACAAGTACTATTGCTTTCATTTTTTTTTTTTTGCTTTCATTTTTAATTGGGGGAAATTCAAGAAAGCCAAAGAAGGAGGAAAATGAACTGCAATTTCAATTCTAAAAACCTCAGTTTTTAAAAATTCTCATCATTTCTATTAAATTTATCTAGTTGGTGTATTTTCATCGTTGGTGGGTATGTATTGCATAGTGTGAATCCTTATTCTATAGGTTTAGCTAACCCATTGAGCTCTGCATCATCAATCACATAGAATATATGACTTTTTAGATTTCTATCCAAATCCTAAGGAGCTTTCTTAAGTTGGGGCCAAAGAAAAACTTGAAGTTCTGACACTAGAAACTTCTTTCCAGGCCAACACTCAGTCATTAATTATGCTATGGCATATGAACAGAGTCAGCTGTGAATGTAATTATTCCATCATCCTCCAACTTTTCTCTATTAAGCGCATAAGGAGACCTGTGGGAGATTTTTTTATCAGATGCTTCAATGTCTATGACATTTTCTTACTCTACCAATCTAAAACCCTTATCTTAAAAAAATGTGATAAATCAGTCACTACACATTAATAAAATTATACTGGTTCCTAGGGATCAATGCAGTGTCTTCTACAGGCTCATAAATCATTTGTACGATAATAATTCACAATTTTTGCAAGGGAGCTTTTCCACATTAACAGCTTTAGGAATTCGACTTTTTCAAAAGCTATACAGAACATTTGCATGTCTCTGATCTTCTGGAACCTCTCCCACTCTCCAAGATTTACTCAACAATCACTGGCAGTGACGCAGAGATGGTATCTCCTAACTCTTTCAACACCCTGAGACACAATCTAGTGGGCCCTAGAGATGTGAACTCATTCAAATTACCTAGATGCTCTCTCAGTGTCTTCTAAATCCCTCTTAATTCTTTTCCATTTTGAAGATCATTCTCTTCGATGGAGAAGTGAAAGCAAAATAGTTCTGTATATGTCATCTATTGATATCAGCCTTACACACTTACTTAAGCAAGAGTCCGCCTCTGTCTCTCTTCTTCTAGCTCCATATACAACTAAAAAGCAAAGCAAACTAAGATACTATTCTCAAAATACAAATGACACACCACACACCTTACACAATTGGACACACACAGGCGTGCACCAAAAATGTTCAACCTAGCCAGTCAAGAAATTAAATGAACACAACAATGAAATGTCATTTTATAACAAACCATAGGAACATACCTTTTAAGTGATCAAAGTAATGTTGATGAGGTTGTAGGGGAATGGACATACTTACATTTACCAGAAGTGTAATTGTATTTGGACAGCAAATACAAGATGTTCATGCCCTTTGCTCCAGGGACCCTACACTCGTACATTTATCTTAAGAGACACATTGCAAAAAGAAAAGAAGATACAAGTATACAAAACTATGTCTTTAGGAATCTCGTAATAGCCCAAACTGGATACAGTCTAAGTGTCCAACAACAGCAATGGCTATGAACCACAAAATACCAACTGTGGTAGGCCAAATAATGCCCCTGCCCCACAACAAAGACAGCTACCCCCAATCCCAGAACCTCTGAATATGCTACCTTACATAGTAAAAGGAACTCTCCAGATGTGAATAAATTAAGAATTTCTAGAGGGGGAGATTATCCTGAATTATACAGGTGAGCCCAATGTAATCACGTGTCCACTTTAGAGGGAGGCAGGAGGGTCAAAGTCGGAAAAGGAGATGTGATGACAGAAGCAGAGGTGAGAGACAGAGAGACTGAAGTGGGGAGGAGGGAGGAGAGAGATGTGGAGATGCTATGCTACTGGCTTTAAAGATAGAGGAAGGGGGTCCAGTGGTTAAGACTCTGCGCTTCCACTGCAGGGGGCACGGGTTTGATCCCTAGGAACTAAGATCCCCCATGCCACAGGGCGCGGCCAAACATTTTTTAAAAATTAAAAATAAAAAAATAAAAGATAGAGGAAGGGGCCATGAGTCAAAGTGTACAGGTGCCTCTAGAAGCTGGAAAAGGCAAGATATTCTCCCCTAGAGCCTCCAGAAGGAACGCAGCCCTGCTGACACCTCAATTTCGGGAATTCTAGCCCCTAATCATTGCCAGGATTGTAACTCAAAGTATAACAAATATGAGTCCATAGTGATATAAATAAATGATTGAATAAATAAACAAATGGAGAACAGACAAATCTCTCACGCAGAAAAATTCCACATTATTTTTATAGGGACACCTCCTTAAAAGAAGAGAAACATAACTCCCCACTCTTTAAGTGTGGGCTGCAAATAGTGACTTCCTTCCAAACAGTAATTCTCAAAATTGTCAAGATCATCAAAAACAAGAAAAATCTGAGAAACTGTCACAACCAATAGGAGCGTAGAGAGACAATGACAACTAGATGTAATGTGCTGTCCCAGACAAGATGAACAAAACAACAGCACAGGGAAAAACAGTAAATCTGAATAAAGTACGGACTTTAGTTAATAATTATGTATCAGTATTGGTTCATGAATTGGGACAAATGTACCATACTCATGACAGGGAAAACTGTGTGAAGTATACAAGAATCCTCTATACTATCTTCTTGAGAGTTCTCTAAATCTAAAAACGTGCTAAAAATAATTTCAAGAGATCATAATCACTGTCTTCAAAGGCTCCTCCACCTTCCACCTCATAAAGTGGTTCTGCCTTAGTGGTTAATGTTAAGTCTAATATAACAACTTCCTTTGTTTTATTCTGAGACATGACCCAAAAAAGGTCACAAGGTATTAGATTTTTTTTTAGCCCAATTATCCAGCCGGGAAAAGCTGAGATAGCCATCTCCTACTGCCTCTTCCAGTTTTGCAGTCTGTGTCAACAACGTATCCTCAGCTTTAGTCTCCATCTGTCTGGTTAGCAGAATGTCCCCACAACAATCAAACTGGTGCTTTGGTTTTTTTCCTTTTAACTTCACCAAATGCTCTGCAGAACGGTTCCTCCATCAGACTGTAGGTTTATAGATAAGCGTGTTCCTCCCTCTTTATCAATCCTGTTTCTCCTCTTCTCTTCCATGGATGGGAGAGTCAATCCCATTCCTGTGGGTCTCAGGACCACTTGGGCAGGAAGCCCTGGGGGCAAACATCAACCCCCATTGTTAAAGAAAAGAAGTATAGGGGAAAGGAGTAGGACCTGCCATATGGGGTCCACTTGGCACATTCTGGACCACCTGCCTGCTAACACCAGTCCTCACTGGCTAAAAGTTCTTAACCAAGCAGTAGAGACATGCTGGGTGCAGCTTTGAGCCTTTGTTTTTGTTGTCCTTCCCTCCCATCTAGGCCATTTCCCTATTCCCTTGTTTCTTCCAGCTTCATTCATCTTGTGTGCCTCCCACACAGGAGTGATCTTCCCCTTCTCTCAACTCTCCTAAACCCCACCTTACGCACTTTGCATTCTTAGCACCATTGGTTTCATGAGCATTTTCTCCTCAACTACACTGCAAGCTCCTCACTGGGGAAAACTCCTCTGTCTCCTTTTCTGTATACACTTTGTGCACTGATCATTCAAATTGCCCAGTAAACATCAGCAAGTATTTGAAAGCTTGCCACTGAGTGTTTAATCTGCCAACAATGAGGTAGGCACATAATTACCTCCATTTTAGAGCTGCAAATGCTGAGGAATAAAGGAGCTGAGTGACTTCACTAGGGTTACATGGAAGTTGCAGAGCCTGAATATGAACCCAAATTCAAGCTCTTAATCACCTCAGTACATTCCACTGCCTCCTAATACACACTTACTAGTTAACTGATCTTTTACAGAGTCTAGGTATTTTAGTAAGTGGTGATCTCAGAAGGAAAATTTAAAATCTGGGTCTGATGGCCAAAAAGCACATGAAAAGATGCTCAGCATTACTAATTATTAGAGAAATGCAAATCAAAACTACAATGAGGTATCACCTCACACCAGTTAGAATGGCCATCATCAGAAAATCTACAAACAATAAATGTTGGAGAGGGTGTGGAGAAAAGGGAATCCTCTTGCACTGTTGGTGGGAATGTAAATTGATACAGCCACTATGGAGAACAGTATGCAGGTGCCTTAAAAAACTAAAAATAGAATTACCATATGACCCAGCAATCCCACTACTGGGCATATACCCAGAGAAAACCATAATTCAAAAAGACACATGCACCACAATGTTCATTGCAGCACTATTTACAATAGCCAGGAGATGGAAGCAACCTAAATGTCCATCAATAGAGGAATGGATAAAGAAAATGTGGTACATATATACACTGGAATATTACTCAGCCATAAAAAAGAATAAAATAATGCCATCTGCAGCAACATGGATGGACCTAGAAATTGTCATACTTAGTGAAGTAAGTTGCACACAGAAAGACAAATATCATATGATATCACTTATATGTGGAATTTAAAAGAAAAGGGTACAAATGAACTTACTTACAAAACATAAGTAGAGTCACGGATTTAGAAAACAAACTTATAGTTACTGGGGGATAAGGAGTGGGAGGGTAAATCAGGAGGCTGGGACTGACATATACTCATTACTGTCTATAAAACAGATAACTAGGGCTTCCCTGGTGGCACAGTGTTTAAGAATCTGCCTGCCAATGCAGGGGACATGGGTTCAAGCCCCGGTCCGGGAAGATCCCACATGCCGCGGAGCAACTAAGCCCCTGCACCACAGCTACTGAGCTTGAACTCTAGAGCCCGCGTGCCACAACTACTGAGCCCGCGTGCCACAACTACTGAAGCCTGCGCACCTCGAGCCCGTGCTCCGCAACGAGAAGCCACCACAATGAGAAGCCCGCGCACCACAACGAAGAGTAGCCTCCGCTCGCCGCAACTAGAGAAAGCCCGCACGCAGCAACAAAGACCAAATGCAGCCAGAAATAAAATAAATTAATTTTTTAAAAAACTGATAAGAACCTGCTGTATAGCACAGGGAATTCTACTCAATACTCTGTAATGGCCTATATGGGAAAAGAATCTTAAAAAAAAAAAAGAGTGGATATATGTATAACTGGTTCACTCTGCTATACACCTGAAACTATACAACATTGTAAATCAACTATACTCCAATAAGAATTAAAAAAAAAAAAAACCCTTGGTCTGTGGACCTCAAATGGACTGAGAAAATTTTTATTCAATTGTCCCTCCCCGCAAAAAACCTAAAAATCACAGAGTTTGTTTATAGCATAGACAGTAGGACTCATGGGAGACCGTACTTTTAAAAAAGTCTTTAGGAAATAGTGTGTTATCTGTGCAATTATTTGTGCAAATGTCTCTCCATGGATTTTAGTAATTCCATTGTATATATCCTGACTTTGTGCATCACCAAAATCCTTATTTGCATTTTTACTGAAAAAGAAATCATTTTCAGGGGCTGCCTGGGGCTGAACGGGAAAGGGTGAATTGGCTGCAAAAGGGGTACTGGATAACTTTTGGGGTGACAGAAATGTTCTAAAACTGGATGGTAATGATGGTTGCACCACTGTATAAGTTTACTAAAAGTCTTCCAAATACATACTTAAAATCGGTGAAATTTTGGCATATAAAGTCTACCTCAATAAAGCTGTATCAAAAACCACTTCTATAGCAAGTACTGTGGTTCGCCATCTTTCTTCACACATGAACCAGTCGGAGGGCTGGTGGACACAGAATGAACCAACAGAGGAAAACAAAATATGCAAGTCTGGACAGTTTGGACTGCAGTGCCAGGCTGGCTCATACACTTTGAGGAAACTGGGCAGAGGCAAGGCACCCTGCTAGAGGAGCAGCCAGCACCCAGCACCATCCCATATGGGCACAGACAACACAGCGAGGTCCTCTTCAACCATCTGCTTCTCATTTCCCCCGGGCAACTTTGTGGTTGGATGATCGGCTTCTTAGAAGAGTTCTAAAACTAAGTTACCACCAATTCAATGACACAAGTACACAAGTATTTACAGTCACCATGTAGCCCATGGCTAAATTAAGCCACTGTCCTTTCTATGAGAGGAAGACGGTGCTGAACTCCTCAGCAGGTGCAAAGCATCAAAATTGGTATAAGCCTCCAATTTCTTCATCATCATCATCTCCACCATCATCATCATCATCACTAGCAGCACCACCAGATGATGAGCTTTTAAAGGATGCCTGGGGCTTCCCTGGTGGCGCAGTGGCTGGGAGTCCGCCTGCCGATGCAGGGGACACGGGTTCGCGCCCCGGTCTGGGAAGATCCCACATGCCGCGGAGCAGCTGGGCCCGTGAGCCATGGCCGCTGAGCCTGCGCGTCCGGAGCCTGTGCTCCGCAACGGGAGAGGTCACAACAGTGAGAGGCCCGCGTACCGCAAAAAAAAAAAAAAAAGACTCACCAGGCTTTGCCTAAGGGACAGGCAGACCTCTCTGCTCTGCCCACTTCCTGCCATCACTCTCATGCCAGCTGCTACTGAACTCTGAGCACTCGCAGAAAGCTTTGCCCAGGGAAAAACACTGTCCTTCCTCCATCTCTTAGACGTGTTAATTACTCATCTTTCGGGCCCCACCAGCTTCTGTTTACCAGACCCACATGTCTGGTTCAGCTATCAGATTTGGGACCAGTGCCTCCTCTAATGACGTCCCTTTGCAAACAGTACGTAGCTATAGTTCTGAGTTTCCAAAAAAAAATCTGAATGAAGACTAAAACATACCGTAGCTGATTCCTAAGCAGATGAAAGGGAAAATGCTAGCAGAGGATTAAGTTAGAAATGGTGAGGGAATGAATTTCCTTTGAATCCTAAATATGCCAAAAACCAAATGAATACAGAGTTTCGGGTACTCCTTGAACAGCCCTATTAAGCAGAAGTGATCCATGTAATTCATTCTGTCAGCAAGTCTTTGGGATAAAGGGAATTGCTTTGGACAAGTTTTATTAAAAAAATAAACAAGAGATCTTTCTGCCTTCAGGGAACTTTCAATTCAACAGGGAAGACAAGACACGCCTGCAAATAACTGAAAATACACACTGAAAGGCAGGACGTCAGAGAAGTACACATAAAATGCTTATCTCCTCCACCTCCCTATTTACTCCAGTGCCACAAAGGTTTCAGGAGTTTCAGGAAGAATTCTACCTTGGGACTAGTTGACAGGAGCCCCTGGAAGAGGAAGAGGAATAGAATGAGCTCCCTTCCCATAACAAAAAGGAGTGCAATTTGCTTAATCTGAAATACTTCCTGAAATACAGTGAAAAACAGGCAATTCTGAAAAGCAAAGAGCATAATTCGAGCATTATGTGTGACTCTCTCAGAGAAATTTCATAGCTGTGTTCGCCCTCAGCACCAGCCTACCTTCAAACCTGAAGAGAACCAGCATCACACACTACAAACCCCAGGCTTAATTTGGAAACTGGAGGCTGGTTTTTACCCTAGCTCAAGCCACGTTCAGCATTTTTGCCACTCTTCTTTTAATTGCATTATCTTCCCCTAATTAAGGGTATCTGACTGGCTCCCCTATCTATTGTAAATTCCTTAAGGGCAAGGACCACTCATCTGGTTTTGCTCTTGCCTCCTTACCCCACTCCCTCGCTCTAAATGCTACTTACAAAAAGCTTTGCACATAAAAAGTGAAAGGAACTCACATTTACTTCGTTCCTACTACCCGCATTCCTTTAATTATTATTTAATTCTCTCAAGAACACACTGAAGTGGGCACCATTAGGCTCATTTCAGAGGCTGTTCTTTGCTAGGAAGACAAAGAGATTGAATTATCTCAGACCCTGTCCACTGTACACAATGCGATGTCAGGTTCCCCTCTCCTCACTTTCCCCTACAAAACATACACATCTTATCCAGACATCGGGAGCATCAGAAATCATACTGGTCAACAGATATTCATACACTGTTGTCACACTGAAATACTACAACTTTCAGACATCAAGAGTTCTAGAACAAGTCTCTAAGATTCTAAAGCGGCACTCAAACATGACCCATGATCCTTGAACTAAACTATCACACATATTAAAAAGGATCCATAGGGGTTTCCCTGGTGGCACAGTGGTTAAGAGTCTGCCTGTCAATGCAAGGGACACGGGTTCGAGCCCTGGCCCGGGAAGATCCCACATGCCGTGGAGCAACTAAGCCCGTGAGCCACAACTACTGAGCCTGAGCTCTAGAGCCTGCAAGCCACAACTACTGAGCCCACGTGCCACAATTACTGAAGCCTGAGCTCTAGAGCCTGCAAGTCACAACTACTGAGCCCACGTGCCACAACTACTGAAGCCTGCGCGCCTAGAGCCCGTGCTCTGCAACAAGAGAAGCCACGTCAATGAGAAGCCCGCACACTGCAACGAAGAGCAGCCCCCGCTCACCGCAACTAGAGAAAGCCTGCACACAGCAACAAAGACCCAACACAGCCAAAAATAAAATAAATAATTTTTAAAAGAAAAGGATCCATAGGCTTAAGAGTGACAGCCTTAAGAAGAGTGATGACTATGATGGTCATATCTATTCACTTGTTAACGGTTGAAGGGTGAGTAAAGGAGGACCAGGTTTCAACTACGACCGCAAGGAAAGTGCCTCAGTCGGGCACTAAAAATAAAAGTCACTATCAGGTTTAAGAGGCTTTACTTGCCTGGGCACCAAGTACTCCCCTCCACTCCCTCAGCTCTGGCCATTTGTACCGTTCCTCATACAGGCCAAAGGAGCTCTGCTTCAGAGCTTTGCACTTACTATCCTTCTACCTGGAATGCTTTTCCCAGTACAATTAACAGATATTGAATAGTTCACTTCTCTACTTCATTTAGATTTATGTTTGTGTTGGACTGAATGTTTGTATCCCCCCCAAAATTCCCATGCTGAAATTCTAACCCCCAATATTCTATTAGGATGTAGGGCCTTTGCAAGGTAATTGGGTCAAGAGGGTGGAGTCCTCATAATTGTGATTAGTGCCCTTATCAGAAGAGACATGAGAGAGCTTGCTTCCCCCCTCCTCTCTCTCTCTCTCTCTGCTCTCCCCCATATGAGGATACCATGAGAAGAAGGCCATTTGCAAACCTGGAAGCAGGCACTCACCAGACACATCTGTTGGGACCTTCACAAATGTTTGCTATTGAAGCTACCCAGCCTGTGGTGTACTTGCTAAAGCAGCCTGAGCTAAGACAAGTATAGTCCCCTCAGAGAGGTCTTCCTTGAACTTGCTTTCTAAAATAACATTCCTCCACCACCACTACCATCAGTCTACTCCTTATCCTGCTTTATTTTTTCTCTACAGCATCTTATGTTAAATTCTACATGTATTTTTTGTAAAATGTAAATTCTACATTTTCATCATTGGCCTCTCCCACTAGAATGGAATAATCCTAGTACCTAAAACCATGTCAATAGGCACTCAAATATCTGTTAAATTATTAGTGAACTTAAGTCAAGTACCTCTTTAGGAGACAGCTTCAAAGAAAAAGTCATCTTAGAATCAGTGAGCATGCACTGTATGTACTGTGGGGTGTTACACCCCTCATCCTACTGTGAGACATCACATAGTATCATAGCTAAAAGAGATGGTTCTGGAGCTGGACCACCTGTCTTTGAAACCTGGCTGTGTGGCCTCGAATAACATACTTATATCTCTACTCCATGGCTTCCTCACTTATAAAATGACAATAGTACCGACCTCACAGGTTGCTGTGAATATTAAACAAGTTAATGAATGTCTACTGTTTAAAAAATACCTAGAATGTAGTAAGTGCCCAAATAAGTGTTAGGTACATATCAGCAATGACTGCCATTTTAGGGCCCCTCCTTCTTTTATACAGCTTTCTAAACATAAACTATTTCCCCAGTATTTCTTATTTTATAATATTCAGCTCTCACCCTCTACCTGTTTTATTTCATGTTGCTTTTTATCTTTATGATCTAATGACCAATATACCAATGATTTATTTTTATCAAAGAAATGCATGTATGAGGTAATATATCATATGACATAAAGGACCTCATGAGAGTCACCATTTCTTGATTTTCCTATTCCTGCCATTAGTTCCATTCTCCCAAGACAACCATTCTTAAAATTTTCTATTTTGGTCTCAGTTATCTCCATAACTCTTGATAACATGCTTAAATCTCTTGTTCTTGACTCATATCAGGGACTTTCCTCATACTGCCCTGGTTTTCATCCAAAGTTTAATATATGTCATTGTTTTAATTCGTCTGTTCATAACCTTTGCAATTTTAAGTATTCAGGTCTTCATGTGTGTTTCCACCAACTTTCTTTTAAGTAAAACTGTCTTTATTCACAGACAACATGATTGTCTATGTAAAAAATTCTATGCATACTACAAAAAAGAAGTCATCAGAATGAATACGAGTTTAACACCTCACCAAATATAAGGATGGCAAATAAACACATGAGAAAATGCTCAACACCATTAGCCATTAGAGAAGTACAATTTAAAGCCACAATGAGGTACCCTTATACACCTATCTGAATATCTAAAATAAAAAAGACTAACCATACCAAGTGTTGATGAAGATGTGGAGCAACTGGAACTCTCATATGCCACCAATGGGAATGCAAGATGGCACAACTCCAGAATACCACCAACTTTTTTTTTTTTAATTTTATTTATCTTTGGCTGCATTGGGTCTTCATTGCTGCACACAGGCTTTCTCTGGTTGCAGCAAGCAGGGGCCACTCTTTATTGTGGCGCATGGGTATGTATGTATGTATGTATGTATGTATGTATGTACGTACGTATTTATTTATTTATTTATTTATTTAGGCTGTTGTGGCATGAGGACTTCTTAGCTGTGGCGTGCATGTGGGATCTAGTTCCCCGACCAGGGATCGAACCCAGACCCCCTTCACTGGGAGCCCAGAGTCTTAATCACTGGACCACCAGAGACGTCCCCCCACCAATTTTTAACAACTATATGTTACCCCCCATTTTAGGAGGTGAAAATATTAGCACATTTAACCCTTTCCTCTGTTTCCACATTCCACCTTCTGTCAGCTATACTTTTACTCTGTTGAGGTTGCTACAATTTGCTATCTAGCCTACCAACATAACCAAGTCCACCATACTTAGTCCATAGTCGACTCTAAGGGCAGAAAACTGAGAAAAAGCACCTGTATAGTTATGATTATGCCAGTATGCTCACAGCCAGGCTAAGGAAGGAATTAAGATTTTGGTCTCTTACTGTAGATCCCATGTCATGACTACAGATCCAGTATTGTTACCCCTATGCCAATGATGTTAAACTCTTTGAGTTCCCCTCACTTTTGATCAGGTATTACCTACATCAGTGACTCCAGTCAAACCTCTCTGCCGTGTGATACAGGTCACTGAACTATAAATATCTATATTATTAATTGAAGTTTTTATTAGCATTTGAGGAATGTCCAATTAACCTCAAGCAGCCTTAAGGATTCCACAGGTATTAAAAATGCTTCCTGAATGACCTCTAGGAGCTTCTCCTACTCCATCTAAATAGGCACTAATTGAAACACTGACCATTTTTGTATGTGAGGCACAGTATTAGGGGTGATAATGACCACCACATACCATTCAATCTAAACTGAATAAGCAATGAACTTGTTTAATACATTGAGCATCATGTCCTAGTTTGGACTCTATCATATGAATTATTTGCTGCCCACCAGCATTCTTTTTTTAAAAAAATTGAAATATGGTTAATTTACATTATATTGGTTTCAGATGTGCAGCACAGTGATTCAATATTTTTATAGATTATACTCCATTTAAAGTTATTACAAAATAATGGCTATATTTCCCTGAGCTCTAAAGTATATCCTTGTTGCTCATCTATATAACACAGAGTAGCATGTATATCTTAATCCCATGTCTCAATCTTACCCCTCTCTCCCTCTCCCCACTTGTAATTTCTAGCTTGTTTTCTATATCTGTGAGTCTATTTCATTATATACAATTGTTTTTTTTTTTTTAGATTCTACATATAAGAGATAACATAGTATTTGTTTTTCTCTGTCTGACTTACTTCATTAAGCAGAATACTCTCTAGGTTTATCCACTTTGTTGCTAACAGCAGAAGTTCATTCTTTTTATGGTTAAACGATATCCCACCATACACACACATGCACATGCACACACACACACACACACACACACACACACACACACACTTCTTTATCCATTCATCTGTTGATGGACACTTGGGTTGCTTCCATGTCTTGGCTATTGTAAATAATGCTGCTCAATGAACATTGAGGTGCATGTATCTTTTCAAAATAATATTTTGGTTTTTTCCAGAAGTATACCAAAGAGTGGAATTGCTGGATCACATGGTAGTTCAATTTTAAGTTTTTTGAGGAACCTCCATACTGTTTTCCATAGTCCTGCCCCAATTTACATTCCCAACAACAGTGTATGAGGGTTCTCTTTTCTCCACATCCTCACCAACATTTGCTATTTACTTTTTGATAATAGCTATTCTGACAGATGTGAAATGATATCTCACACAGTTTTGATTTGCATTTCACTGATGATTAGAGATGCTGAGCATCTTTTCATGTGCCTGTTGGCCATCTGTATGTCTTCTTTGGAAAAATGTCTATTCAGGTCTTCTGCCCATTTTTAATCAGGTTGTTTGTTTTTTTGATATATTTTGGCTATTAACCCCTTCTCATACATTTCATCTGCAAACATTCTCTCCCGTTCAGTAGATTGTCTTTTTGTGTTGTTGGTGGTGTCCTTTGCTGTGCAAAAACTTTTAAGTTTAATTAGGTCCCACTTGTTTATTTTGGCTTTTATTTCTTTCGCCTTATGAGACCGATCAAAAAAAAATATTGCTACAATTTATGTCAAAAGAGTGTTCTGCCTACTTTCTTTTCTAGGATTTTTACGGTTTCAGGTCTTACATTTAGGTAATCCATTTATTTTTGTATACAGTGTAAGGAAATGTTCTAATCTCATTCTTTCACATGTAGCTGTCCAGTTTTCCCAGTACCACTTACTGAAGTCTTTTCTCCATTGTATATTCTTACATCCTTCATCATAGATTAATCGACCGGCATTCTTTTTCTTTAACAAGTAAACATGAGTTTTGCTTTCTTCAACAAACCTCCACATCCAAGATCCATCCCTTTTTAAAGATCAGAGTATGCTGCTCTTCTCATCCATGCTGAGGGTGTGTTTAAATTCTGGAACTCTGTTCAGACAGACTTTAGCAAAGAGTCCCACTTTCACCCTTGGCCTCTGGGGATTGGGGAGGAGACTTCTTTTATGGGAACTCCATCACAGTAGATGCTACCAGCTTTGCTTCAGATTTCCTTATCCATGGGCTATAAAGGTGGTTGTCTGGAGCCTGACCTCCTTTTGTAATTCTTATGAAATAAATTCTCTAATGTAATGTGCATGATGCTTTTTTTCTAAGAACCTCAAAGGCCATCATTCCATTTGGCCTCACAACATACCTTTGAACGGGGCCAAGAGCCAATGTACAGATTCTCATTCCACAGATGAGAACAAAAAGGTACAAGAGAGGTCAAGCCACTTGACCATAGGTCACCAAAGTATCAGGAGAGGGACAGGATAAGCCAGAATCCCTGCTTCTAGGGACAGATCTCTCACTGCACCCAGATTCAGCCTGTGCAAATGTATGTGAAATGTTATTTTAAAACACAGGAAGTACAACCCAGTGAAACCTGGAGATAAACTCTGCTTGCAATAAGCAATGGTAGTTGTAGGGGAGTTGCCAAAAGATATATTCTCTTCCACTGAAAGTTTCAAATAGTGAGAATGATAAATGACAAGACTTATGCACTGGTTTTATGGACTTTTTTGCTAATTATGTTTCTTTTTTGTTTGTTTAGTGAGAAACAGAAACTTCTAGCCACAAACTTACTGTAAGTAGGCACTTTCAATTTAGTTCAAGGGACCTCAACTGCTCTAAATCCTTAGAGAACTTGGAGTTGTTCACCTTTTTCCTTATTTCTCTATAGAAGAATGAAAATAAACAAAAAGGTGTAGGAGCAGCTAGTGTGAAGGAGACACTGGAGCTGTCAAGCTGGGTGGGAAACATGAAGCGGGAGAAGATGTGGTCCCTGCTGTCAGGACTTGAGCCTGCATGGAGAGCTAAGTGGAGAACAAATGAAAAGTCAGCCTTGAGGGAAAGTTCCAAGAGAGTGGTAAGAGCAAGAATGCCAAAGGGAATGCGTGCCCGAGAAATCACTCTTGAGCATGTGTGGGGATCAGAGAAGTGGGATATATGTGGTGTCATGAAAGCCTGATGCCATTTCCCTCAACGGAGAAGAAAACGGAAGAAGATTCAGTAAGAGAAAAATGTAATGAGCCAAGGTGTAAAGAAATGAAATTGCAAAGGAAGATCAGGGAATGATGTCGGTTCTCAGACATGTTCTCTTCCTGGTCTACAAACCCTTCCGAAGCCTCGTCTAATCCCATGGCTTTAATCACAGGCAAGAGATCATAACGCTGTCTCCATCCCAGGCCTCTCTCCTCACCTCCACACTCATATACCTTGAAGTCCTGCAGGCATCTCGGTCTCATCCACGCCGATGGCTTGAATCGCTACCCAAAGACCCATGACCATAACACAGCCAGTGTCTCCATTGTGGACCTCTCTCCTTACAGCCACACTCCACCCAGATACCCCACAGGGATCTGAAATGCATGTTCAAAACTGAACTCATCATTACAGCCCTCCCACCTCTGCCACCACATACATGCTCCCTCTTCTCCATACTCTCTCTCTGTTGATCATCATTCTCCAATCTCTCCAGCTAGTCAAGCCAAAGCCAGAGAATTATCATCATCTACCTCTCCCATTCCCTCAAAATCCACATGCAAGTGGTAACAAGTCTTATCGATTCTTCCTCCTAAATCTCAAATTTGCTCACTCTTCCCTATCCCCTCCGTACCTGAATTCAGGTCTTCATCATCTCTCTTGTAACGATATCATCTCCTCTAACCAGTCTCCCTGTCTCCAGTCTCATTCCCACCTCATTCACCTCCCAAGCTGGAGGCCATGCTGCTGATCTAACCTAAGGCATGAGCTCATCACTCGTCTGTGAAAATCTTCTTCTTGTTGCCTCCCTGCCTATAGAAGAAAAGTTCAAACTCCTTAGCCCATCTGACAAGCTGCCCGTGGTCTGGCGCCAACATACCCCTCCAGCCCTATTTCCTCCCACCCACACCTACCCTACTCATTATCAGATATAGCTCCAAACATACCACAAACCTTTATGACTTCATTTCTTCCCATGTGTTGGGCTTGGTACAGAGTAAGAGTTTAAGAAATGGTAGTTGCTGTCAGTACTACAAGGATGACAATGACAGCAACGACAATGATGACGTTAGAGAACTAGGGCCAAACTGTGGATGCTCTTAAGGACCAAACCAAGGTACTTAGATTTGGGGCATAACAAAGCATCTAAGGATTTGGGGGCATGGAGGTGATGAAATTATAATCTCTGGTAGCAAGTATTATAACTGACTAAAGGGGGAGAGAGAGGGAGGTACAGGGGCCGTTTGGGAAGCTGCTACAATAGTCCAGGTAAGAAGCAGTTAATATAGGAAATACACGTGAAAATGGAAGAGAACTTTTCAAAAACTTCCTCAGGACTTGGTAGCTGCACAGAAACAAAGATGAGCAAGATAAAAAGATTGCTGAAATTTCAAAAGTAGGTTAAAAAAAAAAAAAGAGGGTATCTTTGATGAAAATCTAGAATTTAGGGAAGGAGACAGATTCAGGTTTTTGAAAGGCACAAGCTCAGATTTCATAATATAGGGATTTTTGACAGAGGCAAGAGTTGGGCTCACAAGAGCAGATAAGCAGCTAAGAGAGAGTGAGGCATGAATTATTAAATAGTTCTAAATGTAACAGACCAAAAAGCAAGAGATGGAAAAAAGACTAAAATTTGGCCATGAGCAAGGCTGCTCATTGGGAAAGGAACTTGAAGCAGCGGGAAGGCTAGAAGCTTGACTGTTAACATTTTACAAAGGAAGAGGGACCTAGGAAGTTGAAGAAAAGACAGATGTGGCTTAAGAAAATCATTCACTCAATAAACGTTAATTGAGAGCCATCTGCGCTGGACACTTTTCTAGGTGTTGGGCATACAAGAGCCAACAGGACACAGTCCCTCCCCTTGTGGAAGTTCACTTTCCAGTACAAGAGGCAGACAATGAAGAAAACAATAAAAACGGATTGTCAGGGAGTGCTGGTGACTGCCTCTAAAGCTGCTAGGGCTTATGGAGGATACTTTAGGCTCTAAAATGCTGCCAGGAGTCTTCTGACATATGTGGAAAGTGACTGTTCCTTACATATAGTTTGCACAAAATGAAATGATGCATCATGTTTACATTATAAATTGCCACGTAGGAGAGGAATTTTCTGAGAAACTGCAAAACTAAATAGTGAAGCCCAACTCCATACAAACCTTAAAAGCTGCATTTCCATTCGATCTTTTATAAACAAATATAAGCAAAGGCATGTTTCTCTCTTAATCCTTAGCATGAGAGACTGATTTCTCATTTTCCATAAATCTTCACCACTCTGCCTAAACTACATGTCTTGGGAAAAACAGCAAAGGGCATCATTTAAATAGAGCTTGCCAAAGCAATGACGCTACTGTTTGTTTCCATATGATGAATTCATAAGCCTAAGAACACTCTGGCTCACATCACTTCTTAAAAACAAGTTAAAATTTTCATATTCACCTTATTTGCTTTATTGTAGGTATTAAAGTTAGTTTTCCAATAGAAGATAGACATCAGAAGTCCTATACAATAGAAGTTTCTATGCAATTTCTCCAGTGGGACATGAAATAACCTTTGGTGATTTATAACCTCCAAGGGCATAAAATATTAAAAATGAAACTCTCACCAAAACACCCATAAATTACCACTCTGTTTAAATTAAATGAAAAAAGTCTATGAAAGTGTACTTTAGATCATAATATAGTAAACACAAATATTTTATACAAATAAAAAAGAAACCATGAATATCTCAGCCTAAAAAGGTAGCACTTTATTTACCTGAACAGCCCAAAAACAAGACATAAGAGAAACATGCTCTTTATTGGCCAATGAGCTAAGTGAATGAGAAAGAACTAAAGCTTGCTTCCTTGAGGCTCTCCCTCGAAAACCGTTTTTTCTTTCTTAAAATAAATTTCAAGTCAATGCATAAGATGAGTCTATTTCAGAAACACAATTCAGACAATATGGGTGTTATCTGGCTCCCAAGATCACAACAGATTCTCAGTAGCAAATGAGTGAGTGAAGGGTTATCACTGCTGAAAGCCATAGAAATAGCATCAAAAAACAAACAAAAAAATCAAGGCAGGTAAGATTTTCAAAAACAGCAAAGTGGGGCCGTTTGGTACAGGTGCAAAGAGCCTTGTATATGTGAATGAATCTGAAAGCTATCACTTTATTACAACATTAGAGACACACTCTATGCTGTATAATCTTTTAAAGAATCAGGGAAGGTTGTAGCAACTTTGGGGAAATTTTCTATACAAAAATTGGCTATAATAAATTTTGATTCTTAAATAAGCAAACCCTCAGTGATCAGGAAATTTATTCTAGAAGTAAAACAGCCTGCCCCAAAGTTCTGAGTACCTAAGAGTTCCCTGTTTTAAGCTTCTTTCATTTTGTGCTTGAACAAGCCAGTTAAAATTGGCAGGCTTGATGTCTCAATGAACTTCAGGCAGAAAAAAACCACACTGTCAAATTGTTCTTGACATATTTTTTAAGTAAGGTCTTTTTTTTCTTAAAGTACTATTCAGATTCTTGCTAAAATAAATTAGTAGGAACTTTACGGTGAACAGTATATGAAAAAATGTAGCCCTGCCCCAGTTTAAAGGTCATAGTTCATCATTGTAGATTATTTATCCTATGTAATTGACAAGGTGGCTTTATGAGTTACTTTCCCCCAACGCCAAGTTCTATCAGATGCCTACTTTCCCAATTTCACAATGCTTTTTGACAGAAATTAGAGACGCAAGAGGGAGGAGATATGGGGATACATGTATATGTATAGCTGATTCACTTTGTTATAAAGCAGAAACTAACACACCATTGTAAAGCAATTATACGCCAATAAAGATGTTAAAAAAAAAAAATTGCAGACGGAGCCTTATGGAGTTGTTCACTCACAACCCTCCCTGAACCCACAGGGATGGAAAGAGCACTGGATGAGAAGTCACACTCAGCTCCTCAATGAATGCACACATCTGGTCTGAGCTTCTGCACAGGCAGCACTGGAAGGGACAATAGGATAGATCTGTTTTCCAAATTGCAGGTCTCAGCCCATCAGTGGGGAGTAAAATCAATTTGGTGGATCATGATCAGTGTTTGGTAGAGTTTGGAGGTGGGATGGAACTTATCAGAAAATACTAGAGCACACTGCACGCAGTATAGCTAAGTATCGCTCCATGAAAGCTTTATTTTGAATATATTATTTATATTTTTATGTCTGTACTGGGTTACAACATAGAATGTGCTTCCTAAAGGGCACTGAGTTGGCCATAAAGGGTTGTGTAATGGACTGAATGTGTTTCAAATTCGTATTTTGAAATCCTAACCCCCAGTGTGATGGTATTAGAAGATGGGGCCTTTGGGAGGTAACAGAGCTATGAAGGTGGGGTCCTTATGAATGGGATTAGTGTCCTTATAAAAGGGATCCCAGAGAGCTCTCTTGCCCTCTTTCCACTGTATGACGACACAAAGAGAACTCAGCAGTCTGTAACCTGGAAGAGGGTTCTCACCAGAACCTGACCATGCTGGCACCCTGATCTCAGATTTCCAGCCTCCAGAACTGTGAGAAATAAACTTCTGTTGTTTGCAAGCCACCCAGTCTATGTTACTTCGTTTCAGTAGCTCGAACTAAGACAGTTTGGTACTTCTCAATTATTTACAGTCAAGGGACACCAAGTAACTGAAAAAGCCACGTGCAAAGATTAAATGCAAGCTTAGCTTAGGCTAATTTCTTTTCACTAGTTTCTGCAGGATCCTACAATCCTGCCTCGTATTCATCTTAAAAATACCTAGAACATCAAAGATAATGCTTTTGGCCTCCAACTAACTCCTTACTCAACAACTGCTTTTCTCTTATCTAAATAGCAGTCTCTGGTTCCTGTTAGAATAAGAGTGCACCTCGGGATTCCAGACCACTCTAAAATCTTGGTATTCGGTGTAGGTTGGGCGGTCCCTAGGATCACACTGGAGTCTTCATCCTGTGGCTTTAAGAGCAGCCGACTATAGTTATGACCGTGGCCTGACCACATTCCAGGGAGCAAAAGCATCAGAGTAGGATGCTGTTTAGAAGAGCAAGTCCTCAGACCTGTGTAAGAGTTCAGGGACCAAAACGTGTCTGCTTCCTGGAGGGCCTGGCTGGATGTGAGAGGTAAGGATCCAGCCAGCCAAGTCTAGGGTCCTCTCCAGCCATTTCAGTTGCTCTGGCTGCAGTATGGATGATGGATGGATTAGAGAAGAGCCAGGCTGGACTCAGGAGCCCAGGGAGGCGATGGCTAGAATCCAGCAGAGAGATGAGAAGCTGGACTAGGACAGAATCAGCAGAAACAATGAGAAGCAGACGGATGGAGGAGCTATTAAGCAAGCAAAATCCATAGAAATGGGTGATGGGTTAGATGTGGTGGATGAAAAGGACGGGGACAAGGATGGCTCCTAAGTTTCTGCCTTGTGCGAGATAGTGGCTAGTTGTGCCCATCACAGAGCTAAGCAACCTTGCAAGAGGATGAGGTATGAAGAGAAAATCAGGATTCTGGTCTTGGACATGAAAAACTTGAGGTGCCTTTGAGATATCCAGGTGCAATGTCAATTATGTAATCTAGAGCTCACAGAGAGGCCTAGGTTGGAGATACAAATTTTAGACTCACTTGTGTCCTCCTTTTTTAAACTCTTGTACCAAAACTACATTTCGAGGCACAACTGCATGAAGCAGAGAAAAGAATGTGGGCTTTAAAATCAGAAAAGCCAGAGATGGAACCTTGCCTTAGTGGCTCTGTGCCCATGAGCATGTACCTGCCTGATTAGGTTTCCATTTCCTCCTCTATCAGCAAGGATGCTGCAGCCCACTGTCAGAAGCATGGTGGAGATGAAAGAAACAGCACTTGAGAAGTGCCTGGAACACAGCAAGTTCTCAGCACAGTGGAGCCAGAACCATGTTTGTACTTTTTTGTATACCCCATGGCACCTGGTACTGTCCTGGCCAAGGGGTCCATCAGTATCTAGTATGATGAACTGACCTGAAATATTCAGAATTGTCAGTAAACCACAGTTTCCTAGACAACCACTAGCTCCCGAAATCATTCCTCCACCTGGGGTCCTACTGAAGCAACACCCAAACATAAGCTATGCATGGAGCGTGTCTTACCCCTCTTCAGCCACACCTCCCAGCCTTGGGAGTAACCATCACTTGGCAGGGCCAATGACTACCCAGAGCTTTTTTGTACTATCTAAAGTCCTAGACACCCAATCCAGTCATATGAAATTGTTTTCTTGTGATCCACAAGGATGTGAGAAAAGCAAAGACTGGCTTTGTTTCTCCTCTGGTATTTCTAGTGGAGCAGGCAGATGGCACCCTCTCCATGTATCCTGAAATTCACTTGGGAATACCAAGCACCTCAGGAGGCGTAGATTTTGAGCAATGGATTTAACATTTTCTGCCAATCTTGAGTGTGCATCAGAATCACCTGTTGCCAGATTGCTACGCCCCCATCCCCAGAGTTTCTGATTCAGCTGGCCTGGGGAACAGTATGAGAATTTGCATTTCTAACAAGTTCTCAGGTGATGCTGATGGTCGAGGGGCCACACCTGAGAACTACTGTCCTGGCTTCTTCCCTGAGACAGGGCTATTGATGTTTCTAACATTTAAAGAAAAACCAGCTGAGCTTGGGAAGTTTTACCTGGAGTGTCATAGGATGTTGCCTTGTATACTATCAGTAAGGTGTCTTAATTAGGAATTACATATGTTTGGGATTTAGGTACTTTCAGACCTTATTTTAATAGTTTTGGAACATTTTGTCTTATGCTTCATAATTTCTACTTATCTGTTCTCTGCTATTCATTTTTGAGTAAATAAAATGTGAGAACTCTTTAAATAGAGATACTACTTCATACTCATGCCAGAACCTATTCACCTAAACAAGCACTGTTTCCTCCTTCTGGAAGACCTAGCTATCCTTCTCATGGACCTGCTATAGCCAGCCTTTAAGAACTGTCTTCACAGCTCAACCTGCTTGGCTTGAGTGACCTCAGTGGTGGCTCAATTCATCCTGACAGGATGGATGGGACCTAGTCATTCATTCATTTACATGTTTACTGGGCACCTACTATATGTCAAGCACTTTCTTGAAAAACAGTGTTAACGAACCATGACCTCTGCCCTCAAGGAGCTTATAAATTGACTGTGAATTTGAGTAGAGGTGATAAAAAATAAACAAAAATGCATAAATGTATAAGTATCCACTGTGATAGGTGAAGAAAACATACGGAGAAAGTCCCCTTTAGGTTAGATGATCAGAGAAAGCCCCTAGGGGAGGTGATGTTTAAACTGATTAACTTAGAGAAGCTTAAAGTCCATTCTTGTCTGTGTACCCTGAGCCAAATTCACCCTTAAGCCACCCTGGGAGCTTTAAAAATATGTTTATCTGATACTTATAAAAAGTAAAAAGAATAATACATTTCATACTTATATTATTATTTCTGTTAAGGAAGAGAAAAAAAATCATTCCTAGGCATATTGGTTAAAAAAAGTTGGAGGTCTGGTGAATAAATACCATTTATGATGTAAAAAGAAGGACCACTATAAACTATTGAAACTAGTGTTTATCAGCCTGCCTGACATTTCTAAAATGGTCTGGAAAATAATAAAATCAGAATAATTATAAAACATTCCAAGGTTTTGAAGAATGATATCATGTAAATTCATAAATTGTTCAGTACACATTTATTAAATCCCCACCATTTCCCATGCAAAGTGCTAAGTTCCAAGAATACAAAGATAAAACATGATGCCTAACCTTTCCCACTGACAAATATTAGCTAAACACCTATCATGCACTTACCGCTTCCTCAAGCTGGTCACAGTTTTGCTTCTTTTTATTGCTACTGTTTTGTTTCCTTACTTTATCAACAAATGTCATGACCAAATGATCAAGAGATGATTATGATGGGCAAAATCCTGGATAAACCCTGGATAAACAATAAGGTCCTACTGTACAGCACAGGGAACTATACTATCCTCTGATAAACCATAATGGAAAAGAATTTTTAAAAGAATATATAACTGCTGTAGAGCAGAAATTAACACAACACTGTAAATCAACTATACTTAAGCAAAAAAAAAAGAAAACCCACTAACCAATAAGTAGAATCTATTGCATTTCCTGTGCCAGTCTATGGCTAACTATAACTTCCTCCTAAACCCCTTGCTCAGCATTACTGGATGGCAAAGTCTTAGATATCACCTTTCTCCTACAAAAGAGAGGAATGTTCTACAGTCCTGTGTCTTTAGTCCTGGGATTTTAGTTCCAACTCCAGGTAATTATACTTTCTAGGCCTCCAGGGCTTGCAAGCCCAACCCTTGCCTGAAGAACCTCTACTGAAAGACACACAAGCCCATTTTTAGTGGGAGCAATACTGCACACACAATGCTGTATAGTTCAATACAATACTCAATTTTATAATTGACTTTCTAAAACCCTGAGAGAAACAGGTCTCAAGAACTTGCTCACCCATATGTCAACTCCCACAGACATACTGCACACCTATTTTTAATTCATCCCATAAACAACACAGAAGACTTTCTACAAGAAGAATACACACTTCATGGAGTTGTCCTTTTAAACAGGGGTTTGTTTTAACTTAAAATGATAATACCAAGGAAATGCCAGTTGACTAGACATGTAACAACATCCCAATTATTATGTTTCAAATCTTCCCAAGAGTAACCTAATTTGAGTGGGATTCCTGTGTTTTCCTATATCATCTCCTTATACACCTCTGATGAAGTTAGTAGATGCAATTGAGAATGGAATACACAAAATCAAGCCTGGTTTCCCTGCCCTAATCTTTTATACTGAAAGGAACCTGACTGAATAAAATGCTTCATCAATGGCAGCCAATTTTGACTACACAGTACTTCAAAAATGTCATCAAGAGATTAAGTTTAGGGCTTCCCTGGTGGCGCAGTGGTTTAGAGTCCTCCTGCCCATGCAGGGGACACGGGTTCGTGCCCCGGTCCGGGAAGATTCCACATGCCGCGGAGCGTCTGGGCCCGTGAGCCATGGCTGCTGAACCTGCGCTCCGCAACGGGAGAGGCCACAGCAGTGAGAGGCCCGCATACCGCAAAAAAAAAAAAAAAAAAAAAAAAAAAAAAAAAAAAGAGATTAAGTTTAACATTTATTTAAAAAAAGAAAAATACTAAATAAAACAAAAGGCTAGGTTTCCTCCCTCCCCGATTTCCCTGGCATTTAGAAGAACTGCCATAGATAAGTCCACAAATGAACAGCTGAGCTGCATAATGCCCAGTTCTAACTGGGCAGCTTCTGAAAAAAAAAAAAAAAAAAAAAAGGACTCCTTCCAACCCCAGTTAATGTACTTGATACAAAGAGAACATGTTTCTGCAACAAATACATTTCAGGCTTGATGTTTTACAGAGTAACTAATGAAGGCTCCAGCCACAGGAAAAAAATTATTTTTCCAGGATATTAAATGTTTTGATTCACCGTTTAACAGAAGTACAAGTAAAATGAAAATGCAAATTAAATGTATACATATTTATGACTTTACCAATGTATGACAAGGCCACCTTTGGCTTCTGGCTTTATTAACCAGGAAGAGAAGCCTGGAAAACCACCACACATTTGTATTTCTATTCAAATAGTTCTCTCTGCCCAAGCACTGGTTGGAGCAAAGTATTAATTCTGAGTCCAGGGACATATATAAGCCAAGAGAATCACAGTGAATGGATGAAAATGGACATTGTCTCCTTAATTATCTGCTTGGACAAGAAGATATAAAAATATAAATACTAAACAATGTTAAAATGTGACAACTCGGGCTTCTCTGGTGGTGCAGTGGTTGAGAGTCCACCTGCCAATGCAGGGGACACGGGTTCGTGCCCCAGTCCAGGAAGATCCCACATGCCGCGGAGCGGCTGGGCCCGTGAGCCATGGCCCCTGAGCCTGCGTGTCCGGAGCCTGTGCTCCGCAACAGGAGAGGCCACAACAGTGAGAGGCCCGCGTACCGAAAAAAAAAAAAAAAAAAAAAAAAAAGTGTGACAACTCATTAATTACTAGTAAACAGAAATTTTCTGTTAACCTCTATGATTTCTAGAAGTCAAAAATTCACTTTCACCATAGAACCCCTAGCAAAACCTTGAGTAAGAACCTTAAGAATTCCACGTTAGCCCTGGTCGCTAAACATCTATCTGTTCGACCATGAGCAAGTCAATTCACCTCTCCAAGCCTCAGCTGTCTTACCCATAAAAGGTGCGAGTTTCTGAACTAGTTAATATACTAATTCTTTATCAGAAAGAAATCTACCTCAATCCCCAATGGCTGAATCTGTTAATAATATTTAAGACCCATTCTAATTATTTGTCATCATACTTCTAAAGGTAAAAACACTACTTTTGTGCTTATAGGACGAAGGGGTGGAAAGAGAAGAGGATTCTTAAAGGGAACAGAAACTAGGTTGGTTTTGTTAATTAGGTTCCCCCTCTGAAACCACGAGCCAGTATTAGCACCTGCTGAAATTTACCCAAATATAAGAGTGGTTGGTTTCTTCATCTCAAGACATACTCTTTCAGAAAATGGCACAAGTCAATTTCTAGGAACGTATATTTCAGCCAGTTACACATTACTAACAACTAAAGGGGCAGGGGGAGGCAAGCAAAAGAGCATGACATAGATGATGTGAGTCTACTGTCTACACGGAGAAATAAAAACTCTTCTTTATATGATGTATTCAGCAAGGAGAGACACAATGGGCACCTGCACCTGCCAGCTTCAGGAGGCATACCTCTTGTACGTAAATTACCTTATGGGTCAGCAGATGCTGCGAATTTACATGATAAGATGCTTTCTATGTTTTACAGCATGTGTTTTCCTTATGAGTGATTTCATTCCCTCCTTCACTCAGCAACTCTTCATTAAATACTTACTATATGCAAACCCCAAAGCCAAAAAAATAAATAAACAAAGGTATGAGTTGACTGTCTGGAATATTCAGGTGAATCTTGACATTTATTTTAGAGTAGTTCAGCCCCTGAGAATATTTCCAAATCAAAAAATAATACTAAATAATACAGATGCTAAGCTAAAGTGCACTTGGAATTTTCTTTCCCTTCATTAAGTGGTATGCGATGAAGAGGAACGGGGAGTAAATTAGAATACAGGTGGAATAGGTTATTAGCAAATTAGAATGCAGGTGGAATAGGTTATTAGCTAAATCCCCTAGTTAATACAGGGTGAAGATTTCTCTTTCCCCTAGAGAAAAATGATACCACTGGATTACAAATATATTGATAAGCATTATAGAATGCTAAAACTAGAAAGAGAAAAATAATACAAACCTCTTGTTTTATATGTGGGAGACTTGAGGCTCAAAGGTGGTAGAATTTGGTCCAGGTTATACAGCCAAATATAGTGCCAGAACTAGAACCCAGGTCACCAGCAGGCATGCTTAACAGTCTCTGGTGAATTGCATGTATTGTATCCCATGATGTGTCCTCATTCCTATCACAAGTGGAACAATGGCATAATCCACAAAGCAAAGGACTAGACATCAGAAGCTCTAAGTTCTAGTCCTGTAAGCTACTAGACATGATACTATAGAAAACTCTAATCACTTGTCTAAACCTCGGTTTCCTCATCTGTTGAAATGTGAACAGTAATTCACAGTAAGACAGTACAGACCACAATAAATGCAGAAGTCTGGCCATTGTAAAAACCTTATATAAGTACAGAACTAACACTGGGTGATGATAGTGGTGGTGGTGGTGATTTCACCACCTGAAATGGTGGTGAAACCCGGCTTCAACTCTAATTCCAGCCACTTGTTACCTTGATAAGTCATTGAACCTGTGAGCCTCACGTTCCTCCTGTGAATATGTGGTTAATAATCTTTGCCCTGCCTCCCTCAGAAATGGACAGAATTAAATGCTTTTCAGAGAGTACTAAAAAGCAATTACAAATAGCAAGGCATTGATGCAAATGTAAGGTATTATTACCAAATCCCTCTAGTCTTAATTTGGACAAAAATGTAACATGGTTTTATTATTCATTTTTTAACAGTTTTCCTCCTCAACTACGACATCACTATGCATTCAGTCTCAGACTTACCAGCTTTCTCATCAGTCTTCCTAAGTCTCCAAAGAACGCACCATTTCCCTCAGCTCAGAGATCATGTTTACTGCTTACTCAACTTCCCACTGGCATGGACTTGACCAAGAAAGGTTTTTTTCTAGGGCCTCCTTTCGACTGGAAACGCTCTGACAAAAGCTTCCATGAACACTATTCTACTTCATCACGTTAGAGGGGTAATGAATCCAACCCTTTGGCTTTTCTCCACTCCTAACAACTGCAGAACACTTCAGCCTTCACATAGAATGAGACAGAAGTCTGGGTGGATGCTTTTCACGGGAGGGGCAACAAGGGTTACCCAAACCCACGCTCAGTAGTATTGATGGGGAGACTGCTGCTTCTTTGCAGGAGACTAACACATTCTTAGGCCCAACCGGTCCCTCAAGAGTCATTCACCTTAGAGCTAGGGCCTCTGGCAGGCTGAGAATGTCACAGAAAAATAGTAAGGGCGGGGGCCGGTATTTTGGGTCTGCAATACGCTGCCTTTAACAAGGCATCAGAGTAACTAGCATTTCCTTGCTGAGAACCCTGATTTCAGTTGATCAGAAGAAAGAATTCATCAGCCTATCCAAACAACTTCTCTGGAACAGGTTTCTATCCAACCACGCTGGGCACGAGGGACAAGTGAGCCGAGGGTGGGGGGTTGGTAAGAACTGACAACAGGCTCATCTGCATAGATGAACGATAAGCAGACATTTGTTGTCTGCTGTTTTGGTGACTCCTGGCACCGGTGTGGCAAATCAAACCCCGGCATTCTCCCTCTCCGGTGCCCCACACTCCCACCCCCCCTCCCCAGCTGCTGAAGCGTCATGTTGACGGGGCTAGGGGAGAGAAGCAGGGGAAATGCAGAAGTCGGTTGCTGCATTTAGGCTGGAACCATACCGCACCTGTTCAACCCGGCTCCGGCGCCAAAAATGACCAAACACTGACTCGCAAGCCCCTCTTGAGATCCCAGGGGCGCCTAACAAGTTCTCCGCTGTTTAATACCGGGGAAGGGTGGTGGGAGATCTCTCTTTCTGCAGCCAAACTCAGCTGGCTCCTATTAAAGGGGAGGGGGCTGCTGCTTAAGTGAACCCAGAGTGGTCCCCGAGTGTCACTGCGGCTCCGGGGATCCGGGTGGTGAGCGGGTGGGTGCCCGCGGGGAGCGCGCAGCCGTGGCCCGGGGGAATGAAGGTCCCGCTTCGGTGGCCACGCGCACCCCCTACACCCTACCTCCAGCACAAGGCGGACAAAGTGAGAGCGTCGAGAGACCTCCAGGATTCATCCGAGACTCAGAGCCCCCAAGCTCGAGCCCAGAAAGAGGGTCGCGGGAGGAGGGGCCGGGGACGCACAGGAAACTTACCTCACCCGGACAGCATTCGGGCGCCTCCGGTGTCGAGACCAGTTGCGCCACAGTCTGCAAGTTATCGGGACGTTGTCGCTTCCCCCGGGCGAAAGGAGAGCAGTGCAGGCGAGGAGCGGGAGGGGCGGAGGATTGGCGGGGCGGGGCCGGGGCCGGGGCGCAGCTCGAGGAGCGGGCAGGTGCCGGGGCCCGAGCCACGGGGCCAAACTCGCCCCCGACGCGCCTCGGCGGGGGCGCGCGGCTGCGAGTGTGCAATGCGCGCGCGCCGCGGCGGGTGTGTGTCCCCGCTTTCCCCTTCCTTCCCCGCCGGTCCTCCGGCCAGACTGAGCCGCGAGCGGCCGCCAAAGCCCCAGCCGCTCCGAGCGGCTCCACAGCCGGGCGCGCTCTGGCCGCGGTGCCTTCGGGGTCGGGGGCCGAGGAGCAGGGCGCCCCCGGGCTCGGGCGCGGGTCCCGGTGCAGAGAGCGAGGCGCGGAGACCGAGTGGGCTGCGCGGCGGCGGCCGCGGCTCTGGGAGGCTGCAGGCCCCGCCCGCCGGCCGCCCAGGCTCTTCCCCTTTTCTCTCCACCCCCTCGCTCCATCCCCGCACGCCCTGCAGGGAAGGCAGAAGGGTTTGCAGCTGAGGCGGCGGGAGCCTCCGCTGCAGTCGGACTGGGCGTCCGAGTCGATACTCGGGGACAAGGCGCTCCGTCCCGCCGCCGAATGCCTAAGACAGAGAGCGGGGCTGGGGCGGGCCCCTCGATCTGGCCGGTTCCTTTAAGGCTCCAGGGCTAGCCAAGGGCTTTCCGGCGGTGCTCAAAGTCTTGTAGCCCCGGAAAACAGGGCTGTTAGGATAGGGCTCCCCGCCTCCTCAGCAACACCTGGTCGCCTGCCCTCTGGAACTCTGCTTGTGCCGAAGCCGCACTTAAGCACAGGTGTCCCCTTCACCAGGAAGGGACAAGCTAGTCTGAGGACAGCAGGTGTTCCCAGGAAGTAAGACCTACCAAACAGGTAGAAGTGGGTAGGCGAGGGGTCTTGGGAGAGAGAAGGCTGGAGGGACGTTGAGCACGGATAGGCGGTGATGGGGGTTCGGGCGTGGGGCCCTGGTAATCTCACCTGACGTCAGCCTAGCTGCGGAGAGGGCACGGGCCAGGTCTAAAGGACTCTTTTGCGGGGGGGGGGGGCGGGGGGAATGCTATCATGGAAGCTATAGCTAAATGTCCTTAATTGGAACCGAAAAGGGAGCGGATCTCTCCCAGCTGAATCAAAGCAAGTGGTATTTCTCACTCTCACCCCTTCCTTCCACCTTACCCTTATTTAAAAAACAAACGAACACACTCATGGGAAATGTGGGATACAATCTGTCCGAAAAAAGCCAACATTTCATAGTCCTTATCCTCAGATACCACCGGCTTGGCAAGCCAAAATGAATTTGTTTGAAAGGATACTCCGTTCGTTCTCAGCAAGTGAAAACCCTCTTTTTCAGTTTTGAAATCCTTTTTACTTCCCACCTCCCACCACATCAGCTCAGAATGGAGTGAAAGAATTCCTTGGTAACACATATCTGTTACACTGTTTTTCCAGCATACTTCTTCCAGATGTGTCTAGCCATCACTGGGAGTTTTAGGGCATCACTTTGTTTGTTTGTTTGTTTGGGTTTTTTTGTTTTTGTTTTTGTTTTTTTTGGCATCGCTTGTATAGGACCCTGTGACTCGTGTCTGGTTTTATCTTAGCATCCTAGGCTCTTCAAAGCTCAGAGCAAGAACACAAGTCTAGTCCAGCATGCTCACTTTACAGAAGTAAAAACTGAGACCCAAAGACATTAAGTGACCAAAGGGCGAGAACATAGGTTTCATGACTCCCAGAAACACTGGACTAACAAAGTTCAATTTGGGGTCTAAAGAGAAACGGGTGGAGGAAAGAGAAACAGATCAAAGAACGCTTCATCTGCCTGGTGTGAATCACTGTGCAGAGGGCAGCAGCACCCTGCTGTAAGTAGCAGACTGCCTGGGATCTGGGGATGGTAATCCCAGTCTCTTCTCTGCTTCTCAGACGTTTGCTCTGAAATCCAAGGAGTAGAAAACAAACCTGCTTCCCACAGAGGTAGTGATAAGTGAAAATGCAAAGTCAGTTCTCAATATTTCCTGGGAATGCAGAGGAGGTGAAAACAGGTAAAACCAAACTTAAAACACAGTGGATCAGAGGTGGTCAGACATGCTACATACAAATGGATGCATACACGTGTATACACACTCCCCCTTTTCCATTAAGAGCCAGTTTGATTCCCTTCTGTAAAGCACAGATGCCAACAGGCTTCAGTTTCCAGAAAGAAGTCACAAAGCAGACTCCCCACTGGCTATTTAGAGAGCTAACTCTATTAAACAGGATTTTAAGGAAATATACCAAGAGCCTTAAGACCATCATTACTGTAAATTAATTAATGGAACAAGGGACCACATACCATGAGACCTGATATTTCTCCTTGATTCTATCTCGAAATCTATCAACAGCAATTTGGGAACGTCACCTTCTATTGGAAATAAAACACTATCACTACCATTAGCAATAGTGGCTTGGCCATAAAATCTGGAAATATTTAAAAATCAGATAATGCTTATCTAATTGTTTTACTTGATTTCGAGTATAATTTCTCCAGTTGATTTCAGATCTTAGTCCAAAATCTTAATAATGCTATGTAATACTCCCCTATGAGAAACATGCATAGATTTCTTATGGTAGATTTGATAGCATTAATGGCTCCAGTTAATGACCTCCCTTTATCCAGGTCCTTTCCTTCTAACTTTGTAGTCTCCTCCCACTCTGTGCTCACCCACATGATTTACTTTGGTCAGTGGAACAATAGCAGACTTGATGTAAACGAAGGTTTGAAAAATGTTTGTGCAACAAAGAAATACCACTACACATCTATTAAATTTTCCAAAATCCAGAACACTGACAACACCAAATGCTGGCGAGGATGTGGAGTAAAAGGAACTCTCATTCATTGCTGGAGGGAATGCAAAATGCAATGGCCATTTTGAACAATAGTTTTTCAGTTTCTTACGAAACTAAACATACTCTTACCAGGTGATTTGGCAATCATCCTCCTTAGTATATACCCTAAGTAGCTGAAAATTTATGTCCATACAAAAACCTGCATGTGGATGTTTATAGCAGCTTTATTCATAATTGCCCAAACTTGGAAGCAACCAAGATGTCCTTCAGTAGGTGAATGGTTAAGTTGTGGTAAAACGGAATACTATTCAGTGCTAAAAACAAAAAAGCAAACAAACAAAAAAGAGCTATCAAGGCATGAAAACACATGGAAGAAACTTAAATGCACATTACTAAGTGAAAAAAGCCAATCTGAAAAGGCTGCATATGGTATGATTCCAACTATATGATATTCTGGAAAAGGCAAAACTATGGAGACAGTACAAAGATCAGTGGCTGTTAAGAGTTGGGGGGAGAGAGATGAATAGGCAGAGCACAGAGTATTTTTAGGGCAGTGAAACTACTCTGTACAATACTATAATGATGAAGACATGTCATTATACATTTGTCCGAAACCTTAAAATGTACATCAAGAGTGAACCCTAATGTAAATCGTGTACAATACTATAATGATGAAGACATGTCATTATACATTTGCCCGAAACCTTAAAATGTACATCAAGAGTGAACCCTAATGTAAATCGTGTACAATACTATAATGATGAAGACATGTCATTATACATTTGCCCGAAACCTTAAAATGTACATCAAGAGTGAACCCTAATGTAAATCGTGGTCTGTGGTGATAATGATGGTGTCAGTGTAGGTTCATCAGGTGTAGCAAATGTGCCCTCAGGTGGGGGATGTCCATAACGGGGAGGCTGTGCATGTGCTGGGGCAGGAGGTGTATGAGGAATCTCTGTACCTTCCCCTCAATTTTGCTGTGAACCAAAAAGTGCTCTAAAGCATAAAGTCTATTTTTAAAAAATTGTGTGCATTTCTGTTTCTGTTCTTAGAATTCTGCCATCACCAGGAGAACAAGCCCCTGGAGGATGAAAGACCCTGTGGAACAGAGCTGAGTCATTGCAGCTGAGGTCATCCTTGACCAGCCAGCCCTCAGTTGACTGCAGAGGTACAAACAAGTTCAATTGAGATCTGCCAGGCTTGGTCCAGGTCAGCCAAACCTCCCACCCAGCTCATAGATTCATGAGAAATATTACATGGTTGCTGTTTTAAGTCACGGCTTCAATTAATTATCTATTGCTGCGTAACACACCACCCCAAAACTCGTAGCCAAAAACAACCACCATTTCCTATTTCTCATGAGTCTGTGAGTCAACTGGGCTCCGCTAGGCATTGGCTAGTGTCACTCAGTTGGCTGCATTTAGGTGGCCGCTGGCAACTGGACCAAAGGGGAAGGTCTGACAAGGCTTCACTCACACATCAGTTACCTCCATCTGCCTCCCCCGACCTTTCTCTTTCCACGTGGTTAGCTTGGACTTCCTCATGCCATATGGTCCTTTCGCCTTGTCAGACTTCTTGCATGGCAGCTAGCTTCTCAGAGGGAGGAACTGGAAACTGCCAGTCCTCTTAAGAACTGAGCTGGGAGGTTCTAGAACATTACTTCCACTTCATTCTATTGGTCAAAGCAGTCACAAGACCAACCAAATTCAAGAGGAGAGGAAATAGACTCTAACTTTTGATTTGAGGGGCAGCATGTATGTACAGGAATTAAAGGGCCTTATCACAGCCATTTTGGGGAGACTACCTCACCTCCTAAGTTTTGGAGTGGTTGCTCTTTTAAGCTATGGAACTTTGGACTAGTTACAAGTCCTTTCTGGACCTTTCTATGAAATGAGGGAGGTTGAGTTTCTCTATATTGCTAATGCCTATTTAACTTTTCTTTGGTGATGTCTCAAGGGCAAACTGAAGTCCAATAAATATCTAAAAAGGAGTTGCCACAGGGAATCTGGGGCACATTGGTCAACCATGGGTACTTTTAGCAGTTCATCTGTTAATTATTTTTCAAGCAAAAATTCTCAAGATGCCACATGTAAGGCATGCATTGCCTCCATGGACATCAAGCAGTAAAGTAGAGGATGCATCCATCATGACTCCTCAAGGATCATCTTTCATAACACTGTCTTGTCTTCACTTTCTAGAAATTTGATTTCTAAGCAGACAAGAAAAGTTAAATGCTTAGCTGACTCCCCTATATAACTTGAGATGCTCATTTCAGAGGGTGTGTTTACCCGGGGGACTTTATGCTCTCTAATTTCAGGTTTGCTCTTAAAATTAGCAAAGACTTGAGAACCTCACCCCCAATTCCCTTCCATCTCTTCTTTCTCCCTGTACCATCTTCCTTTCCTCTAGCTATGCTTTCTTTTCCTGCTGCATTCTTTCTTCCTTAACCGTATAGCACTGAACTAGGAGTCCTAGGCCTGCTTAGGACTGTCCCTGCAACAGTGAAGTCTGCATTCTCTCTTGGCTTCATATTTCTTGGATTCAGATTCATGTCTGTATCATGAGATGCTCTGAAAGGTCACAAGCCTGACAGTCTACGATCCTTAGATGCTTCTGCAATACATACAGTGGCAAGGCTTGGAGGGGGCTGAATATTAAGGACTCAGAACCCTTTAGAAGGGGTACACATGTGTCTCAACCCTTCTCAAGCAATTCCCAGCACCTCAGTACTTTTCCCTAAGGTTTTTTGTTTGTTTGGTTGTTTTTAATTAGAAAACATGCAACTCTACCAGCTACAAGCCCTATCTATTTAACTCATTACTCTTTACCCAGAGGTTGGTATCATCCTAGCTCTCAAGACCAGCTGATGTTTTACATCTGTTAGCCAGAAACAGTATGAAAACTGGAGGCCCAGTGTTGGCAGGCATTCAGGTCTGACCCTAAAAATGTTTCCCCAAATACCTGGTAACTTACCTAAGAAATATGAAAAAGAGCTAAGAAAGATTTCCATAACAAATTTATACCAGAATACAAAATTATATGCATTGAGATTACAATTGTGTGGAAAAACATGCACATGAACAACTCCTGAAAGAAAACAATTAAATATTAAAGTGCTTGTGCTAGGGTAGGGGAATTCTAAGATTAAAAACGTTTTGATTTTATGTTGTTTTTACATTTAAAAAATGCATATGCCATACAACTTCTAATTTCTGTTGGCCTGTGCAACCTGTTTTCTGTTGAGTTCAGTTACTCCTTTTCTCTTCAATGGTTTTTTCTTGTTACAAACAGACGCACATGCCTACCTTTTCTAGATGAATGTTCACCTTGCCCAGAAGTTACAGAAACAACGTAAACTTAAGTGTTTGATTCAAAGACTGAACAAGAAACAAGAGAATATCAGAATGAAGGGAAGAAAGAAGAAGAAATAGAGAATTGGTAGGATGACACAGAGAACCAAGCGGCATTTAAGACAGCATCCTAAAGGCATGTAAAATTTATACACACATTTTGTATATCAAGTCTGAACCTGGGTTTTAAAGAAGCTGAAAGTCAAGGTCTTCATAAGAGAGAAAGAAACCCCTTTTTGGTTGGAGGGGCTAATTTAAAAGCTTTAAGTAGAGAAAGGAGGCAGAAATGAATCAGCAGGGATCCTCAAAACTTCGCAAAATCTATTGCAATTGTTATAGCCTGAGAAACAGTGTGTCGAAATAATCTAAGGCCACGAAACCCAGCCATAGAGCCAGGAACAAAACCTAGGGCTGCCATCTTATCCCTGGATCAGGAGGTGGTCAGCAGAATGGGCCCTGGACTCTTCATGACTAAGCATAGG